>NC_135720.1:6738952-7388739 GCF_964656455.1 Halichoerus grypus | reverse complement strand
GACTGGCGTCTTTATAAAGAGGAGATTAGGACACAGACACACGTGGACTGAGAGATGACCGTGGGGGGACACAGCAAGAAGGCGGCCATCTGCAAGTCAGGAGAGAGGCTTCAGTGGACCCAACCCTGCTGACACCTTGTTCCTGGGCTTTTAGCTTGTGGGAGTGTGAGAAAATAACTGTTGTTGTTGGAGCCCCCCAGTCTGTGGTACTTTGTTATGGCAGGCGCGGGTAGCTGATACACAGCCTGGAGCGGATCTGCTCACCTGGGGTTGGTGCCCCTTTCATCATTCACACACCACAGAATGGGAGAGACCTGGGGAGCAACTCACTGCTCTAGACCCTCCACCTTCAGGGAAGGAAGCTACAAAGTGAGTGCTGGAAAAAGAAGCTGTCCTCCCACCGTCGGGAATCTGGAGGCCCCTCTCGAATGACCCCATGGCCACCAGCCATGCTCCAGAGTGTGGCTAAGGGTGTGGGCCCTGCAGTCGGACACATGGGATTGAAGTCATCAGTCCGTCACCTGCCCACCGACACCCCTCGGGAAGCCTGTGCCTCAGCTCTGTGCCCTTTGAGAAGTCGGGGTAACAACAATAACTATCTTGTCGGATCCGTGTACACGGCGGGTGAGCCAGTCCACATCAGCTGACACACAACACAGTCTGAACATCAAGCAGATAACAGCCAGGGACTGTTTCCTCCCCTCCCATCCCGTTTCACAGCTGAGGAAGGAGTTGCTTTACCAGAAAACAGGTTCCCTTCCAGGAACATTCTCTAACTCCCTGGGGAGAAACACATCTCACAGTAGAAACTGTATTTGGAGAAGATGCTCTGGCAGAGAGGAGAGCATGATCAGGGAGTACGGAGTGTGGGCAGTGGGTGGTGGTTTTCCAGCATCGGCCCAGAATGAGCTGGTACTCTTCCCATGGAGAGGCAGGTTCTAGGTCTCTTCTGCTTAAATATGCATGCGTTCACTACTTGGCCAATAGCCCGTGGCGGAGGTGATGGTATGCCGCGTTCTGGGCCCAGGCCTGAGGAAACGGGCAGCTTCCGTGCTGCCAGTGTTCCCGAGAGGCTGGTGTGCAGAGGAACCCAAGCTGCGGGCCAGCAGGCAGCCGGCACCAACCTGCCCGCCGGGCGTCTGAGCCGTATTTCCAGGGGCTCTTCCATCCCCTGGATGAGTTGCCCCAGCTGATCCCAGGTGGAACAGAGACAAGCTGTCTTTATAGGACCCTGCCCCAATTACGGCCTTGTCGGAAAAAAAAAAGAGAATAAGGCAAAACAGGAACAAGACTGTTGTTGTTTTAAATCACTAAGTTTTGGGGTGTTTTTTACACAGCCATCGATAATGGATAGAGTAATGGCAGTGAGAATCCGGAAGACTCAGAAAAGTTGCAGAGGCTTGAAGTTCTCAAATGAATATTCTATAGCACAAGCCAGTTTTGCTTCAGATAAGACTGGTTTGAACTGATAAACAAACCCCCAGACAAACAGGGTACAGAAAAGTCCAGCTTTATCCCCCAATACATCACCACCCTTCCTTGCCTCCAAAAGAACAGCCCGTCCGAGGCCGTTTTCCTTCATGTTGTCTTCACTGCAGAAACACAACTCCCTCCTTCCCTGTGTCCAGTTTCTTGTTTCAACAGCTCATCTGAAAACTGTCTTAATCGCTGAGCATATTAAACAAGAAAGGCAAGGATTTGATAAGGAAAAGGCCTCTACAGATAAGAGGCAGTCTACCTTCTAGCCATCATTTTTAGAGTGTTGTAGTCTTATTTCTTCTCACAGCACAGAGACTGGTCCCCATTTTGTGGGATATAAACTTTATTTAAAGATTCAGGTTGGTGGGAGATGGGCGTGTCAGGTTGTCTTTACACAATCTGCCAACACCACCGGGTTTTAATTTCTGGCATTTTTTATTTTCCCTGAGCTGAAAGCTAATCCAGTGAACAGAGAATGAAGTGGATCTTAGGGCTTCCTCTTAAGATGAAAAACAGTTTTTTTTTTTTTTAAATTAATGTGTCCACTCATCTTTGGGTCTGCCCCAGAGCCATCGCTTTGCGCTCACGCGCTACATTCAAAAAATGCAGCCCGGACGGTTCAATCATTGAGAGGCGCTCACTGTGTGATTTCACCCCAGCGCCTTCCACGGAAGCAAGCCTGATCTCTCAGCGTGACAGGGAAGACGCTCCACATCTTATTAGCTAGTGGATGAGATATAAAATCAGTTTCATGGTAGATGAACACCCTGGAGGTTGATCAGTTTGTCAGAATAAATAGGCCTTTCCTGACACAAAGACATTAAATCCCTTTCACGCTGGGACTACGAAGAATGGACCAAAAACATAACAGGAAAGGAAGAGTGCACGAAGATGAAGGCCTCCCCGTTTCAGCATGGCAAGAGGCAAGAAAAGCTGCAATAATCTGCTGGTGATAATTTCACATTAGTGTACTTGTTCATTTGCTTCCATTCAGAGAGTGTAACTTAAAAGTAGAGATATCATGCAGCGGGCTTCCTAGTTAAATAACTTGCATCTTTCTCATACAAAATGGGGAAATACCTAGAAGGTCTGATCTTGAAAATGTTCGGGTGTTTTGTTTTGTTTTAAAGTGGGGGAGAGATAGAAGGAGAGGGAGAGAGAGAGAGAAAGAATCTTAAGCAGGCCCCACGCCCAGTGCGTGAGCCCCAGGCAGGGCTCGATCTCATGACCCCGAGATCATGACCTGAGCCGAAATCAAGTCAGATGCTTAACCGCCTGAGCCATCCAGGTGCCCCAAAAATGTTCAGGTTTTTAATTATGTTATTCAGAATTCAACCAGGTGATTGTACAAATGCTTAGGCCCTTTAGTTCCCAAACTGTGCACCAAGGCACTCTGGGGTGCCACAACAAGCTCATGGGGGTGTAATGGGATATTTTAAATTTTTGAAGAAGACACAGTGATACTGTTGTTCACTGTGTGAATTACTAACTCAAGGCTGTTCATGGTGTTACTGTGGATTGTGCTTCTCTTTTTCTGATGACATATCTTTGCAGAGCTGGGTTTTTGGTTACTGTGATAGAAAAACAACTACCATGTGAGCATCTGTCTGCAACAGGAGATGTAGTTATTTAAGAATGAAATAAAAATATTTTTTCTTGGGTCGCCTGAGTGGCTCAGTCGTTAAGCGTCTGCCTTCGGCTCAGGTCATGATCCCAGGGTCCTGGGATCGAGTCCCACATCGGGCTCCCTGCTCGGCAGGAAGCCTGCTTCTCCCTCTCCCACTCCCCCTGCTTGTGTTCCTGCTCTCGCTATCTCTCTCTCTGTCAAATAAATAAATAAAATCTTTAAAAAAATATATATTTTTTTCTTTTGATTTATGTGAACTATCTTTTCAAATGACTATTGTGTTGCTAAGACATTAATTCTTATTTATCTTACTTGGACCTGAGTATTTAATAAACAAAACTGTTTGGACCTAAGTATTTGATAAACAAAACTACATTTCCTCTGGTTTAGGAGCACCGCGAAACACTTACTGAGTTGCTAGGGGCAGGGCGGACAGAGTAAGGCTGGGGAACTCTGGCTTAGGCATACACAAAACTCCTTGAGGTAACGTTTTGGGCCAGTTTTCAAACGGTCAGTGGCACAGATATTTCCAGAGAAAGAGCTTGAGAAGATAGATCCGGCTTCCACATTTTCACATTCGGGGTGCTGACCTTGCCTGTCTCTCATCTGGGGCACATGGATCTTGTTCTAACCCATAATGCAGAAGGCTGCAATTTACCTGGGACTTGCTATGAACTAACTGTGGTCTCACATTTGCTAAAGTCACCTTAGGAGTAAATACTAATTGAAAGGAAGGGACTACCAAACATTTATGCAGTATACTTTTCCCGGATTGTTTTCTCTTGAGATAGATCTGATAAATGCCATCAATTTCTGTGGTTAACTTTAAATTAAAAAAAAAAATTAAAGACTTTTAAGGGACACCTGGGTGACTCAATTGATTAAGCATCTGCCTCCTGCTCAGGTTATGATCCCAGGGTCCTGGGATCGAGCCCCGCATCGGGCTCCTTGCTCAGCGGGAAGCCTGCTTCTCCCTCTGCCTCTATCCCCCCCTTACACTCTCTCTCTCTCAAATAAATACATAAATAAGTAAAATCTTTAATAAGA
The DNA here is from genome assembly GCF_964656455.1 of Halichoerus grypus. NCBI lineage: Eukaryota > Metazoa > Chordata > Mammalia > Carnivora > Phocidae > Halichoerus > Halichoerus grypus. Next base: position 7,384,586 of record NC_135720.1, on the reverse strand, counting down.
AAGACTTTAAAAAATTATAAACATTATACATACTTAAAATGTTGGCTCTCTAAACTCTATCCCTTATTAGATTTGACTAGAAAGCAAGATATATGGACTGTATTAACTTAGCTCCTACAACGTTAGCTTTCCGTGTCAACTTGGCTAGACCATAGTTGCCAATTATTCGATCAAACGCTAATCTGGGTGTTTCTGTGAAGGTATTTTGTAGGCCTACAACATCTATGCTCAGTTTGCTTTAAGGAGGAGAGATGATCCTAGATAATCTGGGTGTGCCTGATTCAACCTGTTGAAAGGTTTTAAGAGCAGAACTGAGGTTTTCCCAAGAAGTAGAGGGTCTGTCTGGGGACAACAGCTTCCGGCTGTGCCAGCCTGCCCTTCTCGGAGACCTGCTTGTGGAGTTAGGGCCAGAGATATGGCTACACTGATATAAGATAGGTTTATCTACGTATCTATAGATCTAAGGGGACAGCTGAGCATCTTATATATCTACATCTACCTCCTACTGGTTCCGCCTCTCTTTTGGGTGGCTGACATAGCTCAGCTGCTATAGAAAAACTTTACTAGGTCAGTTAATTCTTTTGCAAATGGATTGATAGAAAAAAACAAGGACTTGAATTTTCTGTTATTTGCAAAATGGTAGTTCGAATCTCTTTCCGTGTGTGTCTTCAAGCCCAAGTACCCATAGGACAATTGCGCTTAGAAGTCAACACCAGTGATGAATCACTGACCTCTACCTCTGAAACTAATAATACACTATATGTTAATTAACTGAATATCAATAAAATTAAAAAAAAAAAGAAGTCAACACCAGGAACAAGGTTATCACTCCCAACAGCGGGACCGTGTCCCTTTATTGACAATGAATATGCTAATCCAATTCATTTTTCTCTTTGGATTAGCTGCCTGGAGGTTCGTGCCAAACTTTTCACTTAACTGTAGTAACTAGCTCATCCTAGGTGCCTAAAACAACTGTTTACTAAGTGGGAAGTTCAGTACGACAAACTTTTTTTCTAAGAAGTAACAGTAAAACCATTCTTACCATTCAAGTCATATTTTTTGCCTTGCAATTAATATATGTTGACTATTCACCTTAAGGATGGATAAAATCTTGGACCTGGACCATGCATAAAAGAATCACACATTGTAATACATGAAATCACATAGTAGGTATGTATAGTTTTAAAAATCAGATCTACTTTAATGTTTAAAAGAAAAAATTCTGAAGTCAGACAGACCTGGAGACAGAGGTCTTTCTCTACTATTCATTATCCTGAGTGATCCTAATATCTCTTTCCTTTATTTTTTTTGTAAAGAAGGAATAATAAGGTAATAAATATTTAACACAGTTTCTGGCTCATAGTAAACACAATAAATGGTTTTCCCATAGGGTTATGATGCTTTATAGGCAACAAAATTCTATAGAAAAGTAAGATGACAGTGAAGCCCCTTGTTAATTAAAGCGATTCCCACTATTTTGCTGATAACTGTTGTTAGGTGAAAGTCCCGCATGAAACCGGGAACTCCTGGGAGATGCCAGGCTTGTCGACCCTCCTAACTGCGGTAGGGAGAGGGATGCTGGCCTCCCTTTGCTTGTATACGTGTGGAGGTACGTTCTCTGTCAGTCCCCTAGACCGTCCTGTATGACCACGGAGCTATATGGATTGCCCGTCATGTTCATCATTCAATATCCTGTCAGCAGAGAAGTCATTTGATTGATGTGTGACTTTGATTTCCCATATGCCCATCATGGAGACATTCAAAAGGAAATGTATGTATATTTTCTCTTTGGAAACATGAAAAGGAATCAAATGAACAGCTTCCAATGCAGAACATTCAGCGTCTGCTGATCAATACCGTTGAGAGCCAGTTGGTACCACAAGTAATGACCCTTAAAATAAGGGTTTGATCCTTAAAGTTGAATGATCTGTACATGAAAGCCCACGTTTCTTCCTGCCTGTTTTCTGTCACGACAGCATCTATTAGAAAGGCATTTTATTATGTGCCGTTTATTCCTTTCCATAGCTCTGAAGTTCTGTGTTAAAAGAACGGGAGAGAATCAAATCGTGTCTCAGGATCCCTTAGTATAGTCAAGGGAAACATCAAAGCCTGAGGCACACATCTGTGCTTCTTTGGGAGCAGATGAAATCGTTTTCTTTCAGATGTAAGACTTTCCAGAAGATGGCAGCAGTGATATATACGATCCAGCCCCGGTGTGTTAAAAATAAAGTATCCAAAGAGTAAGGCTCCCCGTGGGTGACCAGCCGCTGATACATGCAAACTGCTCTGACGAGACATGCGACACAACGGAAGGGGTGTGAGATTATAATGCACTAAGACACAATCTTGAAAAGAAGAAAGTCAGGTTATTTCCTTTCAAGTACACAGCATCTTAAAATCACAGAATCTCAGGGTGGGAAGCAATCTTAAACTACGCCGCGCTCTAAATGTAAACAAACTAAGACAATCTTTTACGTGCAACCCTCAAATGGCTAAAAAGAAACAATTTTAAGGAAGCTGAATATAGCTCAGTAGCTGAATTCCTTTGTATTTTTCTTAATTTTTAAAAAGATTTTATTTATTTATTTGAGAGAGAAAGTGAGTGAGAGAAAGAGAGCACAAGCAGGGCCGGGGCGGGGGGTAGGGAGAGGGAGAAGCAGGCTCCCCATTGAGCAGGGAGCCTGATGTGGGCCTCGATCCCAGGACCCCGGGTCATGACCTGAGCCTAAGGCAGACGCTTAACATCTCAGCCACCCAGGCACCCCTGTATTTTTCAAATTCTATACGAATCATCAAGGATGGTTGAACAGTGCCATCTAGATTCTCACAAAATACTGTGACACTGACCCCTCCCATCCCCCAAATTATTTTTGTTTTAGGGTTGCTACCATGAAAGGCCCTTACTTTCCTTGGTTTTATTTTCATTCACAGGGAGCTCTGAAAATTCCCTTTTCTTACATCATCGCGATCTCATCAAGTACTGTATGTATTCATTCAATCTTCCGGCGTGCAGTGCCTTAATTTATACATCCACTGTGAGTACGATCTAGTGGGAAATTTTTTTTACCATCTGTCTCGGAACCAGGGACCCACTAGAGACGATGAGCTCGCACAATGAAGAGACCATGTCTGCTAGCTGACCTTCGACAGGGCTGACCTCCAAACCTCGAGTCAAGAGGGGCCCCTAATAATTCTCCAGACAGGAAGCGTGGTGCTGGACAGTGACCTGTCCGACATAGAACTATAGACAAAGATATTTAAACTTCTTACTTCAAAATATTTATAGTTTTTTTTAAACCTAAAAATGCTTATTGGCCATTTATTTTACCTTTTCTTTAACAGCTTTATTGAGAGATAAGTCACATAGTCATGAGTTTTAAAAAGTAGTTTATGTACTTTTTGAGTGGATAATACATGCACACAGCACAAACTTGAAAGGTGCAAAATGTATATGGTGAAACATAAGTCTCCCTTCCTCCTTGGTCCCCTACATTGCTTCTGGGAGATATCACTGTCACCTGTTTGTATCTTTCCAGAAATTTTTTATGCATTATATTTTAAGACAAAAATGGCATCTAAGATATTGCATTCTGCCTTCTGCTTTGCTTCTTGCTTTTTCATTCACTACATTTACAGCCAGCCTGCTGAACAGCCCATTCGTCCTACCTAAGCAGCTGCCCAGTATTCTAGCTGATAGATGTGCTTTACTGCATCTAACCAGGCCCCCGAGGATGGCCATGTAGGTCTTTTCCATATTTTGCCATTAGAAACAAAGCCGCAGGGAACGTCCTCCACAGGTCAGTTTGCACGTGGGAAAGGAAATTCGTAGGATAAATTTCTAGAAATGAAATAGCTGGGTCGAAGGGCACGTGGAGTATACATTTGCACACCTGCCCTCTGGAGGATGTGGCGGGCGGTCCATGCCCGGCGGCAAGGTGTGTGAAGGCCCGCTCCCCCCCTCCCCAGCTCGCTGTGTTCCCACTGACGACCTCCGTCAAACAATGGCATGGAAAGAATCTCAAATACACACAGCATTTTTGCTAGGACCCTCTTTATCCACACTGCACCACCACAGAGACAGCCTGCTGGCCAACTCACTAACTCCGAGTCACTTTGGAGTCTTGTCCATTTGACTGTGGTCAGTCCCCACCAGCCATTTTTCTGCTTCTTGGGCCCAGGCTCTGAGACAAGGTGCATGGAGCCCGTCTTCTCTTTGTTCGCTCTGTCTGAATTTGGCTCACTTGCCGGGAGAGGACTTTAAGTGAATTTTTGCTTGGTGGCTTTAGACACTGAAGGGAGCATCGGGCTCTGTCGCCAGGGCTGTGTCCTGAGCAGAATCGGCCCCCTGCGTGGCTCGCCAGGCATCCCTTACAAGCAGCAGGGGTGTGATTTATGGCAGCAATGCTCTCCCGAATCCCTCCGCTTCCTCTCTTTGCTTTAACCCTTTTAAAGAACAATTCCTCTGGTGCCGGTCCTCACCCCCATCCAGCATCTCCCGGCTCTGGCCTTCACTTCCTGGCTTCCTGTTTCTAAAGGTTAAAGTAGGATTTGGCCACAAGCTGTGACTCTTGTATTTACAATGTTCACACCATCCACAGTCATCTAAACAAACTTCTTGGCAGGCAAATTTCTCTATCTGAAAATTCCCTTTAGCATCTTGCAAGGCCAGCTCAATTTTGCCGTAAAACCAGCATTTCCCAGACCTTATGGAGCATTTGGCTCCTTCCAGAAATGGAGCACTGGTCACAGAGTATCAAATTCAACACCACTTTCAAATATTGCCATTCATTAGTGGACCCATTCAAATATTGCCATTCATTAGTGAACATGCTTGAATACGGCCATTCATTAGTAAAATGCACAGCATATGTCTTCTCACATTTTTAACTGGTGTCTAATCCTCGTGACCTTATCATTTACAATCTGTAGCAAGGCACTAGACTTTGTAAAAATGATTACACTCTGCCAGTCAAAACGTGAAATCCAAGCCATATGGCAGTTTGAGCCCAATTTGTCCCCTGCGCCTGTGGGCATCCTTCTGCTCTCTTAGTGTAGCAGGGAGCCTGAATGTTTCCCTTGAACACCTGGGCCTGACCCCAGGCAAGCCCAGGCGGGGTCAGTTTTGGAAAGGAGCCCACCAAGTTGGTGCCATCCTTGCTGGTACATTTCAGAGACTTTGTCTTTGGAGATTTTGCAGCTTAAACGAGTAATCAACCGATCAATTACAATATATCAAGACTCCATTGGGCATTGGGCAGCTTCAGCAGTGCCTGGGGGAGCTTACCTGGTCCTGCCCCTCTCCTTGCAGTCTCAGCCAAAAGTCCAGGTATTTTTCTCTTAAGCACTGTTCTTTTTTTTTCTCCTTATACCTACCTCTATGAAATGTCTGCCCCTCTATGAGAAACTGTTCTCGCTTATCGCCTCCTCTACATTGAGAGGATGTGTGTCCTGTTCATCTCATTTCCCCAGGATCCAGTGTCTGGAACACAGGTGACCAATGTTTGCTCTGCACATGCCAGGTATCCAGCTCTGGTGCTTACAGGCGAAATAAGAGAGCGGGAGAAGAGTACCATACAATCTACAATCCTGGGCTGAATCATCTGCAGGGAGCAAGTCTGCAGAAACTCGGAGACTTCAGATGGGTTGTGGTGGGCTTGGGTCTGTGGGAAGGCATTTGCTTTTCTACCCTTCGAGCTCCATCCCCTCCTTGGGCAGTGGCTCCAGCCTCAGGCCTAATCTCCCCACTGCTGGCGCACAGCGTCTCAAACCCTCTCCCCACCCCGTCAGCCGCAGCCTCCCTCCTAACTGTTGGAGAAAGAGAGCACTGGGATCAAAGGGCAGAAATTCAGAGCTGACTGAGTAGGCAAGAGTCAGGACCAAGGAGGAGGGAGCCCCATGCCTCTTCTAGAACAGTCCCTGCTGCCCAAGTGGCCACGCCTCTCCAGAGCCACCTCTCCTCTTCCCCTGCGGCCTCTACTCAGACCACACCTGGTCATCAGCCCGTCATCCTCACCTGCAGACCTCACATTCTCTCGGAGGCTGAGCCCGCGCCTCCCAGTGTGGGCGGAGGGCCTCTCCCGGTCCCCACAGCGCTTGTGCGCACGCATCCTGGTTGCACAGAGCCTAGGGCAGCGTGTCATTATTATCCACTTCTCTGCACATCTTTCTCACTAGGCTGTGCGCCCCAGGAGGGCAGGATACCTTAGCCCTATTTCTGCTGCCCGGGCCTAACAGAGCCGCTGTCCCGTGCGCAGCAATGGACAGACGTGTGCAGAATTAACGAGCAGAAGGAGCTAGAAGTCTACACTTCTGAGAAACACAGGGGTGGCGCAATGTCAGGAGAACCCTGCTGTGAGAGTGAGGAGGTCGGCCCGGGGGACTGGACAGAGGAGACCAACACATTCGACGTGGGGGAGTTCTTACGTGACCTTCGAGCCCACACTTTTGGTGCAAGGATGCCATTTTCGGGCAACTTCAGAAGCTAAGGTCACAGGGATGGTGGAGGGCAGAGGCTTCACGGCGGAGGGATTGGATTTGGATTTGAAAACAGAAAAAGACAATGAAAAGAAAGAATGAGCTGCTATTGAGAGAGGGGGCAGCGGTGGGAGGAAAGCCCTGGAGAATGTCAAGGCCCGGGAGACCCAAACACTGCAGAGGATCGTGGAGGAAAGGAAGAGGGCTGGCTTTCCAGGCTTGCGGAAAGTCGGAAGTCCCGGGACAGCAACGTGCCGGCGAGAAGGGTGTCTGCAGGAGACCCCTCTGTGCAGTGCTATGAACCTTCCGGAGTCAAGGGGCAGAGGGGGGTCGCGCAGACCTGGGACAGTCATCGTCATTAGGAGATGACACGGGAGTTGAGAGAGGCCCAGCCGTGCTGAGGACCCGGCGGATGGAACAGCGCCACCCTCCCGTTCCCCGCAGGACCAGCAGCAGCAGGACCTGCAGCCTGTTAGAAGAGCGGCCTCTCAGGCCCTGCCCCGAGGACTGACTCAGAATCTGCATTTCAGCACCACGCCCGGCGACTGGAGCGCACACAGACCCTTAGAAGCACTGCCCTCGCTCGTTCTCTCCGTGAAAATGTACTGAGCACGCACACCATGCGCCGGGCAGCCCGTGCCTCCACAGAGGTGGGGAAGATGGAATTGCCAGGCTCCCGAGGGTCACTGTTCACCCTCCCTCTTACCCTCGCTTCCTCTGCCCTGCCCTCCCTCCACCGGAGAGGTGTTTATCGAGAACATGCAGGTGCTGGGCAGGGCAGCGCAGACGGTAACCACGCTGGTCATCGTTCTGACCTCCTTGAGTTTACATCCACTGCGTCCTCCTCATGGTGGTGGGCAAGGTTCTGGGGGAGCACAGGGTATGGGCACCCACTACCCTGGGCAGTCATGCTAGGTCGCCAGGAGGAAGCAGAGGGTAAACTGAGGTCCGGTTGAGTTTGGTCCAAATGATAGGCCCCCAAATAGTGCTAATTCCAATGTTTGGGCAGTGCAAGCACTGGGCGTTCAGGGGGAAGGATGGCTCTTTACTCAGCACCACCGGGTGGGCGTTGCTGAGAGGTAGGGGAGGTGGTCCCAGGCAGGGCCGGGCACTGGGGTGAGAGTGAGGGTGAGGGCTGGAGGGGCGGCTCTGTGGGAGGCTGCAGGATTCTGGGTGGGTGGCCGGGGCAGGAGGAGGGGCTGCAGTGTGTGGGCCCAACCAGCAGCCAGACAGAGCCAGACTGGGGGCGATGAGGAGCTGGAAAGCCTCTAGCACCCACAGCACAGCTATTTCGAGAGCCAGACGTGGGGTGGTGGGAGAAAAACACTCACTTAGAAAATCAATTTTTGATCCTGGGAATGCATTACCAATAAAACCCAGCGGGAATCAACTCTCTTAGAGTAATTCTGCAGCATTTTTGTCTCTTTGATTCCGAAACCACCGGCAAAAGGACACAGTCTGAAACAGCACTGTCCATTAGAAAGAGGAGTAATTTTAAAATGTGTTAGTAGCCACATAAAAAAGTAAAAAAAGAAACAGGTGACATAAATATTTAACCCAATATATCCCAAATAGTATTTTCAACATGGAATCAATACAAGTGTTGTTTTTTGTTTTGTTTTGTTTTTAAGATTTATTTATTTATTTGAGAGAGACGGTGGGCGGAGCAAGGGGAGCAGACTCCCTGCCAAGCAGGGAGCCCGATGCGGGACTCGATCCCAGGACCCTGCGATCATGACCCGAGCCGAAGGCAGATGCTTAACCAACTGAGCCACCTAGGCGTCCCAAGTGTTATTATTTTACTTTTCTTCCTCCATGAATTCTTTGGAATTTGGTGGGTATTCTACAATCACGGCACATCTCAGCATGGACCAGCTGCCTTCCAGGTACTCAGCTGCTGCACGTGGCTGGTGGCTACCATGCCAGACAGGGAGGTCTGAGAGGAAATCTCTAGTCTGAGGGCTGCTCGGTTTAGGAACAACAGAACAAAAGGAAGCAGAACTCCTCCACCAGGATATAAGTAAGCAGGGCAAGGTGAGGTGGGGGCACAGAGAAAATAAGAAAATGAAGAGCGTGCACGGAAAGAAATTCATATATATTTTTTTCTAATAAGGGGTGCTCTTTATTTTTAGCCTTGGAAGACTGGCTCTGCAGTGTGATGGACGAAGGACCCATAAGACACAGAAAATCAGTCAAATTAAAGAAAATGAGGTGTAACTGTTTGCAGTGAGAACTTCCCTGTCACACACTCTGAGTTTTTTGTTGAAAGAAAACCCGAAAATCAGTACTGGCCTGAGTTATCGCTAACTTCCCTGGGTGTCACGGGCGCCTGATTTACCTGCCTGCTCACTTTGTCAGATTGTGTACCCTGGGTAGATAGTGTCCTGGCCATTAATCATGACATGGACTGTGGATCCGACTTGGGCACAAAAAACCGTTTCTGATGTCTGTGACACCATTCGTTTAAGTGATAGCCACAGGATAAACTGAATAAATACAAAGTCACAGAAATCCGCAACTCCAGTCCTGTCGGTTTGACCCGGTATTGTTGACGTCTTGTAAGTCAGCCAGTCATGGGGCCTGGGTGAAGGATATTCGCTTTTACGTGTGAAGGATCAAGCCGGAGCCCTGCGTTGAGAAGCCTTAGACCCGCACAATTTGAGCAAGAAGACTTTCGTTTGCCAAGTTTAGACGGATCCCAGTGAGTGAAGGGCCGCTGACACCAAAGCACCAAACAATTCATTTTAGGCACAGGCTTCCAGGTATAAAGTAAAGGAGCCACGCGGATGTAATGTGCAGCACGGGGTCTAGAGGTAATAACACGCTAGTAGATCTTCCAAGTCCTCATCAGTAGGAATTTTTTTTTTTTTTGCATAAATAGGGAATTATGTTGTACCCCTGAAACTAACATAATGTTATATGTCAGTTAACCTGAATAAAAAAAAAAGAAAAAGCTTTCATTTTGAAAATTAGAACCAGGACCTGAATTTCATCCTTGAAGTCAAGCACACACTTGTGACAGACGCTGAAACAAACCTCAAAACCATCTCTGGCCCTCTCCACGTGCATGACGTCACCACGCACGGTGATTCCAGGTGTGTGGCATTTGGAGTTTGGAGGCCAGCCACCCCCTATTTAAAGTTCTGCTGGACCTCAGCCGTTCTCGGCCCCCGGGCCTCTGGCCTAAATTGTCATTCATGACGATTCCAGCTCGAAGCTGGAGAGAAGAGACAGAGAAGAAGGGCCTGGATGTTCATCCACACACCAGTCTCCGTGGAGCTAAGCCACTTAACGCTTAGACGCTTCTTACCAGCGTCTATGTTCTCAACACTTGCTCCAGAAAGTTCCCAGCTTGGGTGCCTGCTCGCGGCGGGAGCATTTCCCACGTTATCCCCCCTGATAGGCATCTGTGCCCTGGGTAGCAGACAAGGGTGAAAGCCCACAACGCTGAGAGAGCCGGGCCCCACCTTTGGTCAAGGCAGCACGAAGACCCCTTGGGACAAGTGTTTTCGGAAGATAACACCCGCCTTGGGGGGGGAGGGAGCGGCAGCCCCAGCCCCGTGCTTCGGCGACCCGGGAAATGTTATTTCCCAGCAACATACACCTTGCAGCATCTGACTCAAGTGTGAGATAAAACCCAGACCTACAGGCCTCTCTCCCGTCTAAGATTTTTTCCTCCTGATTTTATTGCTTTTGCAAAAGAAGTAGAAAGAAGCTAATTAAGTGCAGCTAAAGAGCGAGCACCTGGACTCCGGGTCTCAGAGCTGCCAAGATAGCGGCAGACTGCAGGGGACAGAAATGAAATGTCGTCTGCGTGGCTGCCTCTTTACCTTTTTGTCCCAAAGCATAAGAGACGCTCATTAAGCCAAATAACGATGAACAGAGGAGTGTAAACGGTTCACTTTGCGATGCCCCCCACTCCTCCCCCTTGGTTTGGCGCCAGAGAGTGTTAGAGCCACGGGGCCCTGGGAGAGCGGATCGATCGTCTTTACGGTGAAAAGGCACCCCGTTTCTCCTGCCATTCTCACTCATGTTGGAACATAATATTATTCTGTATTTTTAAAAAATTGCTCAACACTTGGGATTATGCCAGGCATAATGGGCATTTAGTGAGTATTTTTAGGGATAATTATAATGATCTAACACCTTATTATTTGAAATTCTAGTTCTGTGTCTAGAATCAAATTTTCAAAGGGCTAATAGCTCATAAAGGAACCTTTGCTGCGATCCTGTGGACGAACGGCAGACTGCTCACTCGTCCATTCCATGAGCGTTTGCCGAGAGGCTGCGCCGATGGGGCAGTGCGGGGTCAGACAGGGCACAGGGGAAGGGGCCAGTGGGCCTCTGGGATGCTGGGTCTCTGCCAAGCCACCGCCTCTCCTCGTGGGTGTCCCTGGTGGTGCTCCTATGCCCAGCTAACCCACAACAGTGGTACTTTGAATCTCAACTAGGAACTCGCTTTGGGCAGACTTCCCTGACCCCAAGCCTGGGCTCACTGCTCTCTCGGCATGCTCACCAGCCTGTCCCTAACCCTAACCTCATTCCCATCACCTGTGCTTGGTGTGTCCTTATCCATCATCCCCTCCAGACCCAGGTTCCTTGAGGGTGGGGACGTGGTAATGCCCACCCATGTATCCCGAGTGCTGCTATCTCTAGCACTTGGCCCTGAGTATGTTCGTGATTCAAGGGAGCCAAGAAGGAAACGGAGAGCTCCTCAGACACGTACACTACACCATCAGTGCTATGACGGGGGTCAGACCCGTCCCAGACGAGGGAGTGGTTTGCTCCCTCCAGGAAGTCTGGCCAAATTCCCCAGCCCTGGTGACACTTCCAGGCTTGGAGGGGAAACTGGATTAAGTGAGATGAAAATAGGACCATCCTACAAACTAAGCTTGTTATGGTTTCCTGTCTCAGTGACCCCGGCAGCATAAGCCAGTTCCAGTTAGTTAAGATCCCAAATGAAGATAACAAAATGTATCAGGATGTCCCCCCCCGTTTACATGACCTGTAATCATACATTTCTATGACTGCATGTTCAGAAAGGCTTTTCTGTCGGAAAAGGTATCATGGTGTGTGTCGTTCGCTGCAAATGACGCGAGTCACAGTGACATTTCTTCATCAGAAGGCTCTGTGTCTAAGCTGTGAGATGCTTATTCCAAACAAGCCACAAAACTGTGCGGACGGCCACACCTTCCCCTTTATTGCTACAGAAAACCTGACACCCTCCTCTTTCCAATCAGCAGCAACATACTTCTGAAAAATGTTAAGAGTTGGCTTTCCAGCAGGAAAGTATAATCTCCTCCGATTCTTTTTTTTTTTTAAAGGAACTGATGCTCCTATTGGGATGGTCTGACATAGGTTTATTATCTTTTATTTTCATTGAAGGCAGGACGATTGACTAAATGATAAAGTTGCTTCTTACCAGCTCCTTTGGCTTGAAGACTCTTTGACCTGAATACTGATTTATGTCCCCAAGCAGCTCCCTCAGACCTTTACTTTAGTGCAGACCAAGAATAAGCCGCATAGCGTGAAACAGGCTTTGTCACAATGACAAGATTTACAATGGGATTTGAGGGAAAAGGCCATTAATTGCCGTTTGTTGTCATACGATCATGTACCTCTTTTCCCAGATTGCTGCTCGCTGGTGGCAGAAGCCATTGCTCACCGAGTTTCTCTACTGAGAAGTGGGTCCCCCATGATCAGCATTTATGGCCAGGTTCTCGGGGATGCGCACAGGACCCAGGGGTGCTCGAGGGCTCACAGCCAGGCAGGCTCATGTTCCGAGTTTCACATCCTGGGGGTAATTTACGAAGTGGCAACCGGGGACCAGGAGTAGGATTAGCTGACTCTGTACCTGTGCTTTCGATACGGCAGTTAAAACAGCGGGTATTTTAAAGAGGATTTTTGCTCCTATCAATTTTGAAAAATACACTTTACTTTGCTGACGGGGAATGTTAAGTTAGTCTCAAGAATTAAAATAAGGTTGGGCACCTGGGTGGCTCAGATGGTTAAGCATCTGCCTTCAGCTCAGGTCATGATCTCAGGTCCTGGGATGGAGCCCCCATCAGGCTCCCAGCTCAGCGGGGAGTCTGCTTCTCCCTCTGCCGCTCTCCCTGCTTGTGCTCTCTCTGTCTCAAATGAATAAATAAAATCTTAAAAAAAAAAAAAAGAATTAAAATAAGGTTCATGTTGGTAATAAACCCACTAACTAAAGAAGCTAATGAGCAGTCTGTGGACAGGAATGACCCTGATGACCCCCTGGCTTTATTTTTTTTCCCTACAAATATTGGCGATTTGATACAATTCTTACATTTACAGTTAAATCTTCCCACTTAGTGCCTGATCTTCTAATGTTATAAAGTTTAGTGTGGTGCTCTCTGAAAGGCAGCTTCCCATTTTTGCCATGTCTCAAATCCATCAAAAGTGTCCAGTGGGCGGCTCCAAGTTCTCCTTTTGGAGCGACATGTCAGATTTAATGCTTCAGTCACTGAGACTTGATAGGAACGTCTTAGTCTGTGCTTCTGATCTGTGGCCTGGGTCATGCTTTGAGTGCAATGCCTTCCATGTCATGACAAAGTGGTTTCTCAGTCGGTATTAGCTCAACCAAAATGCCTGCTAGACTAATGGCAATAAACCGACTTTCAATAAGCAATTTCTAAACTCCTTTATCCCCAGTAATTTCCATTCCATTCACGTGGAATGGATTCTTCTCTCTTCATGTTCAGGGATCAGCAATGTTGAAATGAAGTACAACTTATTTCTGTCAATCTGTGCTCCTTACCGAGTCATGCTCGGCGCTGTCGCCACAATCTGGGATTTGTAAATTTGCAGTCATTCTTGCAGGCAATGAATTATGGTGTCAACACGATTACATCATCCCTGAAGAATGTGGAAACGCAGCTGGAATTAGTAAGAATGTTCAGGCCCTGGTGTTACAGGTTAGGGCGAAACTCCCACTGCGTTGGAGACATGATGCATACTGACTGGCCAACCAAGGCGTTAGGTTTGTTTGATATTTTTAATAAAATAGAATTTTTGAGGAATTTAAGATTTACTTTTAATTTAAGATTAAGATTAACTAAATTACATTAACCTCAAAGCTCTATAATAAGTATGCTCTGTCATTAAAATTCCTTTATATTTTTATAAATACGATTTCACAATTTTTTGCATGGGAAGTCATGCCAAAATTATTCCAGTTATTCCAGTTATTACAAGATATGATCATGGTAGCTGATTATGAGTGAATCGTAAATATAGAAATGTGCTGACGTGAGGAACAAGAAATAACAGTGCTCATCCTCTGGCAAGGGTGAGAGAGGAGGGGGTGGGGAAGACACCAGCCCCTCTGTTGGCAGGAAGACCACTCACGGTACATCTGTTTTCTGGGAGGCAACTTCACCTACTGGACAGCTTAATTCCATGATGACGCTAATTGTACAAAGCACCTTCCATTTCATAACAGCTTGACAAAAGAGAGGAAAAAACCCACTGCCATCTTAATCATTGACATCGATTTAAAACATTAGCCTGATTTCAGAAATGTGAAAACACATAAAAATGTGCTTCTTGGAACTGAGGAAATATTCGTATGCAGAGCCTTAAAAACATGCACACACTTTGACCCTCAAATTTTCTCTTCTAGGAATTCTTTCTAGAAGGAAATAAGAAATACATATGCAAAAATTCGGCCCCAGGAAGAGTATCACCGTTCTGTAGGATAAATACTTCAGTAAATCACAGCGCAGCCTCCGGAATGGATGTTAGGTCACCGTGAAGCACGGCGTGCTGGAGAAATGCAAAGATGTTTGTGATGCGTATTTAGGGGCGAAAACTGCTGACACGGCACATCCACATGAACTCATTTCTGTTAAAAAATAGTGTGTGTGCATGTAAAGAGCATCCAAGAAGCTTTGCAGCAATGAGTCAAAAATCCCACCTCTAACTACATGGGGTTAGGGTTGCTTTCTTTTTTTCCCCTTTAGTTTTTCTCTAATTTTCTGACATGTTATGATGAGCATACATTGCTTTTATAATACTGAAGATCTTTCAGTTTTCATTTGACAAAGGTATTTTGGATGAGTTCATGGACTGGGTTCAGGGATCAACATTGCTGAGGGCTGATGAGCATAGATGCACCCACTGGCCAGAGGGTCAGCGGCGGTGTGGATGGATGCATACTGAATAACAGGAAGCATCTGAAGCCGGGAGAGAGACAGTTCTGTGTCTGCTGTTGGCATAAATGATTGCAGGGTTATTCTTCTTCTTTTTTTTTTTTTCTGTACCCAAATAATATCACTCGAGTCATCCATGGGGGTTAAAAAAGCATCCAGAGGTATAATTCACAACGACGCTTCCTCCCTTGCTTTATTGAAATCTAGTATTAGGAAATAGCTAAAGAAATCCTATCCAAAATGGAGAGGGCTTGCCCATTTACATACTATTCCCACAACAGTTCATAAGCAAACAGCAAGTCTTGCAGATGCTGTACTGGAAACGTCAATTTTTCAAACACTGTGGTTGTGTGGTTGAGAATAGCCTTCTATACTACAAGCATTTTGGACAGAAAATCTCTCAGACTATTAGACCATTATGTGTTCTCTAATGTGCCAGGTTATAATGGCCATATGGCTCCCGGAGTGGGATCTTCAAGAATAAATTACCAAATGGCACATAACACACTAATAAATACATCGAAGTGGGGAAGGACCCAGTCTTTTCAGTCTGGCACCTTTCCAGGGGCAGAGACGGTGACTTTCATACCGAAAGCACTTTTCAGTTCAGAGAAAAGTTGTGGGCTTGGCCGGATACTTTTAGATTGACAGAAGGTTCAGTGGAATCACATAAGGCTGTCACTATAAAAATGAAAGCAAGCCCCAACCTTGGGTTGATACTGCAATAAATAGCAATCTGGGGAATAAGAATTTAAAACCCTATTGAAACCACGTGTTGCAAACCCAGTTCTCTCTCCTGGTCTGATCTGCGTTACTGGGCCACCTGCACCCCAGCTTACAGAAGCACGCCTTCTCCACAGCAGTTTGCCTTTCCCTTCACCACCAAGCTTCTCGCCGCTCCCTCAGATCAATAGAACTGCTATGTATCTATATACATCCGAGTAGCAGATCCATTCTCATAAAGTTTACCCTTGCCTTGCTTTTCAGCTGAGAAGCAGAATTGAAAAATATTTCAGTGAGTATTGGAAGCAGGAAGATTACATTCTGTCTTACATGTATCATGAATGAAAGTGCTAAGTCAGGATGAAAAAGATCACGGGTGTCGGCCCGGAGCTCCCCGTGCACCTGCTGGGTCAGCAGCTTGGTGTTTTACGTACCTGCTGCCCTTGAAGAGGTGGAAGGAGAAGACTTCCGGCGTCCAGTCCCAGGAGTGGCAAGGAGCAGGGGCAGGCTCGTGGGCAGGGAATCTGAGAGCGAGCATGAGTGGGTGTGGGAATATCAGTGAGCGTATCTCACTTGGGTGCAGTGTGTGCATCTGCGGGGATACATGGCTGCCCCGAATGCTCGTGTAAATAGCACAGGCACGTGGCAGCTGGTGGCCCTGGTGCCCGAGGAGGTGGTCTGCCGTGTCCCCTCTGGCCTGTGTCGGGGATGGTGGCCGGAGCTGCTCCAAGCGTGGCTTTCGCCTCGAAGATCCGGCCCTTCGTCAGCTCTGTGCTGGCCTGGAGGAGGCACATACCCTCCAGGTACAAGCAGCTCTGCCCGGCCTTTCACTAAGACCAGGGTCCCCGGGACCAACTATAGCTGGGCCACCGGCGTGAGCGTTCAAGACTGCACAGCGTTCGTGGCTGCCTAAGGCCGTGCTCCCGGCGGATGCTCCGTGGAGCCCAGGACTCTCGGCGGTGAGACGGGAAGAGCGAGCGATTTCCTACACTCTGGCTCTCGGCTCTCGTCGGGGCCAGACAGCTGGTTATGAGGAAGCAGACGGAGCTGGGGCAGGTACCAGGGCAAGGGAGGGCGGGGAGGAGGACCTGGTCATCGTGAAGACCAGGAAGAAGTGCCCTTTGAAATACACCACCTCGTCTCATGAACATGCTATGTGAAGGGTCTAGACGCCAATAGCACCAAGCTCAGAAAGTGAATCGAGGAGCTGATGGAATGTTTCATCCCCAGAAGGATTGGAGACTCCTTAAACCAAAACCAAACAAAGCACCTTATCTAGCCCCCACTTGTAAGAATGACAGGAAGGGCCACGTGATGGCTTGATGACGTTCACAAACTCCGGTGCCTGGCAGGTGGGGCGCCTTCATCTGAAATCATTTCCTCCCATCGAAAGAAGGCCATGCACACATTCCGCCTCCCCTTAGCTGATTTTATTGTGCAGATCAATAAGTTAATACTGTAAGCAATAATATAAACCATTG
Source organism: Halichoerus grypus (assembly GCF_964656455.1). Taxonomy (NCBI): domain Eukaryota; kingdom Metazoa; phylum Chordata; class Mammalia; order Carnivora; family Phocidae; genus Halichoerus; species Halichoerus grypus. The sequence continues at coordinate 7,367,734 of NC_135720.1, read as the reverse complement.
CTGTTTTTCAAGGACACTTGTAAGCTCTCATTGCATTGTGAGGCAAGATTTATTACCTCTGTTTTGTTGATGAGACCCTAGAGACCTTCTTTCAGAGAGTCTGGGTACCATGGCGACAAGCATCACCAAAGAGGTAAATATAGGGGCTGTCTGCGAAAGCTTCATGTGGCATAGCTGGTGGCCTGGGAACGAGTTCATCCCTTCCTTCTTTTGTTCATTCACTTGTTCATTCATTCATTCAATGCATGCTTATTAAGCACTGGCTATGTGTCCTCTCTGTAGTGTGTACTGAAGATGGAGTAGTGATCCCAGACATGCTCTGTGTCTGCCTCACTCAGATCCTAGTCGACTGGGCTAGAACACTTGACACCTATAAAACTCACACAATACTATGGGACTAGAATATCTCAGGATCAAGCTTTACTCTGGCTCCTTTGGAAACTGCATTACATTTCCCAAACATCAGGTCAGGTCCTGAGGAGGCCTTAGGAGAGGACCGTGTATTAGGGCAACGTTGCCCTTTACTTTTGGAAACCTGCCTCCTGCATGGGGGCCTCCAAAGTGTGATCTGGAAGGTCTGTGCTGGACTACCCATCGCATACACATTCCCTGTCCCACCGACAGGACCCTGCCCTCCTCCTCTTCCCCCTTCTCTTGATTCCCCTTTCCAGAAGAAAGACCATTAGAAATTCATATTTATATGTTATAGAAAAGGGAATGATGACGTTAGCAATTCATCTGCACATCAACATAGATTAACTGAATGAATCACAGAAGGCCGGGATGTGGCCATCTGGGGATAGAGCCCAAGGTGGGGATATTCCAGTGGGAATTGCGGAGAAGGTGGGAAGCTGGCCAGCTCAGGCAGGTGGGCTGGGGGGCCGGGAAACACTTGGACAGTGGGGGTGGCAAGAAGGGGCTGGGCAAGGGGAGCCCACAGGAGGACGGGGCCGTGCTGGTCCCCATGTGGGCTGGCCACGGAGGGCAGTGGCTTTCTGTCCATTGTATTCCACATTAGTCAGACTTTAGGAGGGAGCCCTGTGGTCATTCCTGGGGACAAGGATAATGCCAGACAAATGAGCTGTCCGATCGCCCCAGCTCTGAGGAAGCCAATTCCAGAGTGTAATTTTTAATTAAAAGGCAAACTGCCCTGAGAAGGAAGGCGTTTGCAGCATGAGCAGCAGGCGGGCTGCACGCATCCTTCCCCCTCTCCTTCCTCCCTCTCCTGCTGTCTTCAGGGGAGTCTGCGAGGCACTGAGGAGGCAGAAGGAGGAAAAGGAGAGAGCACTAAAACAAGAGATGAGGAGAGGCAAAGTGGACTCCTTTGCGGCATTCTCCCACGGGCCAGGTGGGGGGCAGGGGACAAGTGAGGGCAGGGCACTGGGGAGATGTCTCTCCGCAGGGCGCCCTTTCTTTGCCCCAAATGCCCCTCTGGAGCACAGACTGTTCGTTTTGTTTCAGAACGCCATGGAAGCGGGTGGAGGCCTGGTAGGAGGTCCTGGGCCTCTGTACAGTTAACAAAAGAGGTTCTCTCCAGAACGCTCTCCGAAACGTCATAGCTGTGCACCTGGGGTGTGCCCCCTTCTCCTCGAGGCTGGGACTGCCTGGCCTGTTGTTTTCAGGGTTCTCTCTCTGCCAGGGGGTAGCTAGCTGTTCTACCTTTAGCTGAGATTCCCAGATTCTGTGTCAGCTGACCTGAGTCTTGTTCAAGTGCGCTGACTGGCCGAGACGGTCCAGGGCGGCTGTCCACAGCTTCTGCCCTAACACCCCGAGGTGCAAAACACCTCTCTGACATGGTCTCCAAACTCCTATCTGCGGCAAATAAGTGGGTGTGAACATCTTATTTAAAAGACGAGCTGTATAATTATTTATTCCCTTCTGGCCTTTCAGCTCAGACTTGTTTTAACAAGCAGAAGTCGGGTACTTGGGTGCTCTCCTCCAGGTTTCATATCTGCTTTGCATGGCGTGAATATGATTTTTGTTACGGAGTGGGCAATCTTTTCCTGACCAAGCGCAAGGCCCAGAAGCCCTGTAAGGCCTATTGCTGCCGCCCTGGAGGACAGTCTCCGTGCAGCCGGGCCGAGGTGGGGCCCCGCTGCACGGCGAGGCCGCAGTCGGCAAAGACTATAGGAGGCTTGGACCGTAAACGAGCGGGTTTTCATTTTGGATACTAACTCTTGTCATTCACAGGCAATTAAGCTTGTTTTGAAGAGGACTTGGCACGTGAGCAATTTGCTTCCTTCTTACCCAAACACAGCCGGCAGCTCCCGAGGGAGGGACACAGAGCCTGCCACTGTGCGGAGGCACGGAAGTCCCTGTCACCAAGTCACCTGTTTCCTACATCACGGCAGGTGCAGCAACATTTACTCCGATGAGTAGCAGACCAGCTTGATGGGAAAGGAAAGCTCTGTGGTCCAAGTGCAGGACCGGCGGCTCGCAGAAGACCTTGGGAAGGGCACGGCTAAGTAACTCAACACAACAACGGCCGGAGGGACCCCAAACAGCAGTGCTAATAGGAGGCCTACTTAGTGCCAGAAGAATCTTCCCGAATCCTCACTGAAACCATGCACGTAGGTAGGGTTATTCGTTTTCTTCTTAAACTCATTTTGTAGATGTGGGGAATGGAGGCTCAGAGATTTCAGGCCTTTTGAAGATCTACAGCTAATAGGTGACTTAGCTTCGACTCACACCGGGTTTGAGACTCAGGGGCAATGACCGTGATGATGGTGCTCATATCTCCTGGGCTGTTGCCGGACAGCCAGCACCAGGCCGAGCCCTCAGCGTGAACTAACCTAGGGAGTCCTCAAAACCTGTTCTCTCCAGCTGCGGGTGAGAAACCTCAAGACCTTGGGGGTGTTTCAGTGCTTCTTCACTCACACCCCTCATTTGATCCTTAAATGCAGCTTCCCCTGGGCTCTAAGCCACGGTCACTGTGGTAGTCCACTGGCCCTGCGAGGCGTAGACCCAGACAACAGCCAGAGCAGCTCTCTGCAAATGTCAAGTCCGATCCCGCCACTTCTGCTCCAAATCTCTGTATTTCTCTCAGTAACAGCTAAAAGTCCTTAGCCGGTCCCCCTGCCCGTTTCCCTTCTCCCTGTGTTGTCTACTTTAGCCACATTGCCCTTCTTGCTATTCTAGAAGATGCCACGGGCTTCGGTCCAGCTATTCCCTTGGCTTGGACTGCCCTGGAACCCTCGGATACCCACTCGGCAAAATCCTCCCTGTCCTATCTTTGCTCAAATCACACCTTCTCGGTGAAGTTCACTCTGATCACCTGACTCTGTGCTGAAACCACCTTTTCCACCTTCCCTCCCCAGGTGTCGCTGGCCCCTTTCCCCATATCCCACCATTTCCCTTCCCATAGGGAGTGCCGTGCTCTAACACAGGGGCAGCAACCACTTTATAACATTTTCTTGGTACAAAGCCACCTCCATGTGTTGTGTCTTGCCATGGTTACTCTCACCCTGTAAGGGTAGAGCTGATAGTGCCGCAGAGGTCAGTGGCCTCAAGTCCAAAAATGCTACCCTAACATCTGGATAATTTAATGATTTATTGAGCTTATTCTGGGACGGATTCCCCTGGTAGAATGTTAACTCACGAGGGCAAGGATCTTTGTTTCTTTTGATCACCGAAGTATCCCCAAAACCTAGGACACAGATGGCCCCCAATACACATTTGTTGACTCAATGCGTGAATGAGGCCAGAGTCATGAAACACTCACCCACAGTCACTCTAGTGATCAGCCAGGCAGCTCTTGGTGTCCAAATTCAAACCCGGATAGACTGACAGAAATTGAAACCTGCTCTTAAATCAGCACCTGTCCCTCTCTGCCCCCACCCACCATTGCCTGCTGCCTCATGAGAGACAAGCTTTCCTTAGTAGCTCATAACAATCACCAGGAAAAAGTACGTGCTGCCTATTAGCTCTTACTCGCGTAAGAAACATAAGCAAGGAAGAACCACCTGTATTTAGACAAGAAGAAAGACAAATTGCTTCTAGACAAGTGCTGGAGACTTAGAGCTCCTCTTAGCATCTGGCTGGAAAAAGTCAAGGCTTCACATGGTCTGGCTGAGGGCTTGGATCAGTTTTTTTATGTCTCAACTGCTCTGATGGGTCAACACTGTCATACCCAACCACACCCATCCCTCCTGCCCAGGGGCCTTTCCTCTTTGAGGAGCTTCCTGCCTAGATGTCCAGCAGACTCTGTAAGTGGAGGACTGAAGGCTTTGCAGAGAGGTTGGGACATAAGCTTTGGTGCGGGAAGTCATCTGTTAGAAGCAGCTAAGGCTTCTTGCAGCTAAGGTGAGCAAGTACGAGAAGAAGGAAGACAGAGGAGAGAGTCTGGGGTGGGGGAGAGGGAGTCAAGGAAGGAGAGTGAGGTGTGATTATGCTCACTCCCTCTGAGCCTAGAGGGCAGACAGCCCATTGCTCTTTCTAGACCCTGGTCTAGAGTAAGGATAGGACTTGCCTGTGGGTCCAAATTTAGGTGACTGGTTCTTGATGGCCTACAAGTCATCGAATGACTTTATGGCCATACCTCATTTGTTTAATCTCTGACTTAAAGTGTGCACATTTACCTTCCCACACAACTCTGAGAAAGAGATCCATGTCTTACAAGGAGAGAGACTAGGAGCCTGTGTTTCTTACTCACCAGGCCCTGGGCTGGGGGTAACATATCTACTGTCTCCTGTAATCATAACCATCCTGCAAGTCAGACATTTTTATAGATGTGAAAACTCAGGTTAAATAGCTTTCACAACATGGTGTTAGAGATTTGGGCTGTCTATTACTCATCCCTTGTGACCCCCTCGTTGTTAATCCCTAGGTAGAGGGAACCAAAGTGTACAAACATAGAGGCTTTGGTAAATCAACAGTGTCTAGTCCCCAAGGACAGGGCCCCAGGCAGAGCTGAGCTGGGGGAATGGAGACAGACCCGCTTTCCACTCCAAACCTAGCCCGGGCTTGCTTTAGACCCAGAGTCAGTGACCCACCCCCGGTGTCAGTACATGGGGAACCGGAGATCTGCCTCACTTGCTTCCTCAGGGGGATTTGGACCCCATGAGTCTGAGCCTCTGGGCGTTGTTTTCTCTACTCTGCCTGCCCCCTGGTGCCCAGCATGATGTCACAGTGTGAGTCTCCTACTATAGCCAGCCCGGTGCTATCCTCTCTGGACTTGATTCTAACAGAAACGTCCAGGATGAGCTGCATGTCAAGTTGACAATGCCATCTTGAAAAGGCATCATTGCATATCAATAAATAAAATATCTAAAGAACAAAGTTACAGAACGGGAAAATATACTTTGGAAAATATTAATATGTAATGAGCTAGACAAATAGTGTGTTTGGAACAGTCTCTGCCAATCTGTTTAATCAATGTAGAGAAGAAAAACAGGTGACTCAAGCCAACATTTTTACTTGGCACTTGAACTAAATCACTTGGAGCAGTTCTGATGAGCCTATTTTTATGGGAAGAGAGCACAACAGTTTTGGAGGAGAAAAGAGCAATCTTCATACCAGAAAATGAATTTGTCTGTACTCATGTATTTGTCTCTGCGTGGTTTGATTTTTGCTTTTGAACTCTGGTGTGGGCTCTTTGCTTCCTGACATCAAAACATCCAGCCTTATTTTTGGGATCATACACAGTTAAGTGAGCATGGTAGCTTTTCTTAGTAAACAAATATTACCATCCTCAACCAGTAGGTGTCACTGTTCATTTACCAGAAACCATCCCGGGAAGCCAAGCAATCGCTTCAGCGAAAATAACAAGCATGTTTTCTGGAAATAAAATAACCAGTAAGTACTGGGAAAGGATTATTTTCTTTCACAGGTGTCTCCAAATCAAAGCTGAAGTGTGAACAACAATTCACTCTTTCTATGGCCTCCCACGTAGTATTTGCTTCTAGAACTGTAGCACCATTGTAAGAATTCCTTCTAAACCATGTTTGTACCTCAGAATCTAACTTCCTAACCCTGTAAGCATTTGGTGATTGATTTTACTTATAAAGTACATTGGCATTTGCAGAGACAGGCCATGGAATGTTCTGGTATTTCAGCACAAATCAGACAACGAAGCCTCCTGCTGCCTGCACAGAAACACACAAGTCACGGATACTTAAAAATAAAACATTATTAAAGCAAGTCTCTAAAAATATGTTAAATGCAAACACATCATTTACATCATGGATATAGAATTAGATATTCACCCAGTAACTGTTCAATAAATAAGGATATGTAATGAAAATAATCACACTGATCCCTTATGGAGCATAATGCACCAGACGTGGAGTTAATGTGCTTTGCAGACATATCTCACTCAACCCCTCTCTTCCGTGCCCATTTTACATATGGCAAAACAGAGGCTTGAGGAGGACCATGATGTCCCGAGCCCCACTGCCAGGCAGGGATTGACGTTGGGCTGACCCAGATGACGTCGACCCCAGAGCCCAAGTTCCTCGCCACCACTCAGATGACCTCTCCTCTGACTTTTGTAAGGAAAAGAACTTGATTCTGTTTGTACCCAATCCAGGCAACTGCGAAGTGGATCCGAGTGCCAATTCTGGCTCCTGCACTTAGGCTGCCCCGCCCCGGGGGGTTTGCTCCCCCTTCCCTGAATTCCGCCGAGTCCATCATCACCTGGGAGAGTGGTACCTACCAGAGCGATTGCTCTAGGGATTCGAAGTGATGTGTTTACAAAAGTTCCTAGCACAGGGCCTGGCCTCTAAGAGACAAGATGCATTTTAAAATAAAGTCGGTAAATAAATAATACTAAGTGTGCAGCAGCTAGCCTTCTCTCAGATGTGTAGTGAGGAGCAGGTGTTTGTCTTCAGCAGTTTTCAAAGACGTAAGCGCTCAGCTTCCACCACTGACACTAAGGAGCATTTAGGGAAACCTTCGCCATTTGGTGGGAGTGAAATCCTGCGGAGCCCAGATCCAGGGAGTCCTCAGCCTAATCAGAGATGATGGAAGCCTCCTTCCAAGTGCCTCCTGAGGAATAACAGAGCCATGGGTAGGTTTTGTCTAGGGGCAAGGGAGTGAGGTGGTGCTTGGTGGTGGAGAACTTCTGAGCAGATTCAAAGGCCCTGGAGAGGGAGCGAGTTCGGGCATCTGAGGAACTGAAGAAGGTGAGCGTGGCAGGAGGGTGATGGGGGGTGGGACTCCTGTGGGAGTCAGACCCTCTAGGGGTAGCGGCCCAGGGCCTTGTTGCTGCTGACAGCTGGGACAGGACTGGGGAGAGGGTGTGCTGGACAGTGATGACGATGTGTGTTTGAGTTTGTAAAGACCTAAGGGGGCTTTTACAAATCTGAAGTTTTAGGCAGAAAAGAGATAGAAAAAAGAGATAGCCGAATGGCCTTCCCTCAGAAAGTGTGGGCGGCTTGGCAATATTAGTCTAAGTCCAAGGAGCATAGAGGACTCTACTACACAACACCAAGGAAAGTGACCACAGAAGAGCCTGGAAGGGAAAAGAGCTTCACCCCTGCACTAAACCATGAAGACAGCTACCATTGTTGCGCACTGTGCCACCTGCTTTACGCACATTTCTTTTAACTTTCACAGCATTTCTATAAAGGTAGCTAAAGAAGCACCTCTATGTGTGGATCAGTTAGGTTCTGGAAAGTTCTAAGGCTGCTTTGTTTACATGTTTAAAGTCACAATATACAAATTACTACAAGTGCCAATTGTTGGCGCCTGGCAGAACTAATGGGGCTTTTGATATGATGAGTGGTTTTGTTTATTTTTGAAATTAATATCTTCATTTTACAAACGAGGGAATTAAAGCTCAGGAAGATTAAGTTATATGGCCATGGTAACGTAATTGAAGAGAGAATTTGAACCCAGATATGTTGGTATGCTAGGTTTTATGTTTTTTCTATTTTGCCACATTAAATAATGTGCTATAGAATTCATGATTTTCTTCAACACTATAGAGTTGGAAATCCACTCACTGAAATTATTACTTTTCTGAAATTCGTATTCCTTGCTAACTTTAATTTTATACTGAGCCATTGAAGACAGGAAGGACCAAAGAGCAGTCATTGGGAAGAATATACATAGAGAATGGGAGGTCTCCTTTCCCTTGTACTTTTGGGTGATGGTAGAAAATAACCTGGAGTTCATCTGGATGAGGCTTTACCCTCCCAGCAGCTCCAGGGAAGCTGGGGCCTCCTGTACCACAACCAGGAAGAGTCCAGGCATTACTCCTTGCTATTTTGAATGAACACTTATGCTGGGCACTTAAGTATTATTTTAAACGTACTAAATTCTCAACATATATGGAGGTACTCAGGATACTCTGAACAGCACAAATCAGTCCTTTCTAAACAATTAACTAATAGGTGCAGAATTTCCATCCAAAAGTTGCCGAGAAGTGGCCAGGAGGGAATGGAGTACTGGCAGTCATGCCTGGAGTTTAACTGCTTGCTGGGTCGTAACCAATGCCTTGAGCCCATGCAGCGATGACAATTAATCACTAAAAATTAAGGAGGCTCAGCATGGGGGTGCATAGAGAATATGTTGCAACTTCTACCGATGACATTCATTTCTCCCTGCAGAGGGATGCAGGAGGCCCCTGAGACCACAGGATGGAGATAGACCAGAAAGTTAAATTTACTTCTTGTCCTGTTTCCATCCCTGGTTGTTGTATACTGTTCTAAAGGGACCACATTAGATATTCGGAGAGAAATTAAAGTGTGCATAAAGTTAGCAGAAGAACTTATGTGCAGAGTCTACACAGAACAAATCACATAAAGAGTAGAGAAAGAAGTGAAAATTTTAAGAGCATTTCTTGAAATTATAGATGATCTGGTTTATTCTGTATGTAGTATAGGCAGAGATTTAATATCAGTGGTGTTGAAAAGATTCTTGTTATATTCTTAGCCAGCAGAGTGGATATGATAAGGGACAAAGACTTTGGAATTTAGTGAATTTTAGAAGTACAGAATTTTTATAAAGAGGAGCAACTTAGACTCTTTTGGACTTTCTGTATAGGGTTTCTGTTAATAGGTTATCACTATAGGAACATATACAGTAAAGGAAAATATTTTTCAGGTTTTACTCCAAGAGACCAGTTGAGATAACTCGTGGGGGGGGGTTCACATCAAAGATATTAACCAATGATTCCACCTTAGTTCACCAGTTGAAGGCAAAACAACAACCCAAACCAAACAAACAAAAAACCAGGAGAACAAAAATAAAAATAAAATCCTAAGGAAATTAACCTTATGCCTATCTCCTCTCTTTCTTTGACTACTGCCTATATTCTTCTATATACTTTTTCTGTTTATTCTCCATTGTCTTGTTTCTTACCTAGTCTCCGTTGCTCTATATGGAGAAGACTATGGAAAGGGAAGAATTTGAAGAAGGATGGAAGGAAGGAAGGAAGGAAGGAAGGAAGGAAGGAAGGAAGGAAGGAAGGGAGGAAGGGAGGGAGGGAGGAAGGAAGGAAGGGAGGAAAAGAAAAAAATGTCCAGGAGGCAAATGACTTATATTTTTAAAGCTACTTCTAGGCTGGCAACTTCCAGATGAGAAGTCACGTGCTGGCCTTGCATTCTAGACGCCCATAAATCAGAAGGGATGATGCCAATGATCGCGGTGTGTAGCAGACATCAACTGCCACATCACTCACAGCATGCGGACCACAATATGAGACAAGCCGGGCATGCATTCAGACATTTTATTTGTGGCTTTTAGAAAGCATTTATATTTCCAATAAATCCACTCCCATCTCGGGATCGCATTAGGTGAGAAATGCACTGACAACGGAGGGCCTTGATTCATCAAGAGCAGTGGCGTTCTCAGAACAGACCTGGCCAAGTGCAATGGGTTTGGGGATATCAGCTTCCATAATTTACAACATCCTCGCATGGGTTTTTTTTGAAGTCCTCATCTGAGAAAATCTATCCCCCAAATGAACAGTGGGGCATTAGAGTCCATTTTTCTTCTCTGGAATCTGGAGGGTTATCATCATGCTTTTACCTTGCTTGCCCATGTACAAGGTGTCAGCAGCACGTGGATAACAGTTGATGGATATTTTGTAACTCTCAGCTTACACGGGAATAACAGGGAGGTGAGCACTGTGATTCAGTTACGCATTGTTACCGTCTGAATCTTATTTGGGAAACCTTGTACACTTATCCATGCATGAAGAACACTTATTTGTGTTCAGAATAGTCTGCGTTTGCCAAGCTCCGGAATGTGGATGACAAAGCACATCTTAAAATCCCTTGATTTGGGGCCAGTGACAAGTACAACATTTGCAGATTTAGATTTCTCGCCAGTCCCGGGTTGGGATTCATGAAGTTTGCTGGTCTCAGGTTAAAGTTGCCTCTTCGGAGAGGCCTTCTCTGAGCACCCTCATGAGAGCACCCTCCCTGTCTCCCAGCACCCCACAAATCTCATCCCTTAGCGGATGTCATCTGTCACTACCATCTGTCTGGAGGAGGGCAGGGACTTTGGGTTTTATTATTGTGTATCTATTGACTAGAAAAGTACCCGTTACATAGACAGTGCTAAGTAAGTATCAGTTGAATGAATGAACACAATTTTTATTATTAAATTTCTGTTTTTAAGTTTACGGACTAGATGGACACAAGCCAGAGATGTTCACTGAGGAAGCATGAAGGTATCGTGCCGACCGGGGTACAGCCGGAGGACCTGCCAGGGCTCCGCTAACTTTCCCGTAGACGCATCACAGTGATCTGGCCACGTCTGGGACCAACACGGGGAGTGCAGGGTTTGGAGAGGATTTAGGCAGACCCACTGAGAATCGTCAAAGTCTCGAAGGAATTCCAGCACCTGGGAATGAATATGACTTATCCTGGAGTAGTTGGATGGGCTTTGGGTCGTATGAAGCTACTCTGCATCTGAATTTTGAAGAGACAATTGCGAAGCTATGGGAAGAACTCCCTCGTTAAAAGTGCTCTGAAACATGGGACTGAGTTGTGGAGGGAAATTATGGAAATTTCTTTGTCTGTAAGTATTTAAGAAAGTAGTGGTGAATTCCCAGCTTAAACACAGGCGTATGTTATATATGTCACGCGTAGGGGTTTCCTCCCATTTCTGTGAATCTGTGGTGAAGCCACATTTACTGAACATCTATCTATTTGAAGTAGGTATTCCTCTCTCTCTGTCACTCACTCACTCACACTCATGCATACATACACTCACACAGATACACGTAAAGACAAGCGCACGCACACGCACACGCACACACACATTTAACATAAGAGGAAACTGCATCCCAGAGAGGTTAACAACGTTAACCGTTTCCCCTGCTAGTAAGGGGCAGAGCTGGGATTCAGACATAAACTGGTTTGATTAGAGTCCAAAGTCTACTGTTAGAGCGTAGATAGTGGATTGTTCTTATAACACTGTGGTTCTTCATTTCATGCCTTTGCTTTACCGCACATCAAAATGTGGCATCTGAAATGTTATCACTGCATACGTTAAAATCCTATATGAAATTTTACAATTCTTGTTATTCTTGTCTGTCATAATCCTTCATAAAAAGAGTCCAATGGCTTATTCAAGAGGCAGTGGGATGAGCTGCAGGGGAGATGGCTTAGGTCTCTGGCTCAGTCTGCGTCCAAGGCTAGTCTCAGAGTCTCGACCGCCCTCATCTTTTGAGATCAGAGTCCACTGAGTGATTCAGTTTACTCGATTTTCATTTTTGATAGACCAGATCAAGGACTGGTGGCCACGGCTACTCCCCTGTCAGACGCGGCAAGGTGTCCCATCGCCTTCTGAAGGAAGTCAACATTGCAACCGCATTTGGGACAGATGTGTTCATAAAGAATTGTGAGGAGACTCATTTGTCTGAACACTCAAGATTTCGTGCTTTGTAAAATACAGTCTGATGTATATATAACATAAATTAGACCCATTATATGCGTTAATCTCCTCATATTCACCTGGTGTCTCTGCTCCTCAGGAGATGAGGAATTTTTAAACCCTTCATGGTGGGCCCACAGGATTTCTGTGAGCTGTAGTGGTCTGTCCTACCACCTTTCTGAAGACAAGTCCCCAGTGTCAGAAGTGGGCAGGAAGGACAGTACTGTGTTCCCAAGTTGGATGCTAAGGGGGAGTTAATGAGGAGGAGTGATATCTATCCAGGTAATTAATGAAGAGTCTGAATACAAGCTGTCAGAGTATAAAAATAATGTGAGACAGGAGCGGAACATTAAAAACAAAACAAATGCAAAAAGACGAAGACAAGACAAAGGGAATTAGTGAAAAGGAAGAGAGAAGGTGAAATGTCCACTGCCCTCTAAGTATCCAAGGTAGGGGGCCTTAGAAGTTGAATAAGCTACCCAAGGTCACCAGCTGACAGAAGATGAAGTTGGGAGAGAACTCAGATAGGACTGATTCAGCAAGCCCCTTTTTTTTTTTTTTTTTTTAATTTCTTCCGAATTGCTGAAAAAGCCACAGAATTTATGAGGCAATATCATAAGTCTCTCTCTTGTCTGAGTTGCTAATAATCAGTAATTATTACATGAAATCTGACATGTGAAACACAATTGCAAGATATTTTGAGATATGGATGTAAGATATCTATCATCTATCCATATATGTATCATCTCTCTATGTAGCTATCTATCAGTCACCTATCATTTATCTATCTTAAGGACAAAGTTGCTTAGCTTCCACTATGCTCTACATTTAGGCATTTGGTGAGACTGGAGGTAGTCAAATTGATATGTAAAGTCTTCCATCATAATTGCATTTACAAATGTCATGGAAGAATGAACTGTAAGGCTTTCAACAAGTCCCACGTTTCCCTCACAGTGTGCGATTCACATCGGCTATGGGTGAGAGGCTTGTGTTGGCCCGTGTGGTAAGTCAAGCAAACCACGCACGTCTAGGCACTATTTCAGACTAAGATAAATCCTACAGCGGAAGTTTCCACCACTGGAGAGAAGTTCTTGGTTTGGGAAGGAGCTCGGGAGGTCCTAGTGGAGGGTGACATGCCCATCATTGCAGAAGCGGGTTTGCCCACAGCCTGAGGGGGTCTCCACGGAGCTTGGGAGGTGGGCACAGGTTCACCTGGAAGCGAGGCTTTGCGATCATTACACTCTGGGACTGGGACTACAGGGGGCATGTCCTCAAAATCATAAACCTCGATCCCAGTGCAATGTAGGCAAAGTTCTTCCTTTCCTAATATTCTGAATGAAGCACATGAATAATTGCCTTGAAAGAATCCAACCCTTTATCAAAGGACTCCAGCATTTCCCCTTACGGAGAATGCTGCCATAAGGGTGTCTCCTGTTGAGACGATGCAGAGAGACAGACAGGCTGTGCAGGCTGCTGGGGTCGGGGGAAGGGATGCAGCCCTGTGAATCACGGGATTCTGCTGCCTTCGTCAGCCCCACCAGCATCACAGGAAGACAGATGTCATCACAGGTGACCCCTTACCGGGCAGCAGCCAGAAAGGTCACTGAGCCTTCTTCTGCGTCTAAGTGTGCTGCACCATGGCTGTGTTGGGTCATTTGGAGGGTCTGCTGTGTTCTGTGTTTTCCCACACGTCTGAAGGGCAATTCTTTATCAACGGTTCCTGTCCTGCTCAAGGGTCTGCAGTTCACACATATTAAGGCTCACAATTCAAAATTGACACTTTTTCCTCTCTTTTATATTCCTACCTGAGTACTTCTACCTTTGAAAAAGCTCCATCTTTGTGTGTGTGTGCACACATGTGCACACGCACATATTTAAACCCACATTTTTTTCAGGCAGATGACTGTGTAAGCCCTTCTGCCAGTGTTGCTAACCAGGCCCCAAGCATGAGCTGACCCATGGCTAGGGGTGCCTGGCTTCTCCCCACCTTCTTTCTCATGGCCAGGCCTACACGTTTGCCCCAAGACTGGAAGGACGGCGGATCTGTTCAGGCTAGCTGGTTCAAGAAGGGGGAAGCTTTGCTCATGATCAAGAGATCATTTAAAATGTGCCTGAAGTGATACTTCTCTTAGGCAGGATACCTACAGACAGAACCTTTGCTGACCTCTAACATGCCTTGAGATACACCTCCCCCTTCACCAGCATCACACTGCGGAGGATATAAGAGAAAACATTTGTATTCTTGCTCATTTGCTCATTCATAAAGCCACCCACCCAATATTTATCAAGTGCAGATGTGCCAGGTGCTGGGCGAGGTGCTGGGATACAGTGGAAACAAGGTGGGCAAGGTTCCTGCCCTCAGGGAGCTGATCGCCAGGTGCAGGCAAGTTAACGGGTCAATACAATAAAATGGTGTGGGGAGTGCTGTTGTTGTGTAGGGGTGGGAAACAGGATGCAGCGGGGGCACACAGGGAAGAGGAAGGGACAGAGTGTGCCAACATGGAGAGGCAGGGCTGATCCCTGTAGCGGAGACTTCAGGGTGAGCCGAGGGTCAGCACAGAGCTGCCCGTAGGTCCTGGTGGCTTGTGGGAGGATGGTTGGAGGGTTGTGGCTACATCTGACAGGAGGCCCCTGAGATGGTTCAGATGGGATACGTTGAGCAGAGTAGGGATGGAGGAGACAGAGTAGGGATAGGGGAGACAGGGTAGGGATGGGGGAGACAGTAGGGATGGGGGAGACAGTAGGGATGGGGGGAGACAGGGTAGGGATGGAGGGAGACAGAGTAGGGATGGGGAGATAGGGTAGGGATGGGAGAGATGGGGTAGGAATGGGGGAGACTGGGTAGGGATGGAGGAGACAGGGTAGAGATGGGGGAGACAGAGTAGGGATGGGGAGATGGGGTAGGGATGGGGAGATGGGGTAGGGATGGGGAGACGGGGTAGGGATGGGGAGACGGGGTATGGATGGGGGAGACGGGGTAGGGATGGAGGAGACAGTAGGGGTGGGGGAGATGGGGTGGGGATGGAGGAGACAGGGTAGGGATGCGGGAGACATGGTAGGGATGGGGAGATGGGGTAGGGATGGGGGAGACGGGGCAGGGATGGGGAGACAGAGTAGGGATGGAGGAGTAGGGTAGGGGTTGAGGAGACAGGGTAAGGATGGAGGAGACAGTAGGGATGGGGGAGATGGGGTAGGGATGGGGGAGACAGAGTAGGGATGGGGGAGATGGGATAGGGATGGGGGAGACGGGGTAGGGATGGGGGAGACAGGGTAGGGATGGGGGAGACAGAGTAGGAATGGGGGAGATGGGGTGGGGATGGAGGAGACAGTAGGGATGGGGGAGATGGGGTAGGGATGGAGGAGACAGGGTAGGGATTGGGGAGACAGGGTAGGGATGGAGAGACAGGGTAGGGATGGGGAGATGAGGTAGGGATGGGGGAGAGGGGGCAGGGATGTGGAGACAGAGTAGGGATGGAGGAGACAGGGTGGGGGTGGAGGAGACAGGGTAGGGATGGGGAGACTGGGTAGGGATGGGGGAGATGGGGTAGGGATGGGGGAGACGGGGCAGGGATGGGGGAGACAGGGTGCAGCCAAGAGAACGGTCTGTGAGGTGAGACTGGGAGATCACGCATGTGGAGGGTGAGGATCAGGGAGCAGTTGGCAGTTGCTGCCAGGTCTCAGGGTGACAGTTGGCTCATGCGGAAAGGGGGTACAGGAAGAGGCATAGGCCTGCGGGCATGTGGGAGGAAGGTGAATTCTGGACTCATTCTGTGGGCCTCTCCTTCAGGAATGCAGAACAACTGTCCCCTAGCGAGGGCGGGTTTGCATAACTGGAAATGGTCATGGCTCCAGGTAGCTATCAGCAGAGAACTGAGTTTTAATTCCTGTCAGGAACTGTGAAGGGCCTGACGTTTGGCCCTCCTTGGAAACTAATAAGTTAGCCTACTCCAGTTTCACAGATCACAGCAGAAGATAAGAGACTCCCGGGTCAGAGACAAAGGACCATGTATTATTCACTTTTTTCTTGTGCTGATCCCCCAAGTCCCCATTCTCCCCGGGATGCTCTGAGGTGGGCCAGGTGGCACCTGCATGGGCAGTGGGTTGTTACAGGGGGACAACCCTGAGCTTAGAGAATCCAAAGTCTTTTACAATAGGCAGCGAGCAGGCCAGCTCTTGTCTCCAGAGGGAGATGTTATCTTTATTATAAGCAAACTTACCCTTTGCTCTGGACAGGGATAGTATAACTTCCAAGGCTGTTCCCTGTACCCGTATCCTTGGAAAGAGAGTCTGCAACAAGGGTCATCAGTGCCTCTTCTGTGAGAGATGTGAGAGACCCTTGGAGATTTCTCTCCCTGTGCACTTATTCCCTTCTACCTATCAATTCTAGCTTCCTTTGCAGTAGAAGGGTAGGCCAGAAGACCAGTAAGAACTCTGCTTCTGTTTTCAGAGAGGATTGCTCAACCCTGCTGGGAGGGACTGATGGTGGGAGAAAAAGAGTAGCTTTTTGCTGCCCCTGGAGGAGCTGGGGCCTTCTCCCAGCAACTCAAGGATCTGTCGCACACAATTCTGACTCTGTTCCTGTTCACAGTCTGTATTCCCCCAAGCCCTTTCCTACAAATGACCATCAGATAATCAGGGCTTATCAGAGAGTGTGGTTAATTGATTGTCCTGCTCCACGTGGTGAGGGCCTTAGCTTTGATATCTGAAATACATAGCGGACCAATTGCAAATAAAAAAGTTTTGGGAAATCCTGAAAATAATTATAGTAAAGCATTCCTCAAACACATATGGCATAGTATATAATAAAAAAGGGAGGATAAAAAAATCTATTTGTATTTTCTTTTTCCTCAGAATGCTCCTGTGAAATGCTTCAGAGACTGGGTTAGTAATTTAGATGAAGTAGTTAAAATCCGAGGTCCCTCTGGGATTTTCCTGTGGGCTCCATCCATTAGCAGCTAATTGGAAATTAGAGCCCAAATGCTGGGAGCAGGGAGGTTCTTTGCCAGATGACTCTCATCTTTAGTGTCATCCATCACAACCCAGAATCCAGACAGCACGCTGAAGAGGGTGCCCCAGATGGGGTTCTCACTCTGGCTAGCATGTCATCGAGCCCCCAGGCCTCTGATCCCTCAACTCTTAAATCAGAGATCTGTACCAGAAGATGTCTAGGGTCCCTTCCAGCTGTGACTCTGAATCTATGAGATGCAGCTGGGTGGAACCATGACAATGACATTACTGATACCAGGCAGTAATGGCCCGAGGATGGTGTGGACTTGAATAGGCAGGCACCTGAATTGCCCGTCTCTGGTCTCCCACAGGCAACTGTGACCCTCACTAGATCAAAAGCATCACCGCCAAGGGCCCTTACACAAGTGACCTTGGATCTGGGGCATGGTGAGAAGACTTTCAAGGGGTTCCCAAGTGCAATGAGTTTCAGAGCCTCATTTTCTGTGTGTACTCGATCCTGGCCTCATATGGGTTTTCCTTTCCCACGTTCCTCTTTTAGAAATAGCCCTTCTTTTACTTTACAAAAGCAAGACACCCTTCACCCTCCACAGTCTCACTACTGGTGTGAAAAAATCTCCCAGGCACCAAGCAAGGATGATTCTAAAATCTATTTTGGGCAAAGCTTCCTTGAGGAAATAATCAGGCAGGAAAGACCCACCTTAGGATTTGAGGTCTTATAGAAATTGCAGTTCAGTGTGAAGCAGGTGACATATACGGGGAATTTTGTCCCTCATTAGGATATCTACAATCAGATATACTGTAGAATGTGGGCAGTGGGAATGATAGTAGGTTTTGCTCGATTTTTGTTTAACGGTTGAACCTTTCCTTTCTCCTATTGTCAGTAAACGTGCTGCTCTTGGGGAAGAACCTGCGTGCAAAGAGAAAATGGCTCACAGTACTAAAGCTGACGTGACCTCCCCCCTTGTATCGAATGTAAGCAGTTATGACTGGCCAGTCCCAATACTCATTCCTAGGGCGTCACATTAGCTGGAAAGACAGAAATTTTGAACAGTTGAAACAGCTCATTCTTTTAAGTGTAACTTAAATATTTTCAGGGACTATCAAATTTTTTACATTTTGTACTGGGTCAAATCTGCAGATAAAAATTTCACGTGGCTCTTTGTGGATTTAACGTGCTTTATTTAATAAGGTAGTGAAAACCCATATTATTTCAAATCACATAATGAAATATTTATCCCAAGTACAGTCAATACTCATTGTATTTCATATTATGGTGTTTACTATTTCTACTTCCTAACAAAAAACTAAAATTATATGTTGGCTGCTGAATCAGAAATATACATGTTTTTATATATATGTATACCCACATACCCACATACTTATGTGCCTTTCACTTTCTTTAAATATGTAGAATAAATCTGATTATTAAGGGAGTCATTTCTGAATTATTGCACACGACTCTTAATTATTCACAGATGCTTAACACCAGAATGCATTTAATACATGCACATGTAGGCAACATCAGAGGACTCCAGGCCATCCCTGTTTCATAAATAACATAATTTCAGCTGCTTGCAATAATCCTTTATTACAAATTAAGTAAAGAACAAATAGTTTATTTTTATTTTTTAAGCATTATGAAATGGTCAAATCAACAGACTCTGTCACTCTGATCCCGAGTTTCATATGGATATCTGTTTCTTAGTGACATTCACAGTGTTCTCTGGAATTCATATTAGTCTATTTATTTACATCAAAAGATAAATCCACTTGGTCTGATTTTGTTGACTGGTTTGATGACAAGGACTGAGTTTGCCAAATGCTTTCATCAAAAGATTGTATTGGCAAAGGTATATTAAAAATAACAATATTTAGCTTTTCTCAATCCTCTTTGAATACATTAAACAAAGGATTTCTAAATTTACAAAATAAAGGTATAATTAATAGTTACTTGTTAGAGCTTCAAAAAGCCTTTTTGAAATACTTCCCAGAAACTGAAAAAGTGAGTTGCTATGCTGGCTGGATAACGAATTCTTTTGTTTCTAATTGTTTGCTTCCAAAAATTTGAAAATTAAAAACAGTTTTTGATGATAGACCACTATGTGATACCTTGGCATATAACTGCAAATGAGTTTTTAAAAAAATGGAATGATACTGCTACTTATTCTATTATATTCTATTATAATCTACTCATAGGGACATAGTTCTTTAGCGCACATTGATAAACATTAAATACAGAAAAAGAATTTGTACTGAACCCTCCCTCATCCCAGCAGCTGGTAACATTCATTCACGTCACTCAGATGTGCGTTCCCATTACCATCTCACTTTTTGTCTAATGAGTGTCCATCAAGATCTGGAATGTGTTTGTGTTGTTTTGATGAATTGTGTAGTACTAATCATTTTAATGATAACTCAACTAGGAAAGAGAAGAACACTTAGTACCTCATGTCTTTTAAGAAATTTTAAAAATTTAAAAATGTTGCCCATATTCTGGTAACAGAGATACAGATCAGGTGATCCATAAAATATTTTCAAACATGAAAACACGGCACATCAGGTACTGAGGGAAGTGGAAAGGGAATGTCAGGAGTCAAAGGTATGACAAGCATTTCCCACTGGTAAAAAAGAGCTTGTGCACATATTTATAAAATGGGTGATGTGGGTATTGAATCCCTACAGCATGCAGATTCTACTTCAGTTATTTAAAGGAGTGCTATTTTACTTCTTGAAAAGGTCAGTATTTATATTTCAGAAATTTCACTTTTTTTGAAAACACCTAAGAAAAAAATTTATAGATTAACTTAGATGCTTGTGAGGAGGTACACCGTTGTCCAAATTTTGTATGGGGTTATACAGGGAAAATAATTTGAGGACCACTGCTTTGTACCATTCCATTAGCGAGCATTCTCTTCATTTGCTATTTTGCTCAAGAGGTTGTGCTAGTCTGTTATTCCCAGCTCAGCATTGCCATAAATCACTGGGGAAAAGATGACTTACTTAGAAGTTCACCTGAATTTCCCCGTGTGCTCCTTCCCCTCTGCTATCATCCCAGGCTAACACCTGCTGTGCAGGGTTGGAGGGCTGGCCCCTGTCTGCTTCTTGTTCCACTGGTTACAGTATCCCCTGCCTTTCTGCTTCTCACCCACATTCTCCTTGATGTCAGAACAACCCGACCTGCAGGAACTGGGCCTCAGTCCCTCCAGACAGCATCCTTTAATACTCAACAGTAACATGGACTGTTCTACAATCAACACACACTGGGGCCTCTATTTTACTATATGTAAACTGCAGAACAAGTCATTCCATCTCCCTAAACTTTAATATTCTCATCTGTAAAGTCAGGTTTTACAAAACACCTTTAGCCTGTCTCTTGAGGGGTAGGGCTGAAATAGGAAAAGAAAGCTCTTTGAAAACTCAAATGCATAATTATACAAGAAATCTCTAAGCTCCTCTTAAATTGCTTGGCATGCTGAAGTAAATTCAGTAGCATTTTCTGTTACAGATGCATCTTTAAAAATAACAAAACAAAACAAAACAGAACACGAATCTGGCAAACACTCCACCAAGGGTAACATGTTGTGCGCGTTTCTGGGAGAGAGGGGGAGGGCAGGCTGAAGACTATCGGGAAGAAGCCCAAATTCTGGCTGTAATTTGCTGAAAGCCCTTGTCTGGCATGTTCTCCCGCTCTCTTGTGATCATGACAAAGAAATATAACCTTTGGCCAGTTGCATTTTTGTTCCACTGGTAACTAGGTTAATGTGACCTGACAGGGCTGGAGGAGACAGCATGGGAAGAAATACTATGTGTACTTTTGTGCAGCTTGATATAACCAAGGTAAACTGGGTTGAGTATAAAGGTTTGCCAGAAAAAAAAAAGAGGGATGATTTCACTACAAAGGATGTTGCAGGATAATATTTTATAAGCAACCTTTTTGATATACATTATAGGTGGTTACATTCTCACTGCCCTAAAAAATGCCCAGAATAGTTGTACCTTCTTTTAATCAATCCACACTTTTTTAAGCATCCTGTCTGTTTGACAGTAGTCCTGAACACCAGGGGTTAGTGTGAAGGTAAATGAGATAATTTTGTTAATGTTGTCTCATCAAAAGCATTGAGGTCTGACTTTGTGCAACAAGTTTTACAAATATTAATATTTATAAATACATATTTATTCCCTGTCTGATAGAGAAGGGGTACGTATCCTGTCTCCTGGGGTCTGCTCAGCACAGCGAGCAACCTCAGCAGCCCTTGGGCTCACTGGGCACGAGCAAGAGGTCTGCGAGCTGGGTGCAGTGCTTATCAAAGACGGGAGTGGTGCTTACGTTACTGCTAGTGGTTTATGCAGCGAGGTGGCTGAGTGGACTCTCCACGGGGACCTTAATCCTGAGCTGTAGTGTGGGTCTCCTGGAAAGTGGCTCCCTTTGACTTTTTACATGGATAAGACGGAAGAATGTAAGCTCAGCTGAGTTGGGATGGACCATATGTGAAAAAGCAGCATTATAATTCTGACATCCCATATGCATGTGTTAATAAGATGAAAATGAAAATAATGCCTGTCTCAAAACATTACTGTTATATCTACTAACCTCACCTCAAGTGAGCTAGTCTGCAGGTAGAAAATAAGCATATTGTGTATCTGACAGCATATTTCAGAAGGAGTCGTTACATGACTAGTAAGTGATGCTTTTTCCCCAAATAGGAACACCAGTGTGACCACCACTTGCATGTTGCTTTGACTCTTTGATCGATAACGGTTTGCTTATTCCTCCTGTGATGTACACCGTTATTAGGTAGGTCTAAGTCTGTCCACATACTTCTAAATACAGAACTTGTCTGAAGATGCATGGAGTCAGGGCAAGTATATCGAGGGCAGAGATGGGATATTCCTTGAGTTAGGGAATAGCCAAGTAAACACAATACATCATCTGAAAAGTCCACGCAGGGGGTTGGTCTGTTCTTGAAGTCTGTTGTCATACGGAATAGGCAATGTGTCTGTTTTCTTACAAACTTGTCTACATGGAAAATCCCATTAAGCTTTCTCTACAGCATGCGGGGGAAAGGCCCACTCGGCACACACAGAGTCGCTTGCTGTCACTCCTGCAGGAGGGGAGAACAGTGCCCGTAAGGGAAACAGGAAACTTCCCAATGCAGGGCTCGTGTGGAAACAGAAAGGAAAATAGAAAATAGAAAAATAAACAATGGATTTTTCTTTTTTACAGGATTAGTACGTTGGAAAGTGCTGTATAGATATTAGCTATCGGAACGATCATCACGCACATGGCTCCTTTGAGTAACGCTGTCTGCATGTTAGCCTCGGAAAATGAGCAACATACATTTTGTTAAACTCACTGATAGACATTTTACAGAGAGCAGGACATACGTGGCCGTCTTGTGTCAGAAACAGAAGCACATGAAAGGCTATGGTCTGCATGGTCTCAGCACTATGGCAAAATTCTTAATGGAATTTTTGTTGTTTCCGTAATTTCAGGCCATGGCAGTTGATTGCTACAGACCTTTTTTTTAAAGTTGTGCTTCTTTCAGAGCCAGAAGGAAGGTCAATCTCACTTTGCAAAAGAGAAAGAAAGGTGACTCTTGTCATTATAACAAAATGTAGCGAGTCCCCAGGTGTAATCCGGAGAAAAAGGAGACAAGGTCCCGTGTAATGTCGCACGCAGCTGAAAGGGAGCTGCCACCAGCGAGCTTCTCCGAAGAACAATGACTCTTTATGCCCGGGCTCGGCAGCAGATGCGTGTCCCCCAACAACTGGCTTCCCTCCAAAACCAGGGAAGAAATAAAGAGGGCAGAGCCGGGAGGAGGCTGCCAGAGCCTTGCCTGATGGGGAGCCTTTCTAGTAGGCGTAGAGCAATCACAAAAGTGCTTTGGAATCACAAAATTAAAAAACAAGTGTCAGCTGTGGGAGACGTAGAAATGCAAATATGTACGAATGCAAGCAGGACGGATAAATGAAAGTGTGCAATCACCCAGAGCTATGTTTACAACCCGAAGGCGACTCTGTCTATAATTATCTGGGTGCCATTAACTGTGTGGGAGAAGCTATCAAGGGTCACATAAAAAATACCACCTGAAGTTAAACATCTTCCCTTTCCGATGATAAAGCAAGATCTCAAAGAGCATTAAATCTACCCTGAACTAAACCAGTTCGTGCAGAAGGGCTAGAAGTGTACCTCTGGTGAAATAAAGAAGCTGGATTTTCATTATTTACCGCACATCTTAACATAATCCTAACCATTAACTAAAAAGCAGATGATGGGAGATCTGGCCTCACTGAACATGTACTAAAAGCTATCACACTGTCCGCTCGGGTTCTCACACTCCCTTCCTGAGCCAGGCTCATGAGCTCTCGCGGACCTGGTCAACATTGCCCAGCCAAAGGGTACGCAAGCCGGGGTTTGAGCATCAGTATTTTGACCCTGGATTTTCCACTACACCACGAGCTCCCAATCCAGGGCGATTTTGCCCACCAGGGGACACGTGACAGTGTTCGGAGACGTTTTTGGTTCTCAACTAGGAGTTGCTATTGGTTTCTGGTGGGTAGAGGCCAGGGATGCTGGAAATCATCCTACAGGGCAAAGCTGCCCCCACAATGTCAGCAGGGCCTGAGACTGAGGTGGAGAGTCCTGGTATTACACCAGGGCCACCACTGTGCAGGCCAAGCCTCAAGACAGACACAGGTGTTTGGGAAAGAGGCGGCCTCAGACCCCAAGTCCTTTCCAAGGATCTGGCCATTGCTGGAAGTGAATAAAAAAGTCTCTGGTTCCACCTCACAGACCCGGAGGCAGACAAGAGGTGAGGCACTAAAAATTCATAACATATCTGTGAGAAACACATTCTGAGATTGCTTGGATCTAAATTGCCCTTTCAAAACCCAAGAGAAATTTCCAGTGCCGCCCGAAGCTCTTGATGGCTCCCTAACACCATTCTGCACTGAAGTTAGAAAGTAGAATGGCTCTGGGTTTTCCGTGGGTTCTTTATTTGTCTTCTGGAATATTAAAGACTGTCACCTCACAGAATACAAATCAGAGGCTAATGTGATAAGAGGCTGAATGGATGGTGTCTCTAGAAAATTTAAGACGGAAATGTCAGATGAAAGACAAAAAGAAAGATGGGATCACTTTTGAAAAATCGCATTGGTAAAGATGTAGAGGATTTTCCTAACAAAAGTGTTCTGAACTGAAAGCATCTCAGAGGGATTTTGAATTGAAATCAGCTAAACAGCACCGGGGATTCTGGGGTGAAGGTTAGTCAAGCAAAGTCAGAAAGGGAGTGAAGCTGGTGGAGTAGCGCGCTGATAACTGGACCACCCCAGGAAGTTGCTGGACGGAGCCTCACGGAGGAGAGGCTGGGGGCGCAGCTCAGCTCCCCAGAGTCCCTGGGGCTGAGTCATGAACTGCAGGGGCTCGGGGCCCACAAAGTGCTGAGAGGGTAGCAGCAGAGCGCCCACGGGTTGACCAGCCCTCGGTCTCCCCATCTCACTTCCTGGCCTGCTGCGCCCAGCTCCCTGAGCGCTCACAGAGAGGAATAACCTCTCAGGGAAGTGGGTGAGAGGCGTCTTTCCCTGGGGTGGCAGCTGCTCAGCAGACAGCCCCAGTAGGGTCTCGGATGGGAAGCCATGCCAATGAGTTTCTGATCTTCAACCACAGCATTTATGGAGACCTCTGACGTAATTCAGCGAGATAATGAGGGCGTGCTGATCAGTTTTATTTTCATCCCAACTTTAATACACATATATGTGCCAAACTAGCTCTGCATTATTTAAAATTACAGCAGTCAGAAGAGAGGCCTTCTCAAAGTCTGTCCGAAGGATTTTTAATCATCTTTAAGTAAACTTCAATTTTTCTGAAATTCAAGGGGAATTATTTCTTCACTTCAAAATTCAGTACAGATTCACTGAAGGGGCTATTAGTGATAATAACAAATAGCCTTTATTCAAAACCATTACTCAGTACGATTTAAAAAGTCCTGGGCTTCATCTTTCTTGCAAACCCATATACCCACTTCCGTCCTAGTAGGAGAGTACAGTAAGGCCCTGCAGAGAATGCCAGGCTCCCTGCTGCATGCTTGTGGGGGTGGGGGGTGGGGGGTGGGAGAATGGCTTTCCCCCACCATGGAATGGAGCTGTGGGGGCCACTGCGTCTTCACAGGGTGGCGGTCCCCGGGAGCAGGGGTCGTTTCTGCTGGCTTGGATGGGGCCGGCTGGATTCCCAGCTGAATGTGGCCCGTGACTGAGCGGCTCCTTCAGTGGTTCAACTTCCATACAAACACCATTTATGCTTGTATGGGGCACCTGGGGGGCTCGGTCATTGAGCGTCTGCCTTCGGCTCAGGTCATGATCCCGGGGTCCTGGGATCGAGCCCTGCATTGGGCTCCCTGCTCAGCGGGAAGCCTGCTTCTCCCTCTTCCACTCCCCCTGCTTCTCCCTCTCCCACTCCCCCTGCTTGTGTTCCCTCTCTTGCTGTGTCTCTCTCTGTCAAATAAATAAATAAATAAAATCTTTAAAAAATGAAAAAAACCCACCATTTATGCTCGTAGCACGAAGCCACTGAAATGCTGACGGCAGAGATCAACGCCTAAGGGGAACATCTAGGAAGGTGGAAAGGGGGGCTTTCTCCCCGTTAGTTCTGGAGATAGTAATAGCGAAGTTTAACGCGTGTACGCCTCTCTCTGTCACTTTAACGGGAGCTCTCTCTCATTTGATACCAGTGGCCACCATGCTAATTAGTTATTAATGTGTCTATTTTAGAGATGGAGAAATTGGGGCTCAGAATGTTTAACTGACCTGCTCAAGGTTGAGAAAGTGGGGGTTTGGACCAGGGAGTTGAGGCCCTCTGACACCTGTGGTCCTCTGTGCTCTATTGTGCCCATGCGTGCAAGGGCACTGGCCAAATTAAAGCAGTGGTTAGTGGCACCAGGACATGGAACAGAGTGAGTGACCCTCAGAAAGGTCATTATTAAATGCCCCCCTGAAGGTAAAGCTCATTATCTTACTATATTCATAATGTCCTAATGAAGGAAGCTGACAGCAGGTTTGCAAATCACACTATACAGTTATTAACCATAAACACTTGGCCCAGAGAGTGGTGGGTTAAGTTATTTACATGAACAACCAGTTTTTAAAATGGTCATACCCTGCCCCCCCCCCCAAATGTCCTGCACCATCGGCACAGCAATGTTCGGTCAATACTTTGGTAAAAATAAATGTGCCCCAGCTCCTAACATCACTCCCACTTAAACGCTTGTATTCCGGGAGGCAGAGTCAAGGATAAGTGGACAGTGGAGGCATCCGAGCATTTTGCTGGTATAGACGCCTCTCTTAGTGGTCTTTAGCTTCAGCAAGGAACGCACTATCAGACTGCAGTCTCTGAGGATCCCGTGACTTTGCAGGACAGAGGTAAACATTCCAGTGCGAGTAGTCTGTGAATATTTGATTTATACGGAACTCAATTCAATGTGCATTAGTGAACCGCAAGGCAGTGTTCAGGCGTTAGCCGTGCCCAGATGAAGCCTGCAGGCGGCCGGCTGAGGGTCGGTGGGCAGTCCGGCTCGCACGTGCTGGGAACTGCGCAGCCCAGGTCCCAGGAGGTGGGGGCGCCAGCCCCGACCCTCACCCCTCCTCGCTGAGCCTCCTCAGGAACTCCCGTGCCAGGATGAGGCTCTCAGCACCTGCCAATTTGTCTCCACCATTTAAGATACATTCTCTGATTAACAAGAACATTATCTACGATGTGCTTAGCCAAACAACCAAACCGCCTTCCTCCAGGAATGCATCTGTGCCTAAACCCTCAAGTTCATTAGATCTGGTAGACTTGTTAACAGCATTTCCATTTCCATGCGTTGTGTTTCCATTCAGACCGTGAGCCAGGGGCTCATGCAGTGTTTCCCGGGCTCTGAAAAGTCCCTGCAGCACTCGGTGAGTGGTACATATACAGCGGGCACTCAATCCACAAATATTAATTGACGTGGTGAGGCTGGGCTCGGAAAAGCTGAATTCCTCCTGAGAGGCTAATTCACTGCGCTCAGCCTGTCCGCGGGTAGCCAGGGCTTCTGAGCAAAAGTGAGCTTTGGAACAAGAGCTACTGTGTGGTGGTGGGGACGTCTGTTCCAGTGATGGATGAAATGACACTCCTGACATGCTGTATGGGCAGAATCTTTACATGTAATTTATTTTGCATTTCACTTACCTTGGAAAAAGCCTTCCTGGGGTCTTGGCCAGAGGTATGTGTAAGTTATCAGTTTAATGGATTTATTCCTGTTTTGCTAAGGTAAGTAATCTTTATTAAAAACCCCACAAAGCCCCAAACTCTCTAGCCTGCATTTTCATTTATTCTTAGCATGGTCTTTTCTAGTCAGGGTCTCTGGCACACTGTCTGGTTTTTATTTCCAGGTCTCCTGCCCCTGCCTGTATTTTACTCTGGATTTAGGAGCGCCTATGCTGGGCTTCCACAGCCGGAAGTTAGGGCTGGCACTCCATTCATCCTTCACGCATGAACCCTGAAATCCGATGGGCTCAGCCTCACAGAAAGCCTGAGCAGGCTACACATGTCCCCCTGTACTTGTCCCACCCTGACCAGATAAGGGAGAGGGAGGTGGAAACCAAACCTGATGATAACCATTTGGAGGCTGCCTGAGTCAGGGCCAAGAGGACCATGCAACACCCCCTGTGACAACCTTTTGGAGCTCAGAATGGATGCAGGGGAGGGAGGGCACTGGGCCTGGCATGAGGGCACCACTGTGAGCTCAAGCAGGGTAGATACGGGCTTTCTGATCTTAGACAACTGAGATCTTAGGGCCACCTTCCCCTTTCTCCTGCAAATGGACACGACTGAGTGGGAATAAAGGCACACTGCCCATCCCCTAAGTTTAGAGGCCCCTGTGCCCATTTCCTAGACTTGAAAGCATATACAAGTTTATTGGCTGCATTCCCAGGGGCTGACAGCAGAGCGACAGGGCAGAACCACCCGTGTTCTCTGGTTGCATCTGGTAAGTGCAGCGTCCTGGAGGCCAACTGGCCGAAGCATAACTCCAGGCCTGTAAAAGTCTCCCTTTGGGCGGGCCTGTGGCACCGTCACTCACTGAGAAGCTGGCCAGGCCCAACCTCTTTCCATGGGCCCACCAGCGTCCCCAACCCCTCTCTAGAGCAGCGTCGATTCTGGGAGTGGGTTCCTTTTCCGTGGGGAGAGATCAGAGGCTGGTGCTGGAAACGGGACATGGGAAGGAGCGCTTCTCAGTGAGAGCCAGAGAGGAAGCAGGGAGCAGGCAGGAGGGCAGCTGCTCAAACGAGGGGAGGCTTTGGGAATGGAAGCTTCCAGCCTCTCTCTGCTATCATCCAGGACATGGAGGCCGCAGAAGCCGTGATGGGGCTGAGCATGGAGCACCTTGGTCGTGGTTCTTTGGGGGAGTCTTTGGCGGCCAGGTGTGACTTGGGAGGCACCAGCCCAGCCATAGTGGCCCAGAGGGGTCTGGCTTGGGGCTCTGAAGCCACGGGAGGGTAAAGCCCAGGAAGAACCCAGATTCTGGTGCCCTGGAGCCTGGCGGCTGAGTCAGCTTTGACTTCGCTTAGAAGCGTACGAGGGATAGGATGTCTCTGGCATCCGAGTGTCATGGAAGGAATTCACACCTGTGCCTAGAGTAGCCTATTTTTACCACTGTTAACCTGAACTGTACTTTAAAATTTAAACTAAATGGAGCCTCTTTTCTATCTGTTATTTATGAGGCCTCCCCTTTCTATCAAATTAAAGCTCTCCACAGATGAAATAATTTATCTCGTTGAGAACCCCCCTCCTCCGTGGATGAAGAGCGGAGAATGGGGGCGCTACGTGGGGGAGGTTCCAACTGCCGAACAGACAGCTCTTTGCATTTCTTTAAATTCTCACTTAATTCCATGATTGATGCCTTTTCCTGCCATACAAATGCTAAATGACAGTAGCAAAAACCTACTAACTATTCCTAAATGTACTTAGAAACCGCTCTGCAAGTCCTGGCCATGAGAGCAGCCACATCTCTCCCTCCCACGTGTGAAGGTGAGCTTTTTCTCATAAGGCTAAACAGAATTTCTTTTATTCCAGCGCAGGGCAGGTGACTTCTTAATGATTTTTGAGGAAAGAACCCAACAGAAGGACAATATCCTTTTTTAATCCCATTTTCCTTCTCACTCCACACCGAGCTGTTTCTATAGCAACATCCTACCTGCTCCCAGGATATCTGAGATTCCCCCAGAAGGTAACCTAGCACTGCCTTTTCATTCACAGAAGGGACTGCTGTTCACTGACCAGTTTTTCCCTGGGTGTCTAAATTCTTCAGTTCTCTAGGACATGCTTCATCGAGGGTTTCCTGTGGCTAAAACCTAAAATTCACTTCTAACCTCCCAACGGTATAATCCTCCAAGCCCTTCAAAACTGAACTCTGTAGAATTTACATTTCGTTTTCAACATGAATAACTTCCCTTCTGTGCATCAGCTTATGTTTAGGAAAGTAAAACAGTTTTGGGGGAAATCTTCTATACCCCTCAGGTACCCCTTCTTTTTTCCCTTTCATGTCTTTGGATATATGATATGTATATAGTATATGAAATATTTCCAATATACAGAAAATACAGGGACAATGGCAATAAGCAGTCATGAATCTACCCCGCTCAGGCTTATCAAATGCTGACTTTGCGGGGGGGGGGGGCATTTATCATTTATGCTTCAAATTTGTAAGAAGTAATAGGTTACAGAAGTAGCATCTGAGGTTCATATATATATTTTCCATCCAAGTCTTTGCACTTATATTGCACATTTATGTGCAAGACTTTTTTGGGGGCAGCTTCTCCTAATTGAGGGAGGGGTGCCAGACTTCTCTGGCTGCAGAGCTGTTCCCTGTTCTTCTGGGAAGCTAAGAGCCCTGGGCCCATTCGCTGTTCCTATACCATGTCATCTAGTTGCTGGGCGATTCTTATAAGCTGGGGTCCAAGTTAACCCTCTTGAACGAATGGACATACTATTTCAAAATAAAAACGTTCAAATCAGAGGCTGATTTGGGGTCCCGTGCAATGTAGGAAGCCCATTGTTTTCTTCCCAAGGTCACACTAAAAAGGTGGTGGGTCTGAGCTCTTGTCTGTTCAAAATAAAATGATAAAGGGTCACTATAGAGAAGATGGTCATCACCCTGGGGTGGATGGCTTGCCAGTAAGGGCATTATGAATGAGGCTATCAGGGCTCAGGTAAGAACATTATCTTGGATAAATGGTTTGTGGTTATTGATTTGGACCAACCTGACAGAAAAGAAGCTCTATGTATTATTGCTACAATTACTTGATTTATACTTGCAATTTAGAATTTGTATGCTCAGTCAATTCTGTCAATATCAAAAAGTAACACTCTAATTTCAAAATCTGACATTTGGATTTTGTCCCATGATTTAGTATGTCCTCTAAGCAAAATAACTCTCAATCCAGGCCATTTACCTTCAACGACAACTTGAAACACAAGTAATCAGGGGGAAAACCAGCCAACGATCAAACATAAAGAAATTCAAACTGGGCTTCAAGGTTTACAAAAATTAAAAAAAAAACAACTTTTTTTCTCATTTATCGTGCATCCTGCACCATAGCTCATCATGTGCCCCACAGAATGGTTACTTTCTTGGAAGGCGGTAACTCGGAAACACTTCAGGCCACAACCTGCTGAATGTCTGCTCTTTCTTCTCTATTCACTTTCCATGGAAATCTAAGTCACAGAAAAAATAAAATAAGGTGGCCAACAAGCACACAAAGTGAAGAGGGTGACCAGGAAAAATTGGTGTCTAGACCTCAAAGGAGTCAGAACCTGCAGGAAAGGTTCCTCTTCCAGGAGGCAACAGATGAGGCGTGGGGGTGGGGCAGGCGCAGGGCACACTGAGGGTCCCTCCAAAGCCAATGGGACTTGACAAGTCTGTAAAGGTTTCGTGCTTATGCTGTCATCCTACGTGGACAGGTGTAGGGACTCAAAGAGTAAGTGCAGAAAAAAAAGATACCTGGGGAATGAATGTCCTTGGTAGGTCCTGGTCTCTTCCTTTTAAATGCACAGCTCCCTCGCCCACACCCGCCTATCCAGGAGACACAGCCAAGGTGAGGGCTCCCACTCTGTTTCCATTCCTCATCCTCCCTCACATTTGGCTTCCAGCTCCTGTCTCAAGAGGTAAGAGAAGACCTTCAGAGAGCATCATCTGTCAGCTCCCTCTTGAATCTTGGTACCAAGCATGGAATATAAAGTTCCATAGGTGGCCTGATTAGTATAGACAGAGCCCAGAGGACACTTCCTGTGCCCGTCACTACTCTTTGAGGCAAGACAGCTTCAGGATGCCACCTGCTCACGGCCCTTCTCAGGGACCCCGTTGTCCACAGCCTCTGCTTCAAGGAAGGGGAGTCTACTCAGCCCTGAGGTTGTGGGACCCCCCATCTTAGGTAGCCAGTGACCTGTGCTATGGCCTGACATAGACGATACTCTGGCCAGAATCCCTGTCTCAGGAATATGAACAAGACAATTCCAAGAGAATGGGGCAGTTAACAGTGGTAATGGATAACACATAAATGTTGGAGGGGCCATGATGGGCCGTGCGCAAGCAGGGAGCTGCGGACACGGCGACACTAGCTGGCCGATGAGCATGACTGAAAGAATCAGGGCTGCTTTTGGTCCTGACAGATCTCTTGGCCAGCCAAAAATTAATTCTCAAAAATGAATTCTCTCAATTCTGTAGAAAATTGGTGCCACCTTCAAGTATTTTGGACTGCACTTATAAATTCCACATATTCTTAAGTACTTCCAGTGTCAGATTCAAAAATTAATAATTTGGGGCACCTGGGTGGCTCAGTCGCTTAAGCGTCTGCCTTCGGCTCAGGTCTTGATCCCAGAGTCCTGGGATCGGGCCCTGCGTCAGGCTCCCTGCTCTGTAGGAAGTCTGCTTCTCCCTCTGCCCCTCCCCTGCTTGTGCTCTCTTTCTCAAATAAATAAATAAAATCTTAAAAAATTAAAAATAAACAAATAATTTTTTTTCTGAGGACTTAAGTAACTCCTATGAATAAACCAATAAATCTGGTGAGTCTTAAGGTCTCTTAAGTTTCAGCACTGTTTGCAAACTAAAAGAGTTCAGTTTATTATCCCAAGTCTAAATCAATTACTTAATTAGGTGTTTCAACCTAAGTCACAAGGCTGATCCGTTTTCTTAATTAAGCACATGCCTTTAGATATTACAAGTTTGTAAAATTTCAAATAAATATAAATTCTTTCTAGTAAAGTACTAGTTCTATGGTTTTGATTCTCCTAAACATTTCTCTACTCAATTCTAAATCTTTACAAAGGTGAAAGATGATTAGCTACTAAGGAAACTATTGCATTATCCCACACAATTATATATAACTGGGATTTTCTTCTCAGCTTGATTGAGGTTGCATTTACATAGAAATTTTACCCTGAGGGCACTGACTAGAGTCTTTACGGCAGCCCATGTAGGATCCACTGAGCCCTATATATAGTTGCCATGGTGACGATTCTGTAATTCCGTAACTCAAAGGAGATGGGTATGGAGCTGTGACCTTAGGTCCAAGTTATGTATTTAATGTCCCCACCCAGCTGGGTAAATCACTTGACTGAATTTGTACTGTTGTGCTCACAAGATGTAAACATATTTCCATCTCAAGATCTTTGGACTCAATAAACTCCTGTATTCTGTCATATTTTTTATGGGGCCACACACATTTTTCACTTATTAAAATGTTTCTTTCTTCAAATTTTATTTTATTATGTTATGTCAGTACATCATTAGTATTAAAATGTTTCTAATTAAAATTTGGATATTTCTCATGGCTTCGTTTGATAATTCAATCACAAATTCTAAAGCCATTCAATCCACATAATCCATTTGTTGAATGTTTAAAAAAAAATAGAATAGCCAATTCCTTCTGGTCAATAAGGGCTTGGACCTTGAACTTGTGAGGAGTACTGAGTACTGGTTAAGAGTAAGAACTCTGGAGTCAGACTCTTTGGCCTTAAAATCTTGGCTTTATGTATGTCCTACTCTTAACCACTACACTGTAGAAATTCTCATAAGCTACGTGTGGTGTGTGTGAAAGTACCAAGTTATTTAACCAAACACCACTCTAGGTGTTGCTGTGCAAGTATTTTATAAATGAGGTTAAGATCTCTAAGCGGTTGACTTTAACTAAAGGAAATTACCCTCAATAATATGGGTGAGCCTCATCCAGTTGAAAAGCCTTAACTGAGATTTTTCCTAGGAAGAAGAAATGCTGCCTTAAAGACTATCAGCTCTGGCCCAGTTTCCAAACTGCTGGCCTGCCCTACAGAATTCAGACTTGCCAGCCCCCCCAGTCATATAAGCCACTTCTCTGAAATAGAGAGAACCCTGACTAAGACACGGTGATTTCCTTTTTCTTTTGTTTTCTTTCCTTCCCTTCCTCCCTCCCTCTTTCCTTCTTCCTCCCCTCAAATCCAAAAGAGCGAACTTCATGACGATCCTTTCTGGACACGCTAGTAGGTTCTACACATCATACTACCAATGACAAATCAGTAACGTGGCAACTGGTAGCTGAATTCTCCTCCAGAGA
Source organism: Halichoerus grypus (assembly GCF_964656455.1). Taxonomy (NCBI): domain Eukaryota; kingdom Metazoa; phylum Chordata; class Mammalia; order Carnivora; family Phocidae; genus Halichoerus; species Halichoerus grypus. The sequence continues at coordinate 7,334,338 of NC_135720.1, read as the reverse complement.
GGAAGATTAGTATCTTATTTTCTATTTAGTGAAATGAGGAACTAAAGGTGTATTACTCTTCTTTACTACAATATATAATAGAAGTGTTTACTTGGTGTCTGCAATGCTAATTCTGTTGTCAACAAATACATACATTAAGAAACTGGCTTGTCCAGGACAGATCACATAGGGTTTCTTTTTATTTGTTTTTGAGGAGACAGAAAGAACCCTAAAAATAAAAATTCATATAAATGTTGCTAGGGGTGTCAGCAATGTTTTGGTGATGTCCCCATGGGTCATAGAAAGGCAGCATGGACTGCAGTATGACTGGCCACATGCAGCCCTATTCCTTTGGCCCTCACTTCCCATGTCACCCTGGGTCCTGTGCACGAGAGGAGGGAATCCTGGCTCGTGTTAGCTTGTTGGACAGACAATTCTTCATACTCTCAACTTCTTGGCGAGATGAACTGGTTGGGATTGGAATGGCTTTGAGAAGAACTTCACCGTTCAAGAAATCCTTTCCCAATTTTTCGTTGAGCAGACAGAAGTAGTAACAGGCCATTCATGATCTTGCATCCAATTTCCAGAGTTCTGGGTTTGGTCTGTCTTTTCTTGTATGTTCCCTAACTGAATAATAATGATAGCCCAGAACTCTCCTAATAACTGGACTTTTGAGCTTGTTAATACCTGTAGGATGTCCAAGCTTATTGCGGGGGCAACTTGCAGCAGCTTTGAACTTACACCGAAGCTTAGGATGTGTGAGTCAGAAAGCACCAGAGCCGCATGCAAAATCCAAAGCCAAGATGAGGGCTGCTGAAACTCTCTTAGCTCAACTCTATTGTTTGGAGGTCAGTCCCCCGTCACTGGGATTTCCAAGTGACTTGTTCTGCTCCACAACTTCACCAGGGTCTCTGCTCATGCCCTACCTCCCTGGCGATACCACCTAGCCTGTCTAAACTTACCCTAAACTCCCCTCCCTCAATGGTCTCAAGTTCTCTGTAGTTTCTACCCACTGGGCTATATATATTTTTCAAAACACTGGTTCTTTTAGGGGCAACTGGGTGGTACAGCTGGTTAAGCATCGGACTCTCAGTTCCGGCTCAGGTCATGATCTCAGGGTCGTGAGATCAAGCTCTGTGACTAGCACCGCGCTCAGTGTGGAGTCTGCCTGAGATTCTCTCTCCCTCTCCCTCTGCCCCTCCTCCTTGTGCTCTCACTCTCTCTCTAAAGATAAGTAAATCTTAAAAAAAAAACCCACTGGTTCTTTTAGACGTTATATATCACTTCGTTATTTTCTCTCTCTCTTATTAGAATATAGACTTCTAGGATGTGGCCTTGGTCACGTTGGTCTCATTCTCCAGGCTGTGTTCCGGGCACCTGACATTGTGCCCAGCACACAGTAGATACTCAGGGAATATTTGCTGAATGAACAACTTGCTGTTTATATCTGCACACTAGTTGCCAGCAGTGAGTAGAAAAATTTCAAATGAAAATATCCTCATCATTTCTCTTTTATAGAGGCCTCCATGTGTAGGCACTGTTCTAACTGAGTAAGTCACATCCAGTCCCTGGGCTCATGGAACTTCTAGAAGTATTTGGTGAATAGAAATAAACACATGTAATTTGGCTTGTGTCAACACATAGCAGAGAAACCAATATGGAAAAAATTTCTAGTTTGGTCATGTGTGCTCATAGTTTCTTCATTTCAAAATTAACATTTTAAAAACCTTTTCCTTTTTTTTTCAGGAAAATGCTGACATCTAGGGGAAGTGAAGGGCTCCCCCATTCTCCCACTTCAATGGCTCTAATCCTGCCCCAGTACGAATAGGATCCAGAGGAAGACATTATCCCACCCGAATAGAGTATTTGGGGTTTGAGTACACTACCATGGGTCTACAAGAGTGGTCACACAGTACAAGGGTTCGGGGCACATGTGTGTGATCCTCTCTTTCCACTTTTTCCCACATGGCCGGAGAACTCAGGGGGCTTCCTCAGGAGAAGACCTGGTCTCACTGCTTAGAAACTTTTTTCTCTTCTGCAAACCTGAGTATACTGTGGTGGCCGTAGAAAGCCTGGGGTGGTGTCTGGACATTAAAACCAAGTCCTTATCCTCTCAGAGCCTTTTCCTCTACAGTGAGTAGGGGGTCCTACGGGAGTGCTGAGTCCTGGGACTTGGGTTTGGGCACGGACAGGCAATTTGAGAGCAAGGCAGAACGGTCCCATTGGTTGGTTCATATAACAAATATTCGCGAAGTGTCTTTTATATGCAAGGCTCTCTCCCATGTCTCTTCTTCTTAATGCTCGGGAATTCAGGTGTTTCCCACTTGCTCCAGCCTGGTTTATCGGTATGTTCCAATGGGGTTTGGAGATAAAGCTCTCAATAATAATAAACTATTCCATTACTTTTCATGCACATATATTTCCCTCAGACACTTCACAGGGAAGATGGGCAGCTATACCAATACAGCATTCAAATATTCCAGGCTCCTCTACTTAAAAAATATATTAACATCAAATCTTAATGCATCTCCACCGAACACAGATCTCTAACAATCTCTAACATAAATGTCAAAGGACTCAACAATGTTAGTAATTCAGTAGGATTTGCCTTTTCTAATTGCCTTTTGATGACCCCACTGTATTCTCAAAGGGTACATGGGTGTCATGCAAATAATTCAAAAGCCAAGTTTGTATCTATATACAGTGCCTAGGACAGTGATACTACCTGATTACTGAATGGATGGATGGATGGGTAGATGGATAAACAAATTAATGAACGCTCTGTGATCAGAGGGCAGAAGATGTGTCACACATAAAGCTCCAAAAAGGGGCAGACAGTGCAATCAAGGAATATAAAAAGCTATTGTTAGGTACAAATGTGTTTCTGGAGGAGACATTGGGTCTGAAAATACAGCGATTGGAAATCACCTACTCCATACGTGCTTTATCATACTATTTAAACTTTCACGATCAGGAGGCTAACACTTTGTAGAAAACCACATACAAAAGTTTTCATAAAAAAGGCAGTCTTCTTTTGTCCTTCCTTTGTAGCTATTTGGAAAAAGGATGATAAAAATCCAAAGACCTATAAAAAATGCGATTTGGGATTTCAAAGGTTGTCGGCTATCATGTGACACAGCTGAACTATCATGCAGAAAATGACTACCCTCTGAATTACTTGGGATGCTCAAGACTCTGGAGAGAAAAACTGAATAGCACTGTCTGTTCTACCAACATTAGAAGAAGAAAAAGAGAAATACTGCTTTCCTCCATTCAAATTTTCTTTGCTAAAAAAAAGCAGACTCCTTTAAGGAAACCTCTGGTGGTAGACCATAAATAAATCCCAGTGTGGCTGCTTATCTGTCTAAAGAAGGTCGGTGTCTCTTACGCCACTTACAGATTTTAAAAACGTGGTGTCATTCTTTAATCATGGTCATCATTGGAGAATATGATTGAAATTTTAATTATTGAGTAGAAAGGACTGGAAAGCACTTTGATCAGGCGTTTGGTGTGCCTGAAGTGATAGGCCATCAGCACAGCTGATGGGAACCTGGAAGCATGTTATCACAGCCCTGTGACCCCTGCTGAGGTGGAGGCAGCAGTCTGTCTACCTCCTACCGGCTGCCTGTCTCCTCAAATGCCTGCACGCTGTTTACTGCAGAGCCAGTGTTTAGACCAAATGCTCAGTAATGTGAAAACATCAATTATTTCCTTCCTATATTTAAATGGAGTATGATCACCCCTGATTTCATAGCAAAGGAGCGTTTCCAAAGCACAAAAACATTTCCACCATTAAGCACATAGGTGACTCTTTAAATATATGTTTTCTTCTTCTTTCTCTGCGGAAGCAATGGCAAGTAAGCTCATTAGCTTCGTGCTCACTCTGACAGGAGCCCCATGTCTGCAGAGCTCTGCATGGACTGTCCTGCAGTGGGCTGGGTAGGCAAGCTTGTCAAGGGAGAAACGTTTTTGCCAGAAATTCATAGACTGGGGGCAAAGCGAGGAACACATGGTTACCATGACTCACTATGACTTTTGCCAGAACCGTATAATCACCAGACACCATCTTGGGTTATCTTTCGAAAGCTACAGTGACCCTCATTACTTGGAGAGCCTTAAATCCCTTCGGTGTATCTGAAGGAGGGACAGGAATAAAAACAAGAACCACAACAACCACACCAGGAGTGATTTTCAGGCCAGGCCGAGCTCTCTAAATCTGGCAGCACCCTCTTAGCTAAGAGCATCACCTGCAGTCCAGGGTCCTGCTAGGGGTGTGGAGGCCATAGGAAACTACTTTCTGATGTGGTGTGTCTGCTCCTGCCCCAGGTGACTGCCAGACTGCAGGTAAGATTTTTTTTTTTACTTTTTAAATTATATTTATTTATTTGACAGAGAAAGCGAGCACAAGCAGGGGAAGCAGCAGAGGGAGAAGGAGAAGCAGACTCCCCGCCAAGCAGAGAGCCTGACGTGGGGCTTGATCCCAGGACCCTGGGATCATGACCTGAGCTGAAGGCAGACACCTAACCGACTGAGCCACCCAGGAGCCCCTGCAGGTAAGATTTGTACCCCAGTTGAGTTACATTGGAAACCCAATCAAACTTGACAGTAGGTGTGTTGTGGGGTTCCTGCCAGTCTGCAACCTGAAGCGAATGATGTATTCTCTCTCTAAATCAGGAGAACATTTTGAGAAATGCACTGGAGGTGATTATTAATGCCAGAACATGGTGTGAATTAAATGATCCATTTGGTTGTAGTTTATTTTTGAGAAACTGCAAGCTATGCATTTGTTGGAATAAATCAGGGGTCTGTCTGCAAATGTAGCCAAACTTTCTTTCTTATTAGTGGAGTTCAGGTTGCTGGTTCTAAGCAAAGGTGTGAGAAGGGTGGAATTTCCTAAATCCTTAATCTGTCTATGGGAATGTCTGGAACTTCTGGCCCCCAGGGCACTGGGGCCGTCCTGGTCTCCCACCTTCTCAGAGATCCACCCCTGCTTACCTGCCGGCAACCCCCTCACAAACAAGACTTTTTCCTGATTTTCTCACTTCTGTTTAGAACTCTCCATTTAAAGGCAGAGTTCTTTAAGATTCCAGGAAATTGGCTAATGTGGTACCTTTGGATACAACTGTAACAGTGAAGTTCAGTTTTATATTTGCCTCCTTCTCCTTCATAGTTTAACAAGGACTTTCAGTGACTTAGCCCCCTAGTGGGAGATTGTAGGTCCAGAATTCGGTCAGCAGAAATAATTACATTGCAAACGGGTTTCTTGGTGCTGCTTACAATATTCTGTCCAGATAGGATGATGGCTGTTGACTTTTTGTGAAGGACACATCTACCCACCAAATCTCTTTCCTTCAATTCAACCATCATCCATCCAATCATTCAACCTTTATTATGTGCCCATAGGGTGTAAGAGACACAGTGTAGGGACAGTAGAAACATGTATGAATACCGACTGATTCTGCCCTCAAGGAACTTTCTGCTTGGCTTTGGAGGTAGCACAACCGAAATCTATGTAAAACTGTGATCCGTGCTATTTTGTGAAGTTACAGTAGTTGCAAGGAAATTATTATTTATGTCTGGGTGACAAGTGCTTGATGGGCATTGTGTGTTTAAGAGGAGAGTGACTTCGCCCAAGATCTTGAAGAATGAATTATCCATGGTTTGGTAATAACAGGCAAAGGAGGTGCAATATGCCTCTGGGTGGTCTTGGGCCAACCGGACATTTAGATTCATGAGATTATAATAGGTCACACTTGGCACTGGATTCACTTAGAAAGATATAGGACAGGAAGCTTAGCATGCTAGTGGAGAGTGTCAGAAAGTATTTCTTTGAACCCCAATGACCACTCAGGTTTGGGGAATAAGGTCATGTTGGTGAGGTAGCCAAGCTGGGATAGAAGCCCTGGGTCCCAAATGGGCTGGTAAGAGAGTCCCATGGACATAAGTTCAAGCTGTGGAAGCCACTGCTTCTTCCTCCAAAACATGGCTTCTAGGGAAGTCTAGCTATGGCTCCCCCCATTCAGTCCTGGCTGTCAGGGTTCAATGTACCAATCAGGAGTCGTGTTTTATTACTAGTACTTACTAATTATTAACTCAGTAAACATTTCACCTTCATCAGGTCTCCCAGGAACAGAACTGAAGGTCAAATTTGTTCTCAGAGAAGGAGAAACAGTTTTGCTACCCAGTGGCTCACAGGGATCAGCAGTACATGCAGAGGTCTGGGAGTCTGAGAGAGGACAGAGAGTTCCAGAACTGGAGATGGCTCAGCATTAGTTAAGTACAAGGTGCAGCTGGAGATGACAGGAAGGGTGGAAGAACAGGAGAGATGAAGATGAGGCCAGATGGTAGAGGGCTCAGGACACAGACTGGGCCATACTTGGGAGTTTAGATTTTTAGCCTATTGGGAATCACTGAATGGGGTGTGTTATGATCAAATCTGAAGGGTAGCGATATAAAGGATGGAGTAGTGGGAAAACCTGCAGTCCCACACTGCAAGGAGGAAGAAAGTAGGTTGTTGCAGAAGTTGAGGCCAAGGATAGGAGGACCCTGAGTTAATAGGAAAGAGGCGATAGATGTAAGAAACATTTCCTAGCTGGAATCAGTGAATGATCAATCCCTTACTGGGGATAAGAGCCTAGAATATGTCGGTGGATGATCACAGGTGCCACACACTGCAAAGGCGGAGATTGGAAGAGGCAGGGCAGGTTTGCCTGTGGGTGATAAAAAAAGGTGGAAAAATGAGTTCAAATATTGAGATTTTGCATTTGACATGCTTAAGAAAATTCCAAGTGGAGATACCTAGTAGGTAACTTGAAGTGTCATCCTGGGGCTCCAGAGAGTGGTCTCAATAGAAAGATAGGGGTACATCAATGATAGACAGGAATCAGAGCCACAGAAATAAATATAAATGAGATAGCTTGAAGGAGGACTTGGTTTGAGAAGAGTGAAAGACCAAGGGCGGTCCCCTTGAAAACACCAACAGTTGAAGGACAGGTAGAAGATGAACTTGGGGACACAGACTATGAAGATGCAGTTGGAAGAGGCTTGGGGGGTTGCAAATGAGAAGGGGATCACAGGGAGCTGGTGGAGGAGGGAGCATTCAACAGTATCAGGCATGGCTTCAAGGAGGTGGGGACTCATACAATAAGGACCTCCATATATATGATTTATTTTCTTTGAACAACATTTGCAGCCATAGACTGTCTCCGGGTATAATCAGTCTACCCTATCTCAAGAGATCAAATTAAAAGTGAGCCTAGGATCATCTGTGTTTAACAACTTTCACAATATGGCATTTTTAAAATTCCAATCGCAATGCCCAGAGAAGACCTGTGTTTCCAGCTATCTACGGTTTGTAAGCCGGCATCTTTCTGTCCACAGAAGGAGGTATTTTAGGGCCTGATTTGGTATTCAGTTAATATTGTAGCACATGCTTTTCCATGACCTAGAAGCTAATGACTAGCTAAATTAGTTATATGGCCCAAAGCAAAGATAAGGTGGTTAGTATGTTTGACCAGTCATTAAAGTATGTCTTTCTGGAAAAATATCCTCTCAAGTGAATTGACACCATGATGTTCTATCAGCAGTATAGCTAACCCTTATTAAAAGGTCTACTTTGAATGTCTCCCCAGGGTAATCATATAAAAAAAAAAGAATCAAAATGTAATATGTCGTTAGCAGAGGTTGACTTGCTGAAAAATAAGCTGAATTAGTTGAGAATTGCTACTAAAACATTTTGTAGCTGGCAAATATTACGCTGGCTCTCTAGAGAATGGGAGCAATGAAAAACATGTAGAGTATGTTTTGCATCCTTAAGTTGGCATTCTTGAAATAATCAGCGGTTTTTGTTCAAAATCAGTTTAATATCTCTTGTACACAAAGACCATAGCCCGAGTCCAATAAAATGTTCCTTTCTTCAGAGTTGCTTTGCTCAATTTGTTTGTTAGGTAGAGCACTCTCTATAAACAAGGCAATACAAAGATGTCAGAAGTCCCGTGTAGAGCAGGTGGCGACAGACTAGAGGTATCAGGAAAGGCAGGGAGATAAGTACTGATATAAATACTACATAAAGAAAAAAGCACCTAATAGTAATTCTGGGTAACTGAGCACTAAAGAATTGCAAGGTCAGAGTGGGCACTTCTGGCTGGGATGGTCAGTGAAATAGTATCAGAGAAGGTGGCCTGCTGTGCTCAGCAGACTTCCGGAAGGCAACTACCAGGTCAGTGCACCCTTCAGCTGGTGTGTTTCCCAATGTCTCCTCCCCCACCTCCCTCTTAGCAAGGATGCCAATACTTTCTGAGCTTTCAGAATTATTATTGTCCAGTTGTACCTGGACTATGCATCCTGACCACATCCCTCCCTAGCCTGCTGTAGAATCCTGTTTTCTAGATGTCAACTCAATTCAAGTGGATTTTAGCAATCCCAAATTGACCATGTAATTATGCCTCTCCTTAATCTTGGACAAACTGCATTTGGGGTCTGTAAATCTTTCTGAAAATACCAAATACCAAGGTCTGAAGGACCTTTAGATCAACCTGCATTACACCTACTAAATGCTTTTTCTCACCATTTTGCTATTCAGATAAAGAATATTCCAATTTCTCAGACCCTATGGACTGAAACTTTGCAGTCAAAGGCCAAATATTTGTGATCCCTTAGAAAGCCCTTCAAATCATCCACTTGAGCACCATAGAGCAGAGAGACAGTGGCAGCAATAGAGACCACAATTTTAGATTAGTCCTCATTCATGTAGGTGGGCTTGCTTCAATGGGATGTGCTTCAGGCTGTGGGGTCTCAGGGCTCCACTGACCTTGCTTGCAGCTGTGTTTGCTTACTGTGGCGGCTCATCTTGAGGACTCACATGCTTTCTGGTCTGCTTCTCCCGGTAATGACGACTTCTTGACATTAGGATTTTCTTTTTTATCCTCTCACATCTGATCTACATTTTCACAGTTCCTCATGCTAGTCTACTAAAGATGAATTGCCAGCTTTTGTCTGGCTGAAAACGTCATTGTTTTGGCCTATATTCTGAGGAATCTTTTTTTTTTTAATGTAGTATTTTAGTATGGCAATTTTTTTTTCTTTCAATACTTTAAAGTGTCATTCCATTGTTTCCTGGCCTCCATTATTTTTGATGGAGAAGTCATCCCTCATTTTCATCACTGTTCCTTGTGTGTAATGTATCCTTTTTTCTCCTGGCAGCTCTTAAAATTCCTCTCTTTATCTTGAGTTTTCAGCATTTTGACAATGAATTGTTTATGTATGGTTTCCTTTGTATTGATCCTGCTTGGGATTTGTTAGGGTTTTTGGATTTGTGGTTTAGAGTTCTCATCAATTTTTGAAAATTTCCCATCATTATGTTTTCAAGTATTTCTTCTACCCCATTTTCTCTTTCATTTCCTGCTTGGATTCTTGACTCTTAGTATGTATGTCAGACTCTGATGTGGTCCCCACAGATCTTAGATGCTCTTCTTGATTTTCATCACCTTCCACTTTGTTTCTGTTTGAATAGTTTATATTCATCTCTATTCATGATCACTGGTACTTTCCTCTGCTCTTTAGTCTTCTGTTAACCTATGGAGAGAGTCAATCCTGAAAGCATATTTTTTATTTCTTGCACTTCAATTGGTTCTCTTTCATGGTTTCCATCTCTCTGCTGAAAATTCCTATTAAATAAAGCTTCCACCACTTAAAATATGTGTTTCAGCATATTTCTCAGAGTTATTTTTAAATTGGTGTCTAATAATCCTCATCCCTGTGGTTTGTTCTACTTCTATTGATTATTTCTTCTCTTGACCATGGATCACATTTTCTTGCTTTTTTGTATTTTGCATAATTTTTCAATTGTATGCCAGATGCTGTGTGTAAAAGAACAGTAGAGACCAAATTAGGTGACATTGATTTTACTCCCAGGACAGGGCATGCCTCTTTTCCTTTCAAACTGTTGGAGTAATGTGTAATTGAGGTGGATCTGTACTTTGTTGCAGCTTCAGCTAGACTTAGTTCATCACTGGTTTTACATATTTTGAGGGAAGGATCAGGTCTCTCCCTTGAGCAGGGCTTTAGATCTGTTTATGGCCAGACTCCAGAGATCTCTTTATTCTTTATAGCCTAGGCTTCAACTTTTCTAGCCATAGGAGATCTCTGCCTGCTTTAAGCCTGGAATATGTTTTTGGTTACTATATAGAATTCTTTTTGCTCAGTTGTGCTGTTCCTGTCTTTGTGTGTCACAGGAGGTCTATATCCATCCTCCTACCTGGCCCATCCTCTGAGAGGCTTTTGCAGTGCTGTCAGTGAAGGCCTAGGCCTATGCATATGTATTTCTCTCAGCAGCCCTGCTCTGCCCCTGATCTTTGGAAGCCATTGCTTTGCATTCTGTGAAGGCATGGTGTGCCTGTGAGGGATGTCTCTTAGTCCTCCTGCTTGGTCCCTAGTCTTTGGCAAACCCATCCCTGAGGGTCTCCGACTCATTTTTTTGACTGAGGCATCTTCAGATTCTACTCTCTCACTTCAGACTGCATGTATCTATTAAATGTCCTTTAAGAGTCCAGCTGGTGTCTCCTTCCTCTGTGGAGATTTCTCTTTTTCCTGTTCCCCTGCCATGTTTGAAAGTAGCTGTGAGTCTTTTCTCCTCTCAGAAGGGCTTGTTACTTTTAGTAATTTTTTACATTTAGTTTTCTTTCCATTCTCAGATCTCTGATGGGTTAAAAAAACAAACAAACCTGAAAATGTATATCCTCTTTGACTTGTTCTTTTGTTTACAGTGGGGATCTAGAAAGTATTTTTAAGTTTTCTCCTTTAGTTTACTAGTTCTCATTTCTGCATTCATCCACTCAAATCTGTTTAGGCAGAAGCTTAAGCAATTCTACTTACTCAATAACCCAGAGGCTGTGTGTATTAGGATTTGGAAGTACAGTGTGCATAATAAAAGATAAGCTAGTACATCTCTGAGATGTGCCTTCCTTTCTGGAGAGATACATGTTCAGTGTAAGATGAGGGCTTCACCTTAAATATATATGTAGCCATACATATTGTTACAGCAGACATGTATATGTAGACACACGGAAATGCAAAGACACCCAATGACAGGCTTTCTGATGAGTGATTGACGGAGTTATTTTAAAGCCATCAAGTACAGAATGAGACTGAGAGGAATCTCAGTGTCCTCTCAGTGAAGATGTGGTTCCCAGTCTTGTGTACAAGCTTCTTTCTTTCTGGGACACTCTAGCAAAATCAGAGAGTGCTGGGTTCTTATTCTCCTGTTTCTGGTGGCAGAAGTAAAGCATTCTTTTTAGGGTAAAGGAATGGAATCTAGTCAAGAGACATAGATCTGGAGCTCCTGTCTGGATTAGAGACCCCATATACAAGCTGACCTTCTCTCAGCAGTCTGTTTTACAGTCTAGAAGCTAGACTTGTTTGTCACTGATTTCACTTTTTTTTTTTCTCTCAATGTTGCCTCTAGATTAAGAAGCCTCTCTCACTCTGAAAAACAAACTGAGGGTTCTAGAGAGGAGGGGGGTGGGAGGATGGGTTAGCCTGGTGATGGGTATTAAAGAGGGCACATTCTGCATGGAGCACTGGGTGTTATGCACAAACAATGAATCATGGAACACTACATCAAAAACTAATGATGTAATGTATGGTGATTAACATAACAATAAAAAATTAAAAAAAAAAAAGAAGCCTCTCTCATTACTGCTCATCAGTGTCCTGCTGCCGAGGGAACAATTAGTGCTGATGAATAACTGTCTCTTTAAATATGCTGGGGAAGCGGCATTTTGAGGGAGACTTCTTCCATCTATACCCTTTAGTCTTAGCTATAATTCATTGATTGATTCATTAACAAATGTCATTATGGGTAGGCTACGCGCCTGGCACTGTGCTAGGCATTTGATATACATGTATATAATAGGTGCACAATTCCAGCTCATAAAGGAGCATATAAATTATTAACTTCAGATGAATTTAGTTTAACATACATTTACCAAGTTCTCATATGTGCTGGGCATATGGCCTAATGATTAGTCAGACAGGCGCCTCTCTCTAATCTTATCATCCAATAGGGAAGACATAAAAATAATTTCAGTAAAATGCTTTAAAGTGCAGATTGCTCTGAGAATGCAGACTGGGAAGTGCTGAGCCTAATCTGGGAATATGGGTAAGGCTTTCTGCAGATGACGATGCTTGAGATGGGTCTTGAAGGAGCCAGCCAGGAGTAACCTAGACCACTAATGCCTACTGATATCCATGTTCCTCTCCTTCCTCATTAACAGAACTTCAGTGATGTGCCTGGAAAAAGACTACTTTTCTCAGCCTTACTTGCGGGCCATGAGCTATAAGCAAAAGGCTTTGGTGGGGCTTTCAGGAAGCTACATGCTCAGAGATGGCTTAGAAATCAAGGGCCTGGCTCCCTGGTGATAATGAAGGTCTAATACCGTGCCTCAATTTCATACTTTCAGTCTTCCTTTATATGAGAAGGAATGAACTTCTGTCCCCTCTAACCTCCCTACCCTCCACTTCTTTTTATTTTTTAACAGCCAAACCTAATCATAAAGCTAAAACTGATATACTAGGGAAACTGAAGCTGGAAAAACAGAGAAGATGGCAGGTCTGGAAGGAAGTCTATGAAGAGGTTTTTGGAGGAGCTGAGGCACAGAGCCATGACAAGTGAAGTGGGCACCCCTTGAGTACAATGTGGGAGCTAGAGCATGGTGGGTCATGGGCTGGAGCAGTGGGTAGAAGGCCTCCTAAGCCATGCTAAGGAGCATGGGCTTTATGCTGTAGACTGGTAGAGGTGGTTTCCACATCAGTTTCAATCTGAGAAAATCAGTGTGGGAGGAGTAGAGAGAATGGATTTAGAAGGGACTTGGTGTTCATAGAATAGATTATCACACGGAAACAAGAAGTACAAACGCTTATAAGATAAATAAGTCCTGGGATGTAATGTATAGCATGGTGACTATAGTTAATAATACTGCATTGCATATTTGAAAGTTGTGAAGAGAGTAGATCTTAAAAGTCCTCATCACAAGAAAAAGAAGGTTTGTAACTATTTATGGTGGCATGTTCACTAGACTTATTGTGGTGATCATTTCACAATACACACAAATATATGTTGTACACCTGGAACTAATAGAATGTTTTATGTCAATTATACTTCAAAAAAAAAAAAAAAAAGGAAAAGGGCACAAACCTATTCAAATATGTGCAACAATGTGATTGAATATTCCAGGAATTATGGTGAGCAAAAAGAAATAGACAAAAAAGAGTATATATGACTTTTTTTTTAAAGAAGAAGTTCAAAACCACTGAAAACTAATTGACAGTGATAGAAGTCAGAATAATGGTTACATCTGGCTTGGAGGAACCTTCTGGGATATTGTCAATGCTCAATTATTAGATATAATATGCTTCGTTCATAAGGTATTTACATTCTTGTAGGAAGAGATTGGGTGGAAGAGCAGGGTACTGTCAGTCAACAGGCATCTAGTTCAACTGCTCCCCATCCTTGTATGCTTGTACCCCACCTGATAACAACAGATGAGGTAATGGAACTATTATTGTTAGAATAAACAAGACCCTCACAGACAATAAATTTTTAATCTATTGCCATCTCCCCTCCAAAACCAAAAGAGGCAAGGAAAGAATTATCAAGCTGGAAAACTAAAAAAAAAAAAAAAAAAAAAAGAAAAAGGAAAAAGAAAAATGTAAATAAATAAATTAAAAAAAATAAATTATTTACTGTAGTTTTGTCAAAAAAGGCAAGAGAATAAGCTCTGGATGAGAACCCAGGGGACTGAAGTGACCCTCAGGGAGTTGGGTAGAATGAGACTAAATGGAGGAGGGAGTGGACCCCTGGGGTAGAGGTTGAGCACCAATGTAGGAACAAGCAAAGACTGGTTTCAAAGTTGGACTCCACATATGCGGTATTTAAGTAACTCATTTATAGGGTTATGTGTTATACGTTGACACCATGGACACTACCAAAGAAGACAGGCTCGACTTATATTGTTGTCTTGGGAACCCTGGGTAGGTTGATAGAGGCCAGAGGAGAGAAGAGCTTCTTTCCAAAGAATGAATAGGTAGAACCTCCAGGCCCATGGGTAGGCAGCATCACAGGAAGAAGTTTTCCCAATGTGAATACCTGCTCACCACTCCCTGTGGTCTGCAGACTAAGCCCTAAATAACAATGCTGAGTGCTTACATAACCTTGAACTATCAACCACGATAAATACATAAGAGTTTCCTTTAACTAGCAATGGTACCTCAATTCATGATAATTATATTCCTAAAATATATGTGGAAGCACTAAAAAATAATTAGAATATTTTTAATACTATATGAATTAGTACTTTAAAAAGCAGAGATACTCCTTCAAGACTCCTTGCATACAGTAAGGAATCTTCAGGTAACCTAAATACCCTCTGATTTAGCTTTTTGACTTTAATATACTTTGTCTCTTCCTGACTTTATTATGTTTGTATTTGTTGTCACCAGACTTGAGTCTTTGTCTTATTTTATTATATTTTATTTTATTTTATTTTTGAGAGACAGATTGAGAATCTTAAGCAGGCTCCACTCCCATCGTGGAGCCCAACACAAGGCTCAATCCCACAACCCTGAGATCATGACCTGAACTGAAATCAAGAATCAGATGCTTAACTGACTGAGCCACCGCACCAAGAATGTGCCACCCCCAGCCCGAGTAGTAGCCTAGGAACTGCTATGTGCTGGGGATGTGGACATGGGAGAGCTGGACAAGGGGAGGGGCCAACTCCTTCAGTTCCACAAAGTTCTGGTAAAGAATTCTGAGGCGTGGAGAATTCTAAATTAGAGTCTCATCCACCAGGTCCTTATGAAGGTGTATTTCCCAAGGTAAAGAGGATAGAACGTATTTTATTTACAGTTTGCTTTGTAATTTTTATTTATTTTTTCTTTATTATTTTTAAATATTCAGATGTGAATATGTGGACCTGCATTTGCTTCCTCAGTCCAGTCCTCCAAATGTTAGGACTGGACTTAATCATTCCCTCTCATTAAAGGCAGAGGCTCAGGAGGACCAGGAGATAGGTAAAGAGGGTGAAATAGAAAAATATCCTTTAAAAAAAGTGAGGAAAGAAATATAGCCAAACATTAGCAGAGTTTACAATTTCTGGGTTTTTGGGTTATTGGAGGACTTTCTCTTTTACTCACAGACATACCTATACATGAGAAGTTTTACAATCAGAAAAATGTTTGTTCATGAATTCAAAGCTACAAGTACTCATTAATGTAAGCACTTGCTAGACATTGTAAGGATACAAAAACCTACCCCAACCAACCAAACAACAAACCCTCAATACGTGAAAGTGGTAACAATGGAGACCCACGGAGTGGGTGATAAGGAATGTATCCCTCCTAAGCATTTTTATTAACAGCTTGAAAATAGACATTGATGGAATGATGAACTAATTTCTATATGATCTTGAATTGGAAGGTATATCAAACACAGAATCGGGATTTAAAAGCATCCCCAGCAGTCCGAAGTCAGGGGCTAATATAACAAGATTAACAGAGCAAACTTTTAAAGAGTAGTATAAATCCCAGCACTAGAATGTATGTAATAGCTAAACTGGCTGTGGGAGCCCTAGCTTAAGAACAGCAGGTGTGATAAGGAGAAATAATAGTACAATGTGGCTACAAAAAATTAATCTCAGGTAACATTAATAGAAAGATAAAGCCCAGAATGAAGCAATGGATAGTTTTTCCTTGCTATGCTATAGCAAGACTTCACCTGGGTTCCATTTAATTTTAACATCAACTTTGGGAGACATTAAAAAATATTGCAGCATATGGAGAAGTTCCCTCTCATGAGAAATATTTGGAAAACCTAATCTAATGTTAGCATGTTAAAAAGAAAGGACGTATGTCTGTCTGTTTGGATGAGCCTGTTTGGCCCAGTTGGTAATGTTCTGTGGATAGTAATGGATGCCACGAGGTACAAACATGCTTCTTATGTTCATAGTAGGACTAGGATTTTCTGAGAACTCCAGCACAATAGAGGAAAGTTGAGTTTAGCTTGATATAAAGAAATACACTGTAGTAACCAAAATTGTTTAAATGGAACGAACACCTCTAGAGGAGAATGAGTCTTAATTGCAGAAGGTGTTGGGGTTTAAAGAAACTCAATAAATGGCAACCTCTGTCCTCATCTGAGTTTGAAAAGAAAAATAGGGGCAGGTAGGGTGTCACTTTTATATATGATACAGTGAAGTTGGAGGACGTGTCTTATATGCACAGACTAGTGGTATTCTAATACTGAATTCCAGAACTGAATTACCCACCTAAGTGTATGCAAAGCTAGATTTCCTGGAAAAACAGCAGAACCTGAGGACTGCTCCCAAGACAGAAAAGGGGGTGGACCACGGCCAGCTGACTTTTTCCAAAGTTGTCAGTAAGTCGTTCCATCTGTCCTATAGAATGGATTTGAATTACAGCTCCATCATTTACTTGCACCATGTAACCTCTGGCATTGAAGTGAGGAATAAAACGGGTCACTCCATGGAAGTGTCTAGCACAGTGCCTGGTATGTGGTCAAGTCTCAATAACCCTTAGCTGGTTGGATACCCAGTGGTTATTCTCCCTCACCTTATCCTTCCTACTCCAACCACAGACTGTCTTATTTCCCATAGTGTTGGGGACTATTAATGGGAGTCCTTGGAGTCTGTGAATTTCAATGGGAAAAAGTTACATATTTATGTTCACTACTACCTAAAATTGAGCATTTTAAAAAATTACAAATATAGAAAAAATATTAGTAGTATTAGTGGTATCTGTGACTTTGACTTAAATAAGAATCACAGATATTTTCCTATCATTTTAGAGTTGCTGCAGATAGCTTGAAATATCATTTATGTTCATTATTACTTCGATTTGTAATAGATTGCATGTGATCAATGTTCTGTCTACTTGTGTGATGTAGCTGTGAACTGGTTGTGGGAGAATGCAGGAGTCTCTTCTTCTCGTGTTGGTGACCCAGACACATGGTGCTTTCCAGTGTTCTCATCTACAATTATTTCTTGACCGTTACAGGGAAGGAAGTGATCAAAGACAGTGTAATGTTCTCACTCAACCAAGCAGGAAGGCTCTTTGCACTGACATGTCTTTAAACAGTAAGATTTAATTTTAATTTTCCTATATTTGAAATGCATTGACTTGTTATTTAATGCATTAGTAAAGAAGCATATATTACAAATCACAAATTTAATTTTATTATTTTGATAACTGGATTTCTTTTGAATTTTACATTTTTCATTGTATGCCATTTAAAGAATATTATTCTAAGGTAATGCCCAACATTTCATCAAATTGCCAAAGGGTCCATGGCACAAAATAGCGAAGAATGCTTTACTAGGAGCTTGATATTTTATATTGAGAAAATAATGAGATTCTAAGGACAAGTTGATGCTTCTGACACATCTGTGGAAAATCAGAATTTAAAGAATTTAGTTGTATTTAGTAATTTCCCCCTCTAAGGTCTTATTTGTAAAGTCATTATTTACAACAACTATAATTGAAATATGTTTTAAAAGGGAACCCAGCTCAAAGATAGAACCCAAACATTTAAAATGCCTTTCCCTGAGAAACTCCAAATATTTGCTGCCAGCTCATGTTAAACATTTTTTTTTTTGAAAGCGTAAGATGTTCCTGAGGGCTCCGCACTGTTGATGATGGTGATTTAAAAGGCCATTAAAAATGGCTGCCAGGGAAAGGACAGCTTGGGGAAGTCAGGGCTGCCGGGAGGCAGAAGAACCCACTGACTGTCCCCTTGGCACTTGTGGTTCCATCACACAGTGATCAATTTCTGAGGACACCGGAGACATGCTGGAAGGAATGTCAAATTTCCACGCTCCGGCTCTAACTGGGACGTTCCATAATTACAATGGAATGAGACCATGCTTCACCATCACACACCTTCTGTGAGGAAGTTATTTAGCGTGAAAAGGAGGGGATGGAGATCGAGAGCCAGCTCACAGGAACTGCTAACGGAGTCACTGGTGGGTGAGCTGAGGTGAAATGGCTTTGATGCAAACCAAAACATGCAGTTCTAATTAGGCATTAAGACCGGCAAGGAAGTGAGCATTACGTCTGTTAATTAACTTGGATGATGCTGAATAGCGAGCTATCCTGAGGAAAAGCCAAGGGCACTTAACTCACCACTGTGGTTAATTATCAGAGAACACTGTTCTTGTGGAATTTCCTACCTAGCATTTTAAAAAGAGATTATTTTGCTTTAAAAGTGTTAAAAACATGAAGTGATACCTCTTGCAGGCTATTGGCAACTTTGCGTTGGTGATGAAAAAATGGCTGGGAATTTTATTTAGGGCAAGGTTAATGAATAATGGTTATGAAGATGGTCTTCCCTTAGCTCAGTGGCAGTATAGGAGAACAAATTTATTGTATCTAACTTTATTTGGGGGATGGTCATAGAAAAGGTGAAAGGTTAAATTGCTTTGGCGTTTTTATATAAATACTTTAAAAATATTTTTTGTTTTTCTGTATGATGGATGAGAAAATATGAACATTAGAAAAGATAGATAAGTCATATCACTACGCATAAGCACTACTGATAACGAGAACTATGCTGATAATGGCAGCAAATTCTCCGAGAATGTTTACGCAACTCCTTCCTTGCTCCCCAGTCCAATCTGGGAGGGAACAGGATCCACTGGATTTAATGTAGAGACTGAAGACAGGGACCAGTCTCTAAAGCAAGAAAGAATGATATGAAAAGTAGCCTTCAATGGGAAGATTTGTGTGAGGTATAAATAAATAATTGTACGTATCACAGTGAACTGAACTCACAAAGATAAACTGCATCTTAGCTCTTCTGAGGACAGGGAAATGACAATAGGCATGGACAGATTAAGGATATCTTTTCCCAGGTTTGGGCATGATTAATTTACTCACGAGCAGGATGACCATATGATTTACTGTTTAACCGCATGATTTTGAGAGGCAAGGGGAGCATATTAGCAGGTACTCCAGAACGACAGGCTTAACCCAGCCTGTCTTGGGCAGAACAAGATGTGTGCTTGTCATTACTTTTCATCCTACAGTTCCATGATTACATGATGTTTATTCATGCACATTATACCTCTATTTATAGTACCACTTCCACTGGAATGTGAAAGTAACACAGGGCAGGTATATATTTTCTTACTATTATTCATAAAATAAGTAGATAGGCCATACTATAAAATAACATTAAAATTACTATTGAACATTATTATACTTACACATGTATTAATAATTTATGAAATACTTTTTTTTTAGGGGAGATGGGGAGAGGGAGAGGGAGAGAAAGAATCCCAAGCAGGCTCCATGCCCAGCGCAGAGCCTGACGCGGGGCTCAATCTCACAACCCTGAGATCATGACCTGAGCTGAAATCAAGAGTCAAATGCTTAACCAACTGAGCCCACCCAAGGCACCTCTACAAAATACTTTTGAAAGGACTATTTCATGTACTCCTCAAAATAGCTGGTAAGTGGCCTCTCCAAAAATTTCTGAATGATTTATCAAACAAGCAACTAATAAGTTTTACGTAGATACACAGATACACTAAAACAATGATATAGATATAGCCATTAGTATAATAAATATTTAGAATAATCTTTAATTATCAGCAACAGGATTTTACTTCTGTAAATGTATTCTAAGAAAATAACCAGATAAACTCTAGGAGTTTTATGCACAAAAATATTTTTTGTAAAGTTGCTTATAATAACAAAAAAGTTTAAAGCTCATCTATAGGTAGTTCATCCAACAAATTATGATATATTCATAAGATGGAACAATATATAGCAATTAAAACAATTTATATATAAAATGCAACAGTAGAAAATTAAAAATACATGGATTTGCATGTATATGTGCAGAGCATTTCTGGAATGAGAACAACTGCTAAGTGGTTACCTCTAGAACCTATAACTGGGGATTGGAGGACAGGGGTAATAAATCCTTATTACACCATGTGATTGCATATCAGGTGATTATCATAACGATGAAATTTACAAATAATATTAAAACTATATGTTTTACACATATGTCCATGAAACAGCATTTAATAAAACCACTATGAACAAATTAATATGTATAATGATACAAATATTTAAAAATTTTTCAAGTGTGGGTGTGTATCCTAAAATGTCTAGAAGGACAAGAAAGTGGTAGTGAGTAGTGGGATTACTACTGATTTTACTACTTTGTATGTTAACTTCATACCTTTTCATCTTGTCTGAATGTGTTATACAGTTATATTTTACCATCACAAAACAAAGAGCAATGCCATTTCAATTTTGAGAAAACGTAATAAAGGAATCAGCGGTGTTGGTTTAAGTGTTTTAATTTGGCAAGGAAGGATTTAATTCTGATGCTGCAACATTACTTTCTCAGCATATGCCCCATCCCCAGGGAAGATGACAGTCAAGGGAATCTTGTGCTTGTTGGAGAATAAGAGAATTAGGACTTCCTTTAAAACAAAAATGATCTTACTTTCAGGTAATTTGGTTTGGGCTGGTTTTAGGAGAAATTTGAAATCTTAAAATGTACTAGTCTCAAGGGTGGGTTACAAACAGCAGGTGTCAGTCGGCGCTTCATGTCCTGTGATAGTGTTGGTTCTGTTCATCAGCTACTCCAGCCCTACTGTCCAGGTGCATGGAAGGAAAGCACTTCCCAACCCCTTAACGTTAGACAAGGCCATGTGATTTGCTCTGGACAAAGAAGGAGGAACTTTAAAGACTGGTGCACAATTCTCTTTGTGCTTTTTCCTTTGGTGCAGCGGTTATGGAAGTTCAAGTCAAAATGAGACTCCTTGTATCTGTGTCCCTGAATGATTAGGATGTACAGAGCATCCTTGTGATGTGTGCTGGGCAGGTAGCACGAGTAAGAAAACCTTTGGTTGTGTTAAGCCACTGAGATTTTGGAGAATTTATTATCACTGCAGCATAGCCTAGCTTATCCTGACTATATCCTTTGTAGAGCCCAATGCAAAATAAAAATACAGAGCCCTTGTTTGAACAATTACTTAGCATTTCAAGATGGTGACAACCACGTAGGAGCCCACTGAGGGCACATGCCCATGAGGCCAGCCTGATTTTCCCATTTCACCTCACAATAATCCTGAAAAAAAATGGGTCTTAATTCCTTTATTTCCCATATGAGGACATTGAGAGCCTAAGCAGCTTGCTAGCAATCACAGAGTTGGTAAATGTCAGAAGCAGAATCTGATTACATTGGTATTATGAACATTGCTATAATGGGTCTCTTGTAGGTTGACGGATCTGGGATTTCGGGCGGAAGGAGCCAAACACACCATTCCAGGAAGCAGATGAGACTTAGGGCTTGGTTAATCCTTTGTAGAAAACCACGTAACCAGAGTTCTCAATAGAAGGTAAGAAAAGAGTTAAAGTCAAACTCATTACATACCAAGTGAATGCTTTCTTTTGCCATGAAGTATAATTAGTAATTTCAATCCTTTATCTGAAAGAGTATCAATAAAGAAAAGCAGGCACAGCTTTTAATTGCATTGCTATAACTAATTCACATTTGAGAAACCATTTTCATAAGCAATGCACTAACAACCACTTGGTAACTGGAAACAGAAACTGATGGTGCAGCTTTCTCCATGGTAACCAGACATGGGAATGAGCAATCCAGAACAACTAAGAGGGGATCCTGGGGGAAGGGATGGAGGCCACTTGCTCATAGCAGCAGTGTGAAGAAGCAGGTCATCACTGCCCTTCAACTTGACGAACCACAAAGAATATTGGAATATTCAAGGCAAGGCAGTGTTTTGAACAAATACATTCATACCACTATCAAAATATTTTGAATGTATTCCTTAAGAGCTATACAAAAGGTATAAAAGCTGTTGTCAAAAAAGGCCCAGTGAAAAATCACAACGTTTTTCTTTGAGAATTCCTATTACCTTTCTACTTAATAGTTTCTTCTACTTGACCCCTGGGAAGGGAGCATTCACGGGGTAACAGGCTTCAGGAAAGGTAAAAGAAAATCTGGGCTCAAAAGGAGTATAGGTAGTGAATTCGGTTTTAACAAAAGACAGCTGTCATTTAATTATGAGTTTCAGGATCTGAAATCTCTCATTCTATTTGATCTCTTTAGTATTGTTCTTCATTGGTTATACCCTAGAACACATGAGTGAAATAGCTCAAATCCTATGCCATTTTCTTCTTTTTCATAAAACACAGTTTGGGTAATTTTTCAAAGAAGGGAAGGAAGGAAGGAAGGGGGAAAAAAGAAAAAGAATGCAGTTTGTTATAGTTCCTTTAGAAAATTAGTGGGACTCTGGTAAATTAATATGTTCATTTTGGAAGAAAGTGCAACAATATCATAATTTACCAGTGATGGATTCAGCAGGCATTTAAAATGGAAAAGGTAGGTGATTTTCAAAGAAATACTTTATCCCAGTTAAAAGGAACAAACACACCCATTTTCGTAAACTGTATAGTCAAAGAGATAATAACATGAAACAAAAAAAGAATTTAACTCACGTTACTCAACTAGATTCATGTCAAATTATAAATTAAAGTTTCATGGCTCAAGTAGTTATTTTAGGAGGTTTATGATGTAACATTTCCTACTACTGCCTAATGCTGACTGTTTAAAGAATATTTGTCAGGATGCTAATATACTAGGTTACGTTAGGATCAAAATCATTTCCTTCAAGGAGCTCATAGAGAAATCTGACCTTGTCCCTACCATTTGGTCAAGAAAACAATTGTTACTGATACGAATGCGAGTACAGAAGTGAATAATATGGATGAGTATTTTAAGAGACACAGCTAGCCATCACAGAGATTAGCTAGTTTGAGAACTGGCTTTTAAATACCTGCTTTCTTTATCTAATTTTGGATATCTTAGGAAAAATTTGGATAGAGTACAACTGCACAACACAGAGGCAGGGAAGCAGGAAGAATGCCTTCTGTGGTACCATTAATTCCCTGCAAGTTAGTCTGATTGTAGAGTATTTGACTTAGTTTGAGTACTTGGCTCTCCCTTGACCACAAGGCCAGGATGGGGATAATGATCCTAGTTCTGGCAGTGTTTCTGGCTCTCTCTCTCTCTCTTTTTTTTTTTCCCCACAAAGGTTAATTGAATTTTCATAAGGGTTTCATAGAGGGCTTCCACAACTTTTTGGTATTGAAACAAAAGGTGATTTTCTAACAGCTTTATGATATGACTTTCATAAGCACTTCCAGTATTTGAGCTTAGATTTTCAGTATGGCGTATTTAACGTTTTATAGTTTCTGAGAATTTCCACAGGCATCCTCAGCATCTTCACTGAATTTAATCATGGAGTCTGGCATTTCAGAATCCTTTGTTCTCCCTCAGCTTCTTCGAAAGTTTGGAAGTGAATTTGGTTTCGTGAGGGAATTCTAGAGACCAATAAAGTTCACAGACTTCTCAGCAATTCCTACGTGTTCAGCAGGTAAACAATATTTCTGATTTGTGACGATTAATAATTTGGTTTTCAACAAAACGAAACAAAACAAAACCCAGAGACACTGAGAGTTATGTGACATAGAGGTATTTTCAGAGCTGCGTATTAACTGCTTGGACTGGCTTTGTTTTTAAGATCTACTCCAAAGCACTTGTTAATAGTTATGCAAATGTTTCCAAGGGCTCCATTCCCGCCTCCCCTGAAAACCCATGATAAAGATTGAGGGTGGTTGAAAGATTTCTCATGGCTAAGTGCTAATTAGCCCCAGGGTGCTTGCCTCAGCATCTTGTCAGGCTTCTCCTAGAAGGTTAGGGAAGGGGTAAGAGCCAATAGCATATGGACTTGCATTAATTTTCAGCATAGAAACCCGTGGAACGTCCACGGAATCCACTAATCTTTAACAAGCTACAATTCTATCCTTACCTCAAACGTCACACCCCTGAAGGTGACATGCACATTAATGTTTCTCTGCCCTCCCATAGATAGCACATTAGTAGTTCAAATAGGCTATTACTCATTGTGACCTCT
Organism: Halichoerus grypus; assembly: GCF_964656455.1. Lineage (NCBI taxonomy): Eukaryota > Metazoa > Chordata > Mammalia > Carnivora > Phocidae > Halichoerus > Halichoerus grypus. The sequence goes on along the minus strand of NC_135720.1, from coordinate 7,310,330 downwards.
TTTACTCACCCCACAGAGCTTGGTAGTGGCATATTAAGGTCACAGCAGGATTTTAGTGAAGAAAACTTCTCTGGCTTTAGCACATGGCCATTTTCTGAATGCCTGTGATTGGCTTTCAAACTACAATCCTATTGCGTTGCTGAGAAACAACTGTAAACCCCCAGGTCTTCAGCAGATCTGCAGAAAGGCTCTGTCCTTGTTGTTTGTATCATTCTTATCATTACCAATAATGACGAAGATGCACTGAGCAGACTATGCGTCAAGCACCATCCTGAAGGCTCAGGAGAGACATTAGTCAGTCTGTCACAATGACCCCGGCCTGTGAGACAGGTCTTGGGGTTTGCTCCATTTAGATGAAATGACTAGGGTCCATGAAGCTCAGGCAGCTTTTCCCAAACAAGCTGCCCAGACAGAGAAAGTCAGACCAGGACGCAGGAAGCCCGCCTCAGGGCTTCTCAACTTTGGCACCATTGCTGCTTGGGGTGGGACAACGCTTTGCTGTGGGAGCTGCCCTGTGTGTTGCAAGAGGTTCAGCAGCATCCCTGGCCTCTACCCACTAGAATACAGCAGCATCCCTCCAGACATTGCCATGTGCCCCTGGGGGACAAAATCGCCACAACCGAGAACCACTGGTCTCTGCTCTTAGCCACTTGGCTCTATGGCCGACCAGCTTCTTGGATCCGACTGGTTCTTTCCCTCCTTCCTTGAGGGAAAACTCAGGCCATACGAGCACAAGTGGGAAAAGAACCTATCAGAGCAGCTTATGGGCAATTTCACCAGACCATGCATATTTGTCACATCCGAGCTTTAAGAATAAATTTGCATAGGCTAGTATGACATTTTCAGTAAATCATCCTTTTTGCTATAACAAATCTGTTAATATTTTGGAAGTCTGTTATGAACTGAGTTAGCCATTCGGCCTTAGGTCTTTTCATGAAATAAATTTGACTAAGTTCAGTAGGCTAGGAGAAGTAGGCAGAGAGCACTCTTTATTTCCTGGTTATACTAGTGCTTGGTGAATGATAAACACTGTGTATAGGTACCTCCATCAGCTAATTATTGTAATTTACCCATTAATTCTTTCTTTAAAATAAAACCTATGTCCTGTTTCCCTATTTCCCTCTTTCTAATTAATTTTTGCTCTTGTGTGTGTTCTATAATGGACAACATGAACACTCAAACCAGGCTGGTTTCCTAATATAATAGTTGTAAATAGTTGTAAATGTAACAAATGCAGTTATAAATGAGAATGTTTCTAAGTATCATAATTAAAACATATTTGTTTAAAATTCACGGGCCACCTTGCATTGTCCCCCACGCCACCCTAACTTACACAGGGTGGGGCCAATATTTTGAGGAGGACGAGGGCTTTTGAATTTCAGGTGCAGAATATGTGAGACAGAGCTTCCTACTTGCGATGAATTAGTTAGAAAGCAATACTTCTACTGCTTGATATAATGACTCTCCCAGGACCCTGAGATCATGACCTGAACCGAAGGCAGCTGCTTAACCAACTGAGCCTCCCAGGCGCCCCAGAATAGGTATAGTTCTTTTAAAGAACTCAGTTTGCAATTTCAGGATGCCTTTTTTAAACCAAAATGTAAGCCCAAGTCTATGCAACATCATTCATTTTAGTTTCTATTATGTGTGTATATGTTGTTTCTGTTATACTTTATAAATAATTTAAACTATGTTTAAAAATGAAGTTGAAGTTAAACTGCATCCATGTAGCCCTAAGAATTTAGGAACACATTCTGACGATCTTTAAGTCAATACAACTTTTCGCATACGAGATGAGCTAAAGGGGACATGGAGTAGAGAAGTTGTGGCCCAGGGCCACACGTTGGCAGGACAAGAATCAAGACGTAGGTGCCCTCTTGGGTTCACACTGCCTCTGTTATTAAAGTACTTAATTTATGAGCACAAAAAGCGAAACCTCAGGGATGCTATTAGCAATTTACTATTTCCAGTTCTTTTGGGAACCTGCTAATTGCCCTTTCATAAATGCTGCTCATTATGATTAAGACTTTGATTAAATGTAGGAGTCTAGAATTTATATAATATTACAGACATATTGCATATGAATTTAAAGCAACACAGCAGCATAAACTGTGCATTCAAATTTTTCAACATTATAATATGCGCTTCTCATCAATCAAGGAGTTTTTGAGAAATTGCTCTGTGCTAACATGACCCGATTTTCCCCTCAAGGAGCTTACAGTTTAATTAAGGAAAGCTCATATTTAAAACCATAAACATCAGTGCATAAGTAATAATTCAGAGGAGGCGGAGGTCAGTTTCATGGAGGCCAGGGGCACCGGTGATGAAGGATGCGTATAATTGACAGGGAAGGAGGAGGATATTCTGGGTAAGAGGCAGTAGCAGGAGGAAGGGCTGATGTTTATGGACCGTTGGCTATGACAAGCGTGTGTGGAGGGCTGTCCACAGAGGATGTGTAATCCTCAAGGCAATTCTGAGTTAAGTACTCTTGCTCGGCTCTTTCACAGAGGAAGATGGTGGGGCACAGAGCTCCAGTGATAACAGCTGCTGAATGAAGGGCTGGGGACTCTCGCCCAGGTTTGCCTGATGTCAGAGCCCACCGGCCGTCTACTCTTCCCTGCTGCCCCTCAGTCACCTGTGAGCCAACCAGAGGACAGACGCGTATGGGAAAGGAAGCTTCCGGAACAAAGGGCGTGTGCTGAAAAGGCATTGATACAGGCCCAGAAGGCCAGCAAAAGGATTTTAGACAATATTCTGAGGTTCTGTAATTTTATAGTGCATCTTACTCAGGTTTTGACGGTCACTTAGGTAAAACAATCGGCTTTAGCCTCACAAACAACTACAAACAAAAGTTAGTTGAATAATATTATTGACTACTAGTATGATAATATATATATATATACTTTACTTATGGGATAGGGACTATGCCTTATTTCTCATTCATTCAAAAAAAGTATGTCTTGAAGACTTGCTTGCTGTGAGAATTTTGTACTCCTCCTTCCCCGTGACCTGAATCCAGCATGGTGGCTTGTGTTAGGAGGTGTCCATGCGTGAATGCTCGATAAATGAATGAGTAATAGTTCCCCCTTCCTTCTCATAGCACTCCTATCTTCTTTCATCTCTGTCTTCTTCCCTCCTTCCTTTAAACAAGTATTTATTGAATGCCTACTAAACTTCTGTGAATAAAACAGATGAGTTCCCTGTTTCCAGGAAGTAGTAGGAAGGGAAAACAAAAAATAAGTAAGGCAACTTAATACATAATCTAATTCTAGTTGGTTACAATCTGATGAAGCAAATAGGGCTGGGTTATGGGCTGGGCTGGGCTGTGTCACCATGGGGGAAGGGATGGTCAGAGACCTGTCTCGGGAGGGAACGCCTGAACAGAGTCAGAGGGAGAGAGGAAGACAGCCACGCAAAACTCAGGGGAAGACGTTTCAGGAAGGGAGAGTAAAGACCTTCAAGAGAGGACAGTTCTGGTTCATTTAAGGACACCATGAGGGTGCCAGTGGGGCTGGCTGGAGCGTTGCCAACAAGGGGAAGTGAAAGGGACAAGGACAGAAGGTCAGATCACATGGGTCTTTGCAGAATGTGGGAAGGACTCTGAATTTTGTCCTAAGCGAAGGGAAAGCTGCTGGAGTCACTAGTTAGTGCAAACCTTAAATAGAATTCAAGGCATGTTCACAGAAGAATAGAGAAAAGAGTAGGGACCAAGGAGTAATTTCTGACAGTGAATCCCGAGAAGTAAGAGATGGCAGACTATGCAAATAAAAAGCATGTCATCTAGGAGGAAACCTAATGTTGAAGAGACGTTAGGGTGGATGGAAGGGGAATGCAGTTCCTCGGCGCTGAAGAGGCCATTCGTTAGCTCTGGCCGATCACCTGAGTCACTGCAAAGACAGAGCTCAGGTGTGAGGGGTCTGGAAGAGAAACATGAAAGAAAAGGAAAAGGGGCTGAGGGCTTTCAAAATTAACACACTATTCAAAAAGGATCTTAAAAATCAAAACCAGTTTTGGCACACTCATTTCCAAAATCCATTTTATTGTTTCCCTTCCTTTCTTGCTTCCTTCTTTTCTGCCTTCCTTTAAGAAAAGGAACTTATGTTATTTATACTTTTTATATTTTAGTTCGCCAGTAAAGTGACTGTAGTCATACTGAAAAAAAAATCAGGGCAGTGTAATCATAAAAAAATATAAATGGCTATATTTTAAAATGGGCTATGTAATAGTAACTAGGCTTATTATACTTATAAATTTTTTTTTATCCTTGTAGGTATCAAATCTATGAATTATTGATGCAAAGATTCCTAGGCTGTCATTATTATGACATTTCTGGTATATTTCCTTGTTGAATTGTCAAGATTTGGTTTATTAGCCCAAGGATTACAGTGTTTTCAAGGGAAAGAAAAGCTTTAAAAGCCCAGACTAGTCCACGCAGGCTTCCCTCCAGGCTCTGCGGGAACTCCCCACTTCTTTGCTTGACGCTGATTATGCTAACACCAAGTTCTGGATTCAGTTGAGTTCCAAAGGAGCCACACTGCTTCCAATTACTTTAAGCTGGGCATCCAATGCCCTCAGAACCTCCTCAGTTCTGTTCGCCCATCGGTTACTGAGGTGGCATTAAGCCCCAGAAAGAAGGTAGCTGTTCAAAATTCCAACTTAACGCAGCATCAAGAGAACCAGAGGCCAGCAATTACCATACAATGACATAAATATTTACTTCCTCTAGTCAGGTTGAAGGAGAGGAGAGAAGCTGACAGAAATAAGGAGTGTCCATGGCCACGAAGACTACAGAGTTGTGTGCCAGACTGGAGAGAGCTACGTTTGGGGTGGTTTCTTGGTACAAAGGACTCACATTGCAGGAATCTGCCGGTCTATTCATCTATGTGAATCTCTTCACTTTTGAGAGATGTCATCGGCTATGTTCAGGTCTCGTTATTGAGTCAAACACGGAGAGTTACGTGGCCCATTACAAAGTTTGTGAAATGATTTGATCCTTTTAGTTTCCTATGCATGTTGGGTGGGGCAATGCCAGGACTGTATGCATTTCCTTGCCCCAGGCTTTCAGGAGAGCTCTGTAACAGGACCTGAGAGGACATCAAGGGGTCATTTTGGGCTGACTCTACTAGACCCGGTTGAACACTGTTGGAAGAGCGGTGTCCATCGATGCAAGGGGGGCAGGGTTCCAACTGTGGGGTGTGAATTTGAGAAACAGACACTCTCAGACAACACTGTACTAGGCTGGAGACTTGGGCACATCCTTCAGTCTCTCTGTGCCTCAGTGTCCTCACCTAGCAGGACTGGAGCACTGGGGTGAAGACATGCACTTCAAAACAGCTCAGTGAGGCTGGCCCCACCGTTACCCCATTCGACCAATGAAAACACCGGTCCTCAGAGAGGGTTAAGCGATTTGCCCAGCATCTAGCAAGTGGTAGAGCTCTGGAAGACGTCTGGCTACAGAGCCTGAGTTCTGCACCATCACCATGTTGTGCCTCTCCCGAGAGAAGCGACTCGCTCAGTATTTCCTCACTTGATAATCTGAAGGATGGACAGAGAAATAGAAGGGCCAAAGAAGAATGCAGGACAGAGTAGTCTATGTTACAGAGACTAAGGAGGGGTAGGTCGCACGGAGAGAAGTGCCAAAAGGGCTGAGGAGGAACACTGATAACTTTGTCGCATGTCTTTTTTTGGGTTGACTCTGCATGGAATGTCTTGGGGTGAGACGGAGTGATGCACGTTCACAGAGAAGCAAAAGCACGTGGGCTCCACCTCCTCCTTTGCAGAGGAGACGTTTTCTGTCAGAATGATTAGTTAGAAGCTAGCAGTAAAGTCCCTCAATTAGCATGCCTTCAAAATGCCATATGTAAGTGACTAATGAAGTGACAGCCTGAAGGCAAGAACACAGGGCTAACTCGGAAGACAAGACAAGAGCTGGGGAGGCAGAGCCACTCAATCAACTGTTTGTAGCACGTTAAAAGGTCCACCCACAAAACTAAACAAATGCTTTTCCCCCGACCACGGAGACAGAGATGGAAAAATAATGTTTGACAGCAGCGTGTGGTTTAGTGGATGTTTGCAGACGCAGCGTATACTTAGATTTAATAGAACATTTTAAACTTTCATAACCACTTCGCAGTTTGCAAAACTGCATGTACACACACACACACACACACAGAGTAAAAGCCATCCAGGTGGCAGAGACGGTGCACTCCAGAGATTCACAGGAGATACGGCGGAGAGGAAAGTCCTCTGCTGGAACTTTGTGATAGTCTGTCAACTCTCACCTCAACTCTTCACCCAGCGCCTCCATCCAGTGGGGTCAGGGTTCATTGTCTTGCTTAACTCTCTTCAGCAAGCAAATAGATTGTCTGCATTCTCCACTTTGAAAGGAGCCAATCCAGTTTAGCAAACTTCAGTCCTTCATCTGCATATTAACTTAACCAACCCCGGTTAACCTCGTTTCAATCTGTTTTGCACAGAAGACCTGAATGAGAACGGCAGTCAGGCCTTTATAAATGTCCCCCTTTGTCTTCTTCAAAACACAATTCAGGTTTCGATCTGAATCCATGTGTCCTGAATTGCAATTCTAATCACCTAAATAAAAGCCTGTTTGCTTTAGTTTCCAGTGAATTCTTTCTTGGTCGACAATCAAAACACTTGACATCTGTTTGTACTTGGAGGCATCAGATTGAGCTGGATTTCTAGTTTCTTCATACACTGGCTCATCATTCAGTAATGAAATGGGATCATAACATGCTGACATCATGGTAGGGCTCTACACGTATCATCCAATTTAACTGACAGGACAATGCTCTGAAACAGGCACGCTCATTCCCATCTTATGGGAGAGGAAATGGGCTGGGGAGATTTCAGTAACATGCATGAGAAAGCTGAGATGTATTTGAAGAACATTCAGCTTCTGGTGGACTTGTAGGATCTATGTCTAGGCTTTGAACCAGCCACTTCTCTCCCTCCCTGTATTTCCCTGCTCCACCTTCTCTGCTCACTCTCTTTCCTCTCTGCTGAGTCTCTTTCTTTCCTCACTTGCATCTGAAAGTGATTCTTAAAGTTTCAGTGTCCGGCTCAAATGTCCTTTCTGCAGGAGGTGACCCTTCCCCAGATTCCTTGACTCTTACTCCTCCTTGCCCCACTTTGAACTCTGTTTACATTCATCTCCCCTGCCACGCTGTAAGATTCCAGAGCAGTGCTGTCCAATAATAAATAAAATGAGAGCCACAGATGTGACTGAGAATGTTCTGGTACCCACAGGAGGAAAGTAAAAAAGAAACGGATGAAACTAGTTTTGGTAATACATTCTATTCACTCCAATATATAAAAACATGAATTGATACTCAGTCTTTGTAACTGGTTTGTGTCCTATATTTACAACGCATCTCCATTTGGATCAGCTACATTTTAGGTGTTTGGGAGCCACACACAGCCAGGGTTTACTGTGAGAGCACAGTCCTAGAGGGAAGGAATCTTTGGTTGCTATTACGTCTGAGAGCATGGTATGTCTGTCCTCCTGATACTCATTCTTAGCTTTTTCTACAGTATTAGAAGCCCTAATTGGGTGCATGGCGGTCAGGCTAGATACCGCATCTCCCACCCTGGAGCTCGTGTACCCTATGACTAGAGGTGGTCATTGGGATGTAAGCAAAAGTGAAGCAATTTCTGGGTTCTCCCCTGAAAAGGAAAGGGGCGTGCCCACTCTTTCTCGTTCATCTCCCTCAGGCCGATGTGCAGATGTGCTGGGAGCTTTCTTTATCCATGTGGAGGAGGGCACACTCGAGGGATAGCCCAGCAACAAAACCCAAGGTTCTGCATTTCTTTCAACACAGGGCCATGGGGAGTCCTGTATCTGCTATGGGGAAGGTCACCCAAGAGAGAAAGAAGCATCTCTCTCTCTTTTTTAAAGATTTTATTTATTTATTTATTTATTTATTTATTTATTTATTTAGAGAGAGGGAGCGAGTGGGGGGATGAGCAGAGGGAAAGGGACAAGTAGACTCCGCACTGAGTGCAAGCCTGACAGGGGGCTTGAACCCACAGCCCTGAGATCATGACCTAAGCCGAAACCAAGAGTCAGACACTTAACTGACTGAGCCACCCGGGTGTCCCAAAGAAGGATCTCTTTTGTTTACACAACTGAATTTTATTTTTGACAGTTATTCTAATTTACTTGCATCATTTCTAGAACTGGATGCCCTGCCTCTTAGTGGGGCTGTAGCTAATTCTTCCTTCAGGTTTCAGCCCAAGCTTACTTATCAGAGTGGCCTTTTCTAGCTGTCCTAAGACGTGGTGACATCCCCATTCCATGCTTCCATGATGCCCTGAGCTCTCCCTTTCTTAGCATTCATGCATGGGGTTACTGAATGCAACTGTCCCAACTAGGCTATAAGTGCCATGAAGGCAGGGACCACTTGGGGCTTGGTGCAGAGAAGTGCTCCGTATTTACTGTTGAAAGGATAAATGTAAATCAAGGGGCTTAACATGTAACTGGAATGCTCTTGCTCTTCAGGGTTTGACTGAAATACCTGATCTAGTTCAATTCTGTCCAGTCATACTAGAGAGCATCAGAATGATGTTGGCACACAGGGGAAAGGTTGGGTAGATGGATCTGGCTACTCAAGTGTTATGGATTGAATTATGTCCCTCAAAAAAATATGTTGAAGTCCTAAATTCTAGTACCTCAGAATGTGATCTTATTTGGAAATAGGGTGGTTGCAGATATAACTGGTTAAACTAAGAAATGTCATACTGGAGTAAGGTGGGCCCTAAATCCAATACGGCTGGTGTCCTTATAAGAAGAGAGAGACACACACACAGGGAGAATGTGACCCTTTGATGATGAAGGCAGAAGTTGGAGTGATGCATCTGCATATCAAGAAATGTCCAGAATCAGGGCACCTGGGTGGCTCAGTCAGTTAAGCGTCTGCCTTTGGCACAGGTCATGATTCCAGGGTCCCGGCATCGAGCCCTGCATTGGCCTCCCTGCTCAGCAGGGAGCCTGCTTCTCCCTCTGCCCCTCACCCTGTGTGTGCTCTCTCTCTCTGAAATAAATAAATAGAATCATAAAAAAAAAAAAAAAAAAAAAAAGAAATGCCCAGAATCTCCAGCAAATACCAGAAGCTAGGAGAGGCCAGGAAGGATTCTCTCCCATGGGTTTAAGGAGAATCATGGCTGTTGGTACTTTGATTTTTGACTTCTAGCCTCAAGAATTGTGAGACAATAATTGTTTGTTGTTTAAAGCCCCCAAACTGCTGTATATTGTTATAGCAGCCCTAGAAAACTCATACACCAGGTGGACAGCATCCTAACCGTCCCGCTCTGCATACCTTTCCCTCTTAGGTACCAGTGTACAGCCTCTGGCCGAGAGTCAGCCCGCGTTCTGAGGTGAGGGGCTGTTTCTGGCGGGTGGCCTGTGGGATGACACTTGTCAGCTGTCCACCACTGCCAAAGTGGATCTTCCAGACGGGTAAGGAAGTACAGGACACTTTACCTTGGAGTTAAAGGTATTTGTACCCCCTAAAGGCATGTTCTGTGGGGAAGGGGGAGCAGAGAACAGGGTACCCCCACCGCAGGGAGCAGGAGAGACAGAACCATTCAGTTCACACAGACGCACAAAGATTTCTCTTTCACGGAAGACCCTTCTGGCAAAGGCTATGCTCTTAAGGAAAAAAAAATATTCTCGCTCTTTAGTCTTGAACAGAGAATAAATTAGGCGAGGTAACAGAGGTGTGTTACTCTTCTTTGAAGCTCTGTATTCGCATTGAAAAGAATCAAGGCCTCAGTTCTCAAGTCCGCATTTGTCTGCAGTGGTTATCTGTCTTTTTTTTTTTTTTTTTTTTAAGTAAAGTATTTCCTCTTCACAGGCTGCATACTTTGTACCACAAAGTATTTCTGGCGGCCGCTGCTCTCCCTCCTCTCTCAGTTTGGCCCCTTTCTATTTGACAAAATTCGCATCAAAGCACGTGATAGGAGGCCGTGATTTTGCTTTCCCTGTTGCCAAGGTGGGGAAACAGCACTGATAAGTAGCTGTGATTGCTCCAACCTTTGCCAAGGTGAACCTTCCCCCAGCGCCTCAGATATAAATGCTGTGTCTGATGTTTTTCAATTATTTTCCCTTAAAAGAAATACTTTAATATATTTAGTTCAAATTGCGTGATGATAATTATGCTTCTAAATCTGATTAAGAGCCATGATGGAAGAAACCTTTGTTTCCACGAGGAGATATTTATCGTTCAATAGATGGGTCTAATTTTCCGTAGTAGGAGGATTTGTATTATAAGCATTGAGACTGCCTCCTTTCATTAGTTATTTATAAGGCTCTTATTGGACTGGTTAAATTCTCACAGGAGAAAGAGATAAATTATTATTAATCAATTTCTAATCTAATCTATCCATTACCTAGCTGATAAAGAATTATGCGCACCAAGGAGATTTTGATTCAAGTTGCAAATCACGGTCACGTTACATGTGACACTAACTGATAAATGGAATGTTTAACTTTTTAAAAATTCGTACTTGTGTTTATCCTATTTGTGGCAGCGTTCCTGTCCTCAAAAATCCCATAATAATCCCGCACTCCATAGTTGATAAAAAATAATCTGTGGCTTAGAGTTCAAATCGCCCCTCCCACGGCCACACGTGACCAGCTTTGGTGGACACCAACTCTGCTCAGCAGTATTTTCGGCTCTCTGCTCCATGACAGCTCATGGGAGGATGGCCCCGTCTTGTCCCTTTCAAGTCAGATGGAGCCAAATGACTTCTTTGGCCAATGAAACATGAGTGGAATGGACATATGTGGCTTGCAGGCCAGAGCCTTTAATTGCTGGTGTTCAACTCCCTGTCCCTCCTTTGCCCCTGCGTCAGCGGCTGTGACACTCAGGGTGATGTGGTCGCCACCAGCAGACCCCTGGCTGGGGATGAGGTGCAGCAGGGCTCCCTGCCAACCCGAGTGGACATGTCTCATGAGCGAGGAACAAACCTTTGTTGTTCTAAGCCATTACAATTTTAAGGTTGTTTGTTACAGCGACAGACTTTAGTCTATAGCAAGACATCAAGGAATTTTTTTTTTTCTTTTGAAATTTCAGCAGCCAAATTCTATTTTAGTCCAAAGGTCACAACTGGATCTCGACTGGCACATATGTTTTGCTTTATTTTGCCCCAAAGAGTGTTTTAAAAGAATAGAAGCCAACATTTACAAATTAGGAGACTACACATAAAATTCTGAATTTCCCTTGATATGGTGAAGAATTTCCCTTGACACGGTGAAGATACTTGCCAGGACCATTACTTCATCACAAGGGGCTCGTCAGTTGCCGTTTGTCATGACACGTACATGTCTGTTTCACTTAGAGAAAGATTTCTCTGTCACACGTCCCTATCAAAAGTGGGAAAATACAGAGGACTGTGTTCTTCTAAAAGTCGAAGAAAGTGTATTTCTTTGTGGAGTGCATAATAGTTCTAAGTATTGAAATGAAAACCAGGTTTAACCAATGTTTTAGAACCCTTGTCTTACTCACTTCTGTTCCTGTTGCTTTCTCCAAACTTTAGAAATTGTGACATCTCCTTAGTCCCTTTCACATACCTCTATGGCTTGATTTCTAAAAATGTGGTCCCTGAACCACCTGGACCCAAGTCAGTTGGCATGCTCCTGAGACATGCAGATTGTAATACCATTTCAGACCTACTGAATTAGAGTTCATGGCAGGGGGCCCAGTAATCTGTGGTTTTCGTAACTATCTCCTTCTCTAGGACAACTCTTAGGTACATTAAAGTTGGAGAATTGCAGTAGCGTCCTTATCCATGGAGGAAACGTTCCAAGATCCCCAGTGGATGCCTGAAATCGTGGATGGTACCAAACCCTATACATACTACATTTTTTTCCTAGGCATACATACCTATGATAAGTTTAATTTATAAACTGGTCATAGTAAGAGATTATCAGCAATAACTAATAATAAAGTAGAACACTTGTAACAATCTACTGTAACATAGGTTCGGTGGATGTGGTCTCTTACACAGAGTATCTTATCGTACTATACCCTCCCTTCTTGTGACAATGTGAGATGATAAAATGACATCATTTATCTGAACTGATAAAGAATTTTTATTCTCTTCCAGGTTTAAGAAACCATTCGGGCAGTAGAATTTCAATGCCAAAATACTATGATTTCTGAAATGGCGGACAGGAACAGTGAAACAAAGTGTTTGAAACTGCAACTGTTCTCGAGATTAAAGATGAGTTGAGCACCAAGTTATCTTCTGAATGCTGCCTTCATTCCTTTCTCTCTTGCTCACACTGTATCATCTGCCAAAAGTCCTTTCTCCATGTCCTTTTATTGAAATCTTACCCATCTTTAATATGAAAATTAATAATGATTTGTTACTATCATCTAAACTTGATTGTGTCAAGACTGTCTTTAATTTTTTTAATAGATTTTGCTTTTCAGAGCAGTTTTATGTCCACAGCAAAACTGAGCAGAACGTACAGAGTTCCCATAAACCCCTGTCTGCGCACATATACAGCATCCCCTGGCATCTACATTCCCCACCAGAGTGGGGCATTTGGTACAAACGATGAGCCTCTATTGATACATCATAATCAGCTAAAGTCCATACTTTACATTAGGACCCACTCTTCGTGTTGTGTATTCTATGGGTTTTGACAAATGTATAATGACATGTATCTACTGTGATAGTATCATATGGAGTGGTTTCACTGCCCTAAAAATTCTCTGTGTTCTGCCTATTCATTTCTCCCCCAAGCCCCTGGGACTGATCTTTCTACTGTGTCCACAGTTTTGTCCTTTCCAGACTGTCTTACAGTTGGAATCACATAGTATGCAGCCTTTTCAGATTGGCTTCTTTCACTTAGCAATACGCAGCATTTAAGATCCCTCCATTTCTTTTCATGGATTGAAAGCTCTGTGCCATGGATTATTTATCCATTCGCTTACTGAAGGACATTTGGTTGGTTCCAAGTTTTGGCAGTTCTGAATAAAGCTGCTATAAACATCTGTGTGCATGGGCAGGATTTTGTGTGACTATAAGTTTTCAACCAATCTGAGTAAGTACCAAGGAGGGTGGTGGCTGGAGTGTATGGAGAGAGTATGTTGATTTCTGTGAAAAGCTGCCACAGGGTCTTGCAGAGCGGCTGCGCCATGTTGCATGCCCCCAGCAGTGCACGGGAGTCACCGCGGCTCCACATCCTCGCCAGCATTTGGTGTTGTCAGTGTTCCAGATTTTGGCCATGCTGGTAGGTGTGCAGTGGCATCTCATTGTTTCTTTAATAGGCATTTCCCTGATGACACATGATATGGAGAATCTTTTCAAATGCTTATTTGCCATCTGTAAGTCTCCTTTGATGGGGAGTCTGTTAAGGCCTTTGGCCCATTTTTTTAATCAGGTTGTTCATTCTCCTATTGTTAAGTTTTAAGAATTCTTTGTATATTTTGGGTAACAGTACTTTATCATTTGTGTCTTTGGCAAAGGTTTTCTCCCAGTCTGTGGAAAGCTGTCTTTTCATGGTTGGTTGGTCTACATCAGGAATCCAGGTCCCAACGAGGTCCAGATGTTCATATGGCTGTTTGTCTCAAGTCTGTTTAATTTGTAACTGCCTCCTTTCCCTTCAGCGTTCTATTCCGTACCTCTGGTGTGCTGCAGAGACTGGTCATTTGTCCCATCTATTGTCTCACCTGCTGACCTTGTCCAAGGACCCAGGAGCGTCTTGCTTGCATCAGGTCCTTCTGGAGGATAGAGAGCATGTTTGCGAGATGTCCCTGCTCTGGGGAAATGCTTGTCAGTGACATGAGAGAGTCTGAATGCTTTCGTTGTGAGCCAAGTGAGAGAACAATACCCTGATTATTGAATCATCTGGACATAAAAATTTTTTTACGAGTGATGTTAAAAGCCACTTATTATAGATGACGGGAAGAAACGCTGAAGTGTGTTCTCATCATCCTCGCTGTGGACGATGCCCACCGTGTGCCATGCCTTGTTCAAATGTTCCTCGTATGTCAGTTTATTGAATCCTCACCCCAGTGAAAGAGGTGCCACTACGCTCCCCATTTTATAGTTGAGGAAACTGAGGCATAAGGAGATTAAGTAACTGTAAAACAAGTCAATACAATATTTCCTCTAAACTCATGAAGACTTTGTGTAGAAAACCAGAAGCAACGAAAGGGCAGTTTCTTCAAGCCTGCATAACTGATGGTGAAGGAACCAGTTCTAACCAAAGTTAGGAGGTAAGGGAAGTTCTTCAGTACCCTAAGTTGCTTGCGTTCCTGTCCCTTCTCCTCCAAAGCAGCATCCCTGACTCTAGAATCTTTTCTGACATCTAAAGACATGGGATAGGGGTGCCTGGGTGGCTCAGGCGATTGTCTGCCTTCAGCTCGGGTCACGGTCTCAGGATCCTGGGATCAAGCCCCACATTGGGCTCCCTGCTCGTGGGGAGCCTGCTTTTCCCTCTCTTCCCTGCTTGTGCTCTCTCTAGCTTTCTTTCTCTTTCTCTCTCAAATAAATAAATAAAATCTAAAAAAAATAAAAATAAAGACATGGGATAATCTGATGTGTTATTTTTATGTGTTGATCTGTGGGGATGCGAGTGGTAAGAGTTCCCTGAGTGAGAGGTGGGTAATCAACAGGAAAGAGACACACAGGGGTTTGGGGGCAGTGCCCCAAAGGCACCTGTGCGTTTATAGAAAGGTAGTGGTTACGACATAGTGTGTGCTGGGTACTGGCTGCTACTAGGGAGGATGGAAAAGTGTTGGTAAGGGCTTGAGGGGCCCTGATCCACCCAGCAGTGACCCGAGGGAGGATGGTCTGGAACACGCATGAGCAGTTGGTCTGGAGGGGATGGACCCGCTTCCAGACCTGACTCCACTATTTAGTAGTATGTGACACCTGGGGTTGTTTTTAATTGCTTCAAGCCACATTTTTTTTCATTTTTGTTTTTGCAGAATAGTATCTATTACTTCATGAGTTGGTGGTATGGATTAAGTCAGATAATATATATCAAACTTCTCAATCTGTGGAAAATCCTATTATTTTATGGCTGTTGAAAGAAGTATCCCGTGACTGTCAGGGGGTGTCTTCCTGCCTGAGGAAACACCAGATGTGTCTTATAAAGTGCAAATTGATTTTCCTTCTAGAGAAAGAACATGGGATCAAGGGACATCTGGACATCATTTGCAATATGAGATGGGTTCAAAGCAGGTGGAATGGGGTGGGGTAAATGGCTTGCTGTTATAGCACAGAGGACTGTGCAACTTACTGACATCATTGTGGAGATATTTGACCTTTTTAGAACAGGTTATAAAAAAGTCTCTTATAGAAAAGCCAACACTCATGGACTGGATTGTTTGCTAGACACTGTTCTTTATATACGTTATCGAGATCATTCTCACGACACATGGGGTAAGTACCATTTTTATCCTAAATAACCTCTGCCATCACTGAGCTGAGCTTTTTACATGTCTTAACTCATTTACCCACTACGATGAACCCAGGAGGTGCAGACTTTATCCCCACTTAAAGGAAGGGTACTCAGGTGCTCTGTCTCCAGGGCCTGCTCTGAGAGCCACCACACCTCTGGTGAAGTTCATGTCAGAAGCAGTCTGGTCCAGTACTACAGTTGTATTTTTCAAAAAAAAGGAATGTAAACATTATTCACTGCACCATAGATAGGGTGGCCATGAGACAAAGTCAAATGTGAAGATTCTTTTAGAATCCACTGTTAGGAAAAGCTTGCTTCCCCAAGGATCTGGTATGCTTTTATTTATTTATTTATTTATTTATTTATTTATTTATTATTTAAATTAATTAACATATAATGTATTATTTGTCTCAGGGGTGCAGGTCTGTGATTCGTCAGTCTTATATAATACCCAGTGCTCATTCCATCAGTGCCCTCCTTAACGTCCATCACCCAGATACCCCATCCCTCCACCCCTCTCCCCTCCAGCGACCCTCAGTTTGTTTTCTATGATTAAGGGTCTCTTATGGTTTGTCTCCCTCTCTGGTTTCGTCTTGTTTCATTTTTTCTTCTCTTCCCCTATGATCCTCTGCTTTGTTTCTTAAGTTCCACATAGCAGTGAGATCATATGATAATTGTCTTTCTCTGATTGATTTACTTCGCTTAGTTCCATCCACGTCATTGCAAATATTTCTTTCTTTTTTTTAATGGCTGCATAACCATGGAATATTATGCAGCCATCTGACTGGTATGCTTTTAATCTGAGAATGTTAACTGTGTCACTGGTCATGCCTCCTTTCTGTCTTGATTATCAAGATGCCCTATGCTCAATTATAGCATCCCGGGGGGCCTTTGTGGTCAATATAACTCTTGCTTTATCCATAATCAGGATTTTCAACCTTGACTTATGGTGCATTGTTATCATGTTTATTCCCGTAGCATGAGAAAAGATATCAATACATGTTGAAGGTCATATCAATGACACGGATGGAGAAATAGGAGATATGATTTTTCATGTTTTTAGATGTCAAAGGCTACAATATGATCAGCAAATCAGGTGCTTGAAGAAAGATCCAAAGAGCCTCAGGAGGCTGGAAGAATGGGCCAACACTAACTGCACCAATTAAGTGAGCATGACTTAAAATCACGAACACAAAAGTTACCTGCATGGCAGAGCAGTGGAGAGTCTCTGCTCCGAGGGAGAGCCCAGGGGAGGGCAGAGCTGCCATGGGAACCACTCAGGGACTCTTCCACAGGACAGCCCCGAGCCAGGCATACCTTCCTCCAATTCCGAGAAACACTATAACGAGCAGTGAGCCAGGTAGGAGTGGCTCAGAGGCCTCAGGTGGGCAGGGACAGAAAAAGGATGGAGGGCCCTTCATTCATTCCACACCCATTGACTGAGTTGCTATAATAAGTCAGGAGATGATATACGAGCAAACGGAATGAGCGTCATGGCGTTTCCATTTAACAGTAAACTCAAGAGAAGCCCAAAGTGAGTTGCCTAATTAATGTATTCACCAAAAAATGCTTATTGAACGACTGCTCGGTGCCAGTCACTGGAGCCAACAGGACAGTGACGAGAGGGACAAGTGCTGAGGAAGGACGATGCGGGCTGGTGAAGCTGGGACCCAGGGCATGCCGGGGAGACACCCCCAGTGAGTCTGGTTGGGAGGTGCCCAGCACACACTCAGAGCACTGACTAAATATGTGCAATATGAATTTGTTATAAATTTACATCTTTTAAGCTAAATATGTTAAGGCCATCCCAAATGCTAATACCAATATGCTGTGCCGATGGTCTCATGTACAGAGAGAGGTCAGCCTGGGGAGCCACATTTTAAGAGACATCAACAAAGTGGAACCCATTGAGGCAGGAGAGCCATCCGGAGCCAGGAGCCCCAGCACAGGAAGCCGAAGGCAGGGCAGAGGTAAAGGCTTCAGAAAAAAGGGATCCGAGGGAAGGACTTCATGGACAGTTCTGCTCAACTACCTCTAGAAGCTTCCAGGAGCACATTTTGGACCAAGGAGTAGAAGTTTCAGGGAGGGAATTTTGGCCTCGTGTCAGGAAAAACTTTTTATTTTTTATCCGTCTTAAAATCACAATTCCTTCTAAATGACTGGAAGTTGCAGGGAGCTGCTGGGTGCAGCTGAGCTTCCCCTGGGACCAAGAACCCTCCCAATCTAGCGCACAGCTTTTGGGAAGGAATTCTTTCTTCTCTCAAACTCCTCCTCCCGTACCCTCCCTTCTCCGCCTGCCTTCATCTCTTGTCTTTTCTCTGCTCCTAACGGTACAGTGCACAGTTCACATTTCTGACCACTATAGGTGGTGTTTCATCTTTTCAGACCTCCATCTTCGTACTCATTGCAACCTCCTCCCGCCACTTAGCGAACCAGATTTTGATAATAGGTTTCCACGTGGGGCTGGCATTGCACCTCCCACCCCCACCTGGAGACTGGGCTCCTTTTTCACCTTTGTAGACTCTGTGCAAAAACACAGATTCTGCGACATAAATAGGTGCTCAATGCATAATAGTAGTGGAAATGAGTGACCTACCTTTTCTGACACATGAGAATGCTTGTCTATATTCTTATTTTTGGTAGTGAAGTTTCTGACAAAGCGTATCCATGGAAACACTTCTCTAGCAGAAGTATTACATGTCAGGCATAAAAGTGGCACCCTTTTATACGTCGCACAGCAGACTAATAACTGTTAGTTTGCAATCACAGACTACAAAAGAAATGATTGCATGCATATCTGAGAGTCCAAGTGTTAATTCAATAGCAAAAAACGTGTGTGTCCTTGTAGTTTGGTTTTTGATGGTAGGAGCTGATGTGTTCTTGATTTGAATACCCTAAAATCAGATTCAAGACCTTCTATCATTCCGTTGACTCAAAGGAATAGATAATGCCCCCCAAGGTCATCTGGCACAAATTCCCGCCCCTAGGATATAAAACTACTTGTCAACTCTCTATCCTTAAAAACCCTGTCTCGAGAATGATAGATACGAATGCTCTTTCTATCTCGGAAATGTTTCTCCAAAGGGGCAGCGCTTATGGTCCTGACATTCTCCACTTTACATGATTAAAAATTCTCCCCTGCTATCTTGCAAGACCATTTCCAATAGCTCTGTCCTCAGCAGTTGGGCAGCATTGTCCACATAATGTCCCTTAATACACTGAGTAAATCCATCTGGGCTTTCCTTGTCCTCAGACTTAATAAGTCCAGGTCCTCAAGCCCATCCTCACTGATCAATTTTACAACTCTTTAATCATTTTAATCATTTTTGTCACTCTCAGATGAATCATTTCCAATCCATCTACGTCCCATTTAATTTTTTTTTTTGCCCCAAATTAAACACTAGGGTGATGCGGAAGTGACCGGAGCTAAGAATAGGAGAATGGTTTTGTGGTTCTTGGAGGTTATAATTCCATGATAATGTCACAGAAAGAGTTGGCATTTTCCTTTTGGTGAGAACGCCCTAGTGCTGGCTCAGCAACAGCTCCTTGGCAACTTGGCATTCTGGATCTTTCTCAGCAGTGCTTGAGAAAAACTCTTTAGTCCCAATATTAGCTGTTCATTTGTCCATTCAGAAGGAAAATGATCTGTTAGGAGACCACAAAGAATGGCAGAGCCTCAAAAAGAGGGAGCCAACTCAGGGATCTCTGGAGCCAAGCAGGGAGCCTGAGGGGTTGGGCGGGCAGCAGGCTGGGAAGGTGACAAATCCAACACCTGCATGGGTTCAGGGAGGGGCTACTGCATCACCTTTAAAGGACTTTTTTTTTTAAGATTTTATTTATTTATTTGAGAGAGAGTGAGCGAGAGAGCACAAGCCGGTGGCGGGGAGAGGCAGAGGGAGAAGCAGGCTCCCTGTGCGGGACTTGATCCCAGGACCCTGAGGTCATGACCTGAGCCGAAGGCAGACACTTAACCGACTGAGCCACCCAGGTGCCCTGATTTTTTTTTTTTTTTACATGAGAATGCCCATCCAAATAGCAAGAGTTTCTTCTTTTTTTTTTTTTTAAAGGAGAAGCTATAAACCTATATTTTATTTATTTATTTATTTATTTATTTTTTTAATTTTATTTATTTATCTGAGAGAGAGAATGGGAGACAGAGAGCATGAGAGGGGGAGGGGCAGAGGGAGAAGCAGACTCCCTGCTGAGCAGGGAGCCCGATGTGGGACTCGATCCCGGGACTCCAGAATCATGACCTGAGCCGAAGGCAGCCGCCCAACCAACTGAGCCACCCAGGCGCCCTATAAACCTATATTTTAAAGTTAAATATTCCAATTAAAAATGAAAATGAATGAAAAAAGATGGAAGCCATTGTGCAGCCCAACCCCATGTGGGCCTTCAGGGGCACATCTGCAGGCTTGGTTTTACCATAGGCTCTGGGATTCATTCCCTTGCCAGGATAGGAATCCTCTACCCTCCTTATTATTTCTGTAATCAATTTCTGACGACAAATACATCACCAAGAGAGATAGTTTTTACACATAAATACTTTCATAAGAGTGTGTTTTAAAAGAAGACTTTCAAGGAAAGGAACTTAAATGTTTCACTCTCTAGTGATGGAATTCTAGATGTGGTGGCAGCTAAAAATGATAAAAATCTGTGGAGATGAGCCTTCTTTATGCTTTGTGATAAATCAACTGTCCTTGCATGTTGAGATATTATGGGGTATGCAGCCATGTCTGAGATCTTAGATTTAAGTTGTTCTTTCAAGTTAATCAAATGTGAGACCAACACACCAAAGGCAAAGCTTATTGAAGAAATGTACCCATTTGCGTTTAGTATCCTAATTTTCAAACCCAGCAGGTTCCATTCATTTACAAAGGTTGGTCTAAGATAGAATTCTCGGTGTAGAAAAGCAATTTAACCAAAATGCTTTACCCTAATTACAAAGCACAGCTATTTGCATAAGTAACCAGCCTGGGTCTTCAGGGACCCAGAGTTAATGTTATTAAAGCACAAGTTATATTTTTGATACCTCTGAAGAAAATAATAGCAAGTCAAAGAGTTTACATTTTCTATTTCTGTAAAAGTAAATGATGGAAGGTGTAATGCCACATCATCGAGGTCAAATGTCTTGGGGAGAGATGCCTCTCCGTGGGGAAGGGCGTTGAAGTTGGGCCCCTTCCCTGTGGCCACTGTCATAGGGAGAGTATCTTAGTATCGCCGGTGCCAAGTCTGGATAAAGGAAAGAGCTTTGGTTTTGTCAAAGAAGCCAGTCCAGACATGATTTTCCTTTACTAACAGGGAAAATCCTATTTTTAAAGAGGCCACTGATCTTTTGTTTGCTGTAGAAAATGAAGCAATCGCTGAGGATAATTGACTCCAACGATAACAAAGGACAGTTTATCTGAAAGTTTGATAAGACATTTCTCACATATTGATAAACAGTGACATTGCTTACTAGGAAGGAAAATGAATGTTCTTTGTAGGTTTTTTAAAAACCAGATGAGACGATCCCTCAAACAGACTGGCCCATGAGGCTGGAATCACTCTGCTTTGAAGGAGTTCAATTGGTTGGATTGCAAGCATGACGTCAGCTTATTAAAAATAGAGGAGATGAAAACAGATTAGACTCCTTTTTTTCCCTATATGTGTCTAGTTCAGATGATTTACATTTTGGCAACAAGATGGTGCATGGCATTGGTCAATGGTCCCTTCCAGCAGAATATAAGCTCTGCGGACTCAGGATTGTAGATATAAATTGGAGATGAGGTTCTTTATTCCTAGACTCCCAGGTAATAGGCAATGAGGCTAGAGAAAATCAGCATTTGGAAGGAGGAGCAGGAAGCTAATGCGTCTTTCATGGACTCTGTAGCCATATCTGACATGCTTGCTATTCCTGGGAAGGCTTTCAGTCCAGGACAACTGACAGGACACCTTCGGAAGTACAGCGATACTGTCACCCATGTATTCAAGAACCCCAAGCCTTTGTGACATGAGCAAATAACAGTGCAGACCTGCCTAAGTGACCGGACAATTCTGCAAAGGAGTATCACCACATTGTAGCTTGCCCTGGCCAGGGGTCAGGCTCAAAAAGCCCAACCTGGACAGCAAGTTGCCAGGGTCCCGGGGGACACAAGTGGCAGATGGGTTGATCTTGGAAAAAAAATAAATCTGCCAACTGGCGCAGAAAACATTAGTCTGGGAGAAGAATGTCTCACTTTGGGGAAGACAGCTCCTGCAGTTCCATTCATTACATCCCGGAAAGCCGGGGCTTGCTGTGTGAGCTCGATGGCGGCTCATGTCTCCATTTTTCCCAACATGCACATACATGTGCGCACACGCTACATCCTCATCTCTGCACGCAAACTCACCTGTCAGGGGCCAACGGGCCAGGATAAGGTTGGAGCTTGATGGGAATAAGAAAACACGGGTACTCAATTTACTCAAGGTCAGTCTAAAAATGGAAAGACACCCATGAAGCATAATATTACTATAACAGTATTAAGGGTAGTTTAATCACTTTTATTGGTAAAAAAAAAAAAAAAAATACTCTGTGAGCCCTCTGAATGCTGCAAACACGATAAACTTGCACATTCCAAACCCAGAAAAATTGTTTAAAACAACTGGAAGAAAGTGACCAGTCATCAAAATTAAGCTCCATGGAAGTCAAATGAAAGCAGAAATATACTTTGTCCAGAAGGGAGGCTCTGAGGAACAGCAGCTCCGTCAGACTTACTATAATAAAGAATACAATGTATTGCTGCTAAAATATCAGCAAATTCGTTCCAGGAAAGAGAAGTACTTGACAAGCCACCAGAAGGGCCACCTAGTGCTAAGGACAACACATTTACTGTGCATGTCTCATGGTGGTCATGAGAGGCTGCCTTGGGTTCGCCATCTTGATTAGAATTTCAACAGTTATCACCCAAAGAACAAGGATTCCCTGGTGGACAGGAGCCTCACCACCCACCTGAGATGTCCTGTACTCCTTCCAGGCTGCAGGCCTTGTTCCTCCTGGGGCATCCTGAGCTGGGCTCTGTCCCCTGCCCTCTGATAGGACCCTGTGGAGTCCGTGGAGTCTCATTAACTACTTCAGCCACTCTTGGTTTATTTTGGCACAACCTAAGTAAACTTTTATTTCACCTCTGGAAGGAGAGGACTCTGTGAACAGTGATCTTCTCAAAAGCACAAAGCTTGTTTCTCTGTGACCCTACTAATGAGGACATTCTTTGGCATATGAGAATCTTGGGAACTATGAACAAATGACTGATTGGAAGAATGAACGAGTGAACGAAGGGATCAATGAAAGAGGAGTAAAAGGCCTTCCTTTCTCCTGTCTCTGCAAACCAGAGGTATTTATCCAGCCGGGCAAGGACTCCTCGGGCTTGGGCAAGCATGCGCTGGATGCTGAATGTGGCCATAGTCCCGGGCACTGCTATAAATAGGGCCTGGACTGCACAACAGAGTCAGACTATGTGAGGCTAGGAATGTGACTCTGATCAGGTTTTTTGGGGCCAAGTCTTATTAGGGGGTGAGAAGGATTATGGGCATAAGGGGTTAAGAAGGGAAGGTATGAAAACAGAGTAACACCTGGATAGGTTATTTTGGGGAGGAACTTGAGAAGATGGTGAATGCAAGGGACAGAGATGAGAACAAGTGAGAGAAGAACCTATGTTCTAAGGATCTGCATCTCTGAATGGACCATCTAAGAAGAGGTGATTAGAGAGGAGACCAGATTGAGCAGCTAAGTCTCTGTGATGCTTAGAGCAGGGACCCTCATTTGAAGAGCCTGGGTCTGGGAGAAAGGGCCTCAGCTACTACAGACTAGAGGAACCCTCTGTCACTGGGGGAACTGGGAGGCCAGGAGGGGTCTGGTTATGGGAGAGCCGGTTGGGCGGGACGCACACATCAGCGAGCAGGCCAGAAACCACAGCGCTCAAGGCCATGGGGCTCCTTCAAGTCCCCTTGTACCTGAGGCCTAGAGGGGCCTAAGGTCTCATGCAGGTCAGCTTTGAGGTGAGGTAGGGCCAGGCTGCTGGGTCAAATTGGACCAGGGAAAACTCTAGCAACACAGAAGCCATTCCATACATGTCTACTCCCTCACAAAAGCATTAAGCAAATGCGCTGTGTCTCCACCCTGTTCTGTAAATTGTGCTGTGAAAACATAAATTGACTATACTGGTAAGTCCCCTTTTTATTGTTATACTTTGATCCAACTTCATTTACTGAACCCCTATCACATGCACAATACTGAGGAGACAAACACGCACCCATCTATTTTCCTTTTGCGTTTTATAAGGAAATACATTACTGTTTTATAGACTGTTAATAACACGAGGAGCAAAAATGCCTATAGTGTCACCATATTAACCCAGGAATTTTCCTTATTCTCGATTTCCTGTGAATTTTTAATCCATGTGGACACATTTTAATATAGTTCTATTCATAGTATGATCTTGTAGGACTTCTTCTTTTAAGGCTACATTACCTTTAGAGATGATTCCTCCTTTCCACGCGTTCATTCATTCATTCATTCATTTATTCTAAGATTTTATTTATTTATTAGAGAGAGAGAGAGAGAGTGGGTGCACAGAGGCAGAGGGAGAAGCAGACTCCCCACTGAGCAGGGAGCCCGATGCGGGGCTCAATCCCACAAGCCTGGGATCATGATGTGAGCCGAAGGCAGACACCCAAGTGACTGAGCCACCCAGGCGCCCCGCTACTTTCCATGCATTGAGTTGCGGGATGCCTAAGCTATGAGAATCAGGATTTCAGCATTTAAAGAAGAATCATTGAAAGTGAGGAGCAAATTGTATTATTTCACTTGTGTTTCATTGGAAGCGATATTTCATTGGGCTGCCATAATAAGTAAAAGGAATTCTCTGTAGCACTGATCTGAGTATGGGATAAATATAGATGAAATTAGAAGATCACATTGCCATTTGGAGAATTTCGAGACTTCTACATACTCATCCACTGCTTATAAATCTGATGGCACCTACTTACTAACTGGTTAGCTTTCACCTTGACAGGACTCGAAATTCTTCTAATGTAATTTTGCCCAATGAAAATTACCACTGCTTAAGTACCATCACCTGGTGGAGCTAGATATTTAAGGAAAAGAAAAAAAAGGCTAATGGCTTTTCACACACACACTGAAAAAAATTAATAACCTGATAATCTCTGGCAAAGTAGATAATTTTTTCTCCCTCTAAGACTGTGAAGTTCAACATTATGTGATTTATCTCAATGACCTGCAAGTACTACATGTAATTATTAAACATAACCATCAACTGAGCTTTTCAGAAGCTTCATTTAGATACTGCTAATGCAATGCCAAACTCGTGCCGCCTTCCCCCACGTGACCTTAGACCAGGTCATTACCAGCATCTCAAAGATGTGACCCGAAGAAGGAAAGTGCAGAAACATGACTCTTGAAAATGCTGCCATTTCAACGGACGCATTTATTATGAAAATCGAGTTGATGCTTTGAGGGAGTTATTCTCATTTTATGTCTCATTCTAAAAAGTCACATTTAATCCACAGGTTGAACGACGGATTTCTTTCTCATTAATGAAAAACACGTAATATCATGGAGTTCGTAGTAACAGTGTTGACTTCAACTGGAGTGATGTGGAACAGACAGGTTTCGCCAGAGTCTGCCTTGGGAAAGTGCTGCTCAGAACAAGTATTTCTGTCAGCAATGTGGGAGCAAAACAGTCACTGCAGAGCACATTTTCAATCACCGACTTGTGATTGCTCAGGGTGAGCCTATTTGGTGGGGGCAGAATTCCAGGTGATTGACTTATTTATTTAGTCCATTTGTTCTGACCAATCTTTATGGATCTGAGAGCAGCGAGCTGATCTAGAATCACGAAGTTTGGTTACTCCTAAGGTAGCACCTTCTTAGCGTGCACCAGAACCGCTGAATCTTTCCGTCTCATGGAATTCTGCTTTGGCAAGCACCCGGCCGCACCATGATGGAGTGGAATCAAGGGATGAGGTGGTAGTTACACACACCCACACGCGTGATCCGATGGCACAGAACTAGACACACACACGTTAACGAGGTCAGTTTCATGGTTTTGATATTGTACTATAGTTAGGAAAGATGTTGTCACTGCTGGGACCTCCCAGTGGTATCTTTACAACACCCCGTGTATCTATAATTATTTCCAAATATGTGAGATCTAGAGGATGATTCTTTCCCAAGGAAGGATGAGCCTGACATCTGTGGCTTCGAGCTGGAGGGAGACTTGGCTGTGCGAGTCGGGGTCTCAGGACGCCATAGAGGAAAGCCACGGGCCTGGGGCTGGGGTGGACGTGGGGACCGTCACTGCCTCGCTCTCTGGCAACCGAGCACCGGGGCGGGAGAGGGCCCTAGAGGGGCATGAAGGTGAGACTGGCCCCCACCCCACTGGTCTGGCCACCCTCAAACACGTTGGGGCCACTCAGTCCTGTGCCCGTGGATGAGAGGGCTTCACGCAGTGCCTACTGGATGCGCAGGAGAAGGGTCCAGAAACAGCTGGACAGGGAGGCCTGGTGCCGCCTCCGGAGAGCCAGGCGCTGTCTCCACCTGGGCGGGCGGGGTGCTCTGGGTGAGACAGGAACCCCAGTGACAGTCCCAGGGGCGCAGCTACTCTCTGGGAAAGAGCCCGAGAGCATGGCTGCTTCTCTGCTGGCACCACGTCCTCACAACCACATGCCCTGAACCCAGCTTAGCTCAGCCAACCTCCCTGGAGGGGGGCTGGCAGGCCTGTGCTGGAGCCGGGGTGGCCCTCCCTGTGCCTGCTGCCTGGTCCCCAAGCCCCCTCTCCTCCGGAGCTCAGCCCTTCTGCACGGCAGGCACTGTGCCCCCTCGCTCTCCCGAGCATCCGCACCCATCCACAGCGCCCCGGCAGGGGCCTTGCACAGAACGGGCCCCCAGGAAAGTCCGGCGAACTGAATCAGATGGGAAGCAGCTCTCCGAGCGGCCCGCCGCACCGCGGGGAGGCTGTAGGGGAGGGCGGCTGAGTATAAGAAATCTCTGTCCACACAAATGGCTGAGCACACACACTCTGAGGACCACACTCGTGGCCAAAGGCAAGTAAAGGAAAAACTCCTTCTCTGGAGACCTGGGAGGCAGGCACGTTTACAGTCCGTCCACTGTCCGAATGCAAGGACAAACGCCCCAAGCCCAGTTTTGCTTTGGGAGTGCTGACTGAGGGAGGCGGCGCTGGTAGTGGAGGGCGCAGAACGGCTAAGCCCAGCGGACAGGGGGCTTGCCCTCCACGCTGGGAGCGAGGAAGATGGGGGTGCAGGTTGTGGCTCTGGGAACTGGAAAGAGAATGGGAGTTGGCATGGGGATGTGTTCTACCAGGGAAGGACAGAGCTGTGGCCTTGTTCGCTGAGACACATGCTACCTGCACGAAACGGGGCTTAGAAGGACAAGAGAGGCCTGGCTGCTGGTGGCTGGGCCTTCCTGCCCCTTCAGTCCACGTCAGGCCTGCCATCGTGTGGGACGCCGGGATGAGGCTGCTCAGATGCAACATGCCCGGTGACATATTGGGTGCTGTTCGAGGTTCACCCCCAAATCCCGCTCACCTGAAATATCTCCCCCAGCCTGATGGGGCCATCTCCCTTTCCCATCTAGAGGAAAATATCATTAGGATGTCTCTGAATGATGAGAGATGGGAGTCTCTAGTAAAATGCAGATACACGTGACTCCGAAGGAAGGGTACTAAGTGTGTCCTCCAGACTTCGCCTATTGGTCTAGTAACATTGACTGAGTATCAGAATATTAACCTATCTCCCTAGCAACTTTGGAACGCCCAGAATGAAGGGATGTGCTGACAGTTTGGGTGGGGTGGGTATGATCAGACCCAGGTGGGCTGACCCCAGGCAGGACTCATGAGGGCTGCAGATCAGGGACAGCCAGGGCTGAGGAGGTACTTGAGAGAGCACGCTTACAGGGAAGGGATTTAAAAAGGCATGTGCATATCTTTCAGAGGTTCCTTTACAATCTTACGTAAGGTGAGCTGCCGTGGTACACTCAAGAAGATTCCACATATGGTAGAGTGGATGAGCTCCCTCTCCCAGTATCTTGGAGAATCCAGAGCAAACAGAATGACGCCCTTCAACAAGGTCTCAGTCTTAGTCTCCTGCCTCCACCCAGGACTGGAACAAGAACATGGTATCGAGCCATTTGAAACCAGCTTAAAGAGAACGGGGTTTGGTACCAACTGGAGGGGATTTAGTAAACGCAAGACTCACCTAAACCGACTTAATTTCTTTCTAAGGTGGAGTGGCCGGCAAGGTCAGAAGGCAGAAGTGGATAGAAGGGGGGCGGTGGGGAAGGAACCGTCGGGCAGAAGCTTTGCCGAGTAAGGATCTCATGGAGAGCCTGGCCGTGACTCGTGACGTTGCTCTAGGCAGGTAGGTAGGTACACAGTTTATAGGCCGTACCGAAGGGCCTCCAAGACAAATTTTTAATGATGGGTTGAAACCCTTATGGGCTTTCTTCACTTTCCTGGCTTCTCTATCTATGCAAATCTAAAAAAAATATATCAATTCTTTATTCTAACATATTCTATGAGGAGAAAAACAAAACCTGACCATACCTAAAGTTTATTAATTAGCTAAACATCAACAGAGAAGGTTACAGCTAAGGTTGCCCTACAGTTTCGGGTTCTGGGTCTTATTTAATTGGTGACTTGGAAAACATCTTTGAAAGTAGGCTCATGAATTTACAGATGGCTCTTCAAAACACCCTGATGACTGTAAAAAGAGGAATCCGATGTTTAATGTAGATTTAACTTATGAGAAAATTGGTCTTCACCAAAATGCAAAGGTAGTGAAGACATTTAACATAAAGACTGCACAAACTCTTCACAATCATCTTTGTTTCGCTAATACAAAGCTTAGTACCGGTGGTTGATCAGATAACCTAGTATCTGATGTAGGGTCTGCACCTAGAAATGCTCGTCAAAATCGACTGCAAGGCATAGTCAGACACAAAAAAGATGACTGGGCTGATTACCAATCAAGGAGTGTTTACCGGTCTCTTTTACTACGTGTGCAATTGCTTATTAAGTCTTGGACCAAAATGAGTTAGTTCTCTGTAGGATCTCAAAGTGATGAGAGCCATAGGCACTGATGCTTACAAGACAGTCTAGAGGTGGGGGTGAGTCTTCGTTGGTTTGACGAAACAGGAGGCCTCCGGTTCTGGACAGAATGATGAGGAAGAGAATGATAAACAGTGGCTGCATATGAATAATTTATTACTCATTTGCCTAAACACATTCATTTTGTACTATGGAAGAACGTACTTTCCATTTCAAAGAATTTGTTAGGTCTGACAAATTTTGTAATAAAGTCCCATAAAAATCATCCAGAAATTCAATTACACAAAAGAGTGCATTAAAGACAGAGTAGTTGTCCTGGGGAAGCTCTCTTTCTTCTCAAGTATTAAACATGCCATTTTTATATTTGAACAAAAAACGAAATAACCTGCCTTCGGAGACACGGACATTACCTCCAAGTGGGCACCTCGTACAACATCCCTGCCATATTTTAAAGAATGCTGGATTTTCCATGAATGTTAAGACTGCAATGCTTTATCATACACATTTCTAACGTGCATGCCCTGATGGCAGGCAGCGGGTGCCAATGCAACCACGGCCCATTTGGAAGGTCTGTTCCATCTCCGGATTATCAGGCCTCTCGGTCTGGTTACTGGGGCCACAGAGATCCTTCCCGTCAGGGCCAACATGAGCATTCCTTGCTCATCAGACACTTCAAGACAAGCGTCCATGGCACACAGTGAACATGAACTTGGTGTCCGGTCATTGCTCTTGACGTCCGGTTGGGAATTCGTCATTGAACATACACACCAGCAGAACAGCCATGCAAGCGGGCATCTTGAATTTCATGGGCTTCCTTCAAGAAAATAACTTTGTTGGGCTTGGGTGGTAAGGCAGGAGGGATGTGGGGGGCACGTATTGATATGGTGTGTGAACATAAGTTCTCCCTGGGGAGGTGCTTTTGAAAAAAACCAGAGTTGACTTCAAGTGTGATATTTAACTGAATGTCTCCAAATTGTGCTGCCTCCCCAGGGCATTAAAAAAACCCATTAATAATGTGTTTGTTTTTGTCAGAATGTCTATCGTGAAGCCCAGGCTGCGTGGAGGACTGACTCTCCACAGGATGGCAATGCCAGGCCCGTGGGGATGAAAAGGAGAGGGTTGAAGATGGATATGTGCTGCCTTGTTGGCAAGTGGTGAGGACAAGTGAGGCGATGGATCAGTGAGATTTTCCATTAAATCAAGAAAAACACAACTTGCCCCTAACATCACCTCTGAAGACTTCTTAGACCAGCTGCTTCCCTGACGCCCTACTGAGGAACAAATTGCTTTCCTAGCAGGACATTTGGACACTCCTGCATTAATAGATATGGATCCCAGCATGCTGAGCCAAGCGAGAAGGCAATTTAATATGAGCAACACTGTCATCCCAATTTAGGACAACAGCTAGGATGCCCTCCAGGGCACCGCAACAGTTTCTAAAGTGCACCACATAAGATAGTCTCACTGTCTTAAGGCTACAGAAAGCTGGTATTTCCAGTAAACAGTCAGACCCAGGATAATGGGAAGCGTAAGGCAAAGATGACAGCAGTAGGGTACTCTCTGTGACATCAGTCCCCATCCAGGTGGCTGTCACTTCCACTGCAGAGTATCTCGTGCGCCCAATCTCATCACATCAACACAGGCAAAAGGCCCTGTGATCCCAAATAAATAAAGGAGCAGGTGACACTAGATGGCAGATGGCATGGAGTCAGGTCCGAGGGCATTTCAGAGTAGCAGAGGTAACCCCATGTCCTAATCGTCAGGCTTACTTATCTATCCCTTATGCGCTGCAGACAAAACCAAATGGGGACCCTTGTAATGCATCCTGTAACTCCAGGCTGTGTGTAGGAGAAGATGTATTGTTGCTTTTTTTTTTTCATACTCTAACACGTTATGTATTGGTACATACTTTAATAATGGTTTCTATTTTATTTTCACCGCAACAAGGACATGGCTGAATCCAATGCATATATTATGCCAAGATTACACCTGTGACAAGAATTATCATAATAAATTAGCTGCATGTACAACTTTCAAAATCTGGAGGTAACTAAGCTTTTATGATCTTTTAGCAATATCCACTGATAATGCCAGTTTATTCCGAGTCAAGTCATTGGTTACTAATCAAATTAAGGAGGATTCGTATATAAATTCAGAAGAAAATATATTCACATGTAACAGAAGTAGAAATCTATCTCCTTCTACACAGACTCTCTCGACAATGACAGAAAGAGACACAGTGGGTCCATACTTGAGCTCCCTCACGAAGAATGAGAGTCACATCAATTGCAAGGCTTTCCACAGTGTCATTTTGTATTAGACACATCAAAAAAGTGCATTTGGTCATTACTGTGAATGCTCCACCCTAGAACTAGCGGTGTGACAGCTCATACATCATTATTATGTTACGCATGTCCCTATTGCTAACATTTATTGTGTAGCGGAGAAGGTCTTTCTCCAGTTTCACGTGCCTTCAATGAGGCAACATTATTATTTTTTTTAAAGATTTTATTTATTTGAAAGAGAGAGAGCGAGCACACAAGCAGGGGGAGTGGGAGAGGGAGAGGGAGAAGCAGGCTCCCCGCTGAGCAGGGGGCCCAACACGGGGCTCGATCCCAGGACCCTGGGATCATGACCAAAGGCAGGCGCCCCAGAGGCAACATTATTTTAAAATAATTTATAGGGATTTCTCTTATAACTGCTGCTCTTCTCCTCCTCCTTCTTCACTGCAAACCTCCATATACATGTAGACACAAATCCTCTCCAAAACCCAATCTGAGAAAAATCCCCAAATACCGTTAGAACCTGTGTCTGGATAGGGGCCTCAGAAAACTTAGGAAGCAACATTTCTACCACCCGGGAATTTGGGGAAAAAAAAACTGAACACAATTCAGTCTGTGGATTTTTAAAAATGGTTCCTTTTGAGGAAGTTCTCATCATTAGTTTTAAACATAGAAAACCCTTCACTTACTTCCATGACTGCCCATCTAGTGAAAAGGTGAGAGAACAGTAACAGTTTTCCACAGAATGGCTCTGTCACAGCAATTCCCAAAGCGTGTTGGAATCTGGTAGACTGTGGAGCCCTGAAGGTAGGGAGGCTGGTCTAGTCCCCTGTTGCCGGCACCTACCGAAATGTCTAGCCCATAACAGAGGCTCCATTCACACTGGACAGAAGTGATCTGAACTAAATGTTCCCAAAGAGAAAAACAAAAATCGTTTTGTGTACCGACAGTGAGAACCTAAACTAGGTTAAATTGAAAGTTTTGAGTCCCAGAAGGATTGTGATCTTTAGAACTGAATTTCCTTAAATAACAGCAATCTCATCTGTTTGCGTAGGGTAGTAGGATCAGCTCCTTGGAGGTGAAACATCTTTCTTCAAGGGAGCTTAAAGATGAAAAGTCCTCAAAATTATACTTTCACCTATTACCGATGCACAAAATGAGAAGCGTTTTCTCTTGGAGTGAAATGTTCATCAGCTTTCCTTTAGATGAGGAAGCATGAACAGCACAGATCCTACCAGAGAGTGGACTTGGTTCTTGTCTCTGCACTCCTCTGATATACAGGGATCATAGGAAGCTTGATGTGAAATTCTAAAGCCTGTTTTTATTTTTACACATTTTAAAACATCACTTATGTTTATTTTAGCTTGTTTTACCTCTATTCCTCCAAAGCAAGTGATATTCAATCCTTGAAAGTGAAAACAAGACTTCAGAGTCATAACATTCATTGATTGTCTATACTATGTGCACATATGAGTGGGGTTTTGTGTGAGACAGGAGAGGAGGGGGGAGGCCATAGGGGTGTGTCATATGAGGTCATCCCTTACAAGACAAGAGACTGAAAACTTGCATATAAAATTCGTTGTACAGAGCCAGTTTAGGACCCATCCTGTTTCTGTCTGGGGATGAAAGCCCCCTCTTCTAGGCCCTGTGGGCCTCTTTCCTGTTGCCTGGCCTGCCAGCAAGTAGGCTGCTCCAAACCTTTCTCCATGTACATACACCCTGTTCTCTGCCTTGCTCTCGAATGACCAGAATACAAGGGTCAACAGGGCAGGGGGTTGGGAACACAAGACTGGTTCCAACCAATGGCTCCCTTTCCATAGCCAGACCTAGTGGGAGAAGTCAATAACCCCCCAATCCCACTGTTTTTTTTCTTTTTTTCTTTGCCCCAAAAGACTTACGAGAAGGAAATCAGGTTAAAATGTATGAGAAGGGAGCCTTGGTCTGCTCAGTGCAGGCAGAAGGGAGAAGGAAGTAAGACTCTCCTCTTGGCCTTGTGACAATGAGCCCAGTGAACAGTGGGGCATTGTTAGCTCCTGTTCATGAGTTATTTCCTGGATCAAATTTCCATTTAGCAAAGGAATCTCCCGGAAATGTCCTCTTCTATAGGAAATGGAGAATGAAAGGGGGGCTAAATGATTTATTACAGACGACTGTCACCCAGGGCGGTTAGAAATACGCCACCTTCAGTAACCTTGGTACCTTTATGTCTGCACCAGCTGAGTTTGTCCTTCTTGTGCCCGGGACAGATGACTTGTCAGTCAGTAAAATGGGTGGAAGAAAGGAGCCAAGTCTTAGGATTTCCCCAGAGCCCATCCCTCCCATTATTGATCAAGGCTTCCGTAGTCCCAGCCAGTGTACTTGGGGCTATCCTTTGTATTCTTTGGGCCTCAAAATCACCCCATTATGCTGGCATTATCATTATTATTATTAATTATTACTCTTTCTATTTTACAGATGGGCTCAAATGGGTGACATGACTTGCCCACGTACACACAGATAGAAAATGGTAGAGTCGTTAAATACTTGATGAATTTTGTGTGTGTTTTTTCTCTCACACAATGCCACCAAACCTAGAAAATCAGTGAAACTAGCAACTGCTTCAGAATACATGGCCTTAAGACTTCACCCGTTGAGAAGCTAATTCTTTATCAGCTCTACAGGTTGGAAACTTTGTTTATTTTCAGTGCAGGTCATTCTAAAAAGGATTTGAGATGCCCAAATTACCTACAGTTATAAAAGTAAACAGAAAATGAAATCAGGGTAATGGAAAAATCAATCAGAATAGTGAAATAAAGTCACATTTAGAGTTTGCACCCAGAAATCCTACCCTGTTACTGATTTGTCTCTGAGAATTCCAGATTTAAAGTAAACAAGAAATATGGTGAGTTACAATATTCGCATTATTCATCAGACAAAACCATTCTTTCAGTAATCTTTTAATACCCACTAGGTGCCTGGTGCCAGCACGGGTGCTAGAAGATGAGCTCACCATACACCAAATATCCATACATCAGGGAGTCTTCCTTCCAAAGACCAACCTGGCCCACTTATTTCATGTCCAAGGTGAGGTGCAATCATGTGGCCATAACCACACCAGAAGCTCAGCGGCAGAGTTTGTCTTTGTATTTAGGCTTGAGAGAAAATTCTACTCAGATTCTCAAAAGGTGGCACGAATTCATACTAAGATGCTGAGTGCCTCTGAGTAGATTAACTGCAGGAGGAGTCCCATTCTCTATCCTTCCATGCATCCATATCTTTACCAACTCTAGGTTCCCTTCTTCCCACGCTCCTTGAGGCTGGACTGGCCTTGTGATTTGTTTTGGCCAAAAGGATGGGGGGGAAAGTGGCAATGTGCAGTCGTAGTCCCCAGCCCAGGCCTCAAGAGGCCTTGCACACTTCTGCTCTCTCGTGGACCCCTGCCTCTGCCATGACCCAGAACCACAGGGAGCAGATGGAAGCCAGCCCACCTGTCCCAGCTAGGTCCCTCCAGCAACCTGCCAAGCGACTGCAGACACTGAGGAGGCCCCATCAAGGTCAGCAGACTGGCCGAGGTCAGCAGAACTGCCCAGCTGAACCATAGATTTAGAAGCAAAAATATGCCTCTGCAGTGTATGTCACAGCTTGTTACACAGAATTACTGTGACAACAGATACTGGCTGTAACCTTCTGGGGTAGAACGCCAATGCAAGGTTGACTTAAATTTGTCGAGGGAGGAGGAGAGCAGTGGGGAGCACGAGGAGCGTGATTTGGAGTTAAGTGATAGAATGCCTACAGGGATGGATATTCTTTATGCCATTCTTTATGACATTATGGGAGGCAGAGTATCAGCCCCTCGAAAGTTATCTGTGCCCTAATCCCTAGAATTTAACAGTATCTTAATTTCCATGGCAGGTGAGATTAGGGTTATGTGATGGGGGGACTGTGACGGGGAGACTGTCCTGGATTATCTGGGTGGATCCAGTGTAATTATCAAATCCTTAAGATCAGAGAAGGTTCCCTGCCTGTAGTGGGAGGGACATGTGAGTATGGAAGGAAGGTCGGGGAGAGGCAGCACTGCTGTTCTGGAGCAGGGAGGGAGCGTGGGTATCTCTAAAAGCTGGAAGACGCAAGGATCCTCCCCTCGAGCCTCCACATAGGAATGCAGCCCTGCTGATACCTTGATTTTAGCCCACAGAGACTGGTATCAGCCTTCTGACCTCTAGGACTATAAAATAATAAATCTGTGTTATTCTAAGTCACCAGGGTTGTGACAATTTATTACAGCAGCTATAGAAAACTAATACAAATTTTATTTTTGACAACTCGACTTCTGACTTTTAAAGTAGACAGAAAAATCTAAGGTCATATTCTCTGGTAAAAAAACTTGTTTTCACAATATGCTAATGTAGCTCATTAAGGACATGTACATTTATCACCAACTCCTGATCAGTGGATGGTAGTGGACTAAAATGTTTGCAGATTAAATGTAAATAGAAATATAAGGTATCATGCTTCAGTGATGACAAACACCACTGGTTGGAACTCCCCACTGAGAGCTGCTGTGTGGCCTGGTCATTGAATGTCAGACCCAAAGGGAACAAAAACTTGAGACTGTTGAACAAATGGGGCAACTGAATGTCTTTCTCTATAATATGTGACAAAGGGATTCACAAAAAAAAGTCAACTGTAATCATTTTGAGTGGCTCTGGTAGAACAGGAAGTGTCTCCCTAAGTATCTGATACAATTTTAACTTTACTTAGTTTATATTATTACTATTTTGTTGTTACCATGTATTGCTTCAACCATGCCTGGGTGAAATGTGAATCACTGTACAAATATAAACTACGACTCCCTGTTTTGGTTGCTGCTGGTGTTGGTGAGGTAATTATTATTATTGAATTTTGTCCTCAATTTAGTTTGGTTTAGGCCTTTTTTTTTTTTTTTTTTCTCTGCTAGAATCCCTCTTCAATTTTACGTTGGAGTTTGGTAAGTGAATTGGATTCCTGAGGTATTCGAAAGCTTCCTTTCAAGGCTGATTTTCCGAAGTATTCTGTATCTATTTCAGATAGGACACCTTTGTACTTTATTGCTTTTGTAAACTCAACATGAATCTCGTGTAGTGTAAACCACAGCAAACACTGGATTTGTAAGAGAATTGATGAGCTATTGTGGGCTGGTGTTTCTCCACGAGTGTATTCCTGCTCGACAATGGAGGCCTTGGAACGAAGAGTCCTAAGTGGACAATAAAATTGGGGACGGCACCATGAGGTAAGATAAATAGGAAAACTGCATTCCTCAAAGAGTGCTTAAATGAATTCCAGCCCCACGAACCTTACTAATTGTTCTCAGTCTTCACAACTCTGCATATACTTTGTCATATAGTGACTGCAATTTAAATTACCTGGATTCATCTCAGCAAGATTAAACAGAGATGTAATAAAGATTAAATAAAGAATTCTTTAGTGAATGGATGCTTTAGAAAGGGAACGATGTGAAAATACTACAGTAATATTGCCCCAAGTAGACAATGAATTTCAGAGATGCTTTATTATAAAACCAGATGAGGGAAATGATCAGAAAGCAAACAGAAGAAAAGCTTAGACTATCAGGAAGCATGAGAGGCGTGATTTCCAAGCTCTATGTACTAAAATATGGGCAGAGACAAGGGCACCTACCTGCCGGACTTGGTATATCTAAATATCTAAATGCCGGACTTGGAATCTCAGATGGCTGTATTTAATTACACCCTTATATTTAATGAATTGCACCAGGCAAGGTTCTGTGTTAACCTGGAAATATGTGTTCTAATTGCAAATGCTGAAAACTCTTTGTGTGTTATTTTGCTATTGAATAGCCTACAGATAAAATTAATAAAATAACTATTTAAAGTCATTACTGGCAAGCAGTATGATATTCTAGATGATGTTATTAATACATGCACCAAATTTTTTAATCTAATTATGCTGATAGCCCAAAAATATAACACATACAATATGGAAGGTTAACTGAAAGGTAGGTTTATGTTGCCTGTCACCCAAAGTTGTCTCTACGGACTGCCTGGCATTGTGTATCTTCTAAAGACCCCTGCTCGAATATAATGAATTGATCACACACACGCAGAGCAGGTGCTAGTAAACCGGTCCCCAACCCACTCTCTTGAAAGAACTTATTCTTGTAAATGATATCATCATGGTCAATTTCGAGCTAGAAATTTACTGAACACAGAGCTAGAAAGAAATATGCATAATTAGCTCTTGTGAACTGGTCCTATTGGCCCCACCTCCAGTAGACCACTACACACACACACACACACACACACACACACACACAGACTTGTTCAATGTATTTCAGTTGCTTATAATACTGTACTTGGTTCAGATGATGGCATCTAACTCACTATGCAAAGTATGTAGACTAGAACAATGGGCACAGATTTTAACTACAGATAAACTCAACTATTAAAACTAGTAAGTTATCATTCCTACTGCCACGTTCTTCTCCCTGTCCCTGTCAGCCCTCTCCCTTTTTAAACCCTGTCCTGTTCATCCTTTCTTCTTTATCTGCTATTAACCATTAGAAATGCTCTAACATCCTTAAACAAAACATAAGTGCTGTGGTAATTGCCACTTGGCAGGGGTGGAAGGCAGGCTCTGATGTAATTTTACATTATTCAACATTCATTCATTCATTCATTAACATTTATTAAGCACCAAACACAGGTTTGGAGCCCCAGCCTCCAGGTACAGTGGTACAATTTGTGCACTGAACAAAGGTTTGGGCCAGATGAGCTTGGCAACAGAGGACATTGGCCTTGGTCTCCCTGGACCTTGTAACCTGAAGGAGCCTGTGCCCACACGGGGAAGAGGTATCTTTTAATTCACAGCAAGATGCCATCTGGGGGCCAGTTCTGTGACCTCTGTCTGCCTGAGTGAGTGGGGGTGGGGCACCTTTTAAAATCTGCTTGGAGAAGCTCAGATGATACATTCTTTAGAGTGCACTGTGTCACCTTCCCTGAAGCCCCCTGTTATTCCTGTGATGAGAGCTGAACCTTGGATTTCTACCCTGACGGTCCCAGCAGATCAAGCTCCCCATCTTTTTTATGAACTTGGCCTCCAAGGAGCCAGATTCTCTTTCCTGACTGTTCCATCCACTGAACCAACTGGCTGCAGAGCCCTTGCGTGAGACTGGAAGGTGCTTTACAGAAAGCCGTCCCTCCAGGTAAGCTCAGGCGCCAGGAAGGCCCCACGCATTACTGCCCCTTTAACATAATACCCCTTCCTAACATTTCTTTTCTCTTATTTAGTCCCCAAAGGTTTAGAATTAACTCGAATAAATTCTCCTAATCTGAGACAGTGTTTTCAAAATCTTTTTATCCCTACAAGTACTTTGCACATACTAATGGCTTAACACACATTTGTGGAATAGAAGAATTTACACAGACGTATGCATAAAATACGTATTAAGTATTAAAGTAATCCTCAGCATCAAGATTTTTCATTTATGACTTTACTTAGCAAAGTATTTAATTGTAAGATGGGATTTTATTCTAATTGATATGTTCTGCTTTCTCCTTTTTATTTTTTCATAAAAAGCAGCAGACCTAACAGCAGGAGGTACAGGTAAAGAGACCGAGGGTTCTGGGGCTGTCACGAACGTACGGCTGTGGGAATGGAATGGGGCCGCCTGTCCCCTCCAAGAACTATCACTCCCCGATTCCATTTAAGAAAGGTGGATTCCTGGGCCCCTCTGGAAAACAGCATGGAGGTTCCTCAAAATGTTAAAAATAGAACTACGCTATGACCCAGCAATTGCACTATTAGGTATTTATCCAAAGGATACAAAAATACTGATTGGAAGGGACACATGCACCTCAATGTTTATAGCAACATTATCTACAATAGCCAAATTATGGAAACAGCCCAAGTGTCCATCCACTAATGAATGGATAAAGAAGAGGTGGTATATATATATATAATGGAATATTACTCAGCCATCAAAAAGAATGAAACCTTGCCATTTGCAACAACATGGTTGGAGCTAGAGAGTATTATGCTGAGCGAAATAAGTCAGTCAGAGAAAGACAAATACCATACGATTTCCATATGTGGAATTAAAGAAACAAAACAAATGAACATGGGGAAAAGAGAGAGGTGAACCAAGAAAAAGATTTTTTTTTTTAAAAGACTATTTATTTATCTGACACAGAGAGACACAGCGAGAGAGGGAACACAAGCAGGGGGAGTGGGAGAGGGAGAAGCAGGCTTCCCTCTGAGCAGGGAGCCCGATGCGGGGCTCGATCCCAGGACCCTGGGATCATGACCTGAGCCAAAGATAGACGCTTAATGACTGAGCCACCCAGGTGCCCCAAGAAACAGACTCTTAACGATAGAGAAGGAACTGAGGGTTACTGGAGGGGAGGCAGGTGGGGGGATGGGGTAAATGCATGATGGGGATTAAGGAGGGCACTTTCTGTGATGAGCACTGGGTGTTGTATGGAAGTGATGAATCACTAAGTTCTACTCCTGAAACTAGTATTACACTGTACGTTAACTAACTGGAATTTAAATAAAAACTATAAAGGAAAAAAAAAAAAAGAAAGGTGGGTTCCTTAACTCTTTAGAAGTGGGTATTCTTAAAGCCCCTGATAATATCCACAAACATCCTGGCGCTAATGGGAAATAAGATGGCAACCCCCGAGTTCCCACTGAGGAGAGACCCTGGAGACAGGGTTGTGAGGTTTCTCTCCTCTGAGGCCCCCAGTGGATTCTGAGTGGCGTACAAATTAGGGTCCCATTGTATAACACACAGCGGACTCAGGGGCACCCAGCCTGTTATGTCTTTATATCTGGGATTCTTCAAGAACATGATGTGAGAAGTTGCCCTAAGACATATGGGCTGTAGACTCTAGCAAGAAAGGTCTGAGGTTAGATACTGAGCAACTTCTTCTCTGTAAAGGTAATTAAATGC
This sequence comes from Halichoerus grypus, assembly GCF_964656455.1. Lineage (NCBI taxonomy): Eukaryota > Metazoa > Chordata > Mammalia > Carnivora > Phocidae > Halichoerus > Halichoerus grypus. The sequence continues at coordinate 7,270,559 of NC_135720.1, read as the reverse complement.
TGCTTCGGGAGATGGTCTAATTATCTCCTAAGAAGAGGTGAGTCTTTGTCTTGAATGATTAGGTAAAGTTCTACGTGACGGTAGAAGGCTGGACAATGATTCTTGGAAATTAAACCAAAACTGAAGACAGAGAAAAGCCCAATAAATAAAGCCTTCCTTAAAGCCTTATTCTGCGTGCTAAGGGAGAATAAAGTAAATTTTGCTCAGCACATGATTTTACCTTAGAAGGCAGAAACCCTGCTTTGCTTTACTCGAATCAGTGTTTCTATGTTAACAAGAGTCATCTTGTTTGAATAATCTTAATTTAGGAGTCTGTCATTTAAAACGGCTGTTGTGTATCAACGTGGCACATAGGCCCCAACCACTGATTTCATTTTGGGTCCCTCCTTATGGTCAAGTGCGTCTTCCTGTTCAAATCCAACGTTTTTTAAGCAAGGGTCTCACTCTTCAACATCTGACTTGAGTGATAGTTTATGGTGGATACCTGAGGACCTCGAAGAGAATGGGGTGGTGCCGCAAGCCTGTGGCTGTGTCCCTCTAGCAGCTTAACCCGTCACCATGGTTCCTTTGCTATCATGAGGCAAATCACATGCTTGCCATCTGCTTTGGTGACAACAGAGCACGCAAGGAAGCTCAGAGCCTCAGGCGTGGAAGAGACCTTTTTGCAGCAAACAGGTATACGGGAGATTAAGTAGCTTACCCATCACCTCAAAGCCCTGAGACAGAGAGCACTGGGACAGACAGAAAAACATACCATTTTAGTTTTGAATAATAAAACATATAAATATACATATTTGAGCTGATTATGGTCTACCTATTTATACAATGGGGCAATTCAGCCTAAGTGAGGTTACTGTGAAGGAGTCTTTTCTGTATGTAAGTCATCTTCTGCAAAATAAGGCATAAATAATATTTTCCAAACCAAGACACATTTATAAAAATTATTATCTCCAGCTAGAACTCTGCAAGAGTTAAATATTCTTTAATATATCTGTCACATGTGGGAAGTGGTGATTTAATTGCTTACATTTTGATAATGAAGGGAAAGATCATTTGATCATAATTAATGCCAATCCTCCTGGGACCATTTCCATTTCCATGGTGTGTAAACAAAATAATATAGGAACATTAACCTGTCTCCTAGAGCAGGGAAAGCTTAATAAATATATTATAAGAACAAAAGAGCAGCAAGGGACATTTTATGTAAGAAGCCTTCTTTAAAAACTTTCTCCATTTCGCACACATTTCTTAGTGAGTTTTGACTGTGTGTGAGTTTCTTGCCATCCCTCAAATTAACACTTGCAAGCTCCTCCCCAGAGGGGCTCCTGGACAGCAGGGGAAAGAGTGCACATGCTATCATGTGTCTTGAGGTCATAGCCCAAAAGAGAGGTGGTAATTTAGAAATTTTTTGAAGATGCATATTCTTGGTTCAGTGTAAAAGTATGATCCTTCACCCAGACCTACCCCCAATTGTCCAGAAAAATGCATCCTCCTTACCCTGTGACTGTGTATCATATTCCATATCAAATACCCTGGTTTGAGAATCACACACCTGGAAGAAACTGCTCTTTTGATTTTTGTAAGTCCCCTCTCCCAGACCAGCAGGGGTTGAACAACCTCAGTCTGTCCATAATAAGAGGTACAAGTCCTCTTACTTCTTTGCAGAGGAAAGACTGTTATGCTGCTCTTCTTCAAAGAGCAAACCAATTCCTCGAGAGCTTCAGCTATTACCTTTCCACCAATAACTCTCAAATCTTGAAAATGATCCTAATACATCAAATTTCAATTTCATATTTCCAGCTACCTGCAGGATGTGTTATCACTTCAGACAGAACATAGCAGTCATCACCAGTTGATATCCTGTTTCTTTTACTTGAATGTAAGTTTTGTAGGTTACAGTATTTGCCTTGGCCTTAGAAAGGATCGTGCAAACCCCGAGCAGGCTTGCTGAGAGGCTCCCTGCACTCAAGTATTCTAATGACGTGGTGATGGAAGAAATCAACTGTATGAGCCTGAAAGACCCCCAGGCAGGGAGTCCTGTAAGACCACCAGTAAAAGGAGGAAGCTGGTGGAATCAAAAAATAGGTTCAAAAGGAGAGGGTTTTGCCCTTGTTTCTCTCTGGGGGGCTGAGTGTGCACATACACCCCACAGATGTGCCCGGGAGGCTTGGGGCACTGCAGGTCTGTGTCTCCCCCACAGACTTGGATCATACTACCTGATTGTATTAAATCACATGACTGCCAATTAATTTGCCTCACCTCTTGCCCCGACAACAGCGCCCCCTGGAGGAAAGTCTGGGCTGAGACAGCGCAGCCCACATCCCGTGGGGTCCCAGGTGAGCCCGCTGGGGGTCAGAGCAACCAGGGCTGGCAACGACTTCCTTTGCTCCCACCAGCCTCATGCTCTACTCCAGAGGAAGCCCACCGAGCATGGCGTGGAGGGGGAGTCCAGCGGAAGCTGGAGCTGCGAGTCGCTGGGGGAGCGCACCCCACACCTGAGCTGGGCTGAGGATGCTGACTTGCAGCCGGTGCCAGGTGTTACAGAGAGCCACTTTGTGTTCCTGTGGGAAGCTGGAAGGAGACTTCTCGAACGGCAGAGGAGGAGCCCTAGGGGAGCGTGCAGACAGTGAAAAAGCTTGCAAGCAGAAGCCCAAGCCTCGGGAGACCTTCTGCTGTCAGGTTTGGCCAAGGCCAGGAAGGGGGGAGAATGGGAACCGATGTGAAAGCCAGAAATGCTTCCTGTGACCCTTCTGCTCCTGGCGCCCCTGCAGGGGTAGGGGAGGGCCGCACCTGGTGCCCCTGCAGGGGTAGGTGCCCACATGCCCAGCTTGAGAGACCTGGGAAACAAGAGGAAAATCCGGGCTCCTGCCAGGTCCGAGGTGAGGGTGATTGGACGCCCGCCCACTCACGCTTCCTGCCAGCCCCTGTTTGCACCAGAGCACCCACCCCGGGAGAGGCCGGGTCCTGGGAAATTCACCCACAGCCTGCGGGAGAGGGAACTTGTAAACCCGAATAGCAGACTTGCTGGTACATGACCTGGATCCTGTTTTGCAGGCTTAGGAAACTGAGTAGTTCAGGGATGAGAAAAAGGATGAGACTAGAAAAGAACAGCTTTGAGAAATGTTCTGGAACTTTTACAACGTGTCCTACTTTTAGGAGTAAGTAAAAGTCTTTGTAACCAATCAAGAGATCTAGAAAGTGCACCAAGGAAATGAAATAGACTCCAGAAGTTTTTAATAAAGAAGGGCCAGAGGGAGAAGGAGAGAGAGAATCTCAAGCTGACTCCACACCGAGCTCGGAGCCCAACCCGGGGCTCAAGCTCACGACCCTGAGATCTTGACCTGAGCCGAAACCAAGAGTCAGGTGCTCAACCAACTGCACCATCCAGGTGCCCCAGCACTTATTTTTAGATAAAAGGATACAAGGCAGTAAATTGTATAGCATAATAAAGATAGGTGAGTAAATATTATATAGTGTACACTGAATTATTATTACACATTATCTTTTAAACATCATACGGAACGTGGTTGTGAATTCCATCAATTCCTAAATAACTTCTAAACTACAAGAGGGATCTAAATCTTCCACAGCCTTAAGGCATCGACCTGAAGTGAAATTAATATTGCAAAACTAGAATCCCTAAAATGTCTGAAAAACTTGTGTAAAAAAAATACAAATGGTCATCTGTGTTTTGCAAGGTTGTTAGGAGGGTTATACGAATTCGAGATAACATCGGTCAAATGGCCTTGGAAGCGGTGGGCGGACTGAGATGGCACTAACGCTTTGGCTGCCCTAACCGAAGCCAGAGCCCCTGTACCCAAACCAGAGAAGAGGACACTTCAGGGCAGCCCATCACCCACAGCCAATAGGTTTTCCCAAATAAGGCAACCTCTTGAGCTGTAGCTAATCAAATAACTGCCTTGCTGTGCTTCTGAGCCTCCTCTGTAAAAACACTCCCAGCTCCAGCCAGCATCAGCTTCTGATCACTTCTAGCTTGGTGCCACCTGATTAAAACCCAGGTATGCTCCAATAAACTCTTGAAAAAAGTGCCTCAGTTTACCTTTTAACAGTGACTTCAGTAATTTCCCCTTTCCATCCATACTCCACACTGGCACTGAATTACTTTTCCAGAAGCTCTGGTCATGTTTCCTCTCCCAGGTCTGAGGAGAAAGTCCCAAATCCTACAAGTGGCCCATGAGAGCCCCGTGAGCCTTGCCCTTCTCCCGGTCACCTGCTTCTTAGTCCTCGCTCAGGTTTTTGCAGTCCCCATCTTCTGGGTCTTCACCCTGGTGCAGTCTGATGCCTAGAATATTTCCAGTGCCCACTAGGTGACATTTCTTTATCATTCCAGGTCCTAATGAAGCTCCCACCCTCAATAGTGCAGAGCCTTCTCCTCTCGTTGGATAATTCAACGTCCAGCTATGTCCCCTGCTGGACACTGAGGATATGAAAATAGGATGCAGCCCTATTCACCCCACCAGGGGCCTGCTGATGAACTGGGATAAATGGTTTGTGAACAAGCAAAGTGGCAAGCGTTAAAAGAACTCTGTTCCAGGTGATGCGGGAGCTGCGCAAGCATGCCCTTAACTCTTCTGATTTTCCATGGCACATCATTTGGCATGATTCTGTACTGCCATATGGGTGTGTTGTTTTGTGCCTCTGTGTCTTGTGTTCCCATTTGCTTACGTGCTCCTGGAGCAGGGCACTGTGTCATTACGTCCATGTGCCCACAGTGCCCAGCACAGCATCACATACGTAGTGGACGGTCAATTCCTGCTTGTAGAATAACTAAATGATTTTCCCTTCCAAGTATTACTGACTTATTTTAAATGGAAGGAAGGATCTATCGAATATTTTTCTCCCCGGTGAACATGTCTTATTAGAATAGCTTAGTTGCTGAAAACAGCATGATTTCTAGTGGTTGCAGTAGAAGGAGAAAAACTAAAACTCCTAGGACTACTGTTGCAAATGTAAATCAGATGCTGATATTACTCCAAGTGCTATGTGAGGTCTCATATTCAATTTGTAACTCCAAAAGCTTTAATCGGTGATATGTGTAGTTCTACATGGTTAAGCAGTACATTTGTATGGAAAACTAGAACAAAAAGATCAGTGGGTGAAAACTTCAGTCCAACCAGGGAATTTTCTAGAATTGTCCCTCTACTCTCAGTCTGTGGTAATGCTGAATGCTAACTGTATTTATCTGCACAAATTCAGACGGTTATTGTGGCAACACCGTTTAATATAAGGGTTGAAAGACATTTTGTGGGTATTATTGAGAGACGGAGGTCTAATTTTCATGCCTTTGAATAGAGAAAGTGAAAGGCATGTATTGTTTAAAGAAAAGATCACAAAGCAAGCACTCAGTCTCGTCACAAATAAAAAGGAAGTAACATTCTGCTTAGAAGATGTTTTTTTCTGCATGAAAATACAAAACTCTGAGAATGACTATAATAGGAGGGTGTTTGAGTGAGGATGACAGAATGGAGAGGACTCATGGCAGATGTGGGAGAGACTGACCTCTTTCCCCCACCATCCATTCGCCCTTTTCTATCTCATAATAATGTAGCTGGACATATGGCACCCACTGCCTTTGGGGCTGGCCATGTGGCCACGGAACTAGTTTCTCTCCTGGGGGTATGAGCTGTCTGCCACTTCTGGGTCTGGCTCTAAGGATTGGAACGTCCTCCTCTTTCCTGACTCCTTCGCACCACACATGAGGGCAACTAAGGACTTTGTGAGGGCAGAGCCACCATCCGGGCTCATGATTTTTATGAGAGAGAAAGAAATCTCCATCTCATGGAGCCACTGCTGTTTTGGGTCTCAGTCCCACACCATAGGACTGAGGGCTGAATAATATAATGGAGTGCGTGACAATCCATTTAGCCCAAAGGAATGAGGAGAATGTTTTATTGCTGATTTCAGCTACCGTGGACACACAAAAATATTATGGGATATAATCTGAAGGATATAATGTTTGCTACTAGAAAGGCCTTATCAGGTAGCTCTTTCTGTTGTTATCTGCCCAAAGTTCTTAGTGAATGAATTCCTTTGGTCATTTTTAAGATAATGCCCATGCACCAGTTAAGAGATTTTGGCTAGAAAAAACAGAAAGCCCCATTCAACTGACTTAAATAGAAAGGAAATGTATTTTCTCCCATAACACATGGCCCAACAACAGAGTGGCTTTTAAGCTACTTAGCTGAGTAGCACAGTCAAGACCAGAAAGGCCTGATTTCTCCCCAAACCATGAGGAGTAAGGGTCACGGGAATAGCAAGGCTGTGTTAGGTGACTCACGATTTCCTACTGACGAGGGTATGAGGTCACCTCCCAAAGGGGAGGATACTTGAAGAAAACTCAGTGTTCTGTTAGCAAAAACAAGAGGGAGATGGATGTCAGGAGGGAAACCACCACTGTCCACTACAACCTGTCTGTACACACAGATTCCAACCATGACCTGCCAGGAGCTCGTCCCAGCTGGCTGGGTGGCCAGGGCTCTGGGGTTGTGCTCCATCGGCGAGCAGTCTTGTTTGTAGAGGGAAGGTAAACAGCGTCGAGGCGGCGTCTTGCCGATTCTTTTCTTAATTTTCTAGGGGTGATTTGCATCCTTTGCCCATTTATGATTATAGATCAATAACATTTAAAATGGTGCTCAGAATATTAAAGGCATGCCCGGCAAGTGTTTGATTTCCACCATGTTTATTATTGGACTGTAATGCTCTTCCGAGATTGTACTCAAAAAGTGTTTGGTTTCTGTAGAACAACAAATTAAAACTACGTATAGCAATGTAGCCTCCAAACAACCAATTTCCAGACGTTTTAAAAATCTGTTATGTTCATGGCGCCTGGGTGGTTCAGTCGTTAAGCATCTGCCTTTGGCTCAGGTCATGATCTCAGGGTCCTGGGATCGAGCCCCCCATTGGGCTCCCTGCTCAGCGGGGAGCCTGCTTCTCCCTCTCCCACTCCCCCTGCTTGTGTTCCCGCTCTCACTGTCTCTCTGTCAAATAAATAAATAAAAATCTTAAAAAAAAAAACAAAACAACAAAACATTTGCAAGTAATGAGCAATTAAAAAAAAATCTGTTATGTTCATAATGGGAAGCAATTTTTAGCCAGCTCACTATGGAAAGTTCCGGGTCAATAGATGTAGTCTAACAAAGATCTTATCTCCTTAATCCCATCTTTCTACTTCACCTTTTCTTACTGATTAAGCAGCTCTTGCACTTTTTTTTTTTTTAAAGATTTAATTTGACAGAGCACAGGCACAGGGAGAGAGAGGGAGAAGCAGGCTCCCTGCTGAGCAGGGAGCCCGATGTGGGACTCGATCCCAGGACCCTGGGATCATGACCCAGGGCGAAGGCAGCCGCTTAACCGACTGAGCCACCCAGGCGTCCCTTGCACTTTTCAATAATACAATATCGCTTCTACAAGAGCCAGGCCATGTCTTCCCGTAAGGCAGTGTTCCAGAAGCTTCCTTTGTTGTGGATTTACTTCTTCCCAAATAGCAGCCATCTTTTGAATATAGCTCTGCTTTCTACTCCCTCTTTACATGGAAAATGATTTATGTGAATGGTCTATAAAGAAGGTTGACAAAGAAGTGGGTGATTTCTAGGAGGCATCCATTCCAAGCTCTTCTATTCTTGAAACATCCAGCAAGTACACTTCCACCCTATTTCTGCAAAAGACTAATTTACAACCTGATTGGACTCAGTATCTCTTATCACTTCCTCCAAATAATCGGGCAGGGCCAATTTGCGGGCTGGAATATGTGAAGAGCTCAAGTTTATAGAGAAGAGGTAGTAACTGTCTCCGGGCATTTGCTCAAGAATTCTTTAGGCATAAGTGACATTCTGTAAGTGGAGTGGGTTCTGTCTGCGGAAGAAGCCACAGGAATAGCTAATTCAGACTTCCTTTGAATTATGGACCTGTCAGTTTAACACTGATACCTTGAGAGGAGCTGGGGGAAAAAAAAAATCACTCGACATTAAATTCCCAGCTGTCACCGCATGCTGGACAATAACCAACAAGGCTTTGGGAAGAAGAATATATGTCAGGAACAATATTATTTCTTTCTAAAAGAGAGTGACGAGCGGTGTGGATGGGGGAAGAAACAGGCATTCTGGGCCTGCTTCTACAGAAAGGAGGAAGAAAATTGCTCTCCTTTTGGAAGTGAGCGCAATAATGGGTCCACTTGACAAATTACTTCCCAGAGTGCATCAGACGGTGTTATCTCCCTCCCTCTGAAAGGACTCTTTCTTTTGACCCTGGTTCTGGAAGATGGGCGGATGGAGCAAAACTTTCACATTTGGCCTGTGCCTTATCCATGGGCTTCTAGTCTTACTCGTGTTTTTTCTTCTCCTTGAAAAAAAAAATCTTTAAATAAAATCAACATGAAGTGAATCTTATTCTCTGGTCACAATGTAAACTTTTAAATGGACGGATGGACGAAAGCCCGTGTAGCACGCTCGGGTGCTTCTGCGAGATATACTTCCTATGGGCCTCCAATCTGTGGAGAAGGTGGGAGTCAAGATCATGTTGGGCCAGGTCAGATTTGCCTGGGGGAGCCTTCAAGGTTCTCTCCTTGGGCCTCATTCACTCTGCGCTAAAGAGGCAAAAGATCCTGAGGACCGCGCCTGGCAGAATCTTTGGGCCCACTGAATGCAAAGGCTGGGCTCCAGGGAACACTTAGTTTATGGATCTGTTATAGACCCTTGGGGACCACTGGCAATACCAGTGACTTGTCTTTACCCGGGAAAAGCCCTGTTCCCTCACAGGAACTTTCAGCGAACTGATCTAATAATTTATAGACTTCTTTCAGTGGAATGTGTGAGAGTGAGAAATACATTATTCTAGCATTGAGTGCCTGTTTTGTTTGGGCCGCATTGTACTCTGTCTTAATTTCATTGAAAATAGGTATAAACAAAAATAGAAAGATACACAAAAAACAAGAAAACAGGCTGTAAGAATTTAATTTCTAGACTACAGATATGGGCAAGGTACCATCAGAAAATACTTTCCTATAATTTAGGAACTACTTCAACTATTTTAAAGCTATACAAAAATTAAAATTCTCCTATTTGCATGACTGTTCAATGCATTTACTGACATGTTTCATAGAACTTATTTTGAGAACATAAATTTTCTAGCAGACTTCACTCCCATTTTTCTTAAATATGTCATTCAACCAAATCAGTATGACAGGAGAGTGTGCTCTACACAAATTAATGCTTAAAAGATGCTAAACTGGACCACCTGCATCTCTAGCTCCTTCAAGTGAATGGTAGCAAGTGCTTACAATTTGGTTTTTCTGCCCTTGATCTTTGCTGATGGAAGCCAAATTTCCTCCTCCCTAGTCTAAGCCCAAAGAAACACTATGTCTGAAATGCTGTCAAATTCTACCTAATTCAGTTATTGAATTACCTTGCTTTTATTTTTAACAAATAACATTACTATCTTTTTAAAAATACAAATTTAAAAAAGTAATTCATAGAAAAAGAAAATCCTTTATGTTATAAAAAGTGAAAGTAATATATCTACATGTTTAGAAACTTCAAACATTACAGAAAGTTATAAACTAAAAAACAAAAGCCTCCTTCCCTATATCCCCACTTTCTCTATCCAAAGGCAATCACTCTTAATGGTTTCTTTAATTCTTCCCAGAAAATATTTTATATATTTATGAAGACTGAGCATCTTTTTCTTGCTCTTTTCACTTAATTCTATATATTAAAAATTGTTCCATATCAACACACAAGTTGACCTTATTCTTTTTAACAGGATATTATGTTTGATTATATAGATGTGTCAAAATATATTTAACCGCTATGATATTTATTACTGAAAATTTGCTTGTTTCCACATTTTTATCTATTACAAAACAGTACTACAAAAAATATCCTCCACAAATACCTTGATAAATCTTTGTGATTATGTCCGTGAGGTCTATTTCTAGCAGGTCTATTTCTATTTCATGTTACTATTACACCAAGCGGAGCAGGGGTTAGGATGTTGCAACCCAAATTAGGACAGAGAACTTTGATCTGCAAGGATGATTCTGTGATAGGGCTGAAACACTGTAGGTACGAATGCAGGCAAACTAATTTTATTTTATTTGAGGCAGACTAATTTTAAGCACTGGAAAGAAACACCTAGATCTGGACCTAGCTGAAGTGGACACCTTCAGGTCTTTGGGGATAAAAGTCAGCTCTGGATGTACTTAACCGTCAACCGGAGTCTGAAGATGCATAAAGAGTCAGTGCTACAAGGAGGACTCCAGGAACACCCAGAGCAACCGAATAAGCTACATCAGTCCCTTTGGGATTCCATACCAAGAGCACATAGATGTGATATATAGGGCTGGGCCTCACGGGGCAGGAGGAGAAGATTTAATGTTAAATCAAATTTTTTGGCGAGGGGGAGGCATTTTTAATGAATTGATAGAATGATAGCAACTGGAAGTGACTCTAAGACCCCTTATTACTTATGAGTAATACACTTATTACTTACTCAAAGTCAGAGTGCCTGCCTGGCTTTTGATCCAGTGGGAAGAAGGGCTACTCCAGCTGAACACATTTCAAAAGAAAATGGGAGGAACAAAATGTGGTGTATCCATACAAAGGAATATGATTCATCTACACAAAGGAAGGAGATCTGACACCTGCTACAGCATGGATGAACCGTGAAAACTTTACGCTAAGTGAAATAAGCCAGACGCAAAAGGACAAACATTCTGATTCCACTTATTGTGAACCATCTAGAGTAAGTGAATTCGTAGAGACAGAAAGCAGATTAGAGATTACCAGGGACTTGGAGGGGGATGGGGGTTCAGTTACTGCCTAAGGAGTACAGAGTTTCTGTTTGGGGTGATGAAAAGTTTTGGAAATAGACAGAGGTGATGGTTATACAACATGACGAATGTTTTTAATGCCACTGAATTGTATATTTACAAATGGTTATAAAGGGTAAATTTTATGTTACTATATATTTTAGCACAATAAAAATTAGTATAAAAAAGGTAAAATGAAAGAACAAAGAACACTGCTTTGATGATCATAACCTCATAATTCTGAGTGCAAATTTCACCATGAAAGATGAAGCAAGAACCAGAAAGTGTAACGAAGCAACTGGAACGAACGATATCAGATCCCTGAGGCCATTCTCTAAGGACAGTGTGGAGGGAAATCGAGAAACCCCAGTGCACAGGAAGGAATGATGGCGGCCAGGCCCTAGATCAGTATGTCAGAGAACTACCTCCTGCAGGGGCCGCTGTCCACGAGAGCCCATAAAGAGAAAAGAACTGGAGGTGAATCAGAAAGAGGAGGGCATTACGTGTCTCTGTGAGGCTTCTACCACCAGATGATAGGAGCCTGAGAAATAGCGGGGGGTAAAAAATAATTAGCAAAATGAGGCGAAGCATAACTCTTTGTCCCCAAAATCTACCGATGGCCTCTGGGAAGGCCAGGGGAGAGAGGCCCACCATGCAGAGGGCCAGGGAGGGGAACTCTGTCCGGCCATCTTGTGAGAGCGGCCCAAGTCCCCCATTGTTGTGACTGCTCTTGTCAGTGTGCTGAAGCCATTCTTGGCTGCACAGAAAACGAGAACAAAACCCCAATGCCCACAATTCCTTCCGTCATTACCATATTGTCCTACGCAGTTAACGTCTTATGAGACTGACACATGTTAACACCTACTATGTGAAAATAATTTATTAACCATAGTATCACTTATTCTACGAAGTTTAAAAATCTTCATGTCCATTGAATAGGAATCACTTGGAAATAGTGATCACCCAGAATCATAACATTTCCTCCTCTCGTCTCTATGGATCTTATACCCATAGAATTATATAGCAATAGCTGCTTAAGAAAACAAAAAGGTTTCACTATAAAAATAAGCAGTGTCAAAAATACATCCACAACAAATATGGCATACAATTTTTTTGTCTAAATTACACTATGTTAGTTCACTCCAAAGAGGACAATGTTGTAGGTCTAAGGTTCTCATCCTTTGAGCTCATTAGCTCATTGTGACTGTGGTATGCTTGCTACTCAGCACCGTCCATTTAAAAAATAAAGTAAATGCTTTCGTTCCTAAGTTGTTCCATGAAACACCTATCCTATAAAATGCACCGCACAAAAGGCAGTTCTAGCTCTAAAAAGCTTAGGAAATGCTATTTGTGGTATTCTACTTGTTCAGGCAAAACGCATGTTTGCATATTGAAAGATTTAAGTGTTATGGAAAAAAACCCCTCTGTTTAACCTAGCTTAACACATGTTTCCAAGTTGTGTGATGCTGGACCTCTGCCCAGCCTCTCTGCCTCCACTCCAGCTTTCCTCCCAGGAACATCCTTGGAACCTATGCTGAATGAGCCTCACTTTGGAAAATGCTGTTCTATATTTTTGTACTTAGGACATTGCTTTAATTTTCTTCTTAACCAGAATGGAAGAGGTCAAAGTGTTTGTATCTGAGACACAGGAAACTCGAGTTTGTGAAAGCTCCTGTTTGGGTGATATTCTAGTCTTTCTTTAGACTCATGCTGTCCATTAGAACTTTCTGTGGTGATGATGATACCATGCTCTCCCTGCACTGTCTAGTCCAGCAGCAGGAAACCACATGTGGCCATTGAGTACTTGAAATGTGGCTAATGTGACTGAGGAAACAAATTTTAAATTTTATTTAATTTTAATTTAAATAGCCGTATTTGGTTGGTGGCTACCATACTGGACAGCAGAGCTCTAGACTGAGGTGAGAGCAGGATCAAAAGAAATGCATAGAAACTATGTTGTCTTCAGTAGAAGTCTGTTTTCTAGAATGTTCTGAGCTCTCTGGTAGCTTGTAGGGCTAAAGAAGGCTTCTCCATTCCATTTGCCACAAAATGGATTTCCTAACATTATTCAATGAGATGGAGCTTACCATTTTGAAAGAGTATAATTATTCCAGATTTCCCTTTATTTTAACCAAAAAAAAAAAAAAATAGCTAAAGACACATGGAATGGTCAGTGGCCTGTGTTGGATTAGAAAATATGTATTTCTATTTCAAACAACAGAACACTTTCTAGGAATATTTGCCAACTGATAAATGTTTTCCAGGGGAATGGTATGCAGAACTTGTTTGTATATTTGTGAACAATTTCTTTAATTAAAATAAATACTCTCCAAAGCTTTCTATCTTTGCACTCCAAGCTGTCTCTCACATGGAAAGTCTAGCAATGCCTGTTTCCAATCTGCACACGAGCCAATCTTAGAGTTTAAATTAGAGTTTTGGACACATGTCAAATAAACATGGGATGCATATTTTTGACATTTCGTAACATTAACTTTCTTTTAAAAATACTTTTTGATAAAGAACATCTTGTATATAAGAGAATAATGTGTCAAAATGATATGATACCACTCTCCATGTGTTGCACGGGCCAGGTGGTTGAGGCAAGCGAGGTATGATCACAGCTGGTGCTTCATGCTTACAAACTCACATTTAGGCACAGAGAAAAATACCTGGCCTTTCTGGTGTCTCCTTGAAAGCATCACAATATAAACCACATATATTTAGAGTCTAGATTTTACTGTCTAGACTTCTCTTTAAAAAGGGAGACCTCAATATAGTTTTCAAAATTCTTCACGTAATTTAATTTGGTATTTTTATAAAATTAAACTATCCTTAAAGTATAGGAAAAGCAACCATTTTATTTTTCCTTTTATTATTAAATATCAACCATCTGCTTGCTTTTTATTTCTGAGCTCCACGTGTTGAAAAAAAGACTCCCCATCTATTAATGTTTTGTTTTTTTTTTTGTTATTATGTTCACTGTATCATACTTAAAGGGTCTATCCAACAAGAAAATCTAACAATTGTAAATATCTATGCCCCCAACATGGGAGCAGCCAACTACATAAGCCAACTATTAACCAAAATAAAGAATCATATTGATAATAATACATTAATAGTAGGAGGCCTCAACACTCCACTCTCAGCAATGGACAGATCATCTAAGCAGAAGATGAACAAAGAAACAAGAGCTTTGAATGACACATTGGACCAGATGGACTTTGTAGATATATACAGAATATTCCACCCTAAAACAACAGAATACTCATTCGTCTCGAGTGCACATGGAACTTTCTCCAGAATAGACCACATACTGGGTCACAAATCAGGTCTCAACCGATATCAAAAGATTGAGATTATTCCCTGCATGTTATCAGACCACAATGTTTTGAAACTGGAACTCAATCACAAGAAAAAATTTGGAAGGAATTCAAACACTTGGAAGTTAAAGAGCATCCTGCTAAAGAATGATTGGGTCAAGCACGAAATTAAAGAAGAACAAGCAATTCATGGAAACCAATGAGAATGAAAACACATCGGTCCAAAACCTATGGAATACTGCAAAGATGGTCCTAAGGGGGAAATACATAGCCATCTAAGCCTCTGTCAAAAAAGTAGAAAAATCCCAAATGCACAAGCTGACCTTACACCTAAAGGAGCTGGAGAAAGAACAGCAAATAAAACCTAAACCAAGCAGGAGAAGAGAAATAATAAAGATTAGAGCAGAGATCAATGGAATAAAAACCAGAAAAACCGTAGACCAGATCAACAAAACTAGAAGCTGGTTCTTTGAAAGAATTAATAAGATTGATAAACCTCTAGCCAGACTTATCCAAAAGAAAAGAGAAAGGACCCAAATTAATAAAATCATGAATGAAAGGGGAGAGATCATGACTAACACCACAGAAATAGAAACAATTACTAGAAATTATTACCAGCAACTATATGTCAACAAATTAACTTAAGTTTTTAACTCAATATCTGATCTTTGAGTGGAAGACTAGGTATCTCCATTTGCCTTTGTTGACTCCTTTCCTATATAACAACTGAAAATGAAGCTTGAACCCTGATCTAAGTACAATCTTCAACAATAGAGTAATGCTACTGTTACAAGTAGTTCAAAATCATCATTTTCAACAAAAATTTCTTTGCACATAGCAGCTCGTACCCCTACTTGTGCAGATCTAGATTTTAGTTTGATGGAGCCTTTCCGTCTTTAATTAAGCCCTACAATCTTTGAGGCCCTCTTCAAAGAAAATGCAAGAAGACAAACTTGGTAAAAACAAGGGGTCTGTGCAAGTGGGGAGCCCAAGATGAAGACTTCATTAGCACCTTGAAAAACCTGCAGCAAGATGGCACCCTCCATTAAAGGAAGGAGTGTCTACCAGGTGCCTGAAGAAATTCTTATTTCCTTAACAAATGGTCAGTAATATGATTTTTTTCTAAATGTTTTTTTTTTTTTTTTTGGATTTTTTCTCCTGGATTTCTAATTTAAAACAGAAAACTCTTCATCTAATTCCCAGTATTATCCTAGATAAGAAATTCTCTCTCAGACATGTAATATCCCGAAGCAACACCAAATAAGATAATGATGTTTTATTTATAGAAAACTCACAAGGTTGATTGCCTTAGCTTTCTGTATTCCCAGGTCAGTGAGTATTAATGTATTCCATACTTTGTTGCTGTTTTCCAGTATTAAACATGTCAACATTTTACACTGGAGTCATAAAAGTTAGTGAGATAGTTCTGATGAATAGCAATAAGCCAGAGTAAAGAATAATGCATAACATGAATTCCTTAGGAAATCAATTAATATTTTTATAAGCAGTAGTAAAAATACGATCAAGGGTTAGCAGAGAGTGAGGTCAGGCTATTTGATCCCCAAATATATTCTTTGTTGAGTTCCATCAATCAATGTAAAAATATTCTGTTCTGTGTCAAAACCGAAATCTCAGTGCCCCCAAGACTAAGACATTTTATATATCAGGATGTACAAAATTCTAGTTTGGCTGTGTAGCCTTTGACAGGGGACATAAACTGTAATTCCTGCAGTACTTTCAGGTTCCTAATTGACTTTTATGGATCCCTGAACTTAGTTCTGAATTACGTATTATGTGTGCAAGTAAAATACTGTATATTGTGAATTTCTTGGTGAGGTTCTTGTAAGCAATTCTAATACTGGGGTAAATGATGATTAATATTTGAAAATAAAAGTGCTAGTGTATTCATATTACTTCAAACACTGTTTCCATCCACCCATCCATCCATCCATCCATCCATCCATCCATCCATCCATCCATCCCCAATGAATGTTGAACTCCAAATACATGGAGTTACTGAGGACAATAATGTCAAAATTAAGGATGGGAATATAAAGGCATGAAACAAGTGTAACACTTCAACTTGAATCCTGGTATGTGGGACTTAAGCTCACATAATTCTTTATAATGGTAATAAATTTGCTGGAACCATCCACAACTATCAGGCCTTTCTGAGATGGACTGACATTATCATTTAAATAGAAATCCTTGTCTTCATGTATGAGCTAATGTGCACTGCTCTCCAGGTAACAGTTAAGCCTAGTGATACAGCAGAGCACAGGATCCGGTAATCTGATTTTCCAGTGGACCGTACTATATGTCTGAATAAGAGAGTCATAAATACAATCAAAGCACTTATTTTAAGAAGCCAAAGACAATCAAAATACTGAAATCTGTTTCTTCAGATGGAAACCACATACAACAGGAATCATGGGTGTATGAAGGACCATCTAGGCATGTAGTGGTGAGCTGACTGACTGGAAGACAACACACGCAGCTGTGTCTCAGCTCTGAGAGTGGGCATCCATGGGCACATCACAATACACCTCTAAGGCCTAGTTTTATAACATCAAGCATTTCTTGGATACCCAGATAATAAGAGTTGCACTTTTTAAATCTGTTGGTAGTTGAGAAAAAATTAAGCCCAAGTAGACTCACAGATATCTTACCATTAAACTTGTAAACTACAACCCGAGAACCACTGAGGTTAGTGAGATCTAGAATGTCTTCACATCTGAGACTCTATGATTCTTCCATAGCTTTGTTATCAATGACTTTCCTTGAATATTGTGTAGGATGAGGTGCTTTCTACTTCCTGAGGTAGCCCATTTTGCTGTTGGTTGTCCATGGTATAAGGGCAAATGCTAAGCAGAGATTCATCGTTCTCTAACTTCTACTTATTGGGCCCTGTTCTCTCTGGACAACATGAACTAACCATGATTTCTACCACACAACAGCTTTCCATTGCCACCCTTAAGTCCAGAAAAGATTGGCAGCTTACAAGAATTGGAAGCTTACAAATCATAGCAGAACTGTATACATCAGAAAAAAGGGAAGAGAAAGAAGGAAAAAAGTGAAGCTAGAAAATAAGTTTCAAAATCTGTTGTAATAATGGTCTATTTATATGTGATAGCTAGCACACAATTGTGGCTCTAGGTTACTGACCAGTCACCTTTCAGAGGGACACCTTATTAGTTGCACAATTTAAAATGTTCTCAAGGACAACATTCCTCAGGACAAGCCTAAGTGCTCCCATTGCAAAGGTCAGCCTGGAAGAGCTACCATGTTATCTCATAGAAAAGTCCATTGGGATGTTCTGAACTGCACACATCAAATTTCCTGTATAATGACCACAATGTAAATGAATGACATTTTGTCAAAGTACTAGGTAGGAGAAGCAATTCTTTGAAGGGTTAAAATACCGACGCCTAGATACCTGATTCCCTGCTATTGATCTAGCTTGATTCTAGAATATTTGAAGGAGAGGATCAAATGATTATCCTGAACAGAAGGATTTTTATTTTTTTTGAATACTGGGTCTTTTAAGCAAGCTTTTGATAAGCATTGATTAAACTTTTCATTAAACAGTAAATAAATACACATTGTATGCCAGGTACTGTTCTAAACATTTTACATTTATAATCTCATTTCATTGTCATAATGGTCTTATATGGGGTTGCTATAATATACCCTATTTTAGAGATGAGGAGACTGGGGCACAGAAAGATTAAGACCACTAGTAGTTGATGGAGCCAGGATTTGAACTTAAGGCATCCAACCCAATCTCCTTTTTAACCACTATAGAATCCCAAAACCATGTTAGTTGGGTTAACAGTCTTTTGTGAAAGTTGAGGATTTGAAGGAAAAGGGCAATGATGAGATCAATTTATCTCTATTGAGAAGCCAAAGCAATGGGGATTGATATAAGCCTCAACAAGAGTATGGGGCCTGAGGCCAAAAGGCAGGGAGAGAAAGGAAAGCATCAAGTTAAGCAAATACTTTAGAAAATCATTTCTCTATTCTTTCTCCAAGTTCTTCAAATTGTAAACTGTGGTGGGTCAGAATAGGTTCATGAATTCTTTAAGATGGAGCCTAACTACCTTCTCTTAGAGGGTGGGCTGGATCATGCAGGTCAGTTCTAATGAATGAAGTGAAGTGGAAGGGATGGTGTACATCCTTGGAGATCAGGTTATGCAGGCCTTGTGGCCCTCTCTTTGCTCTCTCTTAGATCATGTGCTCTATGTAAGTTAGCTACCATCCTTGGGACAAATACCCTAAGAAGAGGGCCATGTGATTTGGAACCGTGGCCTTTGGCCAAAAGCCAGTGAGGAACTGAGCTTTTTTTTTTTTTGGCCTAAAATCATGTGAATGAGCCATTTTGGAAGTGGATCTTCCAGCCCCAGTCAAGCCTTCAGATAACTGAAGCAACCCAGCTTGACAGCGGCGTCATGAGAGACCCTGAGCCAGAGTCAGGGCCACTCAGCTAAGTTACCTATGGACTCCTGACACCCATTCTGTGGGATAATAAATGTTTATTAATTAAATGGTTAACATTTGGGGTGATTTGTTATGCAGTAATAGAGAAGTAACACAGAAACTGACGAGAACACCGTCGAAAACAACAAAAACGAACAAATGAAAATAAAATAAAACTCAACATTTAGAATTTCAAAAGAACAAAGAAACATCCTGAAGACAGCTCTCCTCATTTAGGTAAGGTTTGCCCCCAAAGTCTTTAACCCAAAGGTATGAAAGCCATTCAATTCATTCCTAAAGTAATTTTCCAGGATTTGGAGCTTAAGTGTGTACATAACTTACTTGCAATGTCACATTGAATGAAAAAAGGAAGACACAGCTGTTCAAAACTTAAAATTATATAAAACCCTCCAAGTTCTTTAAAGCAAGGTGAACAACGGAATGCAGAAGATGGGCCAAAGAAACTCTTCTTCTCATGAAGAAAGTTAAGACCTTAAAGTCCAGCTTTAGAGAATGGAACAACAGTGGGCAATTAGCAGGCAGAAGCATACAATTTAGTCATTAGTTAAAAACTACTGTAACTCATTTTAAAAGAAAACATTCCCCAGCATTCTGATCTCCCAGAGTTTGGCAGCTGGCTTAGGCCACACACAATCAGTGCAGATTATACAATACAACTTTAGTAAGCCTAAACAAGTTTCAGTAAACCCAAAGCTAGCAAACATGACTTGTGTTTCCATTCTAACGTAAGTCGTGATTATTAATCCAGAGGCATTTTTTTCTGAGTAGGCATCACGGTATCTCATGGCTTTTCAATGTCCACTTCCTCTACTATGGCTCAGCCCAGGACTTTGCAGCCCCACAGAGAGCTTCACTGAGGACAACAGACGCAAACTTAGGCAAAGGTGACTTACAGCTCTCAGCCAAAAATTAGGCCCCGGCAATAAGCCTTTGCCAACAACACTCCTACAAAGCTCCTCATGAAGTTGCAATTTTAAAAGAAATGTTTTCCCATCAAAATTCAATAGCATTTTATAGGCACATACACTTTCTTCCTTTTCTGGCCTGTGTGAAATCTAATATCAGGATTATTAGCCATTTGTCATTTCAACCTATAATTTAGCAAGCCTTTTTGTGTTTGAGTTATGCTTTCCTCACACCTTCCCTGTCAGCTTGCAGCCATAGATTCATTCAAGAAGCTGTCTGGGTCATATTGGTTGACCTCTTAGAACAAAGAGTTTCCATGTTTCTTATTCTGCTTCCCTAAGAGGCACCATTAGTTCTGCTCATCTCTTTTAAAATGATTTTTATGACACAATAACATTTCAAGTTTTCCATATTAATCTTCATTTTATTTCTTGAAATACTTAGGCAAATAATTCCGTTAAGACATCACTGATGGGAAATTCTCTTTCTTCTTTACTCTGTCTACTTAAAGCCAACTCTGAAAAATAATAAATTTTTTCTCTGAATCAGCTGAGCACTGGAAAAAAAAAAAGTCTGGTCTAGTACTTCACGACATCTTAGAGAAAACACTGTGACAAACAATTAAAGCAGAAACTCTTAATATGACCTTTTCCTCCCCATCGGTGAATATATATTCATATCTGGGATCCTATATCAGAATTTAAAAGTTTCTTTTTTTTTCTTCTTTTTTAAAGATTTTATTTTTAAGTAATCTCTACACCCAATGTGGGGCTCGAATTCACAGCCCCGAGATCAAGAGTCGCATACTCTTCTGACGGAGCTAGCCAGGTACCCCTAAAGGTCTATTTTGTTATACGTCAGTTGAAAGATGTCTGAGTGCAAAGGGAAAATGAAAATAAAACAAATTTATAATCATTGCCAATTTGCTAAAAACACACACACAATGAACACCCAGAGGTGTAGGTGGTACTCACCCCACAGCCCAGACCGCTGCCCCCTTCACAAGTGACCTTCGTCATGCCTGGCTCGGGAAGCAGCCCCGCTCCACAGCCAGGGCTGGGGCACAGCACACCCCCCATCCGTAGCACACACTCTTCAGCACCATATTGCTGGTACCGGTTATACTGCAAAAAAAACAAAAACAGAAACAAAACCCAACATGAGTTTTTAAAAGTGATAATACTAAGATGTGCTGTTTTAGCCAAAATGTTAATAGGTCATGGTGTGTGGATTTTCTTGTTCATCTGTTTTGGTAAAAAAACCAAAGAGGATGGGGTCGGGTGGATGAGGTACGATCCAACATAAAGAAAGCCTGCCCAATTGCAATTGGCAAAACAGGTAACTTCGTATTTCTAGGGAATTGGTCCTAAATTTTCCCCCCAAAGTTTGTTCTTTTAATATTACTACAATCAACTGCATTTAACAGTCTTATTTCATACGAATTTTAGGAGCACACTATATTTTAAGTTATGGCATCATTATCAAGCTCATCAAGTAGTAATTTTCATGCCTCTCTTCAGGAGTCTATGGGCTTTTAAAACCATTTTGAAGATAGTCCTGATATTCCACCCTGTGCTAATTGTGGGCAGCCCACATGATATCTGAGCATATCTGAGCAATGCTGAGCATATTCAGCTAGATGAAGAAGAGATTCATGTTTTCCTTTCATCATTATTCTCTTTCTTAAAGCATGTTTCTTTTATCCCTGACTTCATCACGCCGTTGCGTGGCTCAACGCCCTCCGTTGTTTCCCCAGCCTGCAGAATAAAACTACACAGTGCAGTGTCCAGCATCTTCCTGTTGCAGCCCTGTTATTGTTCTCCTCGTGTTATTTGATCATATTCACTTCTAAAATCAGATCAAGTCAAGTGAATTTGCTCAACTGTGAATTAATTTATGCAACATTCGGTGACAGTCTACTGTGTAGGTGTCAGACCTGACCGTGGGCGATACAGCAGTGAACAAAACAGACACCTCTGCTCTCATCCACCTGCCCATAACAATAATGCTGAAAGGTTATATTTCAGTGGGAAGGAGAATAAAAACCAGAGAAGCAGCACATTTTGGAGATGATGGGGACTATAATTTTGAAGAGGTGATTAGGGGATAGGGGATGCCTTAATAAAGAAGGTACATGGAAGCAAACATCTAAGGGAGATTAGAAAAGCAAGCCATGGAAGCAAACATCTAAGGGAGATTAGAAAAGCAAGCCCATTCATTCAAGACAGCTTCTTGAATGAATCTATGGCTGCAAGCTGACAGGGAATAGTCATGAGCCCATACCTGTGGGAATGGGCTTTTGGGTCAAGGACAGAGCGGTGCCAAGATGCAGAAGCCAGAATGCTCTTGGTGCTCTGAAGTACAGCAGAGGCCAGTGTGGCTGAGTGACAGCAGACAGGGAAATGACATAAGATGCGTCAGGGAGCTCTTGGGGATCTGGGCTGTGTAGGTCCCTGAAGGCCACTAGGAGAACTCTGGCTGCCATTCTGAGAGATATGGGAACCACGGGAGACTTTGGAGCTGTGGGGTGACATCATTTGACTAATCTTTTAAAGACAGCCATCTGGCTGAAATATTCAGAATCGACTCTCGCGGGCAAGGACGGAAAGAGGAAGCAGAGGAGCAGGCAGGAGGTTTTCAGGGATCCACATGCGAGATGGCAGTGGCTTGAAGCAGCAAAGTAGTGGTGGAGGTGGGGGATCAGCTGGATATATTTTGAAGGCAGAAATGGCAAAATTTTTAGGCAGATCGGATACATGGCATGAGGAAAAAAAAGGAATCAAGCAGGAATGTAATGTTTTTGCCTGAGAAGACAGAAGGACACACACACACACACACACAGAAAGAGACAAAGAATGAATTACAGAGATGGGAAGACTTATAAGAAAGGGATGTGTCTGCATATGTGTGAGTGTGCATGAGCGTGTGTGTGTGTAGGTTGGGAGTTGGGAAAAGGAGTCATTATTTCTACTGTGCTCATCTTCAGTTTGATAAACTGCTACACAGCTAAGATGCTGAGTGGCTAATTGAATATATGAGTTTGGAGTTTAGGAGAAAGATGTGGGTTGTAGATACAAATTTTGAAATCATATGTGCATGGAAGGCTGGGAAGAAAAGGGTTAGCATCAGGCCTCCCATGCATTTTCTCATTTTTCTGGCCCCGGGAAAGAAAGACGACTTGGTCAAATCCTTTTGTAAACATGCTAATGGTACATCCATACAATGGTATTTACTAGAAAAGACTCCTTAACTATGGAATACATTAAGCAGGAAATGCTTCCATGATGAATGATTCCTCGAGTGATGGGGAATGATGAGACAGTTTATATAATTGAGAGATTTCATGTTAATGATCATTCCATGAACTTCTCTGAAACCTCATTTATTAAGTCTGGCCTAGAGTACACCCTAAGATGCTGAGAAACAACCCATACTTCTCTGTGCTTTGTGTGCACCTCATTATTACCCATATCTTTGAAGCTATTAGTAAAGCTTGACACAAGGTTACATCTATGATTCCTGTGAGTCTGATTTGACAATCCAATTCTGTGTTATCTCAATAGTCATGAGGCTGGCTGAGACTATCTAACTTTTGTAAGGAAGATGAGAAGGAGCCAGGAAAGAAGCAGCAGCTTATAGGCAGGTGGAAAATGAAAAGGATGTAGGTGTCCTGGAAGCCAAGGGAACAAAATTCTTCAAGGGGGGTGTCATGATAAATTGTCTCAAGAACCGTACAGAAGGCAATTACTGAAAACTGGTTGGAGTTGGAAATGCATATGTCATTGTGATCTTGACAAGAGCCATTTCAGGGGAGTCATGGAGCCAAAAGCCTTAGTGGAGTTAAATGGAGTCAAGACAGAATTGGAGGAAAAGAATTCTAAGAGGTGAGAATGGGTCCTTCTTCGTGTAGGAGTTTGGCTAAAAAGGAGAGCAGGAGTATGGGCTAGCAGCTGAAGAGGGCAGTGGGACTACCAAGGATTTTTTGAAATTGGAGAAATAATACGCTTGTATGCTGAAGGGAATGAGTGGGAAGAGAGGGGAGAACTGATGATGTCAGCTAGGAAGTGAGCTCCGTCCTTGGGCAGGTGGAGGAGTGGGATTGCAAGGATGAGTAGAAGGTTTGGCTTGAGGAGGGAAGGCCGCCATCCTTAGCAAAGGAAGGAAGGCAAAGTATTTGGGCCCAGGTGCAGACAAAGGAGGTGTTGGAAATTTGAGAAGAGAAGGAAGATATCAATGATCAGGGGAGAGGGAATGGATGGAGGGAGCCAGCATTATTGCTAGGCAGCACTAACAACCCATTTGTAGGCAGAGATTATGAATTGAAAGGAAAACTAGTCAGCAGAATTTTATGTTTTTCTCCAATACCTGGCTGCAAAGTACAGAGTAGGCAGGAAGTTGGATTTAAGCCAGGTGGGAGTTTGGTCAGAGAGCAAGACACTCCTCAGTCCCTCCCACCCCTATGTGCATCCCCTCATGCAACTGTGAATGAGTTCAATAAATATCTATCGAGCCCCTCTGAGGTGCTCAGCTCAGTGCTGTACCACTGGACTGTCCAACCTTCACGCCTTGGCCTACCCAAAATGGGTACAAAGTTCTAGTTTTGCAAGATGAGTAAGTTCTGGAGATCTAGTGTGTGCAATGGTAATACATTGAATAATACTATATTGTATACTTGAAATTTGCTCAGAGGGTAGGTATTTCAGAACTATAAGGCTTTTCTTAACATTTGCTATTTTACATCTGTATCTCCTTTCTTCTACACTGGTTCTTAAGAACACAGAGGATGACGGAAGAGAAAACAATATTCCACAATAGCTCATTTGCTTGATCTCATACATATACAAGGATATTAGAATAACAATACCAATATCACTATGAATATGATTACTAAAAACCTCACATTATCTTTACATGCTATACCATTTCTTCTGCCAAATTTTTATAATAATTATACTGTATCTGTATTGTTGAAACATATGGCCATTCCATACTATGCTTTCTTTTTCTTAATTTTCATGTTATCTTGGGTCTAAACACACACACACACACACACACACACACACACACACACACATACCCCTCATGTTCACCACCAGTCCTTATGTTGATGTCTCTCCAGTAATTTTGGTTGTTAGAAGGATATTCTCCAGTAAATTCCTCAGAAGGAGTGCATGGGAAAGACATTCACTGAGGTCTTATGTATGGGTAACCATTCTTTTGGGGCCTTTATTCTTGAAAATGAATTTGACTGGATATAAAGTTCTTGGCTCACAGTTCTTCCTCCTTGAGCATCTTTATTGTCTTATTCCATGTGTTTCTGGTATAAGGCATTACAAGCTTGATACAATTTGATTTTTTTTTCCTTTACACATTGAATTGATAATCTTTTTGCCCAGATGCCCAAAGGATTTTTTTTTTTTTCTTTAGAATCTGGTAGTTTGTTAGAATATACCTTGGTGCTGGTCATTTTTGATCAATTTTCACGATTCAAGGAAGCTGTATTGAATTTAATTTTCAGCGTTTGCTCTATTTTCTTGCTTCGATGTGTTTCTTACAGGATTTCTAGTATACATATATTGGATCTTCTTTACTCACCTTCTCCATCTGTCAACTTTTCTGGAATCTCATCTCACTTTACTTCCATGTTTTAGAAGTTTCTTCCTTTTCACTTCTTATTTCTCTTAAGACAATATCTGTTATTTATGTGTATTTATATAATTTCTTAATCATTTGGTTCCTTTTGAAATAGTTACTCTAGTTTCCACCTGACTGACATACTTTTCTTGTGTCTCAGGACATCATTCTGCTCTTCATTCTCTGTAACTCTTCAAAACCTTGTATGGAATTTAACTTTGCTTCTTGCTGTTGCACAGTTTTACATGAAATCAGTTCTGCAACTTTAGAAACAAGTAGGATCCAGCATAGCTCTTCGTGGTTCTAGAGCTTCCTCTTCTCGTTGGTGGAACTCACTTTCTATGAGCTTCCAGCTTCGTTACCCACTTTTAACTGGATTTCCTCTTCCCTCATCCCCTTTTCTATTCCAAGCACATTTCTGCTCAGTGTGAGGCCTTGTCTCGAAAGAGATCTTTGGCTGGTTAAGTTTTGTGAGTGCAGGAGTATCCAGTCCCTTCAGACCTTACTGTAGACCCTTTGCACTACCCCCCAATCCTTTTTTGTATTTGTATCTCCTGAATTTGCTATAGTATCTTGTCCATAGCTGGTAAACAACAAATTCTTGTAGGATGAATTAATGAAATCTAACTCCAGTGAGCACCAATTAATTAAATACTTCTAACAAAATAATTAATGGCGATGGGAATTAATAACAGTGATGGAGGATGGATTTCTATTTTAAATAAATGGCTCTCAAGCAATTGGCTATTTTCCGATGTAACGACAGATCACCTATCTATTTAATTTAGTTAAGGGATTTTACTACTATGACGATAGCTTTTATCTACGAAGAAGTTAACCTATGGACAAAGACCAATAACACTTTAGAAATTCTTGCTGAGTGCATTCATAGTGGCCTCAGATACTGATGAAATGTGAAATCATGCTCTTCTTTCCATTGATTAGCTAAGGAATTTATAAAAAATGACTTTATTATAGTCATTCTATTTGTGATACACTCAAGTGAATTTGAGCATACAACTTCTTTTCTAAAGGAAGACAAATATTTTAACTTATATACCTGGCAATTTCTGATAATTAAAAAGTACACACATCTGAAATAAAACCTATGCCTACTGAGTGCATTACTTTTTTTTTTTTAACATCATGAAATTTATAAGAACAAACATTTGACCTGAAGACAGTAATGAGTTAGTATTCACAGAAAGCTTCATACCCTAAGGAAAGAAATTAGATGTGTGATTATCTCTAGGTCATTAGAGATACTTATTTGGTTCCCTTCAAGATATGGCCCACATTTCCATGGATTCCTTTCAGCCACTTATGGCACAATGTTGACAATGCATTGAAAGAACCCAACTATATATTTACTAGAGAGTTGTAACAAATCAGCACTAAGTAGAGCGGAATATCTATATTCGTCTGAGTGCAAAATACACACAATAGTGATAAAGTGATAAATGGACCCCAACTGGGGAAAGTGAACAGATACTGATCAGTTGGTACTACTTGCGGCATATGCAAGGGCTTTCTTTACTTATCAATGATGGGGAGCATTTTACGAGCAGAACTGAAGGAACGTGATTAATTAGTAATGTGCGCTAAGTCTGTGTAGAATCTATTCTCAGGTGAGTTCAAAAGAAGCAAATTCTCTAAAAATCCTTTATTTATTGTTTGTCTTTGGATTCACAGTGAGGGACTGTGTGTGCACCTTTGTATGTGTAGACATAGCCATCCTTACCTGCCAACTAATGCTGTTTCAGCCATTACAACTAGTTTGCCAATTTATAGATATACTTTCATAAAATGGATAATCCACAGACAGATAGCTAAGATAATTTAGAGGGACACCATGATATTCACAAAAATTTTTGAAAATAAATATTAACAAAAAGCATACCACTTTGCCCCTAAGGAAAAAAATTTTTTGAACATTTCTTGTATTTCATCATATTATAGTGAAAATGCATTCCATTAGTACGACCTATCTAGGTAAAAATCTCAACTAATCGCTATGGTTTATATTTTATTTATTTGAGGAGTAAATTATTCAGTATTTATGTGTATGCTCATGGATTCTCCTAAGAATGGAAAATATTCATTTTAAAGTATAAAGTTTAGAAGTTTCCATAAGCTGCTATTTTAGGAATCTGAATAATGAATCATGGGCGAGTATAATCAAAGAGAGGTTGTATTTTTGGTGGTCTATAGGTAGGTAGAAGAGTTGAGTTGGGTGGAATATTGTTCTATAATGAAGCAAGGGTCTCAGGTTCAAGTCCCACATGGGCCAGCTAGCTTCCCCTTTCTTGCTGGCCATTGACTGCATGCTAAAGACTCATGGTCACTCGAGGGGTCAGGCTGGGAAGGACCTGCACCTGGCTATCTTGCACCACTGGAAAACCACCCAAAAGACCTGTGTGGGAAGACACGGACCTCTTTGTTGTGATACTGGATTTGCATGCTTCCCTAAGAAAAGCAAGCAACAAGGAACCTAAATTTTAAAAGCTGCAGGAAATCTGAAGTACAGGAATACTAGGTAAATCGAAAATCTGAGAAAACTGGCAAATGTTCTGTCAAAATGAGTCACAGCTTGTCAGCAATCCAGGCGCTCCATGGCAGCTTTTCAAATCCTCTGAGCTGGGAAGGAAGGCTGTTTTTGTTCCGCCGTGGAATTTTCCAGAGCGTCCTTTTGGGGGCACTCAGGTACAGCTACAAAACGACCCCTATACAGGCTGGGGCCTGTCTTGCTTTCCCCTCCCTAAATTCTGGCTTCTCTGAAGTCATAGCCACAAGCATCCAGAGGCTTCCCTCCGTGGGTCCTCTCTCTGAATCCCGCGTGGAAGAGAGAAAACCCCATCAGAAATACCGTTTGCTGAACTACTCCTCTGTGCCAAGCCACTGTGCCAACACTTAGCCTGTGCAGTGCATTCTCTGTCTACTCTGGGGACTAAAAGATGAGGCCACTGAGTCACACGGAAGTTCAGTCCTTTGCTGGCCTTCACACAGGCAGGACACCCCCAATCCCGGATGGAAAATCAGGACTGTGGCTCTGAAGACCACCCTTTCCCAATACCAAGCTGCGCCCACTTTCTCTTTTTTCCTTTTTATTAAAAAAATTTTTTTTTCAGCTCATTATTCCTCAGTCATCTTTTAGAAAATAATGAAAATCAGTTTATTATAGAATTTCCTCTTTGGATAAAAAAAAATCTCCAATAACTTCATAGAGAAACACGTTTATCATGAATCCATTTCTCCTTGCTCTGCAGAGGATGTCCTATTTTCTATATGTATTAGAATTAAAAAAAACCCACAACGCTTGTTAAATTCTCAGTAACCTTAATCTTTTTTTTCCTCATTTGCAGGTAGTTAGCCCCCAGGGGAGTTGGTGACAGCCTCTGTGGGCGTGCCTGCCACATTGCTGTTTGTAGTCTCTGTTCTGTTGCTAATAATGTTTTCTTTATCCCTGGACATCTGTCATCGACTGATGGAGTAAATTGGCTAGAGAAAGGTCTGGCCCTTGTTCACTGCATAGAAAAAACAATCATTAGGATGGCTGAAATCAGATGTAAGGAGAAAACAGATCAAACACCACCTGCAATATAATTGGAGCAATAGACTGTACTCTGGATTGCAACTTAGGAGGTTTTCTTCTTTTTTTAAAATTTTTTAAATTTATTTCATTTTTTCAAAGTAATCTCTATGCCCAACGTGAGGCTCAAACTCATGACCCCCAGATCAAGAGTCAAGCGTGCCCCACTGCCTGAGCCAGCCTGGTGCCCTGAAGTTTTTGCTCTTTCAGATGTTCCTGATGACATGATGTCAAAAAGTATTTCAACATCCAGTGGTTGTGGAATCTTCCGGAAAGGAGGTCAAAACCAATTGGCTGCTTCGTCCCTTGTCTTTTCTGTGGCCATGGCAGTGCCCCCAGGAGGGCAAGGCTATGAAGGTGGGCTCCCTCGAACTGTTTTCCTCACAGGAGTGACTCCAGAGACTTCTGGAGGTTTTGCAACAGGACCACTAAGCACATGCTGTTGATAGGGCAGTCAGCATAGGGCAGGGGGGCCCGTGGATACGTGTTATTTATCCTTTACTACAGTCCCTGAGAAGTGGTTTTGATCAGTACTTCTGATGGCCTCTGAACTCAAGCGCCTCACCTTCAGAGGAAGGGGATTTTTCTCTGACTTCCTCGAGAGGCACCGTGGTGCTCATCATCTCCCCTCCCCCTCTCTGTCTCTTCCTAGGCTTTCATTTCCTCAAACACATTTCCAAATGTTGGGGCTCCTTAGGGTTCACATGGTTCCTTGTCTTTTATCTCCATTTGGCAATTGCCATGGATTTAAAATACCATCTGCCCAGGGTGCCTGGCTGGCTCAGTTGGAAGAGCTTGTGATTCTTAATCTCAGGGTCATGAGTTCAAGCCCCACATTGGGTGTAGAAATTACTTAAGTAAATAAACTTAAAAAAAATAGAATACCGCCCACATGCCAGAGACCCCACATTTATCTCTCCATCTCTGACCCCTGACCTCCATCTCCTCTGAATTCCAAAACACACATCCAAATCCCAACTTGCCTCCTTCTCAATGTTTCAGGCCTATCACATCTGTTCAGAGTTGAGCCCCGGATTCCTCACCTCCATCCTTACCTTCCTACCATCTTACACACCTCGGTAAGATAAAACTGTAGGACTCCTTCATGTCCCTGACCCACAGTTAATCAATCCCTGAGACCTTTCATCCGACCTCTGAATATTCACTTCTTTCTCTTTCCTCTGCCAACTGTCTTGATCCAGACCCTGTCCATATTGGACCAAGACTGACATTCTTGAAATGGAATTTGCTTAATGCCCGCCCCCTCCTTAAACTTTCAAGAATTTTCCATTGAAAATAGAATTAAATACAAATCTTGACCATGGCCTACATGGTGTGGATGGTCTTCATCTTTCATCACTGTCCCTCTTGCTCATTATCTTCCGGCCACATTGCTTTTATTTATTATTTATTTATTTTTTTTTTTTAAAAGATTTTATTTATTTATTTGAGAGAGAGAGCATGAGAAGGGGGAGGGTCAGAGGGAGAAGCAGACTCCCCGCGGAGCAGGGAGCCGGATGTGGGACTTGATCCCGGGACTCCAGGATCATGACCTGAGCCGAAGGCAGTGGCTTAACCAACTGAGCCACCCAGGCGCCCGACACATTGCTTTTATTTAGTGGCCTGAACAGGACACTCTCTTCACCTCTTGGGTGGGGGGGTCACTGAACATACACTTCCCTCTGTTTCGAATGTTCTTCTATCCCATACTGAGATCCCAGCTCAGTGAACAGTGGTGCCTTTTCAACCTTTACGGTTCATGGTTCCTTAGCTCCTTATCTAAATTAGGTTAAATCTCAATCACTGTTTTCTTAGCATTTACCATGATTTGTTCTTGTGATTTCCTTGTTTACCATTGTATCTAACACTAGCACAGTAATAGTACAAAAAAGGTATTCACAAAATGTTTGTTGAATAAATGAATTTTGTTTCCTTAAAATTGATTGAACCTGGGGTTGGGGAAGCTGGTAGAAGTGCAGGTACTTTGGAAACGCAGTTCTTCTGAAGGCTCTCACAGCCCTAGGGACTGATGCCAGTTATCACTCCTGGTGGGTTGTTCTTTTTCTTTTAAGGCTCACCTTGAACTTTGGAGTCACTTATGACCTACTATGTGATAACATCTTTGCCAAGTAGTTTGGACTTGGGGGCATGAAAGGTGCTTTATGAATGTGAATTAGAAACACAAGTCACGGGGCCAAGAAGCTAACGTAAATGGGTTATATGTTAAATTCCAAGGAGTTTTAATTGTATTTTTATTTTAGGAAGGTAAATTATTTATAGTGTGTAATGATTTATTTTTAATCTAGATCTCAAAAATCAAGTGCCTATTAGGGACCGATGAAAATGGAAAGGAATCACATATGAAGAAATTAGATGACCGATAAGCAACTCCACCATCCAGCAGCGGATTCAGTAATTAACCAGTATCTGCGTTCATCTTACCAGTTCACTTTTAGGTGCACATCACACTTACTTCATTGCCTACCTTGTTGCTACTAGTTCAATCTAGTGATTGAGTATAAATAATGTAAATAGTATTTAAATCAGAAACATTTTAGTGTAGCACTTACTATTTGCAAGTCACTTTGCAATCCTATTTATTTCCAAAAATTCTAAGAGATGGCTGACCATTTCTCTTCCTTTTCTACAAATGGAAAAGCCACATTAGTGAGGGACTGAAATGATGTGTCCAAGGGCACTTGTAACACATATTAATATAAAATTTCATTTTGTCAAGTGATAAAAGTTGCCTCCAGCATCCAGAGAGAGCCTGAATGTTTCATCAGCTCCCGGAGAGGGAGCGGCCGCCCTACTCCAACCCGCAGGAGCAGTGGGGCTGGACTGTTCGGCTTTCTCTCCAGAGCCTCAGCACCATCTGCCCTGAGGCCACCAGTTTCTGTCATGTATCATCAGGATAGAAATGTCCCAGACTGACACATCCAATTTATATCAGTCCCCAAAGCAGTCCCTGGCTCCCCTGTCATTCTCCAGTCTGACCCCACCCCCACACGCAGCTCTGTGCACCCCTTTGCCCTTTTTGTCCTTGAGCTTTCCCGACTCCCGCCCCTGTGACTTCAAACCACTCCCAGGGTCCTTCTCCCGTTCTTCCCTCCCTGAAACTGGCTCCTGCCCTGGGACACCACTTCCTCGGATACTCCCTCACATGTTTTCTGCACACTTTGTACTACCAAGCATTGCTCCACAATGCTCCAAGTCGAACAGTTCTCTTCTCTCCTGAAACCAATCCTCCAGCCTTGAATTTCGAACCATCAGGCTCCACTGGGTGCTCTTTCTCCATCAGCAGGCAGCTCCGGAGCCCCACCTCCCTCTCCCCAATCTCCCCCCCAGCACTCTCTCCCTGCTCCCTCCTGACCACATTTCTTGAAGCTTCAGTTTGTGACTCAACAGAACTCTCTCCAAGTTGGCTCTGGTGGTAATTCTGGAGGGTCTCAATGTCCACATGGGCCACACTTCCGACACCCTGGCTTCCCGAGTCCGTGACCTCAACTTCTGCAGTCAACTTTTCCTCTATCCTAACTCGGCCATCAGCACTCCCAGCCCTCCCCTGGCCCCACCATTGCCAGTCCCTGCAAGCCACTGCAATCTCAATGTCAAGGATCCCATTCTTCAGCCAACACCTGCTTTTCCAGCTAAACCTTGCTAGTCCTTAAATTCCCAAAACTCTTTGGACCCACTGGGACCTGGAACCAACCGACCAACTACCTTTCCCACCCAGTCTCTTCTCATCCCACCTCTCCGCTCTCCTGGCTGAAAACCAAACTCCGGGTTGAACCCAGCTCTCTGTTTTCTGCACCTGTGCCCTATACAGTTGAATGTGACAGAAAGACAGCAGGCTCATGGATCTCGCTCCAAACTCATTCCTTTCCCAAGTTTATTACTCCCTACCCTCCTAAATGACGATTTCACTATCCTTTCATCTCCCTGGAAGGCTCTGCCCGCAGGTGTGCTCTCAGCTGCCAACTGTCCCTCCCATTTCACCGAGAGAAGAGGGACAGCAGTAGCAACCACCCTGCATATTCAGCCGTCCCCACTGCCACCAGGCTGAGCCGTCCCTACTCGTGTCTCAGGTGGAGCCTCTACTCAGCGGCTGTGAGCCAGGACGTTGTTCCTGACGGTCTCTCCTCTCCCCTGCATCACCAACCCCTTACGCTTCTACAGAGTCACTCCCATTGGCCCATCAACATGCCTCAGCTTTTCCTGTAAAAAAAGAAAAGGATCTTGATTCCACATTCCCCCACCCCAGCTGCCTCATTCTTGGCTTTCCTTTACAGCTGAATTCCTTAAAAAAGAAGTCACCAGTATTTGCTCTCTCCCATTCCTCTTCCTTTTCTGGACATGAACCCAATTCAAGCAGGCTTTCAGCCCTGCCATCCCCTGGTCAAGGCCACCAAGGACCTCCAAGTTTCAAATTCCAATGTTCATTTCTCACCCGGCTCCTGCTTGGTCTCATGGAGCACGGATGATCAGCCTTCCTTCCTAGAAATGCTTCCTGCCTTTGGCTTCCAGTGCACACTCTCCTGGATTTCTTCCTACCTTACTCCAACCACACCTCGTATTTCATAATGCTTTTTACGTGAAATGAGCATTACAGAGGGTCATGTCAGAACTTCTGTACTCGCTTTATTCTCTATCTGGAAAGCTCCTTTTCCAGACATCACCAGGATGCTTTCCTGCACTCCTTTCAGGTCCTCACTCACAAATCACCTGCTCAGTGAGGTTCTTCCTGACCACCTTATAGAAAATTCACCTCTTCCGCCTGTTACCACTACCCCCTTTTTGGTTTTATTTTTCTCCATGGCCATAATAACCACCTAGCATAATGTATATTGAACATGTATGTGTATGTGTATATAGCATAACGGTTTTCCACTGATGGGTATTCCGTTTTCACTCCTATATCCTGATAACCGAGAATGGCATATAGCACCTGAGGAGGTGCGCAGTGAGTATCTGCTGAATGAAAGGAAAGAAGGAAGGAAGGAAAAGTGTTTTTTTTTTTTTTTCAGGAAATAAAGATCAATATTGCTGTGCACCCTGTCCCCATGTTGCACAACTAATCAGAGTAATATTGATTTTGATTATGGCTCGATTAAATTTCTAGGAGAATGCAAAGTGGCCTGACTTGTATGCAAATCTAAGATGATTATAGTTGGCTTCTTTCCCTACTAATCACCAATGACTCTAACACAAATAGGGAAATAATTTGCAAATATTGGTACAAGTTAGAAGAGAAGGCTCCATTATCTGAGTGGAAATGTCAGGGCAACAATCTGTAATTCTTACTTTAAGAAATCTCTCAGGCTTTCACAGGAAAATGGCTGGGAGATGCATGTGTTTTCCTAAATAGGTATGTTTGAGGGAGTCAGTTATTAACTCTTACCTGCAATGGAGGGTAACTGATTTTGCTTATATTTGAATAAACACTTATGCCTGCTGAATTCTGGACTCGGCAGTATGAAAACACAAAGGAGACATTCTGAAATCTGTTAAATCAAGGAATTGGAAATAATTCTAGTTTTTTATCCTCCCCCAATTAGCTCCTTTCTGTTTTTAATCTAATATTGGACACAGGTGTCCAACTTTGCAATATACACATACCAAAGAAAAACACCCCCACCACAAACTCATCGACAAAACTCATCTCCCTTTGCACGCTCCCTGGTCAGACATGACAAAGATGACCTTTGGGGGTAAAAACCAGTAAGAGAGGGTGAGGTAGGTCACGCCCCATGTTTGGTGTGAGTATTTCAGGAATAACTTGACATCAAGATTTCACATAATACTATGGAAGCTGTAATTCTATACAAAGATTAAGAAATTTATTTGTATGCAGGCAAAGTGTGCACGCACGTGTGTGTGTGTGTGTGTGTGTAATTCGGCACCCTGAATTATTTACTTAGCACATCCCTTTAAAATCTGACATGTCGCCGAGCACCACAGTACTGAAGTAATCTACTTTTAATGGGCCATCCTTTGTATGTATATACGTCACACGTTTGTATCCGTAGAGAAAGCAGTTGCAGTGAGATACGGAGAAGGTGCACACCGTGCAAAGGTCTGGTGAGAGGGGCTGGCGCCCTCACCCGCAGACCTCACGTCAGGGCCGTCTGTGGTGCCTGGTCTCTTACCCATCATGCGTCCGGACACTAACTTGTTGGCTCTCCTGCCACCACGTTGTTCCTGCTTACCGCCAGCATCCTGAGATGAAATGCTCCGGCAGATAGCAGATGTACCAATTAACAACCTCTCAGGTCTGATGGATAGAAGAGGAAAAGAGCGTCCTCACACATATCTGCAGCGTGGCTTTCTTCCCCGTTTTAGGGCGCCAAGGGTCAGGAGACACACTCTGCCTCCCTGGAGAGAGCCCAAACTGTCTCATTAGTGTCTATCTTTCGCGACACGCTGGCACTGCCTTTGAGAGGCCCACTCACCTGCTCTTCTCCAAGAATCCTGAAGTGATGGAGCTCTTTAATCAAGGAGTTGGGGCAGCCAGCTGTTGGAGAACAGAATGAATCACAAACGCGTTATTCCCTTTCGGTGCGGTAATGGGTTCTTACATGCACGTATGACTAGCAGCGCCTGGTGTTGTTGGGGGGGACGCAGACCCCCACCTGCACAACACATTCTAAGCAACTACTCAAAGGCCACACCTTGGAGGGTGCTACGGCTGCCGTCCGGCCCCCCACTGTGACACTGGGAAGGAGCAGGTGAGCGCAGCCAAGCCTTTTCTCCCTCCTGATGGTGACCCGGCCTTTGTGGGGCTTTAGGCACCATGTTATTTCTCCCTAGCACGTCACTTGTCCCTCATAGAGAGCCAGGATTCTGTGGGGCTGGAGTGGGAGAGTTGGTGAGTATAGGTTCACTGTGCTTATTTACCACATCCTGTTTCCTCGCTCTGGGGGGGAGGGTGCTGCACAC
Source organism: Halichoerus grypus (assembly GCF_964656455.1). Lineage (NCBI taxonomy): Eukaryota > Metazoa > Chordata > Mammalia > Carnivora > Phocidae > Halichoerus > Halichoerus grypus. Next base: position 7,234,849 of record NC_135720.1, on the reverse strand, counting down.
AGGGAACTAAGAAGGAAGACGGGGCAGCTGGATATCGCATCTTCACGGGATTTGGTTGTAGTTTAGAACCTTGCCTGGTTCTTCCAGGAGGGCCCTGTCAAGGCTAGAAGGAGCCTGTCTTTCGGTTTGGAAAGGGGTTCTTATGGAAAGGACCTGGGAAGAGAGCCAGGATGGTCAGGGTGCCCATGACCTTCCATTCTACCCGGTCGGTAAGAGCCTCTTTAGGCTTTCCCATTTTCTTTCTCCAGTTGTAAACAGAAATAAGTAAATAAATTATATGTATGCATGCCAGTACATGCTTAGTCATCATTTAATTATGTTCTATCCCTGTCCTTTTAATTGAAAAATTGTACGTATTAGTTTGTAGTCATTTATAATATTAACTCTAGTAACAAAAATTGATATAAAAGCTCACTTCTTAGATACAATCTATGGATTACATAATCTGTTGAAGCTTCTACTAAGGAATTGGGTTGTACGCAAAATGCACCAAAGCAATCACTGTGCTGTCGTTCATGTTACTCAGCCTTGTGATGTAAGAATAAAGTACCGAGGACGAGGACGTCTGTCTGGGGAGGGCAGGCTGAGGAAGGAGGGAGGTGTCATCTTCACGGAGGTGAAGGAGTTATCCTTTGCAAGAGAGATTAGATTTGTGTTTTATTCTAGAAGGTAGGATTAAAACTAAGAGGGAAAAATGACATCAGTAGACTTTGGTTCAAAAGTAAGAAATTTCTAACTTAAAAATGGAATGAATACATTGCCTGATGAGCTACTAACTGTAGGTTTTCAGACACAGGCTAAATGACTATTTCTGCAGGATATTGTAGAGATGAATTTGACAGGGTCTATTCCAATTCAGAAATTCTGTGGTCATGTAAAATGCTGAAACACGGTTTTGCTGTTTGATGTTATACTTGACATTGTCTTTGATACTATAACATTTCAGACCTTGCAAGAGTGGTTTACAAATGCTTACCAAAGTAGTACAAAAGAGTTTTAAAAATATAAACAAAATCTAAACAGGCGATGTCACCATCTGATAGTAGACCAAGAAAATGAATGAAAATCCTTAGATGAATATTTTGGTGGAAAACACAGTATGTTAATTGCCTCCGGCACGTCCAATGCTATACAGAAGGGAAGCTAGATCCTTGACATGAGAACCGTGTTTGTCCAACTGGATGCCACGGACATGTGGTCTGAAGGTTCTTTTTGAGACGTTCATATCAGAATTGCTATTCTGATAATTACCTAAACAGTTAGGAGAAGTCATGCTGGATCATTCGGTTGGCCACAATTCAACTAAGAACTATGGTGGAAGTTCAGCCTCATCTCGGTGCTAGAATTTTAGATCATCTTGGGAAGAAGAGGTTCTGTGAAACCCATAAGGAAAGAGCCAAGGCAGAATTCCAGGGATGCATTTCCAATAAGCGGGGGGCCCGCGGACTGGCACCAAGTGTAGGAGGTTCACGTGGGAGAGGCACCATGGGTACAGCGACGTGGGCACGCACAGTTCAGGGGAACCTGGCCAGCCAGCCAGGGCCTTGGTTGCATCCCAGGCAACAATTTAGTTTCAGCAAAATGCCAACATCTGTGATACGAAATTCACAGAATTTAACTGGAATGCTTTTGGTTTTGTTCTTTTATTTATATTTAATTTACTGATTTTCATTTGGGCCTTCCAGTTGTATAAGCATAAAATGTTTATGTCTAAATTTATATCTAGACTATATATAGTCTAGATATAAATTTAACTAGATTTAAGAGAGATTATATCTAGATTTAAGAAATATTATTTTGCGAAATAGTTTTATTCAACCTTATTAATTTTAGAGGATTTTTTAAAAATGTTGTCCTTCACATCCCTCAAATTTGAGAAAAACTGATTTGACTTACTTTAATGCCAGGTAAAATAAGAACCAGAATTTAAAATTAGCCTGTCTTCAGGATTTGTATTCTAACATTCTCCTAAGATGTAACTTCAAGGATTGATGTCAATGAGAGTTCCAATATAAACATCTTTCACAGAAGACTAGATAATTACCTGGCACACCTGGTAGGTGGAATAAAATATAATAAACAAGGACAGATATGGCATTAGTTAGAAGGGAAGACGTGGGAGGGGGTCAAGATATTTAAGAGACCACGGGAGGGGCACCTGTAATTGTGGTCGCCACAGGAACATCAGTGCGGGAAATGGACAGACACAAACTTTGTGTGAAGGCGAGTTTCAAAATCACAAAACTAGAAACACAAGACACACACGGAATTCAGTAGTGTGAGGAGGTGGGGTGGAGGCACCAGGAGGAAGAAAGAGCCTGGCATAGGAGGACTACATGGAGAGTGTTGTTAATGGTGGTGCTGCACTCTTGCTTTCTCCAAATTCCTCACACAGAGCCTACACGTGCATGGCAATGGGTCATCTTCTGGAGCCACGGTTGTCTACTTGGACCAGTCAAATCCTCACGGTGCCCAGCAACCTCTGCCCTCAGGTCCCCAAGGGGAGATCTTTTCTCGAAATGACAGAGAAAAGGCTCCTATTAAAATGTGCCCGTGGTGGCAAGCCTGGGTGGCGTACTCCGTTGAGTCTCCCACTCTTGGTTTCAGCTCAGGTCATGATGTCAATGTTGTGGGATCGAGCCCCGTGATGGGCTCCCTGCTCAGTGTGGAGTCCGCTTGAAATTCTCTCTCTCCCTCTCCCCCTGCCTCTCCTGCTCGTGTTCTCAGTCTGTCTCAAATAAATAAATAAGTATCTAATGTCTCCAGCCATTTGCACTTGCCGCTCCCTCTCTCCGGAGAGCTCTTGGCCCAGACATCTGCATGGAGGGCTCCTCCTTCAAGTCCTTTCTCAAATGTCACCTTCTCAGTGAGAGTGTTTGGGGCGGCCCTGCATGAAACTGCAGCCTGTTTTCACCCCCATGCCCTCCTCACACTATATTTTCTCCAGAGTGAAATCATCTTCAAATGTACCCTACACCTCATGTCCTTTATTTTCTGTCACCTGCTGCTGAGATGCGAAGGTGACAAGTGTAGGGATGGGTGGCTCTCTTGTCATCATGGTATCAGCCATGCCCACAGTGGATGAGTCCCCTGCCATGTGCTCACGGTCACCCAGCGGGGCAACGGTGGCACCTGGGAGGGGCTCCTGCTCTACCCTCCCCTTCTCTCCTCCCAGAGGCCTCTTCTCCGACCTCCAGCCACGAAGGTGCTTTGCTTATTGCTTATTGGTGAAGTGGCCTTTTCTGACCTCTCACCTCTCATGCTCTCCGAGGACCCTGCACCTGCTTTTCCTTCTCCAGGTCCGGTCTAGCCAGTCACTGCTAGTGCAGCAAGCAGGGCTAGAAGTCTAGCAGAAATCACGCCATCTACCTGACGCAGTGTCCCTGCTGAGTACGGTGCTGCTTTGGGGCCCTCTCCTGGCCAGGCTCCTGGCTATGGCTGGCCCTTCACTTTTCTTTGGCCAGCACCTCTCTCACCACCCTTGGGGACTCTTCAAACCATCACCGTCCTTCTTAATTAACCTCTAGCACAGTAAGAGCTCACCTGACACAGGTGTAAAGCTCTTGTGAATGTGGAGGTGAGGGCCCCAGCGCCCCACAAGGAAGGACCGTGGCCGAGCTGTCGCAGGACGGTGATAGAGCTGGGCCCTCAGCTGCAGACAGCTGCCTCATCTGAGGTCATGCGTTCCAGGGACCCCAACCTGCTGCCCAGGACAGGGAGGGGGACCGCCTAGCCACCATGGGCTGCATTTGCTCCCAGGCCCTGTCAGGCCTGAATGACAGTGTGACTCCTTACTCTGCCCAGTCTGCCCTTCCCCCCTTTCCCAGGTGTCATCCCAATAAACACCAGTAGTCTACCCCCTGCCTTGGACTTGGCTTCCAGAGAATGCAGCTGGTAACTTTCAAGTGCACCAATCCCGAATTTCACATCCCCTCCCAGTCAGACCCCCCGTATCTATCCCTCTCTACTCCTCCAGACTAGAAGGGGAAAGGGCATCTCTTTCTCAAAACAGGGCTCACTCTTCATCCATCACACCCTGTCCCCACTCAGCCCCTAGTAGGCCCAACTTACTACCCACTCACTCTCTTCATGCTCTGCCGCTCTGCGGCATGTTCACTTCAAACCAAGGAAGGATTCAAGTTTTCCCTTTAAATATTCAGCAAAAATCCGGCCTTGAGCATAGAGTTAGTACCTTCTCTTCCTTTCTCCTTTCCTCCAATTGTCTCTGAGGAAAAGCTTTCAGCCATCATCACCACTTGAAAATAGCAACTGGAGATAGGGATTCCAGAAGGGAAATACCAAAATTGGGGGTTTCATGCCTTATAAAAAAGTTCCTGCAGTCATGGCCTGGATGGAAGCTCTAGTTCCATGTTAACTAGCTGGCTTTGTGCTCCTGGATAAATCGGTTACTCCCACCGCCAAGTCCTTTTACCAAGAATAATCCCCATCTCTATCTCCAGCAGCAGTTTTGAATGTATGTGAAAGGAACACAGGATGACCAAAAGATTAGGAAGTGAATGTATTGCTAATGATTTTCACGGCGTTTCCATGTCCAATGATGGCTGCTCATACTTCTTGTAAAAATTTCCTGTATTTAAAAGGGAAGTGGCTACTTGAAATGATTGCTACGTGATCTACTGTCTAAAGAAATAAAGGTCAAGACTTCTTTTTTTGGCTCTGATGTGTGAATGGATTGGGAGTTATGACCCCCATCCTCACAGCAGGAAAATCTGGGCAAACTGAAAACCAGCAACTTTTCTTAGACCCATCAGGGAACTGATGTCACCCTGAAATCTTGAGAGGCAGCCAAATCCAGCTAGTGAGAGCTAGACCTGCCAATGTGGAGCACAAGCCACTGGAACCACAAACCGGTGGGCACCTTCCGATGACCATTTCAATGAACTACAGATTACCAGGCAGAGATTGTCGGAGGGGTCAAAAAACAGACAGAAAGAGACATGAAGGTTAGATGCTGAGCCATTTCCCTTATCAGAAGAAATTCCGTAATATGTTGGCTTTAGCGGGTGACTGACTAAGTAAAAATCCCAAGAGTCTCAGATGGTGGGTTTCGCAGTTGATGGGGTGGGGACCCTATCACTTTCTCTAGTCTTGGCAGATCAGAAGGTAAAAACCACGACTTGTTTTGGGAGGGCAAATGGGAAGCTCTAACTTGCTTGGAAAACATATTAGACAATGGTTTAGGGGGAGAAACACCGAATAGAAGAAGATGCACGATGCCAGCCATTTGAATCAGTCTTTGTCGTCTTTCCTTGAGAAAGAATTCCTGAGGAAATCAACTAAGTGGCAGTGTTGCATCCAGAACGATTTTGGATGTCACATAGAAGAAGAAGTGTCATATTGCATGTGAAGACTGCAAATCTAGCTGGATTGAAAGAACAGACTAAATGGTCACACTCCTGTGAATGAAGAACGTGTCTAAAATCAAGAATGCGTGAGGTGTGGGCATGCATATCGGGATGCGGGGTCCTTCCTGGACTGTCTGGAGAAGAGTGACTGGTGTCCAGACAAGAGGTATCTCCCTGGTTGTCCCTGTCCTGTGATCCCCCTCTGCCACCTCCCCCATGGGCGGATTCTACAGTCTCTTTACCCCACGTGCGGGGGTGGGGGGGTGGCACTCTCAGTCCCAGCCTGTCTCCCTCCTCCCACTCCCATGTCTCCGGCCCAGGAGGAAATGAGAAGTAACGACGAAGGAAGAACAGGAGAAGGAAATGAAGTGACTGTTCATCTCCCACTACTAGCTGTGCATTCTTGGGCCAAAGACACTGCATCAGCTCTAAAGCCTTCACTTCCTACTTGTAAAAACGGGAGTAGGAATATTTAACTTATGGGGTTGCTGTCAACAATGTGTGTGGGTATCTACGTGTTTGTATATATATCACCTAGTAGAGTTCCTTGTACGCGGTGGGCTTTTAGGGAATGGTAGATGCTATTTTGAGAGTCTCTGGAGAGGAGAGGCAGTGTGTCACACTGTGCTTGAGATGGTTGTTCTGCTGTCCTCCCAGAAAATCCTTGTTGCCTGAACCCTCGGTATTTAGAGGCCAATTTCGCTAAAGCAGCCCAGGATCCAATGACATATTTGGGATTATTAGGACAATATGCTGAAAAACAATAGATTATCAAGTATGTATATGTGTGTGTTTATAAAGTACATGTATATATACACACATATATATGTTCACATGATCATTCATGCTTAGAAAAGCATGGTTAGTATACATTTAAGGCTTTAAGTTTGTTGCCTTTTATTAATTCATTTATTCATTTACTCACTCCAATAACCTCAAGTGATTAATAAGCAATTTGATATTTTTATTTGATATCATAAAACCTTATAACATGTTTTTACCTTTGAACTTGGTGGAAGGTATTTTTTATCTCACTGGTCATTTTGAATTGCATCCTTTACATATCTATATTTACAAAGTGAATGAATAGAGGCAATCAGGAAAAATAACTGAAGCCCCCAATCTCCAGGCACATCCAATTATCTAAATATGCAAAAGGGAAACTGACTCAAATTTTTGACAAAAGGGACAGTTAGCAACCGTTTAATGTACCTTCTGCTTAGCCTTCTGAGTCAGCCGTAACACACAGTAAGGGCATCACTTGCATATACAATCAACAGATGGATGATTACGGCAAACAAGCTGTGGTTTAAAAACAAGTGTTCCACAAAGATGTCAAAGAAGAGAACTGACGACTCATAATTCTGTTGAACCAGAGCTGATCTTTTTTTTGTCGTTGTTATTGCAGGAGGTGGAGGGAGCTCTTTTTTTTACTGGTGGCTGCTTTGTAATATTAAAGGCTACTTGCCTTTTGTCACCCACATTGTGAGCGAAGCAAATGACAGAGCTAACTGACAATTCTACCCTGAAATTCTACCTCTAAATCCCAGACTCCATGCATTGCAAACTACTTTCTGCCCTGTCATGATGATTTAACAAAAATGACTATTAGATTTTGCATATAAAGATGCTGTAAGTTCAGAATTTCATATGCCGCATTATTTTAATCCTCAAACTTATAATAAGATTAGTCTGTTTAACTTGAACACACTTCTTGTGTTTGGGGGAGAAAATATGCTACCATAAAGACACCAAAAATCTACGCACAACAGCAAAACAAAAGCAACACAAAATTTTAGAAGTTAAAAGTGTGCATCGTGGAGTGACTGAAAAAATTAACAAAAAGGGAGTAGGACCATGGGCTTTCTTTGGTGGGAGAGCCAGTCTTTTTTTTTTTTTTTTTTTAAAGATTTTATTTATTTATTTGACAGAGAGAGAGAGAGAGAGAGAGCACAAGCAGGGGAGTGGCAGGCAGAGGCAGAGGGAGAAGCAGGCTCCCCGCAGAGCAGGGAGAGCCTGATGTGGGACTCGATCCCAGGACCCTGGGATCATGACCTGAGCTGAAGGCAGTCACTTAACCAACTGAGCCACCCAGGCGCCCAGAGCCAGTCTTTATATTCATACTGTATATCATTGTATTTTCTAAAAAAGATAATGTGAATGTGTTGCCACACAAAGCTTCTATCAATGGCAACTAATTAAATTGAATTAAAAAGCATCTTTAGGGGAGCCTGGGTGGCTTAGTCGGTTAAACGTCTGATTCTTGATTTTAGCTCAGGTCATGATCTCAGGGTTGTGAGATCAAGCCCTGTGTTAAGAATCCTTCTCTCTCCCTCTCTCTCTCTCTGCCCCTTCCGCCCTCCCTCTCTTAAAAAAACAAAAAACAAAAAACAAAAAACCAAGAACATTTTTCAGGCTCAGATGTGTGGTGCCTATCACAATTTCTGTTGCGTTTAATTATTTGTTAATATCTGCTTTTCCCACCCCGAACACAGACTCCATGAGAACAGGCACTTGCTCACAGCTTCATCTAGGACCTGGGAACTGTGTCCAGCACGAGGGTAATACTCAATAAACATGTGCTGAATGATTACATAAGTTAAGGGGGAAAAGCCGTTGCCTCCTGGTTCTCACACACAAGAGCACTGGAAAACAGATGACTTTACAAGCCTGTGCAGAGTTAATTTAAGGACCTATGAGAGAAAGTCTATTTGCCCTTGGGCCAGTTTTGTAAAATCTCAGAAATGAATTATTTCATATTTTAAATGCAAGGTTTAATTTTTAAACACAAAATATTAACATGTCACTACTCGAGCAAGAAAGGGTTCTTTAAATGCTCCATTTCCTACTGGCCTTGTCAAAACAAAGCTAATTTTCAGCGACAGTAGAGTTCTGTTATAAATGGAAGACAGAGGCCAGGTCAGCTGAGTGGGTTCAGTTTGGGGCCACCTTGACGGGCAACCACTCAGACCACTGTGGAAATGTCAAAATATCTTCCCTCAGACAGCCACACAACTTCCAAATGCTATCTGATGATTTTGCTTATATCAATGACCATCCGATCTAACTCCTATATATTTTTTTTTTTAAAGATTTTATTTATTTGACAGAGAGAGAGATAGCGAGAGCAGGAACACAAGCAGGGGGAGTGGGAGAGGGAGAAGCAGGCTTCCCGCCGAGCAGGAGCCCGATGTGGGACTCGATCCCGGGACCCCGGGATCATGACCTGAGCCAAAGGCAGACGCTTAACGACTGAGCCACCCAGGCGCCCTCTAACTCCTATATTTTATGGACTGGCATTTAATTTCTTCAATGATAAAAGATAGATTGATGTAATTCATAGTCATGTATTCAAGAATGAAATGTCTTCATTTTTAAACAATTCTTAGCTGTTACTATCCCTAGATGAACCCCTCTGTCAGTCCAGAATTCTCTCCACAATGTTACCTACAGCAGCATTTCAGACCCTGTCTCAAGACTTCGTTTGGTGACAGGGGCCAGAGGACCAGAGGATCAGCCAAAGAATTCCATTCTAATAATGAGGCATTCTTGTGGTCAAAAGGATCTTTCTAGATACTAGTTATAGCTTTGGAGTGATAGAGGTCATATCTAATCCTTTTAAGCCTTTATTAGCCTTCTCTCTCCTGGGGCAAATACCCATTTGCCTGCAATAATCTGTAATATATATTTGAAAATTTATAGGAAGCATCCAGATGTTTATTTTCCTTCCCTCTATTCTTAGATTCGAGCTTGTAGTTGGCAATATTCCTGTTCAAATGTGGTACCAGTGAAGTCTCCTGTTTATTCATTGTTGCCACACTCACCCATATATTTGGCATCAGACCCCCGACAGATACTGGGGAACCTGAGGTTGAGCTTTCGTGGTGCTTGGTTCCAAGAAGGCTTTGACAGACGTACTCTGTTTGCAAGGTCAGGCTTCTTAGATGAGAGTTCTCACCACTCCTTCATTTTACATTTGACATCACATTGGTAGATTTCCTTCCACCCTACTGATAAAGTGTTCTGTGATGCCCACTCTGAACTTGGGACCCAAGAGCTTGTCCTAGAATAGTCCCTTAACTTGTTGGCCCAGGGAAAGTGTAAAACCATGTCACTTGTTTGAATATTTAAAAGTCACAGATCAAACTAAAAAACTGTTAGAAAATATGTTCCACCCTTTTGACAAATAACACCTATATGAAGATCTGGAAGGTGGGGATTTGGAACTCTCAGACACCCCTGGGAGGTCTGTTCCTCTCATCCCAGATTCCTGCCTCCTCAGAGGGCCTCTCACACATCTGGCAGGTGTGGCCCACAGGCTGCATGCCCAGCCCCCACCACGACTCACCCTGTGGCCGATGTCTTCAGGAAGACAGAGCCAGTTAAGACCTCAGGGCTGTTTGTGCAGGAAATTCTGAAGCCCCGCATATCCAGGAACCCAGGAAGGGCTTGGGTCCTGTGGGCTCTTGTGGGTTGAAGTGTGAGTGGAGGACAAGGAGGGGCCTGGGGCGGGGCCCCTCTTGCTGACAGAAGTACTTCCTGCCAATGGCCCATCCCCATCCTCCTTCTCTTTCACCACCTTGTAGTATCTGACCTTGGGTCAACACGCATTCCTTAAAACTATTCTCGCTGGACTTGTAGATTCCCTTACCATTCTTCTCCCCATTCTTTCGCTTCTCTGTGTTCTTTGTTGCCCCTTTCCTCCTCTCCCTTCATCCAGACACGAGGTTGGTCTCCAGCCCATGGTAGTAGCCCTGTTTCTCTCTCTCCTCCAAGGTACCTGACTGCTTCAACAGTGTGCCTTCTGTCTGTCTCCAGCTGCCAGCTCGCTTGCTCCCAGGGTCAAGGGACCCCATCCAAGTGAAGAAGATCCATGGTGAGTGCCCCACACCCCCTCCATGACTGCTTCCATGGTCAGTCGTGGTGAATCCCTGTTGGCTCTTAATGATCACATAGACCTCATAAGTGCTCACACTATTTGTTTTCAGTTGATGGCCGAAACTGATATCAAACTCATTGCTTTGCAGTTTCCTCATCTTGAAAAGTTAAAAAAAATCCGCCTCCTGAACTCTGAACTCTGTTCTTTCTTCACGGTTGCGCACAGACCCTGGCGGTGCCTCTGAGGTTACACATGGGCATGTCTGCAGATCTAACGGCACTTAAAATACTTGCATGTTCCTCGTTCTCTTCTCACTTTTCTTACGGAGAGGTTCCTTCTGAAATTGTCTGTTTTGTTCTTTCCAACATGGGAAAGAAACATTCTCTTTGCTCAAGGAAACAGGAAAGACTGGGATTGGAAAGCTTTTCTAACATCGTGCTGTCTTCCTCAATGACAGCCTTTCCCTGTTGTCTTGCGTCCTTGACCCAACTTTAAAAGCCTGTTTTGTTAGTCAACAAAACCAAAAGACAACCGACAGAATGGGAGAAGATATTTGCAAATGACCTATCAGATAAAGGGCTAGGATCCAAAATCTATAAAGAACTTATCAAACTCAACACCCAAAGAACAAATGATCCAATCAAGAAATGGGCAGAAGACATGAACAGACATTTTGCCAAAGAAGACATCCAAATGGTCAAAAGACACATGAAAAAGTGCTCAACATTGCTCGGCATCAGGGAAATCCAAGTCAAAACCTCAATGAGATACCACCTCACACCAGTCAGAATGGCTAAAATTAACAAGTCAGGAAATGACAGATGTTGGCGGGGATGCAGAGAAAGGGGAACCCTCCTACACTGTTGGTGGGAATGCAAGCTGGTGCAACCACTCTGGAAAACAGTATGGAGGTTCCTCAAAAAGTTGAAAATAGAGCGACCATATGATCTAGCAATTGCACTACTGGGTATTTACCTCAAAGATACAAATGTAGGGATCCGAAGGGGTGCATGCACCCCGATGTTTATAGCAGCAATGTCCACAATAGCCAAACTGTGGAAAGAGCCAAGATGTCCATCAACAGATGAATGGATCAAGAAGATGTGGTATATATATATACAATGGAATATTATGCAGCCATCAAAAGGAATGAGATCTTGCCATTTGCAACAACGTGAATGGAATTGGAGGGTGTTATGCTGAGCGAAATAAGTCAATCAGAGAAAGACATGTATCATATGACCTCATTGATATGAGGAATTCTTAATCTCAGGAAACAAACTGAGGGTTGCTGGAGTGGGGGGGTGGGGTGGGAGGGATGGGGTGGCTGGGTGATGGACATTGGGGACGGTATGTGCTATGGTGAGTGCTGTGAATTGTGCAAGACTGTTGAATCACAGATCTGTACCTCTGAAACAAATAATGCAATATATGTTAAGAAAAAAAAAAAGAAGAAGATAGCAGGAGGGGAAAAATGAAGGGGGGGAATTCGGAGGGGAGATGAACCATGAGAGACGATGGACTCTGAAAAACAAACTGAGGGTTCTAGAGGGGAGGGGGGTGAGAGGATGGGTTAGCCTGGTGATGGGTATTAAAGAGGGCACATTCTGCATGGAGCACTGGGTGTTATGCACAAACAATGAATCATGGAACACTACATCAAAAACTAATGATGTAATGTATGGTGATTAACGTAACAATAAAAAAATTTAAAAAAAGCCTGTTTTGTTGTCTTTGATCATTGAATTTAGAATGTTATCTCATTCTGGGCTTATCCGGATGATATGCGCACAGGTTTGTGCTTTTTCTCTTATTTTCTCTGCTATTAAACCCTCACTCATCTCTCCTACCTGCTTTCTAAAAATCTGAGCTCACTGTAAATTAAAAAAAAAGTTTGGTATTGCCTGTTTGGTATTAAAAATGAATAAGGACATTTATTTTTACAAAAGTATATGAAGACAGAATTGAATCCTATTTTTTTAAAGGATAACTTTTAAACTGGGGTTTTTACTTTGATTAATGTCTATAATCAACATTTACTTTCATTCGGTTCCATATAATAAGACTATTTTACAATCTAATTTGGAATCTCCTTAGGAAAATGCATTATAAAGTTGTGGATCATTTCCACAAAGTCACTGGTAACTATTAAAAAAAACTCAAACAAACAAACAAACAAAAAACCTTTAGGGGATTAATTGAAGTACAACTTTTTTGGAAAGCTTGTGCTGAATCTCCTCAATAACCATGCTGTGAAGTTGAGGAAACTCATTTGGAAAATATATCCCCTTGAAAAGCATTAAAAGCCACATGAGTCTTCAATCACTGTTTTTCCTTTTAATCCTTGCAAATCATCACGGGGCAATTGTGATATCCTTTGGGTTCAATGGAAAACCGTGAGCACCCGGGCTTGGGATAAAAACTGAAATGGATTTCACCTCTCTGATGTGCCATGGGCACTGGCCACATGACACACAAATAATCTGCAATTTGCAGATTGGTGCTGTTTGGTGTGAAACGCTTTCAGGATTAATTTCTCTCTTGGCTGTAGCTTAGAATCCCTAATGTAGGCTTGACAGTTACAGTTACTTTCTATTTTCCCTGTAAGTACAACTTTGGAAAGGAAACTGGCTCACGATGAAATGGCATCAAAAGTAAATCATGATTCAATGTGATCAAAGATAGCGCAGCACAACACTGAACAACTACCTTCAATCACAAGCCAAAACAGGGCAGGGCACATCTGCAGGCTTGACCCATGAGCAGGTTTGAGGAGTTCCTTCCCACTCTGGTGAAGACCCGCTGATCCGGGTCTCCACGTTCTCTGCCGAAGTAGTCATTTCTGAATTAGTCCGAGAGCCACGTGTTAATCGTATCCATGGAAAACTCACTAAGATACCTCGACTGAGCAGCTGCATTCAAAATTAGCAGTAGGACTTTATACCATCAAATTTCAAAACATTATTACTTTGATGAATAAAACCAGGCTCATCTTGATAATTTCTCTCTGCTGATAGGTTATTTATGTCTATGAAGGTTCTTCTCTGCTTTCCTTTTCAATAGTCAACACTTGATGAGTCCAAGACACCCTAAACCAGTCACAGAGAATCTGGAAGGTATTCACCTTTCACCTGGCAATTTCACTTATAGGTACGTTTCAGAGAGACACTTACAGTCACACAGAGATATTTGCAAGAGTATTTAGGGCAACATTTCTGTGATAACAGCAACAATAAAAGAAAACACCCGAAATGACCATCACAAGGAGAGAAGAAGCCGTCCAACAAATACCCACCATGGACCCCTTTGTTGCCAGGCCCAGTGGGGCACTCAGGCCACGTTAGTGGAAGAATGAAAAGACAAAAATTCCTCCTCGGAGCTTGCATTCTAAGAGGGATAGACAATTAAAATAAACTATTAAAGAGGAAAATGATTAAATACCTCTGGCAGGTGATGAGCACTATGTCGAAAAGAAAAAAAAAGACTGTCAGGGAGATAAGAACAGGTGGGATCATTTTAAATAAGGTGCTCAGAATATCTCCTGATGAGAAAATGACATTTAAGCAGAGACTTTTAGAAAGTGAGTTAATAAGAATTAGTTGGGTGAAATGTATCAAACAGACAAATCTCAAAAACGTTTAGTCAAGAAAAAAGCTTTGATAGTTCACACACAGTATGATGTCATTTACGGGAAGTTCAGAAAAATGTCCTGAACAATATGGATTCATACAAATACACTAATCGTATAAAATAACACACATTATAAACACCAAATTTAGGAAAAGGAGGAGATAAAATAGGATCATAGAAAAGGGGAGGGGGGATGCTTCCAACCTGTCTTTAACATTTGCAAAAAGAGGTTTCAAACCTAAGCAAACTTCGCTAAGAGAGTCTCTCTTAAAATAGGGCCATATGCACGTCCTAATCAGGAGGACACGATGAACTTCTGGAACTTTTCTGGCCAGCTGCGGCCTTCAGCCTGGATCATGGGCACTCTCTCCTTTGTAAGGAGCCAACCCAGTTTTACAAGCTTCAACTGCTCATTTGCATGTGAACCGATCCCAGTTAACTTAGTTTCAATCCGGTTGGCACAGAGGACCCGAATAAGAACCATGTCAGGACCTTTCACCTTTATAATGTGCCCCCTCTTTGTCTTCCTCAGAACACAATTTAGGTTTCTGCCTGAATCTTGTGTCTCCTGAACTGCACTTCTAATTGCCGAAATAAAAGTCTGTTTGCTTTAATTTTCAGGGAATTCTTTCTGAGTTGATGCATTTATTATAAGTGGTACAAATAAAAGTTAACATTTCTATAACACTATGGATGAAGCACTCTTCTTCGTGCTTTGTGTAAAATAACTCATTTGGTCTTGCAACAACTCTATGAGAGAGGTATTATTAGTGCCAATTTATAGACGATGAAACAGAGACATAAAAATATTAATTAACCGGGCAGAGTTACCTGAAGCTGTGAGAACAGACTCCGACAAAGCTGGGGAGCGGGTCCCTGAGTGTTCATTATGTCCCTATGTCTCACTGCATGTTTGTAACTTTTCATAATAAAAAAAAACACACACACAAGAAAACTTGCAGTACAAAGAGAACCTTGAAAAAAGTTGAATAAAAATTCAAAAACCTATAGACCTGAGTTTATATCTATCATGAAGATACATGAACACTTAAGAAGTTTAAAGAAGGAACACCTTCTAATATAAACACTGTATTAGTAAGCATGGCTTATCTGAGCAGATTTTGTAGCTTTCAGAGTAAGCTGAAAGAAGCCATAAATATTATTTATTCAGTTCTCACTTAGAGATGAGGCAGTTACTACCCACAAAGCACACGAAGCCTCTTCTTTGGAGCTCAAAATAGGGTATATTATGCTCAGATGTTTGTGATTTCTTAACTTAAACGCACATTGGTATTTTCTGGTTCATTGTAGCTGTATTCATCCAAATGTCCCTTCTGAATCAATTCCCAGGGGCAGGAGATGATCTGCCCTCCAAAGAGGAGCTGCCGAAGAACAGGACTCATTGATAATGAGAGGCAGCCAGATATTTCTCAGGTGTTTTCATTTCACTACTACTAATAAATATGATGATTATTACTGGCGGGAGGTGAGTTCTAACCAAACGTTTGCTCATTCTGTGTTGAATCACTTCTCTGTGTGTGTCCACTGTGCATGAGGCCAGGTGCTACAGAGAGCAAAAGTGAACCAGGAAGGGGCTCTGCCTTCACGGAGGTGCAGAAGTAATAACATGCACATCAACAAGCCACATAAATAGAGTAACAGCCGAGTGTGCCAAGAGCAATCAAGAAGGAGGTGTTTAAAAAGAAAGAAAAGAAAAAGGAGGAGGAGAAAAAGGATCAGAGGCCTGAAGACTGGAGGCACCAGGTGTGTCTGGGGAACCAAGTGGCTGTCTGCATCCAGATGAGAACTGCAAGCACCTGCATCCGCACAGCTCGACGATTGCGGCTGAGAACTGAGACCTAAATGTTCCAGAAAAATCCTGCCTCGGAAGATAAGCTTGTAATGCAGAAAATAACTTCACTGTTTGTTTCAAGGCATTCCTGCAAATAATTTACCACAGTTGGCTCATCTGAGCAGCTGTCTCCTTTAACAGGACAATAGACTGCTTACCTGGGCAAAGGTTCATGTATCAGGCAACAGTTTTCTTATCAAGCCCCCCTTCGAAAATCTTGACTCATTGTGTCTACCAATCTCCACTTTTTATACATAAATCTTGCCCCATTCCAGTCAGCTCCCTACCTGAGAGATCTGCCTTCACCACTTTTTTTTTTTTTTAAAGATTTTATTTATTTGACAGAGAGAGACAGTGAGAGAGGGAACACAAGCAGGGGCAGCGGGAGAGGGAGAAGCAGGCTTCCCGCGGAGCAGGGAGCCAGATGTGGGGCTCGATCCCAGGACCCTGGGATCATGACCTGAGCCAAAGGCAGACGCTTAATGACTGAGCCACCCAGGCGCCCCGACCACTTAAGCCCAGATCCCCAATCCCTATAAATCGTGGCGTCCCCTTCCTGTAAAAGCCCCAGGACTGTTAACATGGTGAGGTCTCCCTCTCTGCAGTAGGTCTAAAAAATGCTGCTTTACTCCCTCAATAGACTTTCTGGAGGTCATTTGGGAGAAAGGACACAGAATATATGAAAGGCAAGAGAGAAAATGCAGTAACAGAAATTAAAGACACTTAAAATTTTTCTTATTTGTGAGTTATGTCGAAACAGTTTTAAAAAATTAGAAAATTGTTTTCAGTGTATATATTCTTGGTACTTTGCCCATACCTCTGTGTTTCATAAAACTTCCTTTGTTATTAACCTATATTTTAAATGCTTTTTGCCTTTAAATTTCTACAGGTGGTGTTTTGGTAATCCGATCTCCTTCTGATTCCAGATTTAATTTTGATGGTCAACTCAACACACACGAGTGACCACTGGGAGCATGAGGCTCTGAGTGGAAAGTGCTCCCAACTCACCATCTCCTTGTCCTGCCGCTCTCAAAAGTTCATTTTTGGTTGAAACAAGAGAATGGAAAGGGAGAAGCAATGGAGACCCCATTTTGTGGCCCCTTGAACATGTTTTTCCATAGCCTGTGGTGGTTTGTTTACCCAAACGAGCATGTCAATGTCTAGTTAGCAGTATGGAGGAAAGAATCTGTGGGGTTAAATCCCTGAGTGGATCCAATCAAACAGGAGACTGAGATTATGTACATAATATCAGAAAAAGCTTCATTCAGTAGGTTACCAATTGGGTGACCAATTACCATAGGTAAGCCAATGAGGTTTCTTTAGGGTAAAAGAATTCTGAGTACCAAACAATTTATGGACATACAAGTTTGTGGAAGATTCCCTGTTTATGAACTGGAAACTTCCCAAATGTATTTATTTTTGAATGCTACACCTTGTCCTAGAATGATTCTTTAAAACGGACTTCCTCAGGACATATTTAGGCATTACTCCATTTGAGGGAATAAATAATATCACAAACAATATTAAAGAAATAATTGTAATTGAATTTTAGGAATTGATATAATTCTGAAGGGGGCTTAAAGGCAAGATGAAGAGATCAGTGAGGGGATGCAGTGGGGTGTGGGAGGGAACAAAAAAGTTTATATTTTGACAAGTACTTAACGGCATTCTGTTTCTGACTTTTTGTATTTTAAATTTATTTCCGTAATTTCCCTGGTTACTTTAGCGCTATGCTTTTTGTTTCTTTATTTGTCTTAGTGTGGGCATAATTGCATTCATTACTAAAAAGCATATTTCAAATTCTTAAAAAAAACACAACAATAATTTTTTTAGCACTCTAAGTGCTGCCACTTAGATTCATCACCACTTTTACATAGTTCAGATACTTAAAGTTTGTGTGCTGATGTGATATACATTGGAAAGAGATGAGATAAATAAAACCAAAAATCTAATTTCAAGGACAAATAACAGCTTCTGGGATGGGGGGAAAAAAAGAAAAAAATACAGCTTCAGCTATATTGTTAATGTACTATGATTTGGTTATCTAGATCTTTATATCTTCCTACATGAAAATTATTGATCATTATTTACTTAATTAGTTAACGGGACTAAATATGAGTAATTCTTGTCTGTCTGCAGAGCTATACCAAGGAGTCCAAGTTTGTTATTTATCTTCTGAAGTACAGCGCTCACAGGCTTGCAGCCAGGCACCTTTAAAGCACGCGGATAATGAGGTCTTCCAACACATTTAGCAAGTTTCCAGTTACTGCACCAACAGCTCGCACAGACAGGGGTCCATTCGCCTCCTCTGTACCGCCCAGCGGACAGCACCATGGCCTGAGAACGAGCCGAATCCAGCCGTTTTGCCTCGTACACCTCCGTAGGTTTACAGACTATTTGCTCTAAGCACCTGTCAACTACAAAATGAAAATGAATAGATTCCGTTGTGGTCGATGTTTCAAAGATTATCCTGGTAAAAACCTTCAGCCATCTGCAACGTCCTTTTGGAAGTTCTTAGACCCACCCACGTTTACCTTTGGAACTTTCCGGGGTCAGAATAAGCTGCTCTAGTGAAAAAGCCCAACAACTGTAGCTTCATCCAGGAGGATGATGTCAGTGTGCTGACATTTTGGGCTAGGTTCACAAATTGTTGGTCTTCATTGTATGCGCTGTGTCTGCATTTGGTTATTTGGTGGCTTCGCAAATGCTCATTAACTATCATGTCCACTAAGTATAAAAGCACAAGGAATTATTTTTGGGGGAGTGTTGAGAGAGAAGAGACCCACGAAATCTGGAATCTGAGATGTTAAACAGAGATGATGTGTTAAAATGGAAGATGGTAATAAGCAAATGATAAACACAGCAGAAGCCCCAGGGCTGAGTCACTGGACAATAGGAAGCAGACTGATTTCTGGACTCTGTGATCAGCGCTGTGCCCAGGCCATTAGTAATGAGCAAGAGATAGGCACGTGATACGAATTGGGGAAAATGGAATCCAATCGACGTTGATTTAGAAGGCTGGGGTTTTGTTTGGGGACTTCAAGGAGAGCGTTGGAAAAGTGCAGCTATCGAACCGTGTGTTCAGAGGGTGTTGAAGGCAAGTCCACGCAGTGAATGCCAACACACAGGAATTCCTTTCTATGCTTCAAGCTTTGTCATGGACTCTAGGCTTTAGGAAAGCTGAAGCTGCTCTATTTTGGAAAGTAGGTGTCTAACAGCAAGAAGGAAGGCTTCGATGCACCCTCCACACTCCATCCAGTGGAAATACATGGGAGGGTTGCAAGATTAGATACTCTTAGTCACTTCTGATGCATGAAAAAAATGAATTTTCAGAGAACAGACTGCCTGTAAGCAGAGGAACTTTGCCATACTTGCCTCATCTTATTATCCAGAGTACTATTAATGATGTGATTTATTAATAGTTATCTGGGGAAGATTTAAAACAAAATAACTCATCCTCCATATTTTTTACTATTCATCATAATTCACAATGTAGTTTTTAAGTAGGAAGAGAAAACCAAGGACATATTTATGGGAGAAAGTATGTACTGTTATCAGACATACTGAAATTAACTCAGGCTCATTCGTTCAACCCATATTTATTGCCACGTACTGTTTTATGTAGTGGGGGTAAAGCAGTGAACAAAAA
The DNA here is from genome assembly GCF_964656455.1 of Halichoerus grypus. Taxonomy (NCBI): domain Eukaryota; kingdom Metazoa; phylum Chordata; class Mammalia; order Carnivora; family Phocidae; genus Halichoerus; species Halichoerus grypus. The sequence continues at coordinate 7,215,473 of NC_135720.1, read as the reverse complement.
AGAAAGGCCTGTGCCCTCATATTACTTATATTTTAGATGGGAGAGCAGACAGGAAAGAAACAAGTAAATAACAGAATGTCAAATGTTGATGGGTGCCACACAAAACAGTAACTAGTGATGGGGCGTGACAGAGAACTATATTCTATGTGGGTGGTTAGAAAAACGTCCCCCAGAAGGTGCTACCTGGGGGAGGAGGATGTAGGCAGAGGGCACAGCAAGCACAGGTATGGGAGGAGGAAGCGTGTGCTGATAGGATGTTGTAGGAGCTGGTGGGCAGGATGGGCAAAGGAGAAGAGAGTCATAGGCAAAGAGGTCCTCCCTGCCCTCCAGGCAGGGTCCTTTAAAATCATTTCTAAGGATTTAGGCTGTTACTATTAATAAGACGGGAAGGCACTGGAAGGAGTCACACGATCTATTTTACATAAGCAGAGGAGTCACATGATCTATTTTACTTAACAACAACAAAAAAATCAGTTTGGCTATTGTGTTAAAATAGCCTGTCGTGAGTGGATTGAGGCAGAGAGCCAGCTAGGAAGCAGTGACCCTGTGCAAGTGAGAGGACACAGTGGCTTGGACCAGGGGGGTGGTGGGGAGGAAGTGAAAATTGGTCAGAACCCGGATATGCTTTGAAGACAAATGGAGAGGATTTGCCGATAGAGGGCAGGTGGGAGTGAGAGAAAGGTCATGGTCACAGATGACAGCAAGGTTCTAGGCCTGAGCACCCGGTAGGTCAAGAATGCCATTGGTTGAGATAGGGGAGACTGTGGGAGGAGGTTGTCTGGGGGTGGAGTGAGCATCCAAACAGGTGTCCAATTCTGAATGTTAAATTTCAGATGCCTATTATCCATCGCAGTGTAGAGGGGGACAGTTAGATAGTCAAGTGTGGAGTTCAAGAGATTCAAGGTAGAGAAACACACACGTGTAGATACTGTTCAAAGCCATGACACTGGGGACCAGCCAGGGAAAGCAAGGGGCAGAGGAGGTGCAGGTCTGAACTCTGAGCACGCCAACATGCAAAGGCCAAGGATGGAATGGAACACCGCCGTCAGAATAATACTGTAAGTGGCTATTTAATGATGAGCATAGGTGTTCGTGATGTGGTGTTAAGAAATCATATTACAAACCAGCATGCATATGATGATTCTGGTTTGGTAAAGTGGTTACATTGGAAAAATAGTGGAAGACCATGCATCACTATACTGATGGTGATTTTCACGTAGTGGAGGAAATGCAGGTGATAACTACTTTCTTATTTCTTTCTTATTTCAACATGTTTAGTTGCTCTCGGTGATAACTACTTTCTTATTTCTTTCTTATTTCAACATGTTTAGTTGCTCTGATTGTTGAGACTTACACTGGATAAAGGGCAAAGCAGTAACACTGCAATACAAGGAGATTTCTATGGAAAATTCTCAAATTGTGCTTAAACAGGGGCCATCTACCGTACTGCCTTCTTGTCTTAGTTGTGCTTAAATCGCTTTGTCACAGGAGACACTCAGCTTTCGGAGAAGACTGCACTAGCTTTGAGCCCCAATACGTATCCCTGGTCTGCCAAGTCAAGCTGCTCTGTCTGGCCTTCCTCTGTGGCTGGGACAAGGGACATGCTTTGAACCACCAGCCATCCTTACCAAGCATTCCCTGTCCCTCCAGTTTGCTCCCAGTCTGCTGACAGGTACCCATTTCCTCCCCTGAGTGAAGCCTGGGGGACGTCCAATAGTATCTAAAATCCCTACATATACTATCATGATCACCATGAAACTGCTGATGGATATAAGACACGATATAGTGATTATAACTGAACTCATTCCAATAGCAAAAGAAATTGCCATCAAGATTATGACTATTATTTTGGAACTAGGTTTACAAGTTTGTGCCTCAGTGCTGGTGTCTGAGGCAGACATGGCCTGTGTGTCTCTAGGCACAGACCCCACAGGTCTTCAGCTTCTTCTTTCACTCTGGACCAGTGGTCACTGGGGAACCTTCTTCTCCGCCTTGACCGAGGCCTGTTCCAACAGGCAGAGCTCACCGTGGCTCCTCTGGTCAGATCAGGGCTCACAACCTGCCTAGCTGACTGAGGCTCCTTGTCCTAAGTAAGAGAAGTAGCTGCTGCAGCACCCATGTGGTTGATGCGATTGATGAAGAGAGCATGGACAGATATTCAGGACCCAAGTTAGAATTTTTTCTTTGTTTGGGTTGGCCTGACTTCTCTAAACATTTATTATTGGTTATCAATCACACTGGTCAAACGATTGCCAAATCCCCATATCAACACTGACTATATAAACCCAGGCTATTTTCTTTAAATGGTCTTTAGAGTTATTTGTTTTTTATTATAGGCAGTTTCTGATAGAGGGCTTAATTATTAGAATACCAAGGTTCTGGTGGTGTCCCCTGGAGAGTTGGTGGTGAGGGAAGCCATTCATTCATTCAAATAATTGTTGGGCATATACTTGTTGAAGCTACTTTGGGGGGTGGTATCCAGAGGTATTGGAGACAGGGAAGATTCTTGCTCTCACGGAGCTATACAAAGACTTTGGGTCTGGGTATCAAGCCTCTCTTTCCCCTGGCACATCTTGACCTTGACAACGAGATCAGGATAAGCTCATGATAAATTTTTCCTTTAAAACATACATTATATATATATATGTGTGTATATATACACACACATATATATATATAAAATAGAGTATTATTTTACTCTAGAACATATATATATATATAAAATAGAGTATTATTTAGCCATAAAAAATGAGGAAATCCTGCCATTTGCAACAACATGTTGGACCTTGAGGGCATTATGCTAAGTGAGATAAGTCAGACAGAGACAAATACTGCATGATCTCATATGTGGAATCTAAAAAAACCACAACCAGTCAAACAACAAGAACAACAAAACTCTGAGCTCATAGACACAGAGAACAGATTGGTAGTTCCCAGAGGTGGGCGTTAAGGAGTGGGTGGAATGAGTGAACAGCGTCAAAAGGTACAAACTTCTAGTTATAAAATAAATAGGTCCCGGAGGTGTATTGCACAGCACGTGACTATAGTTAACAATACTGTATTGTATATTTGAAATTTGCTAAAAGAGTAGATCTTAAAAGTTCTCTTCTCATCACAAGAAAAAATGTGATATTATGTATGATGATGAATGTTAACTAGACTTATGATCATTTCGCAATATATATATATATATATCAAAATATTATGTTGTACACCTAAAACTAATATAATATTATATGTCAATTATATTTCAATTAAAAAACTACTAGGGTTATGTCAAGAGATTGAAGAGCCAACAGAGGGCCTCGCAGTGGCTGAAGACAGAATAATTTGAGCACCAATAAAAATAAGAACTATAATATATTCAAATGCATCATGTTAAAATTCAGGAGTTCTTAAGTTTTTTTTTTTAATCTAATCTTTCAGCTTTGAAGATACTAGGAAAACTATTATCCTTAACACTAGTAAATAAAAGGGGGGAAAAAATCAAGCATTTAATCTGCCATTTAACATATAAATTGTACCTCCAAGTAACCAAATAGTTGATGAAGGAAAACTTCTTTCAATAAAACTCTTGCAGCTATTAAATTATAAAAAGGAATGTTGGAATTATTGTAATATAAATAACTCATAAAGCCAAATGAAATTAAGTAATAATCATCAATGGCTGCTATTCCCACAAAGATGGACAAAGGACTGTGCCTCCTAATAGAAGTATATAATACTACTGAAACTAAAAACTAAAATCTCTCACTTAGATCAAACCTTTGGACTGAAATACTAATTTAAAGGTGATATAGGGGACAGAGGATTACTTACACCAGTGGTTCTTAAAGTGTGATGCCCAGACCAGCAGCATCAGCAGCATCTGGGAGCTCATTAGAAATGCAGATTCTCAGGCCGAGCCCCAGACTGACTGAATCAGAAACTATGGGGGGAAGGTCCAGCAATCTGCATTTTCACAAGCCCTCCCAATGATATTACACGCACGCTAAACTTGCAAACCACTTCCTTATACAACACTCATAGGGGTACAGTGAAATTCAAAATGTGGGCAACTCTAAGGCAAATGGCACAGTTTCTTCAACAAACGCATCACAAGAATTTAAAGACCAAGGGAAAGAGAGATGTAAAAGACCCATTAGACATGCTGCCAAATGCAATGTGTGGACTTCGTTTGGCTCTTGGTTTAAAAAACTCCACTGTAAAAAATTATGAGACAAGAAAAATTTAAACAATGATGATATTTGATACTATTAAGGAATTATAATTCATATTTTAGGTGTGATCCAGGTAGTGTGGCTATGTTTAGTAAACAATTCTTTATCATTTGGTAACTCTAAATGAAATGATATGATCTGTGGGGTTTGCTTCACAATAATCCAGTGAGTGAAGTATGGCTGAAAAAGATGGGCTATAACTTGACAGTCATTGTGGTTGAGTGGTGGGTATGCAGAGGCTCCCAGCATTATTGTTCTCCTTACTTTCCATGCTGAGAAACTTCTACGATGAAGAAGTTTTAAAAGAAGACCACGGGGGGCTGTGGGGGGTAGGACATCTTAATTTTATATATCAAATGTCCTTCCATGCAGAAGTGGTCTGGCATGTGCCTCAAGCCTTGAGCATCATCACGCACTCTCTGGCCAGGGGCTCAAACCTTCCACACCCTTCCAGAGACTTCCATCTCACTGACCATCATTAGATTCAAAAGCTCTGCAACTAGAACTCACATTTTGGTGTACTGAGTCACCTTTATCTATTATTTCCTTTTTCACAGCTATCCATATCCTATAAACTCTACCCATTCTGTTATTTAGTGGCTCTCCAGAACCCAGGGGAGAGGGAAAATCTGGGCGGGGGGCAAATGCTGTAAAAAATGGGAAAGGGATGCTGGGTAATGTGGACATATCTATATCCCTAGAGAGACACAGGTCCCACTGCATGGGGATGTGATGCTGCCTTTATGGTTGGGGGGCTTGGATCTTGGAGGGGAGGGCTGTGTGGACCGAAAAAGTCCTTGGGACATTTAGATATGTCTTCCCCCCATCTTACATGGCTGGGGCTGGGACAGAGGAGGCACCTAACAGCCATGTGCATGTATCCATCCATCCATCAATAGTTATTTTTTTTTTTAAAGTTTTATTTATTTATTTGACAGAGAGAGCTCAAGTAGGCAGAGCAGTAGATAGAGGGAGATGGAGAAGCAGGCTCCCCACTGAGCAGGGAGCCCGATGCGGAGCTCGATCCCAGGACCCTGGGATCATGACCTGAGCTGAAGGCAGAGGCTTAACCAACTGAGCCACCCAGGCGCCCCAGAAAATAAGTCTTAAAAGGGACACTTTAAAAGGCAGAACTTGCAATGACAATCCAATTCTTTTGATGATCTATCTTATTTTACAATAGAAATATTCCCGTATGAGAAAACTAGCTCTCTTGTTAAAATATTGAGATCATCATAGAGCAATTTAGAACCTCCTAAATTGAAAGCATTCTTTTGAAGATCTATACATTACAATGTTGGGTAAACCAGACATAATCTAAACTGGAAAAGACTGCATTTGTATACTAGTATTAATATTACAATAAAGTCAACCAGATGTAAGTGTTGTGAACATATGAGTTGAGTTGAGAGCTCTGTCTTACGACCTGGATCCATGCCTACCCCAGGTTGGGGTGGGCTCAACAGCCATATCAGTAGGGTTGGCCCCAACGTAGGCCTGATACCAGGACAAAGATTCTGGAACATCTTGGTGGCCAATGGCTACATTCCAACTAACATCTTTCTACTTAGATGCCTTATTTCAAAACACAAACAGTGATTCTGTGAGGTCTTGAAAATCTTCAACCAAAACAGAGTTTTGGTTTACCAATGAACTCTGTGATGACAAACTATAGAGTGTACCAGAAAACCTGAAGTCTTTTCTGTTTGCCTCTTGCCTTTTACCTGTGTTTGGTGATATGATATTACTCTGAGCACAAAGGGCATGGGTTATATCTAGTTCCTTGAATATGTGCAGCATTGTTATATCTTCTTGAAAATTTTCAGGGTAAATGAGAAAAATATCTACACAGATACATGACTAAATAGCAGTTAGGACAAATGGTGTTATGCTGTTCTAAAAAGAGAATGTTTAAGACAAAAAAATCCATCTTAGGACAAGAAATTAAGAAGAAAATTGCATAATGGCTCAGGGCTATCAGGGATATGGCAATAAGGTGTACACATTTTTCTTTTCTTATAAGTGTTGGTGTTAGATTATAATTTCCAGAGAGTTTCCCCCTGTTTAGAAGAGGAGATGTTTAATGTTTATAATTCTCTGTGTTTTTAAAGCATTTTCCAAAATGAAAGCATGAATACTGTAAAATATTAAAATAGAGGAAATGAAAAGTAGCAATTCCACCACCAAGAGATGGTCACCATTAATATTTTTGTCAATATTCTAGATAACTCTCTTACTGTATAGACATTCACATTATGCTAAATACGCGGCATCATGAAATTCTGTATCTTCTTCTTTTAACCTGATAATATGAATGAACATCTTTTCATGCCAGAGAATACAGATATACATCATCATTTTTCACGGCTGCTCACCTGTCCATTTTATGTGTATCCTTTAACCAAACCCTGAGGGATGAGATATGTGTCAGTGAGTCACCTATAATATATGTATATTTGCAACCATTCCGATGATCAACTAGGATACATTTCCCCAAGTGCAATTGCTGCTGGGTAAGGCGTTACTCCATTCAACATTTTGATAGTTCCTGCTAAAAGCCTTGTCAGAATGTGTCTACAAGCTTACATCCCCAATAGCACCGAGGCCAATTTCTCCCACCTTCCCAGGGTCCTGAAGACCAGCTGATGCGTTCCTATCCCCTCCTCCCCCCTCTGTTGTATATGCATTCATCTTCTCTTCCCTCCTGAGATAAGCTTGGCACCACTCCACTCGGAGAGAAATGAGGACAGTTTTTGCATTTCACCTTAATCAGATCAAATCAGGACAGGTGGGAACCCTGCAGGCAACATAATTATGAAAAATGTGTGTGCTCGATGCAGGCTGTCCTCCCAGCTTCCCAACCCAATAGGACACCAGAGCCCAACCTTTCTAGTTTTAGCCGGTGACTCACGAAGCAGTCACCCACATGCTCTGGATATGACGGTGCTATAAAATCTGAGATTAAATATAGTCTAAAAAGCCTATTTTGTAAGATTAGCTAATTTAACATAATAATAGATTCTCTATTAAAACGTTTACGTGCCAAGAAAGAAAAAAAAAAAAAAACCCAAATTCTCCGGCTGGCTTGTTATGGTAAGAATATCTTTTCGCACGTCTCCTTAACACTTTGCCATCCCTATGAGAAATAACGTGGAGGATTCCCTGGTTTTATTGAAAGAGAAGAGCCATTCTATCCAATAGAAAATGTGCAGTGGATATCTATTTACATGGATTTGAGATAAACTGAAGCTGGATACACAACTCCAGTCTACATTAGGGGGATTCTACACCCAGCTTCATACAGGATATTGCTTCTCAGAAGACATCCCCAGCACCTCAATTACAAATGTTACATTGAAAATGCGCTCAGCAACAATTGCAGTATGAGTCTCTGTGCAGTGATTTTTCAGCATGTCAGAATTACACTATCACACCATGGAAACAAATTAAACAGCACAAGCCTGGCTGCTGGGATCGCTTTATTAGCAATGCAGTGTTATTTCATAAAGAATGCATTGCTTTGGATCTGTCAATGAAGGTCAACAATGGCTTTTCCACTTGTGTGAAGCCCAATTTATTATCTGGAGAACAAAAGAGAACATTTCTGAATCCAATTCCTCTTCTCGACATTTACATTAGGAGGAATAATAATAATAATAATAATAAAACCTATTATTTATTCTTTCCGGTTTTTCCGTAGTCCATATTCCTTTCCAGGTTGGCATTTGGGAGGAAGCCCCAAAGTGTGAGTTAAGCACTTATACTCTCTTTCTGATGCACACAAGCACCATTAGATGCTTGCTGATAGCTCAGAGAAAACATAGTCTACAAGATACACTTTGGAAAAGAAGGTTTTGTTCATATGTTAGATTCATATAAATGAGCTCCGGATTTCTTGTATTTGCAAAAAATAGCACTCCACTGGCTTAGTAGAGCATCATAGCTTTTTGTGATGGATGACTGAGTCTTGCTTTGGAAATGACTACAGTTATGTCAGAATAATTCCAAATAAAGAATAATCAGTATTAGTAGATGAGCTCTTAGGAAACAGAAGTCAATTCTCTTTTGCAGATAGATATACTCTACCAAAAAGAGATTTTTAAAACCCAAGATTCTATTCTGAAGCCAAAATAGAGTCTGCTCACTTGCCTCCTGAATATCAATAAAATGCTAAAATTCATCCAAACCCTGGTTAATTTTTCTGAATTCCAAGTTTCTAACCTGGAACAGAAACTTTCTCTCAGATGGTTGTCAATTAAATAGGTATTGAATTATAGCCCAAATCATCTAAGAATTTCTTTGTCCCTAGATACGGACATAAGGACAGTGACAACGTCGCCAGACACCACGGGGTGGTAACGTTTCTGGGTTTCAGGAGGCTGGGTAGACATTCGGCTCTTCCCTAGCAATCCTGAAGCCAGGCTAAGGAGGTGGATCCCCCCCGCCCCCCAAAGCTGGTTCTGGCTATAACTCTGACGTCGCAACATAGTGGAAGGCACCCAAGCCAGGCACATATCTGAAATCTCAGTGACTCCTTCTTTTGGTTCCCTGACTTGCCCATTTTTTAAAAAAAATCATGTTCGTATTATCTATAAGGGCAGATTTGCAAGGAAGGAGCCCTCCAAATATTTCCCTTACATACAATCCCATGCCTAATTTGCATCTTTGGCTTTTACGGCAATATTGTAATAGCAAAATAGAAGTTATTGGAACTTGAGGGGAACTGAGCTTTGGTTTTTTTCTGTGTGCTGCGTTCTTGTCTATCTTTGCTCCAGGTACCTTGATGACTTGCTTGTGTGGGGAAAAGCAATCACCCTACTCCTCATGGTGCAAGTGTTTTCTCTATGCTAACACGTTTAGCTCCATTTCTAAAGGAGATTTTTTTTTTTTTTTTTTGTAAGTTTAAGGACTGAAATCTACCTCTTTCACTTTCCTTTTTCATACTGCTATTTCCACTGGAAGAACTTTTCTCTCTTGTGCATCTCTGAGTAGACTATCCTTGCATCCTTCTTGTTGAAAGAGCATCCTTTTGTTCTATATTCTCTAGATATGAAATTTTAGAGAACATAAGACATATTTCTCATTGTGTTTTGTAACAGACAAATATAACTCCTTAAATTAAATCTAAATTCATCTTAATAGCACCTTATACAGAATGTCTCCAGAGAATTAGTTCAGCTGGCCTTCTGCAAAGTGCCTCATATGTCCTGAGGATTTATCCTCACAGAGCCTGCAGTCCCCAGAGTGCTTCATGCCTTGGCCTTCTGGATCTGGAGCAACAATTACCAATTATGAAAAAAATGGTCTCTACGGCCTGGGTAGTATAATACACGTTCGCAAACTGCATGTAATGAGGTTGTTGTCTCGTTTCAAAGGCTGTGATTTAAATTTATAGGTGGGACCAACGGGTTAATTTTCCCTGCCTTACTCACCACACTCACCACTATTGAAGGGCCTGAAGATAGCTCTACCATTAGAACCAATCCAAATCAGTTTATAAAAACACTCTCAGATTAACAAATCAATGATACTTACACACCACAAAATTGGTTACCACTTAAAGGCTTTATTCTGACTAGATTTATAGCCTGCATAAATCCCATTCTCCTGTAATTCAGATGGAACACAAGCAAGAGAAAGAGGCATCTCTACTGTGGGCTCCCAGCAGTGTGGCCAAAAAGGAGAGCCATCGTCCCTTCCTGATGCACCACAGCCCGTGTTTAAACACTATGGAAAACAAGCCGTGGGAATCCATCCATCAATTCTTAAATTTCCACTAAAATAGAGTTTAGGAAACTTTAAGGAGGCATTATAGAGATGCTAGTAATTTACTTAAAAATTAAGGCATCATTAGATGTCTGTGTAATGGAGCTCATTTCAGAAACAAAAATCAAGATTTGTTTTACTTTTTTAACTCTAAAACAAAACAAAACTCGTTTCAAATAAAAATTACTCCACTGAGTACTTTAAAATGCATGCTATTCCAAGATCAGATTTGTTTCTGTTTTTTTTTTTTAAAGATGTTTTTAATACACGAAACACACTGTATGTAACCTAATTTGAGTGTCGGATTCTAGCAATACAATCTATTAGGCTCATAAAATCTCCTCTTTTCAGTCTTTGGTGAGACTGACTCCTAATGTTTCTAGAAGTATATAATATTGTAGTCTGAAGCCGGAATTTTCTAATTTAAAACTCAAAGTAAAATTTAGTTCTTGCGACTGGTCTACAAATATTCTGTAAGCATTAATAAGATTGCATCAATAGAGAGTTAATTATTTTTTAGATTAAAAATTTATTTACTTTTAGGCATCAATGATAAGTATGTTATGTAGATATTTTAATCCATCCTGTGACTTGGTAAATAAAAGGAGATGAGGCAGCTTAGGAGTAATTTGCAATCAACAAGGCAATTTCTTGATGTTGTTGTTGGTGCTTTAATAGAGGGAAGGGTGGTGAGGGGAAAAAGGTGCAAATAAATATAAGATTGCCCTGGGTGGCGGGCTGGATCACTGCACTAAGTGTGCACCCCAAAGGCCTATCATCCCATTTTGTGTGGGACCCAAATTTGGTGCTTTGCTTCCCAGTGATCAGAGCCAAGAGGATACCATAATCCCTATAAAATAAAACAAAGAAGTTCTTGGAGGAGGCACAGACCTTCTGGCACAAGCCTAGGGCTCTCAGATTGAGCAAATAAAAATACAGGATACCTAGTTACATTTGAATTTCAAATAGACAATGATTCCTTTTTTTCTTTTTAGTATAAGTATGTCCTAGATATTTTCATTTATCTGAAATTCAAATTTAACTGGGCATCCTGGATTTTATCTGGCAACCCTTATCGAGCCATAATTTAGATACAATATTTGCAGCATATAGTTTTATAGCTTGACTTCTTATAGAATGACTATCCTAATGGGAAGTGGTATATTTCCTAGGAATAAAAGCTTCTAATTTCAACAGCATCCAGATAAGAGTATATGGTATGTCATCAAGAAACCTGCTTCTGAAATAGAACCAGAGCATCCAGAGGAAGTAAACATAAAAGCAAAAGCAGGCTTAAGGAGGACCAGTGCCCTGCGGGGGGAAAACTTGCTGACATCCTATAAGAGTTAGCCCGTGGCAGAAGGCCCGCATCACAGCAAGCTTTCTCTTGATTCTTTTCTTTTTAAGATTTTATTCATTTATTTGAGAGAGAGCGCCAGAGAGAAAACAGGAGCAGAGGGGAGGAGCAAAGGGAGAGGGAGAAGCAGACTCCCCACTAAACAGGGAGCCCGATGCAGGGCTCGATCCCAGGACCCTAAGATCACGACCTGAGCCAAAGGCAGAGGCTTCACCGACTGAGCCACCCAGGCGTCCCAGCTGTCTCTTGTCTTCTCTCACATGACACTATTCTGAGGACTTCGTCAATGGGTAAAACAAAGTTCACTTCAGATAAATCCAATGTGTAAGCCAACATCGTACAATAAACCCATTTTAGGCAGTATTACCTGTATTTCAATAGAAGTTTGAAAGGCAATATGCTTTTTTTTTTTCTTTCAAATAGCTTGTCAGTTTTTGATCTTCCATTTCAGATAGACAGTTCATGGCCTTAGTTCTTAAAAGTTTTGACATTTTGGGAAGACAAAACTATGTATAAAGCGCGTACGAAATCATCTAACTTGTGTACTTAATTGCTAAAGATTTTGCTTCTTAGAGATAACAGCCTGCAGATTTTTAGAATTTATGTCATTTATATGTTTTAAATAAAAATCGTGTATATTTAAGGTATATAACATGATTTGATGTACATTCACATAGTGAAAAGATTACAACATTGAGCTAATTATTTTATCAACTCCTCACAGTTACCACTTTTGTTGTTGTTGTTATGGGAGCACCCGAGATCTATTCTCTTAGCCTATTTCTGGTGTTCAATACATTCCTATTAGCTATAGTCATCATGTGTATACATTAGATCTCTAGACCTATTCATCCTACATAACTGCAACCTTGCACCAACCTCTCCCCAGCTCCCCCACGTCCCTGCCTTCGCAACCATGTTCTACCATCTTACTCTCTGCTTCTAGGAACTCAACTTTTTTTTTTTTTTTAAACGATTCCATATGTAAGTGAGATCGTACAGTATTTGTCTTTCTCTGTCTGGCTTATTTCACTTAGCATAATGTTCTCCAGTTTCATCCATGTTGTTGCAAAGGCCCAGATTTCCATCTTTCTCATGGCTGAATTGTACATATAGCATAGTACCTCTTACTTATTCATTCATTCATTGATAGACACTTGAGTTGTTTCCATATCTTGGCTATTGCGAATAATGCTACAATGTACATGGGAGGGGAGATACCTCTTTGAGATATCTGCAGATTTTTATTTTTTTATTTTTTTATTTTTATTTTTATTTTTTAAAGATTTTATTTATTTATTTGACAGAGAGATAGCGAGAGCAGGAACACAAGCAGGGGGAGTGGGAGAGGGAGAAGCAGGCTTCCCGCTGAGCAGGGAGCCCGATGTGGGACTCGATCCCAGGACCCTGGGATCATGACCTGAGCCGAAGGCAGACGCTTAACGACTGAGCCACCCAGGCGCCCTATCTGCAGATATTTTTATCTGATTTTCAGACATTGATAAGTCACTACCTTATTTACTTGTGTATATGTTTTCTTTTTTTCTTCTCAAAGATTTTATTTATTTGAGATACATATATATATGTGTGTGTGTGTGTGTGTGTGTGTGTTTTCTGTTGAATTTTCTTTAAAATACAGCTTTATGGGGTGCCTGGGTGGCTCAGTTGGTTAAATGTCTGCTCAGGTCATGATCTCAGGGTCCTGGGATTGAGCCCCATGTCAGGCTCCTTGCTCAGCGGGGAGTCTGCTTCTCCCTCTCCCTCTGCCCCTCCCCTGCTCGTTCTCTCTCTCTCAGAAATAAATAAAATCTTTAAAAAATAAATAAAATACAACTTTATTGCAGAGGATTAATTTCTGAAAATCAAGTGTGATTTACTCAAGCTGCATTTTATGTCTAATTAAATAAACATCCTAACATTAGCTTTACAATGGAGATCCTGGCAGCCAGCACTTTCACCAAGTGGTCCAAATGAACCCCATCAGCAATGGGACAACCCCACTGCATGCCCTGACTGGGAAGTGTACACTATACTGGGAAGTGTACACTATCACTCCCATGACACTTTTGCCAAAAATGGGCAGCTGGAGTCTAAACATGAGGAACATCAGACAAATGCAAATTGGGGGACAGTCTACAAAATAACTGGCCTGCACTTGTTGAAAGCGTGACTGTCATAAAAGGCACAGAAGGGATGGGGTTGGAGGGAACTAAAGAGACACTGTGGTTAATGCAACACATGAGCAGGAAGGTATATTTAAGACAAATCTGAATAATGTCTGCATATTACATAAGAATATGGTATCACTGCTAATGTCTTGATTTTGGCCATTGTACTGTGGTTTTGTAGCAGATTATCCTTGTGATGAGGAAACATATTCTGAAGTCTTTAGAGGTGAAGGGGCATCATGTTGGCAAACAGTTTGGAATAAAAAAATATATATGGACGTATGTATATGGAACAAGAGAGAAACAATCATGGTAACTGTTAACCTCTGGGTATCTAGCTGAAGAGTGTCTAAAAATTCTATCTCCCACTCTCGCAACTTTTCTCTAAGTCTGAAATTATGTCAAAATAAAATGTTAACAAAAACCCCAAAAAACATTTCTTTTGGTCAAAAGTAACCTGATATCGTTAGGGGAGAAGTCTGCTTTATTTTGAAGTTTACTGGGCCTAAAGAAAATGACAGTTACATAGCACATGAAGCCGTCCTCACCATCTCCCCAGGGGGAGGGTGCGGTGGGGGGTTGGTGCACAGGATGGGTCCCCAGGGTCTGCAGTTCTCAGAATACTTACTGGATGTTTCAGTGTTTTGGTTTGGTGTTTTGTTTGTCTGTTTGTTTTGCCTTTTACAGTTGAGAAAGTTTGAGTTTCTATAATATCCACATCCACAGATAATCTGGACTATATATAATCAAGTCTGTGAGTATGGAGCAATGCTTCAAATATGTAAGGGTAAAGCTAATTCTTTCTTTTCTGATTGCTACTGAATCTAACTGAATAGTGTCATGGTAGACTGAAATGGCACACAAAATCAGATGAAGCTCCGATACCTGCGTACATTCTATTCCACATTATTTTTCTCTAACCATAAAAGATTCTAATGGAGAACAAAGAGAGGAATCATGCATTTTTTTAAACCTGATTCTCTACTAGTGAACCAAAATGGAGTCACTTGTGCTAAGCCCCAGCAAGCCTTTATACCTAACCTCACGGCAAGTTTCAGCCTCTCCCAGGAGTGGAATTTTTAAACCAATCAGTCAGAATTTCTTAATCAGCACTAGTGAGGTCTTCTGCCCAATATGACCCCCTGCCCTTCCATCTAAGGGAAGATGACCCTGCCTGAAACCATCCTTTCTTTAGTTTTGCTAATAACCTCCCTGTCCCATACCATTTCTGTGAATAAAATCTTCCCATTTTGTACAGCTCCTCGGAGCTCCCTTCTATTTGCAAGATGAAATGCTGCCTGATTCATAAATCTTTAAATAAAGCCAATTAGATCTTTAAATTTACTCAGGTGAATTTTGTTTTTAACACACAACAAAGTAAACCCATCTTTTCCAAAAGAATATTGAATTATGCATTTTTTTTTTAAATGATCAAAGACTTGCCTTTACATTGAGGTAATGTTTTGTGACTGTCCTATGCAGGATTATTTTGGACATGCAGAAACTAGCTTTTACTTTAGATTGAGGACTAAAATACAATGAAACAATACATTAATTTTGAATAGCCCAATTGTTAATTTGATTAGTTTCAACATTCTCTTATGTTCATACAGTGGGACTAGTAATAGAATAAAACTAATAGAGAAAGAATATTAATATTGTTTAATACTGATTGTTCATTTATTCCTTCAACAGATAACACTGAACAACTAAGAAATGCCTGGAACTAGTCTAGATATGTGGAATAGAACTGCTTAAGACAAAGTCCCTGCCCTCCTGAATTTACATTCTACTAGGTGCTCAGATAATACTGAAGTAAAGAAATTAAAGGAAAAACAAACCTTTCAGGTAAGGCTAAGAGCTACAGAGAAGGATAAAGCTGGGAGTGTTGGGGAGAGGGGAGGGACTAGAATGTCTCCAAAGCCTCCCTGAGGAGGTACCTTGAGCAGAGTCATGGGAAGTATGGAGACGTGGGAAGACCAGGGTCCAGCCCTGCGGAGGAGGGACTGGACGAAGAGCATGAGGAAGTGAGTCTGGGAACTGGCAAGGAGATCATAATGGCCTTCACAGGCCAGGATAAGAGTGAAGAGAAAGAATTGGAAGAGCTCACACCACGGTACTGATGTGATTTTTTTTCTAATTAACAAACATTTCTCTTTGAGATAATTTTATATTTACAGAAGAGTTACAAAGATGGTACAAGAGTTCTCAGATACCTGTCACTCAGCTTTCCCTCATGTGAACATCTTACAGAACCACGGTACATTTCCCTTAATCCCTTTTGTTTTAAAGGGGCTCTGTCTTCCTACTGTGTACAAAATAAATACGAACTCATAAGAATGGCCAACATATCAAGTGTCTACTGTGTCCCAGAAGCTGTTCCAAGTACTTCACATGCACCAACTCATTAGTCTTTACAAAATCACCATGAGGGGGCGCCTGGGTGGCTCAGTTGTTAAGCGTCTGCCTTCGGCTCAGGTCATGATCCCAGGGTCCTGGGATCGAGCCCCGCATCGGGCTCCCTGCTCCGCGGGAAGCCTGCTTCTTCCTCTCCCACTCCCCCTGCTTGTGTTCCCTCTCTCTCGCTGTGCCTCTCTGTCAAATAAATAAAATCTTAAAAAAAAAAAAATCACCATGAGTATGAGGGAGGTACTGCTGTTATTATCCCCATTTCACAGATGAGGATTCTGAGGTACGGAGAGGGGAGCAAACCGGCCCAGTGTCAGACAACTAAAAAGTGATGAGGCTGGTTTTCAAACTCACACTGTCTGGCCCCAGCACCTGAACTCTGGAAGAGACTCATGCAAGACTAGAAGCAGGGGCACTGGTTAGGAAAGTACGACAGACGGCAGGAGAGAGATGGTGGTATCTAGGGAGGTGGAAGCTAGGTTAAGAGGACTTGCTAAGAGACCATACACTGTGGGGTCATTGGAAGAAAGGAAAGATCTTGTCCAGGTGATTTTTGTCCTGAGCAGCTGGCTGATGGGTGGTGCCTTTTACTGAGGGAAGAAGACTGAAGAAAAGCAGCAGGGAGGGATTGTGAGTTCTGCTTAGGACATGCTAAGTTGGAAAGTCTGTGAAGCATCCAGTTGTAGCCAAGTGGAGAGTGAAAGTTTGAAGAGTAGAGTGATAGAGCCAAACGTGCTGCTGAGAGGCCCAATAAATGGAAGAGATGGATTGGCCACTGGATTTCATCCCAAATATATTCATAAATCAATTCAAAACTTTTTAAAATGGGAAAGAACAACAGGAATGGGTTCACCAAACTTCTGTACTCAGCCTACCTCCTCCTCCCAAACTCCCGTCCCAGCCCTGTCTTATGAGGGGAGGGGCGAGAAAGAAAGGGGAAGAGGGTGGGGCAGTATGGGACAAGACAGGAAGGAACCTGAAGACACAGAAAACTGTAGACCTTCAGGAAGAGCCACCTGCCACCCCTCTTCATTTCCCTTGGAACAAAAAATTTCATCTTATTTCTTTCCAATGTTGAGAGATTCATAAAACACAATATATTTTCTTTCAGATTTTTATTAGAATTCAGTCAAATTGTCTGTTAGAATTTATTATATGCTCAGGGCTTTTATTTTATGGCCACATATTTGATTTGCAACATGACCAATTCAGTTATTTCCAGCATAACCTTTACCGAGTTAAAATATATAGATATTTTTGTATGGAAGTTATGAAATTTTAAATCTACTGAATAACTTGAACAATTAATAACTTTTTATATATATTTTGGAAGTGTGAGTAGATGTAGAAGAAAATTAAAGAGAAAAAATTAATGATAGGAAACAAGAAAATAAAGGTAATAAATAAATGCATTATCATAAGTTCCAGAGAGGAAAAAACAGTGAAAACATGGTCAGAAGGCAGGAGATACCTGAATGAACATGGACCAAAGTGATTTATCTACATGAGCATATAATTGAATGGAAAAAAAAAAATTACTGCACTGAATAGATATTCTTTGTGTTGTTCAAAAGGACAAACAGTGCTGTGAGAACTCTAAATTTGCCTTATAATTGTTGACTCCCTGTAATTTTAGCTATAAAGTAGTGACAAAATAATTATATACATGTTCCTATTCTGTGTCAGAGAAAAAAGCACAAATTCTTGCATCTATATATTATATGAGCATCAAAGAAGATATTGCCAGTTTTCAAATAAAAAATGTAAAAAACTTTAGAGAGAGGTTCTTGGTCATCTCTCACATACAAACCCAAAGATACTCCAAAGGAACCTCCAGTGTGGTGGGAGATGTACGAACTTCACACACATAGACAAGAACAGGAACTGTGTTATGTGAACTCAAGGAAAATATGAAAGGAATGGCTTATGTTATATCATGGGGTTCAGTCTGGTTTTCTACTATGTAACAAACTAGCCCTCCACCTCCTCTTTCTTTCTGTTTCCACATAGCCACTCTATGCTTACCTTGGACTTTCTCCTAACATGGTGGCCGTAGGGTATCTGGATCTCTAACATGACAGCCCAGGACCCCTCCCAAAGGCAGAGATGGAAGCTGCCAGTCTTTTTTAAGAGCTTGGCCTGGCATAATGTCCCTTCCACTGTCCTCCACTGGTCGAAGCAGACATGGGCCAGCCCAAATTCAAGGGGCAGGGGAATAGTACCCGCCTCTTAATGGGAAGGGTGTCAAAGAATTTGTGGCCACTTTTAGTATACCGTAGGGTATATGACAATTTCAGTACTTATCATACAGAAATGGGGTGGTATCTGACCTCTGGAAGAAAGTGGAAGAAGAAAGAACATTCTTGGACCACTTTTATAGGCTGCTTCTAACTTCAGTGACAACTTTGAATCCACGTAGGTAGTTGCACTTGAAACAGAGCACCAAGAAACACCTGCAACTAACGTTGTCATGCGGAGTGGTCAGTGGCAGGGGACACCTGAGAGGCCTGTGCAGAAGGACAGGAGAGGTGTAGACTTGCAGTCACAGGGCACTGAGGTGACCCCAGTCCACACAAAATCCCTAGAGCATGAGAACTGCCATCTGCACAAGGCCTGCTACACCCAGCAGGATCAATGACCTATCTTTGCCCTTCAATGCATTCTTGGCACATTCCCCTTGGGCATGAGGTGGAACCATATTTTCACTTGTATTGTCTAGAGAATGATCTGGAGAAGGCAGAACAAGAAGAGAGAAAAGTGCTACTCTGGTTGGAAGTAAAAGAGAAATTTTTGGAAATAAAAGTTTTCCATACTACAAGAGTTGACATCGAAAAGTCAGAGATTTCCCCATCTCGAAAATGTTCCTCATTAGCAGTTCTTATTGTGTAGAAAAGCAACTGTTTAAATGGCATTCTACTCTTCACAGTGTGTGCACTGCTCTCTTTCTGACTTTGCTTTTCCTCTTTAGTTTGCTGTTTTTCCTTCTCTCTTCCTCCGTGTGTTTTTCTCCTACTCAAGTCTCCTCTCACATCTGCCTTGCCTTGCCTCCACCCCCGGGCTCTGGCAACAACCACAGGCCACCACAAAGAACGTGGGGCACAAAAAGGCAGCCGAATACTTTCCTAGGCGTTCTTATCCTCATGAGGGTGTGGGCGATTTTTGTCTGGAAATAGAACTTGTACCAGATTATTTTCTTTATCATTTAACAGCTAGTAACCTTTTGTTATAACAATATTCACATTACTATGAAAATTTTGGCAGACACTATTTGCTGCCTACACAATAATTATCTACCTCTTTCTTCTCCGCTAAAGATTTGGTTGAGGATGCAGGCTGAAAGCCTTTTCTCTCTCAGCAGTTGGCCCTTCTGACTCAGAGGATTTATTTCAACTAGTCTCACCCTGTCACAGGAATCATGCTCTCATCTATGGTGACTCGTTTCGGAGCATTCCTGCAACATGGTCCTGGACAAGGGGAAGAATTGGGAGGGCTATTGAGGGTGTCTGGGAAATATTTTCTCTCCTGATTCTGAGAGAGACAGTCAAGAGGACAAACAAAGCTTTTCTTCCTGCTTGGATTCAGAGGTGAGGAGATGGTGCGGCAGCCGGGACCTGAGTGATGAGAACTGAGCACAGGACAGAAAGAGCCCCTACCCTTGAGGAACCTGTGAAGAACCCTCCCCCTGCCTAGCTCTGAACTTCTTAGAAGTAAAAAGCCAGTGTCCTTACATTTTAAGTCCTGGCTGGTCAGGCTTTCTGTTACTAGAGCAGAAGGCATTTCTTTTGGGAGGAGACCATGCTCCATGAATAATTTCACATTTCACATTTCTGCACAGTTAGGGCTGAGAAAAGATTATTGGCAGCCAGTGTTGAAGGATGATTGAATGGTAAACATGCCTTGAAAATTAGAGAGAGTGAATTGTTCCTGAGACATTTGCAGGCTTATCTCCTCTAGACCCATTCACTAACATTCTAAGGGTAAAAAGACTGGGGACTTTGTCTCCTCTCTTCAGAGAATATTTGCCTACATTCCTGGACAAAGGTCTCTCTCTCTCTTTCTCTCTCTCTCTCTCTACACACACACACACACACACACACACACACACACACACACACACACACAATTAGAGTAGCTCATATATCTACTTAAATGCATGCAAAATTCTGAGTATAAAAGGGGGAAGATTCTCAATGGAGAATAGTTTTCATCAGATTCTCAGTGGAGTCAGTAATCAAAACAAAACGGAAAAACATTGATCACTGCTGTTCTGTAAGTTACTAGAGTGTAAATCTCTTAAGGAAAAAAATTGTCTTATAAGTGTCAGTATCTATAGGGCCTGCCCAGTGCTTGGCATAGAGCAAATGCTCAATAAAGTTTATTAATTAAATGAACAGATAAGTGACTTGTCTTTGATTCATGCTCTATGCCTAGTGCTTTGGGTGAATAAAACAAGTGTATAACATTTAGATATAAACCCATAAGCTACATACTCAAAGAAACATGTAATCAGGACAAAATTGTATCTATTGGCTTTAATTCTAATAAGGCTCTATACCACAAGACATATACCATTGTGGGGCGCCTGGGTGACTCAGTTGGTTAAGCGACTGCCTTCGGCTCAGGTCATGATCCTGGAGTCCTGGGATCGAGTCCCGCATCGGGCTCCCTGCTCAGCGGGGAGTCTGCTTCTCCCTCTGACCCTCCTCCCTCTCATGCTCTCTGTCTCTCATTCTCTCTCTCTCAAATAAATAAATAAAATCTTTAAAAAAAAAAAAAAGACATATACCATTGTGAGAGGGAGACATGAACTATGAATGGAGAGGGAAATGAGAAATCACTGTGAACTGTCTGCCTAACATATGGGCTTATTCACATTAAACATTTATTTCACATTTAGGCATCTTCAGTTTTAAGAATTTTAATTTTTTTTTAAGCAATGAGAGGCTGGAATAAAAACCTAAAACGTAAACATGCTTAGGATTTTTACATCATATGATTCCTTTGAAAATATGATTATTTTCCTCTAATTCACTAGCTCATTTAGCTAATTCATTAGCCTCCGTTCCACAAAATGTGGTTTTCTTTTTTCAAAGCCTAAGATACAGGGTATTTTAGAATATATGTTATCAAATGATATATAGCATATAGATTTGTTTTTTTTTTTTTTTAAAGATTTATTTATTCATTTGAGAGAGTGAGAATGAGAGAGAGAGAGAGAGAGTGTACACGAGAGGGGGGAGGGTTTTTTTTTAGAGGGAGAAGCAGGCTCCTCGCCGAGCAGGGAGCCCGATGCGGGACTCGATCCTGGGACTCCAGGATCATGACCTGAGCCGAAGGCAGTCGCTTAACCAACTGAGCCACCCAGGCGCCCCTAGCATATAGATTTGTAAACTCTTCTTTTTTTTTTAAGATTTATTTTATTTGAGAGAGAGGGGCAGGGTGGAGGGGCAGAGGGAAAGAATCTTTCAAGCAGACTTCCCACCGAGTGCCAAGCCTGACATGGGGCTCGATGCCATGACCCATGAGAGCATGACCTGAGCCGAAACCAAGAGTCAGCCACTTAACTGACTGAACCACCCAGGCGCCCCTGTAAACTCTTTTTTAAAACACACTCTTTCCAAGTATCCTTTTCATTTGGTTGCTGGGTGACAGTGCTGGCTTGAATTGTATCCCCCAAAAGACATGTTCAGGTCCTTGCCCCTGGGTACCTCTGGATGCAACCTGACTTGGAAATAGGGCCTTTGCAGATGTTGCCAAGTTAATATGAGGTCATTAGGGTGGGCCCTAATCCAATGTGACAGTTGTCCTTTTATGAAAAGACACAGAGAAACAAACAGGAAATACTGGGTGACAGCAGGGACAGCTCTGGGAGTGATACACCCACAAGCCAAGGAATGTCAAGAATTGCTGGGAACCCCAGAAACTAAGGGAAAGTCATGGAACAGATCCCTAATCCACCACCCCCAAATCCCCCACTACCGAGCCTTCAGAAAGAGCATGGCCCTGTTGACACCTTGATTTCAGACATTCAGCCTCCAGAACTGGGAGACAATAAAGTTCTGTGGGAAGTTGTCTGGCAGCCCTAGGGAACGAATACATTGGGCAAGAATGACTATTTTCTGGGATTAAGATCCTACGAATGCAATGCTAACTTCTGTGTGTCACTATATGAAGTCATTGCCACCTTGACGAGGGAGATGGAGTTGAAGGAGGTCAAATCACAGAATATGGAAGCAGCTGCAAAGCTTGTTATTTTACTGTGTCATTGCTATTGAACTTAATAGACAGACTTGCTTTGTGATTTGTCCCCAAGAATACTGTTCAGATAAAAATGAACTTTCTCTAGAGTTCTGTAATTCAAGGGCAGAAGGATTGCCTTCACTCACTGGAATTATAGCTGCCCTAAATTTGGGAGAGGGCAACTTGGATGTGTCATTTGAAAGCAAGGAAGGTACCAGACCTCCCTTTATACCAGTTAAATATTCATTAAATTCAACCAGAGCCTGACCTGTAGCAATTTCCATGCTCCTATCAGCTTGAGTTGTTCACCTGTTTTTGGTGGCGGAGGAAGAACGTGACCATCTCCTATGGGCTACCCAAGGTTCTATTTCTGATTTGTCTTTCTTAGCCTTTCCTCAAACTCTCTCCCAGTATATTCTTGAAATTTGGACTTTAATTTTTCTTGGAAAGAAACAATAACATGTTGATGGGTAAAGAGACAGAACAACATAGGTATTTTCAAATGTTTCCACTAATATAAATCAAGAATGATAAAGGTGAGACCCAATGATGCATTTTTCCCAAGCACCTCATAAAAACACCATGTTCCTTTCTTCAACAACTTCTTTAAAATGTGTATCATTAACATTTGATTGATTATATGGGGAGTTTGACTTGAACACAATTTCTTCTTTATTGTTCAGTGCATTTTCTTAGAAAAGCTCTAGTTGACTTCTTGAAAGCTCCCCCAAATTTGTTTTTAATAGTCTGATCTTTATCCCACACTCTGTACTATCCTTTTGTCTCCCTCTTTTCCTTCCCTGCTCATTTCTCCTTTTTTTTTTGCCCTCTCTCATTCTGATCATCCAGAGCTATACCCTTTTCCACCATTAGGGAACATGCCACATCCCATCACACTCTCCCGAACTGTTCTTCCTTCCTGTCCTCATCTATCTGGGTGGACTCTCCTGCCACCTGCTCCCCGCTGCTCCAAACCCAAGCTTGCTAGGGATCATCCTGCCTCAGTGATTCAGCTGGTCACTCCCTCTACAAGTATCTGTTGATCATGCTCTGTGCCAAGTACCACATCATGGGGATACAGAAATAATTTAGGCACAGACTCTACCCTCTAGGTGGGTCTTCATTGGTATACTAAGCAGTACAGACAATACTAATCAATTAATATGGTTCCTATAAAATATGCTGTGGATAACTATCATTCTGTTGAATTGGCAAGCTCATGTTAATATAGATGGATGTCATGTCTCCAATACTAACCCCACTTAATCTCTTTACCCAAGACAAGGCAGATTTTCTGCATAAATGTGTGGGAAGGAAGAAAATATTCTCATCTGCTACATGTGTCTTTTTGTACCATATATCTTTTAAAAAATGTTAGCCCAAGAAATGGTTTCTTTCACATGATTTCACTACCTAGCATGTTAGTACACATAAGGCCTAAGATACCATATGGAAGGTTCGTGAAGTCCATCAACCAACTGAATGGTAAATGGTTCCTCAAAGCATTACAACTGTGTCATACCGAGAAGTAGAGCTCTTCGAGCAACAACATTTGGCCAGGGAAAGTGATATTCAACAATTGTGTATTGAGAGGCAAATGCATCCATAGCTTCCTTCTCAGTGCTAGGGGCAAAGTGATAAAAGAAACAAGCTTGTCAAGCTTACACTCTAGGGAGAGGAGGAGATAGAGAATAAATAAGCAAGTAATAATCATAAACAGAAAACACTAAAGCGACGAGATGTGAATCCAGTATTATAAAGATCATTCTGGTTTCTATGTGAAGACATAGGATAATTTTTTTGTTTTTACTTTTTTGAGGAAATCATTTGACTAAGACTTGAAACAATTTACACCAAAAAAACCTTTTCTTTAGACCAACCTAACATATATTATTTTTAATAACAGAGCTAGGGACATTCCTGTAAATGGGTTGTGTTTATGATCCCTCCCTCCATTGGTAATGAAGGCCATTCCAGTCCCTGTGGAGTCATCCTATAAAGCTGTGTATTCCTGTCCCCCCACCCCTCTCCTGCACTCCTGTCCTGTCTACACACTCAAATATGTACTGCAAATCTCTGGCAAAAAGAAAAAAAATTGGGGGTGGTACAGTAAATGTAATATTTTTTAAGTTTAATCTGGGTGGACCTTCTGACTTGAGTACATACTAAAGTTCTTTGAGTACATACTAATATTTGTTAGTTCTTTGAGTACCCCATGCAGGATATCAGAGCCCAAGCAGACGGAAGAGTACATACTAACATGCACTTTGTTCTTCGAGTACATACTAATATTTCTAACCTCAGGTCTCCACTATTGTGTCATAAAATAGAAGTCAATAGCATAAACGAACTTTAAACGTATCATTGTTTATGGTCTAATCTGTTCTGAAAATTCCAGCAAATAAACATAGGAAGAAAAAGAAGTAGATATAAAATTAGAAAGGAAATGAGGAAAATATTATTACTTAAAAATTATTTTTAAAAATCCAAGAAAATTATCTGAAACCTCAGTGAACTAGGAGAGATGAACAAAGGAGCTGGCTGTGTTCCAATTCAATATAGAAAAATCACATTATAGGCAAATGAAAAACAGATAGAAAATGCAGTAACAAAAATGAATTCACATCAGCAATAAAAATTAAAAATGCCTAGGAGAAACTTTAACAGTAATATGAAGATCTGAAACACAACAATGACAACAGCAAGAATAACACACAAAGCTTTACTAAACAGCAAAAGATGACAGAGATAATCACATAACCACATTCCTGAACTGAAATGCAATTCTGTAAAGATTTGATTCTTCTGAAAAAAATATGTCTTACTTGTAATAGAACTCTTATCAAATCTCAATAGCATTATTTTAGAAGCCTGGCAAAATGAATCCAAAGGAAAAACTGGTAAGAATTTGTCTTTATAAAAGTTTAAAAGTTTTATGTAAAAGAAAACATAAACCAAGTTAACCATATTAAAAGGAAAAAGGCAAATAAATTTATTTTCAAACATTTGATAAACAAAAAGTTTCTATTCTAACTATACAGAGTTTCCATAAATCAACAAAGAAGAAGAAACCCCAGTGGGGATGAAGGTCTTAACCTTAACAAGAGCAGGCAATTTGCTATAGGAGAAATACAAATGTCCGATATTTATCTCCAATACGGTATTAAGGTTCATGGTTCATGTGAACAATAACAAATCACGCCAAACTATTACAGCAAAGACAGTATCAGTACACATACACACACATACAAATGAGCGAATCCAGGTCCTAGTACACCCTATTAACCTTTTGTGTTAGAAGATGATAAAGTATTTTAATGAAAATAATTGGAAAGTGTATTATTTTTAATACCAGAATTTACTGATTATCCATTATGTACAAGGTATTAATACTGAATTACTCACCAGAAGTCAACAGTTAGAGTATATGAAAAGTTATAACTTAGAAAATTGTAATCTATATCCCTGAAGAAGCTAATCCATCTTCAAAAGCAAATGAATGACCAAGTTCTCCTAATGAGGGAAACCACACTTCCTTCCCTCTTTCCTCTTTTTTCTCCTCTCTCACTCCCTCTTCTCAGCATATGGTGTTAAAACAGCTAAGTCATGATTTTATTGGTAGGGCAAAAATTAGAAAATAATTCAGAACTACTATTCCCCAACCTCTAGATAAAAAACAACAACAACAAATCAGACTCCTATCAAAACATGAATTGCAGTTACCCTTGGGGATCACTCACTCATTCATAATTCAGTAGTGTATTTCTTAATGAGCACTCATTAATGAGTAACTGGCAATTTACAACAAAATCTTCCCATCCTATATGCATTTTGCCTAAATCATTAGTTAGACTGGGTCTCAAATTAACTCAGTATTACATTTCTACATATTTGCCATTTGATTTTGTATCGAATACCTCTGTTTATCTTTTTAGTTTAAGGAACAGAAGTGGAAACAGAAACAAAAAGTGTAATGGCTTTTAAAGTCATCATTGTTTAAATATGATGTATTTGACAAAACTAAAAGGCTTTGATTTTCTAATAAAGTATTTATAATGTTATATAATAATCGAAAGAAGCTAATCCAATATGAAGTTAAATCACATTACTTTCCACTCCTCAGAGGCTGACTAAATCTGTTATCCAGTCATCATATTTTGATCTAAGTGTTTTTGGGGGAGATGTATCTGTCCATACATCTATCTATCATCTATCTTCTAAAGTAACTGTCCAGACAGTTAGAATTCGTGTTATTTCCTAAGTATTAAAATAGTGGATTTTTACACCAATTGCTCAAGCTAGAGAAAGACTTCCCATATAAATAATTTGCTAGAACAAAGCTGGGTGCAAGGGAAACTCAATACTGCCCTGCCTTCCAGGACACTTTTCATCTTCAATATGATTTACGGAGCATATGAAAGTGTTCATTCATTTGAACTGACCTTCTGTTTGCTGCTTGACCCCTGTTAGACATATCATATTCCCACAGAAAATGTTAACACTGAGTTGTCCCTTATGGAATATTTCAGTGTGAGACAGAAATGTCAAGGCTAGAGTTCCTAAGAGCTTTGCTCTCCGTGGATTTCTGGATGGTAAATAATCAGCCATCTCCACACCAAGTTATTGCTCAAAAGACAGGATTTCTTTCTACATGCTTACAAATTTGGCATAACTTCTATTTATTTCATTTAACACGTACATCCACGCTTTCAGAGTTATCTTAAGAACATATTGTTAACTTATTATGCCTATATTAATGACAGCTCAACAAGTAAATGCTGATTTTGGGCACACTATGGACTCTAGGGAATATACACAAATATAATACTTGCTCTTAAAGAGCCCATAGCTTAATTGAGGAAATATGTAAGCAAACAAATATAATGAAAAGCAGAATGATAAGGGTACAAATAAAGACTTTGGTTTATAAAGGTCTACAAAGTTTTCAAAGCTCTTTACACACATTACTTCACTTGATCTGCACAAGAAACATTCAAGGTAGACCAAGCAGACCAACTCATGTCTAGTTTAGAAGTAACGAAAATGAGAACCAGAGCATTAAGGGGTAGATCCATGTTTATAAGGGTAGTTATAAGGGCTAAATTGCCAATTCTTTCCTTGGTACCTCATTGATGAACTTCTATTTCACTCACTCTTCCCTGTCTTCAGAAATCTGTTGACATCTCTCATCTGACTCTTGTTTTTCAAACTCTTGTTCTTGTGGATACATACTCTTTTTAGTCCTTCAGCATTATTTTGGTGCCTTGCGGTGGCACCAGATATGAACCTATGGAACTTCTGTAGGAACTAATGTGGAGTGAGATTATGTGTAGCGTGAGTTCTTGTGAAGGGCACCAAATTTGACCTGGGCCTTTTAAGATGAGTAAGACAGGTGGGCCGCTGAGCTGCAAGGGACAGCAAGACAAGGGAGGCAAAATGGGAGGCTTTTAAACCTATAGGCTAGGCTACATTAACATTATAGAGAGATCCTTCCCCCCCCAACCCCACAGTGCTGAAACTCAAGGAGAGGCCCACCACTTAGAACTGTACAAGTTCTTCTACATTAAAAAAGCTTTAGAAGCAGAGACAATCAAGACCATTTTGTTGGACACATCCTTGGAGCTTTCAGCTTGAGCAGGTTTTCAAAGTAGAATTTGTAAAGCTGCATTGAGGAGGAGGAGGCAATATTTACATAACACAAATAGAAAGGCTCCAGCAAAGCAGTAAGGATGGGGGTTGAACAGCAATTCAGCCTCCTATTTGCTCTGCTCACAATTGCCTCGGCCAACGTCTATCTTTAGGGGCCAGTGGGTGGACAGAATTGGAGTCAGATGGGAGTTTATTCAGCTGGAGGGAGGACCTGCAGTGCAGGCGCTCACACTCACTCCACAGGGGTGGTCCTGTCTTACGGGGATGGGATGCGCTTCTGCATGCCGAGGGCTGGGCAGGGCCCGGCCACACGCCGAAGCGGCAGCGGAAAGGGATTTACGTGATATGGAAGCCAGTACTTTCAGACTAGGTTTCTTTCTTCTGATGAAAATACAGTTAAGTTAGGATAAACCTTAGGCTTAAGTTTATGCCCCCTTATTCTGCACTCTAGAATCAGGTATTTGAATTCCTCAAATCCAACTCCATCTGGGGCGCCTGACCGGCTCAGTCGGTGGAGCATGCGACTCTTGATCTCAGGATCTTGAGTTCAAGCCCCACAATGGGCCTACAGCGTACTTAAAAAAAAAATCAACTACTCCTGCATTCTCACACTATTTTTGTGAAGTCAATTTTCAGATACAGCTGTGCTATCCACCCCCTTTAAAAGTGAGAATTTCACATTAGACGATTAAACACCTGTATAAAAATGCATTAAAATTCAACAGTTCATTTTCTTCTGTGAAGAAAAGTACGTATTTATGTATGTATGTGTGTACATATATATGTGTGCATGCATATGATATATATGTATATATTTACAATGTGTATATATTTGTAGCAATATAGTATATATTCTATATTAGCAGAAATACGTATTATACATATATGCATATCCACACATAAATACACACATTTATATATAGAATATATGTATAGTCCATATTCGTGGTGGCCATGTCAGACAGACTTTTTGAGTTAGTAGTGAATGGGGGCAAGGGACTACCCTCTCTCGGGAAGAATGCCAAGTAGAAATCCAGCCTTTGGTGAGTGATGTGGTAGAGGGGGAAGGTCCTATGAAATCAGGCAGAGAAGTTAAGCGGGAATTTTCTGGCAGGTGCAGATATATGTGCAAAGGCCCTGAGGCAAGAACCCATCTGGGGAGGCTCTCTGATGAGCCTTGTGCGGTGGTGGAGGGAGTCAGGACAAGAGGAGACAAGAGGAAATGGGGAAAGGCCTTGTACATAACAAAGTGCCTTCTATTCGTGATACAGACCTTGAATTTTATCCTAAACGCTTAGGGAAACCACAAGTTTATTTTATTTTTTCTTATTTTTTTAAGATTTTATTTATTTATTTGACAGAAAGAGACAGCAAGAGAGGGAACACAAGCAGGGGGAGTGGGAGAGGGAGAAGCAGGCTTCCCGCGGAACAGGGAGCCTGATGCGGGGCTCGATCCCAGGACCCTGGGACCTTAACGACTGAGCCACCCAGGCACCCCCATAAGTTTATTTTAGAGTGACACAAATTCTTGTTTTAGAGTCACGACTGCGGGATCAGTGTGAGAAACAGGCTGCTGCTGGGAGGTCGGTTCAGAAGCTGCCCCATGTTCTGGGAGAGGATGTGGGGTACACATTAAGTGCCCATCAGTAGGAAGCATTGACGAGAGGGTGACTAGGTGTGGTGAGAGACGGCGTCTGGGATCACTGCAGGGTTTCCATGTTGGCCAGCAGTGGATGGTGGTGACAGTCACCAAAAGGTGGAGAGAAGGTCTCCCAGTTCTGCAGGGCCGACGGAACAAACGTGTCTAAACGTCTGACCTCTGCAAGCCCCACTAAAATGACATTGAAGGAATAGAAAGGGAACACATCCACAACCAGGGAGAGTTTGGGAGAGGAGGCATGATCAGAGGAGAGATGTCAATCAGACTGCAGAACACAGATGGAAGACTGGAAACTCTGTAGCAGATCAGAGAGATCTGAAACCCGGCCGCCGGCCACAAGGAGAGTCAGTAAGAAACCAGCCTGTTCCCGCTGCAGAAGCTCAGCGATGCCCAGGGACTGGAAACACCAGGCACCTGGGAGATTCAGAGTGAAGGAAGGGCAAAATCAGAACAAGAGCTTGAAAATCGGATATAATGAGCAGTAACATCATAGGATCCCGACCCCTCCAGTCTATAAAGCCAGGCTGCAGAAAGGCTGAAGATAGGTTTATTTTACAAGGAAGTCGATGCAGAGGGGATCTGGACGGGGCCCACCTTGCAGAGCTATATTGAAATCAGAGAAATTACGGGAATAAGTTGACTGGTGGACACCTCAACACCCTTCTCCTGCCTGGGTTGTAGACCGATGACATCTAGATGTGGCGCAATCCTTGTCTCCCGACTGCCTGGAAGGAAATTATTGCTAGAGTGTATGTCTGGGCAAACAGACTAGTCCTCTCTCCCTAAAACTATGCTGACATTCAGTGTGGCCCCCTTGGTGTTCACTGCCCTACCACCCTACAGTGAAACCCAGCGTTTAACAAGCCCCGCTCCTACACACAGAGTCCCTAGTTTTAATGCTTTTTTAAAAAAATACAAATGCAAAGCGAAAGAAGTCAAGATATCCGAAAGAAAGACTGCAACGAGCAAGATAAGAGATTAAAAAGAACTGAAAAGGAAACAGAGAAAACAATTTAGCGAAGAATAGGAAACTTGAAAACAAAACACCTCTCATCAATTTCCTTGAAGAGATAAGAGGATGCTTTAAAGAAAAAAATATTTAGAGCACAAAGGGGAGGTCTTAAATGCTAAAATGGTGGTGGCAGAAAAATTGAAATTCAATCAATTTGGAAAACAAGGTTGGAGAAATCTCTCAGAAAGTAGAGCAAAGAGGTAAAGGAATGGGAAATAGGAAATGGAAGAGCACATGAAAGAAACACCAAACCAAAGGACTGACCCCAGAAGTTGAACATCCAACAAATGGTAATTCCAGAAAGAGGAAATTTGAGAAATGCAGAAGAGAACGTTATCAAAGAATGAAATACAAAAACATTTCCCAGGACATGAGTTTCCAGGTTCAGAGAGCATGCTGTGTAACTGGGCCCAGCACAAAGCATGAGGGAGACCCAAAACAAGGAAGGTCAACGAGTGTGAGCTCGACAGAGTCAGAATGCCCGGAGAGAGCAAATGCATTCACACATGAACATTCAGTGAGGAATCAGAATGGTATCGGACTTCAGCAACAAATCCTGAGAGCTTAAAGAGTGCTTTCGAGGGGCACCTGGGAGGCTCAGTCAGTTAAGCATCTGACTCTTGACCTCAGCTCAGGTCTTGATCTCAGGGTCACGAGTTCAAGTCCTGCATTGGGCTCTATGCTGGGCATGCTATCTAATTGAAAAATAAATAAATAAAGAGTGCCTTCAACATTCCGAAGGAAAGCAATTTCTTGCCAAGGTGTAGAACTGGGAATAAATCAATAAAGAGGATACATGGGATTCAGGAAAAAGGGGATAGTCAAAGAGAATTCCCAGGAGGAGAGTGTGAAGTCCCATGGTGATAGCTGATAGCTGGGCTCAGGAGGAGAGGGCTCCAGAACATGGTTCTCACTTGAAAAATGGAGGAGAGACTGACACTGGATTTTCCTTGATCATATTAAGAGATTTATAATGCTATTAGAGACTCTGGGGCTGAATTAATGATAAATACACAAAAAAACAGGCAAATAAGCAAATAAAAGACCAACTCAGTCACTAAATTAAAAAAAAAAAAGGTCCCCCAAACAAAAGCAAAATAGCTGTATAAGGAAGGTAAGTTTATAACTCTCTCCCCTAAACGATGCTTTCATATATTAGGCAGATGGAGGGAGGGGAGATATATATAAATATATAGACAATATAAAAGAATTAAACCTTCATATTTTATAGTAAGAATTTGGTAGGTAGTAATTAAAATGAGCGAAAGAAGAAATAATATAATCATACTCTGAAATCTTTATCTTAAGATTCACCTTAGGATCAGTCATTGATTTTCTTTTTAATTGCTAAAATTAGGATTCGTCTTACAGCGATTCTTGTCCACGTGGCAATTTTGTTACACTTGTCATTGTTTGCACATGTGCATCAGAACTTACAGAATGCTTGACTGTAGCTTAGAAAAAATCCTAAAGACAACAGTTGACTACTCCTACAAGAAATACTGCATCTTCAGTTTTCTTGATTGTTCAGGGGATACTACTGTTCTGAAAACACGGGACAATCATAATTCCGAGATAGAAAGTGATCTGGGATAACTGGGTTTTGAATGTGATGGAGTGTTAAAAATATCTGAATCTATTTTTCTTCTAATTTTTTTATAGATGTACAAGGAAGATAAATAATGAAAAGTGTCTTGTGAGTCTCTAAGAGTATAAAATATATTTTTAAAAAAGTATAAAATAAAATTAGGAAAATTTTCAAGGGAAATAGCTCATGGTTAATTGACAGTGTTTTTTTTTTCTTGGTGAATAAAATAATTGTTTTTGTTTTTGTTTTTTTTTTTTAAAGATTTTATTTATTTATTTGAGAGAGAGAGAATGAGAGACAGAGAGCATGAGAGGGAGGAGGGTCAGAGGGAGAAGCAGACTCCCTGCCGAGCAGGGAGCCCGATGCGGGACTCGATCCCGGGACTCCAGGATCATGACCTGAGCTGAAGGCAGTCGCTTAACCAACTGAGCCACCCAGGCGCCCCTAAAATAATTGTTTTTAAATCAATGATATCTTAGTGAATACTTGGTGAAACTGATTCTGCATGAATAAGGAAGTGAGTAGCTGGGGTTATTAAACAGTTCAAAGTACAAGCAAGTGCTTCTTTGATAAAATGTTATGATTAAACAAACAAAAAAGCAAGCAGAAGGGGTTTGGAGTAGATAGGTTGGCAAAGTTGAGCCAGGCCTGAGGTTTTAGATATACTGAGCTTGCTTTTTAAAAGGTATGCTTTGCCATGTTACACTGAAAAAAAAAAATCCAAGAAAACATTGAAAATGAAGGTCCTGGGAGATCTACTCGACGGGGAGAGTTCGCCTAAAAAGCAGGTTTTGTGGGCGCGGGGCTCCGGGGAGAAGTCTGAGCTGCTTGAACCAGTCATCCTGCTGTCGCAAGCCCACCATCGCCACCGAGGCCCCCAAACATGCAAAACGATTATGCCTGAAAGACAGCTTCAAAAACAACCAACTTGTTTTCAATAATTAGAAATAAGGGACTGTCCCTCGTAAGTTCAGAAGGAAAAGTCATTGATATATTTTTTAAGGTCATTATTTGATTCCACAAAATAAGCAAAAAAAAAAAAGTTTTCTTTTAATGAGGCAAT
Source organism: Halichoerus grypus (assembly GCF_964656455.1). NCBI lineage: Eukaryota > Metazoa > Chordata > Mammalia > Carnivora > Phocidae > Halichoerus > Halichoerus grypus. Next base: position 7,182,341 of record NC_135720.1, on the reverse strand, counting down.
GATTCATAATGCAGGATTATTCTAAATTATCATTATTATTATTTATATTAATAGATACTAGTGACTTTTATTACATGCCAAGCACTACGCTAAGGACTTAAACTGAGTGAGTTCATGGCATCATCCCAGCAGCCCTAAGGAATAATTACTAACACTAGCATGCCTGTGTGACAAAGAAGGGAGCCGGCGAGAAGCCACTTGCCCAGTCATTGACTAAGGAGCTGGTGTGTGGTGTGGGAGGGGTTCCACCTCAAGAGGCAAAGCCCTGCACCAAGATGCTGAAGTGCTACTTCTCTCTCCTTCCATTGTGATTTCCCTTGGGTAAGATCCTTTTGAGTTTCAGCACGGCCAAATATGTACATGCGATTCTAAAAACAGTAGGCAAACTAGACAGCAGAGTACATATTTAATCAATCCTTGTGGATCGCTTCATGCATTTACTATTCAATATATATGTTCTTTAATATATACGTTAATCATCACATAATTAAGGATTTTATACATAGAACCTGTATGTGCCAGGCACCGTGTGGAGTGCTGGGGATAGAGCAGTGGACAAGAGAAAAAAATGAACACATAAAATAAAAAATAATTTCATTTTGCTTGAAAGTAAGTGCCCCAAGAAACAGAATGGGGATAGGGGATAATCAAGGCTGGCGATGTATACAGCAGTCGGGGTGGCCAAGGAAGGCTGGCAGCAGGATCTGGAGCAAGGCTGCCAGTTCTGCAAATGCTGGGGAAAGAGGATTCTAGGGCGCAGAGCTGTGCAGAGGCGCCCCGAGCCACCCCGAGGTGCCTGTGCTGGAAAGGAGTCCACATGGCCGGTGGCTGTGACAGCAGAGGGGAGAGTCACAAGGTGTCACCAAAGATGTAGAGGGACCAGCTAGGTCACACATGGGGTCTTCTAGACTGAGTTTAGATTTTATTCCAGTTACAAAGGGCAGCCTTGCAGCACCTGCCGGGGAGGAATAAAATCTGATTTATAATTTAGACCTACTGATAATGCTAAAGCGGGAGTCTGAAGTCATGTTTTCATGGCTGAAACAATCAAGGATCAGTCGCTACAGTGATTTTGGACTGGTTTTACAACTCAGTTAAGCCCGGTGAGTAACTGAGTACATAAAATCTATTAATTAGGACTGTTAATAAAGACATGATGGAAAGGCGGGCAAGTAACTGAAGGCATAGAAATAATGAAAGCCTGTGTGCTTGTGTGCAAGGCAAAGGTGAGCTTTGCCCAAGATACGTGAGGCTGAAACTTATTTCTCTCTTAGGGTATTAGATTTCTCTTCCTGCTGTAACAAATCACCACCAGCACTGCTTAAAGCCACACCCATTTGTTATCTCAGGTTTTGTGATCAGAAGTCCAGGTGCGGCGTGGCTGGGCTGCTTCTCTGCTTGGAGTCCCAAAAGCCAAAATCAAAGTCCCGCATTTCTTTTTGGAGGCTCTGCGTTGGGATCCACCTTCCAGCTCATTCCAGTTGTAGGCAGATTTCAGTTCGGTTTCAGGACTGAGGTGTCTGTTTCCTTGCCAGCTCTCAGCCAGGGGTCGCTCGCAGCTTCTGGGGTCACCTGGACCCCGGCTAGTTATGGCTTCTCGAATGCGTCTGGTGCTTCTGTTGGCTCTGGCCTCCCGTTCTGTCCCAACCTCCCCTCTGCTTTCCTCGGCCGCCACCGCCGCCGCATCTCTCCAGCTCTGGGGGCGGGAAGTGTCTGTGCTTTTAAGGGCTCAGGAGATTAGACTGGGGTCACCTGGAAAATTCAGCAGCCTCTCCCTGCTGCGAGGCCGTAACTGTGCAGCACTGGCTGTCGGGCGCTGGACTGAACGATCAGAGCACAGAATCTGGGAGGGAACCCTTCAGAATTCCTCCCATCATATTTAATATTTTCACTGATGGAGGCATCACATTAAAATTTTTAAAATAATAAAACCGACTCACTGAGGGTCAAAGAGGGCTCTGTTAAGCAACTCGACAACAATAAAAAACAGATGAGAGAGAAACAAATATTTCAAACAAAGCTGTAGGAAGCCTGAGAGGCGCTTTTACCACGGAAACCCCTGTGTTCGTATCTAGATGCACAAAAGATACAGGTCCCGCAATGGGAGCACACTAATGTTAATCCAGAGGCGCACCACCAGATTCACTGCACTACATTTCAGTCGTCCTTCTAAATGTCCCTGGAATTTAGACGTCGGAGACATTCCTTAGGTATTTAATACATTTAAGTAATTGATATTATTTCACACCCGTGTACAAAACTGCCTGAGCTATTAAACGTACACACCACCTCCATAAAATTGTACAACGATGTCTCAGGTGTTAAGACACAACGAGAATGTCAAGTTTTATAAAAAACCAATCTATTTGGTGTCACTAACAGATGAGATTTTGACAGCTGGCAAAATTCAAATGGCATTTACAGAATTTCAAACCAAATCCTCACTTAATATCACTTTCCCTCCCCCCACCCTGAATCAATCTCAAAATGTCAAGCTGCAACCAGGGCACTCTGTTATATTTGGAGATGGATGATCTTACTGGCCTTACAGTATTTTCTCCTCCTTACCCTCTTGGCAATAACAGGAGTTTCTTAATTTTACCTTTTGGGGAAAGAAGGCAGAGAGACAGACAGAGAGACAGAGACAGAAACAGAGAGATGTAGAGAGAGAGAGAGACAATTGGGTGAAATAACGTATTTCTATGGGAGGATAAAGACTGATGGGATTCTCAGAAGAACCAACATGGAGAAAGAACTATTTGTTGTAATGAGATAATAAGTGTATATATAGATATGAGTCTCTGACCAATGAGGCGCATTTTGTGCTATTTTTTGTGTTATGTCCCCTTTCTGGGCTGCCTTTCTGTGTCCCTATACTGAATCCTCCCCACACTTCAAAAATCATCCAAAGCCCATTATTAAGAACAAATAAGAAGTCAGTGAATATTTGGAGACACTAAAAGTAGTTTTATTTCAGTGAGTTCTAAATACCTGAATATCCAGGGGATAAATATATTAATAACATAAACATTAATTATTAACTAATATTATATCATTATTACATATTATTACATAATACACATACTATGTAACTGATATATTAATATGTTGATTAATAGAGTAACACAATAACATACATATAACATACACGTTCATAACCTACTTTTTCCCGGATATTCTCCCAGATCAGGTATTTAGAACTATAAAAATAATTTTAATGTCTACAAATGTTTACCATCTTTTCATTCGTCCTTCGTGATGGGCTTTGGGGTCACAGTAAAAACTTAGATCTCAATTTTAGCTGGGAGAAAACAGTAGAGTGATACTAAGAGAAATGAGTCAGGATACTCGAATCACTGCTACACCACCATCTGTCCGGTTGTATAAATACAACTACCACCGTGGGCGAAGAAAAGCCAGCAAAAGGGTATGGTAGCAGCGTTGGCCCACAGACTCTCACTACAACCCCTGCGCCTGGCCTTCCCTCGGCATGGGGGGGCGGGTACGTGACTCAGTCATGGCCAATGAGACAGAGCAGAAGTCCTGATGTGGGGCCACACTTGGCCCTTCCCTCTTCTGCATGGAGTGGGAGCTGATGGTTGGAGTGGTGGCAGCCTTGATGGGACTGTAAGACACAGATGGAGAGAACCCCAGAGGTACCTGCCTTGACAGGAGACCATGAACCAATGCCAGGAGCTGTCTGCCCCTGACCTTGGGATGTGAGGAAATCATCCCCTACATGCATAAGCATCTGTGGTTGGGTTTTCTATTGCTTGCAGCCTCATGTAGCCCTAACAGGTATATTCACCTCTCGCCCAGGATTACCACCGGCTTTCTGTTCTTTCTCTTCCTCCCTGCTCCTCCATTCTGAGCTCCCCTATCTATCCCTCGCTTTACGTACTGACTTGGATACCCTGCCAGTCTCTCTCATGGCTTGTCAGCTAGTCTAGACTCCTTTTCCTGCTTTACTGCCTTTGGCTCCCTCCTGACTTACAGCTCTGTGGGCTTCTTGGATTCGGTGGCCTTTGCAGCTTGGAGCAAAAGGTTCTCCCTGTGGGAAAGCAACACCACACAACAGGCTTGTCCCAGGCTCTCCTCCAGGGGAGGGCAAGGGGCTGATAACGATCCCTTTGGAATTTTAAACTAATTTTGAACCCTTGAAGGGAGGATCAGGGCATGAAGCAATGTCCCCAGTGATGTGCACACCCTTTTTTCAATGCATTCGTTTTGTACTCAGGGATATTTTTAGCAGTTTGTTGGCAAATCTGGACAACGCTGATGAGACAAAAATCCACTTGCATCATTATTAACAATCTGTAGTTCCTCAAAACTTTTAAATATGTTCATGAAGCATTTAGAATAAATTATCTTAAAACCAGCCTGGCTGTTTCAGGGGCAGAAGTGTGCACATTCTGCAGTTACTAGAAAGTCTTCAGGGAGAAATGTAATTACAGACTTCGGCACAGTGACTGAATGGGATTTATATTTTTTCTTGTCTCTCTTGAGCGATGCTTTCATTATAGAGAGGTCTGAACAAGTTAACAGGTCATCTAGTAGCTTTGCAGCACACACGTTTTACATATGGGCTGACACGGGATGTTAAGGCTGAGTTAGAATCCTAGGAAGCCAGTCCATGGACTGCTGACAGAGAGGTGTGACTGTCATCTTTTTGTGAAACTTGCAGATCCTACGTTCATTAATAAACACTCCAATTTATTCATAAGTGAATTGCAACAAGGGAAAAACACTGTGAGAAAGAGAAATCCTGAAGCCTCCCCTCAATCTTACCAAAATGTGCTAGTAGAGTGTAGTACCGGCTTGCTTTACCCTCCACCTCCACATTCCGGTGGGAAATTATATATGGGCACATGAGCTCATCTGTATTCATGACAATTTACTAAATGAATGTTACTTTGCGCCTACTACACATGTTCTAGCAAACCGCAACATATATTTTTTCCTATTAGTGTAAGAAGCATTTTGTGTGAAACGCTATTTTATGGCCCATGCTTGTTAATTCTCTGAGCATGGCTCCCGTTTCTCAACCACCGCTTTGAAAAAAGAAGTTACTTTGAGACTCCTTCCCCTCTCCTGACCTTGTTGCCTCAGGATGCGAACAACTTCAGTGAGAAATGCACAAGGGAAGTACGTGGTGCTTCACCTGGAAAGCCACGGACATCTTGGAGGACCACTGACCCTCTTTCAGGGTAAAAAAGCAAGTCCATTTTTTTTGCTTGCCTACATATATATATATATATATATATACATATATATATATATATATATATATATGTATATATATATATTTGCAGCCTTTCCTTTTCTCTATCACTTTCCCCTCCCCTCAAAAATACTGAAAAAAAATTACACTATAGGCTTATTCTCAGCTTTATGCCCAAACCTATACATCAATACCAGACTAATTGTGCATACAATTTCAATTCTGTTGCACTGCCACATAAAAGTGCAGAATGCTTCAGTGGTGTAATGTCTAGGCTGAGCTCAGTCCAATAAGGGCTGCCCAAGACAGCTCGGACAGATGCAATTATTTCTTACATACTGCAACTGCCTTTTTTCACAACATTATTTTTATCATGCAGAAGTATATACCTAATTTTAATCCGTGCGACCATCTAGAAGATTGAAACTTCATGCTTGTCTTACTTTCGCTAAGTGTAATTAAAGATACTGATTTTTTTTTTATTTGAGGATGATTTCAGTCGCCAGTGAGAGCCTGTCACTGCTGTCTGCCTACAGGTCAAAGAACCACAATGGATATCACAGAGCTGCCATGTTGACGCCATGCTGACGTAAGGGACAGCAAAATGGACCAAAGGGGACAGCCCTCGGCAGTAGAAGAAGGCAACAGTTCCTTCTCTAGTGGAGAGGAAAAGTCCCAGTAGAGTGTGAAGTGGATCCAAATTCCCCAGGTCTGGAAAGTTGGTTTATTAGTCACAGAAAGACTAACCAGGTAACAAGGACTCAGACTACACGGCATTGGGGGACGTATGGGTCACTACATGGCAATCTTCAGCAAGCTTGTAAAGCAAAGTGTTACAGAAACCGTCTTCATTAACAAAATAAAACAAAAACAAGCTCTGGATGCCCCAAAGAGTGAAGGGACTATTGGAAAACTCTAACTTGATAAGCTCATTTTCTTTCTTTACTTTCCTCTGTCTTACTGTTCTATTTTCACGGTAATGAAACCAGGAGTTAATTTTCTCATTTTTTTCAATAGATCTCTAGATGTCTGTTATGCTCTAAGCTTCTCCTATTATAAGATCTACAATAATCATATCCATTTATATCATAATAGTTAACAATCAGAGAGTTCTTACCATCTACCAGTTTGTTGAGCTCTCGGTATAGACAATTTTATTTAAACTGCACAAAGTAGGGGCGCCTGGGTGGCTCAGTTGGTTGAGCGACTGCCTTCGGCTCAGGTCATGATCCTGGAGTCCCTGGATCGAGTCCCGCATCGGGCTCCCTGCTCGGCAGGGAGTCTGCTTCTCCCTCTGACCCTCCCCCCTCTCATGCTCTCTCTCTCATTCTCTCTCTCTCAAATAAATAAATAAAATCTTTAAAAAAAAAAAAAAAACTGCACAAAGTATTGTTACCTCTGCAAAGTATTGTTACTACCATTTTCTGCATGAGGCCACTGAGTCTGAGAGGGTAGTCTACCCAAAGTCACACTTCTCATGTGGCAGAAGTAACCCTTGACTTGAATTTGGGTGACTTAATGTCAAAGTTGAGGGCTGCATGCTCCAAAATGGTAGCCACTAGCCACAAACGGCTATTTCAGTGTGGCAGGGCTGAACTGACATGTCCTGAGAGTGTAGTGTATACACACTGGATTTTGAAGATTTGGTGTGAAAAGCGGAATGTAAGGATTGCATTAATAATTTTTATACTGGTTACATGTTGCTATTATAATGTTTTGGGTAAATTGGGTTTTCCAAAATGTCTTATTAAAATTAATTTCACCTTTTATGTGGCTACTAGGAAGTTTAGAATTATATAACTGGCTCATATTATATTTCCATTAGTCCACTGGCTTTAGACCTTTAACTCCCACACCCTACTGCCCACTGTCCTTAGAAGCTTGTTCCTCACCGTTCTCAGGAAAATGAATGAATATAAGAAATTCTGGAAACTGCTCTATATAAACCTTGGTAGTTACTTTCACTGAATTGATTTGGCAGGAAGTGTGTCTGTGTGGGTGTCATATTTAATGCAAGAAGAATAAAATTCAGGGATAAAATCAAAGAAACCACCAGTACCATTGCTTATCTTTGTGCAGATGGAATAATCAGGAGACTGGATTTCTACTTTGTATTGGTATTTCTGGGACACGATCACCTCGTAGCTGTGTGGCTGTGGTTCAAATTTCACATAGATTATTGGTCAGGGCAAACTGATAGATCCAAGACATGGCCATCTGAAGAACTTAAAGCCATAGAATGAAAATTTTTGTTACAATTCATCTGTGTTAACAAAAATATAAGTCGCTTGTTTTGACCAAAACACAGTCAACCCTGAATATCTTAAAAAAAAAAAAAATTTCAAGCTCTTCTTAGCAAGAACTGGGCCTGGAAAAACATGTCTTTGATCTACAGCAAAGGTTCTCCATTGTTTTTTCCCCCTCAGTCCATCTCTTCCATTCCTCAGGAAATGAATTCTCAACCAGGGAATGGTCATCTTGGAAGGCAGCGGGGTGGGAGCAGGCTGTCTCATTTGTGGAACTATCTGAGGTGATTCTGATAAGATGCCTCCTCTCCATCTCTGTATGCAGTGCTCCAAGTCTTCACCTGGGTTTCTGACAGCTGTTGATACTTGCCGTAGATGTCCCCGGCAGTCCCGGCGAGGGTGGCCGGCAAAGACTGGAAGGAGCCAGGGCATTTTCTGCCTGATAGGTGCCACTCCAGTCTGGCCCACAGGAACAAACTTTAAACCTAGTGATCTGGTTGACCTTGCTGCCCATCCACAAATGAGAGGGGGGTCTAAGCAGGGAGAAAGAGGGAATGGTCTAGGACACTGGTGCCACTCATTCCTGGCGTATCCCAGCGGCAAATCCATATGCGACACTCTGGTGTCAGAAAAAATGTCGCCTCTTAATATCTTCAATATACGATCGAATGTCCCTCTTAAGTAGATCCCTGCTCTCCTCCCCAGAGAGGACGTCTCACCACGTCCAGCTGGGCTATCTCAACCCTTCCTGGTTGAACGGTCCCGTTCTGTTAGGGTTAGCCCTTCTAGGTGCCTGTTGGCCTCGGAGAGCCACCTCCTCTCGCCCTTCCCAAGATGGTGGCTGGGGACGTCTGGGCGTGTGTCCTCAGAGTCACGGGAGCAACATGGCGATCTTGGGCTGCTCTCTGGTTGGCACTGGGTCTGCAGTGGTACCTCCCTTGCTCCCTGTTGTCCCTGCTTGCTCTGCTGGCTGTGGCCGTTAAAACCTGTGAACAGTGAATGTTCTTTCTTTGCATAGTGCTCTGCAGTCCCCTGAGATGTGGCTCCAAATCTCACATCACTCCTAGACTTAGATGTCTGCCTGCAGCCTGGGGCTGTAGACTCAGTCTGCTCCAATGTCAGCACCGTGAGATACCTTCCTCGGTGCTCCCCAGGGCACTTGGAGGGGGGTCTGAACATACATTTCAGAGCCAGCCCCCCCCACCCAGGAGGTTCTGGGGAGTGAAACTGGGGCCCTCTCTGCCTGACCCACTGTGCTCCCGAGTTTCTTCTGATCAGTGCTGACGAGGTGGGGACTGGCCTCTTTCTCTCCTCTTCTCCCGCTGACATGCCTCACACTCCACTTGGGCCCCCAAAGAGACGTGTTCCTCTCTTGCATCTTATCTGACAAGAATCGCACCCCCCCCAATCATGTCCTCCTCTGGGCTCATATTAGCATGATCGCTTCCGGGAAAGCTGATCTATGAGGAAGAGAAATAAAGTGAAGAGCAAGCAGGAACTGGGTAAACAAAAGAAATTGGCAAACTCAATAGTTTTCCTGTTCTTCCCCAAATGAATTTTCAACGTGACTTATTACTTTGTTTGAAGCACTGAATTCTCAGAACACTATGCGTGACTTTGTGCTAGCAAAGTAAAAAAAAAATTGCCAACCAAAATCAAACCCAAGCAATTTATTTATTTATTTATTTATTTATTTATTTATTTGAGAGAGAGAGAACACAAGGAGGGGGGAGGGTCAGAGGGAGAGAGAGAGAGAGAGAGAGAGAAGCAGGCTCCCCGCTAGCAGGGGAGCCTGGGATCATGACCTGAGCCGAAGGCGGACGCTTAACCAACTGAACCATCCAGGCGCCCCAAACCCAAGCAATTTAGAAATCACCTGCCACTCATCTGTGCCCCTCACCTCCTTTGGTAAACATATTAGAGTTGGCAATGTTTCCAATGTTTTTATTTTATTTCTTTGGCTGTGTATTCCATCTGCTAAAGCCATTTGGAGTAGATTTCATGAGCCCCACCTTGTTTCTAAAAAACATGATATAAAAATGTGAACATAGAATAAACACAAAGCCCTTAGTGACACTCAAGAGCCTACGGGTAAGTCTGCAAAGGGCATCTGCATGGCTTCTTCTCAGACGTTTGAGACGTCCCAGAGAAAGCGGGACTTCCATTATTTTCCCGATTTAGCTCCTGGTTTGCTTCATACAGTGACACCCTACTTTCCCTGACTCTCTTCAACCATGTTTTCCCATAAAAGACATGTATATACATAGACATAGTATTTAAAATGAATGTATGAATAATAGATCCAAAAAGACTTCCAGCAATGAAAAGACACAGTACAGACATCTCCAGTGTCATATTGTTTAGAAGGTCTTCTAAATATCATAAATATTACTCCTAACTATTGGCAAATAAAGAACAATAAGGGAGCGACAGATAGCTCTTTAAAAATTGAATTTTTGGGAAAACAAATCCAAGTAAAATTTTTGCTATTTTTCTGCAATTTCAACGAGGCTCACGTGTAACATGTTACATTATTCCACCGCCTCTTAATCTGGAAGCCATGTTCTGTCATTATCGATTACCTTAGTGCATATGCGCATTCCTTAACCTTGTGCTAGAACCACCCAGTATTTCCCTGGCGACTTAATGAAATTGCAGATCAGCCAAAACAGGGCAAAAAAAAAAAAAAAAGAAAAAAACTGGAAAGAGGAGAATAACAGAGGACGTGTCTATGGTTCAGGAACTCATCTTTGCTTATACATGCATTTTAATGCCCAGTGCCCATATGGTTATGATAGAAAAAAATAAGACATCTGTAGGTTAGCGCTGAACTGGCCAATTAATTGTTTTAACTTCCCACCAAAGGGCCATCTAATATTTGAAAATAAACACAATACTTTAGCTTTTCATTTTTCTTTGAATTACAAGAATAAAGCCCTACTTCAAAAAACATTTTCAAAGGTGTCACTACAGTTTTGAATCCGGTAGAAATTATACTCTCTCCTTTTGACATCTTGTAATAAATAAAACTGTTAATATTTTGATTTTAGACAAATTTCTCTTTTGCTCTCAGTGGCTAACGGTTACAAAAAGAGACAGTGCTACATTAGTTACAGCAATTTAGTTTGGGGACACCAGCAGAAACACATAAAATCCATTAGTGGAGCCAAACAGCTATATCCAATTCTAATAAAAAGGTTAAATACAATTTATAAAGGAAGTCTTAAAACTTCCCTGAACACAGAAAATAGTCAAGATGATCTTCTGAGTAACTAAACAATCCCCACTGTATTGAAGCCAAAGTATTTGTTTTGAAAATACTGTAACATAATGTGTTAACAGTTAAAAACTTTCTCATTGCCAAATGAATATAAATTGGGGAGATGCTTTTGCAGATTATCCTCTCGGTCCATTACATCGCGGTTCCTGCCTCTGGTACTGTTCCATGCTTCAGAAGAGGCAAAAACAACAAGACTTATAAGGAAAATTGTAATAAATCTGCAGCTCTTAGGATCAATCATGCGATGTTAGCACTGGGAGAAAAACATTCATTTTTGCTTCCCATAGGAATTGTATGCCTTTGATGTTGAGATCTTAGGAAATGTATGTTCATCCCATAGGAAACCAAAGATTGCAGATGGACTATACACATTCTAATGTCAATTTTTTAAAACACTTGGTCTGATAATTTATTAAGGAGCATTTCTAGAGCATTTCCTAAAAGAATGATGCTGATCCTAGAAACCTTTTTCTTTTTGTGAATTATTTTCCATCTGCAAAGTGCTTGAGAAGAAAACTGTGAAGGTATGGGTTGGATTCTTACAGAGGAATTATTATAAATGAGGAGCACTGACTATTTGGAAAATAAGAAAACGAAATAAATTTGAACACAGTGTAAAAATCCATTATCTGATGCCACATTTCTTATTTGGAACTCCCCTGCAGGAAAAAGCCCTTTTGCAAATAGACAAATCTTCATGTATTCTTTTCGAATATAACACATCCCTGAGGGGTCAGCTCAGAGGGGTCAGCCAGGTAGGAGCTCTTCTTAACAGGGATAGGTTAATTCTCTGTGCACATAGATAATGTGCATAAAATGTCGGCTTGGGGCTCAGCATACAGGTGTATTTTTAAAATGCCAGAACTCTCCTGCCCAGGGGCCTCTTCATAGGCCAGGACTCCCTGGTTATTAATCCTCCTCACTTTGCACACAGATTTCCTTACAAAAGAACTGGAGAATAGCAACGGGAGGCCTAATATCTGGCCCCCATCTCACCAGACCCTGTCCAAAGTCCAACATGAGGATTGTAGTCCACAGTAAAATTAAATGCAGATTAACTGGGGAGATTTAAATCTGGACATCATCTAATCTGATTTCCTCCTTTCTGAAGGTGGGGCCCTTTGCATATCCACTCTGTACTCCTTACTCAGTGCCAGGACAGAAGAAGGTTTAATTACATCCCGTTTGTTGAATGAAGAAAATGAGGTAACTGGCCTGTTTAGTGGCTGTGCAGTTGCTCTATCTCTGATTTCCTGTGGTTTCTGCACTGTACCATGCTTACCAAAGAAAGGATGGTTCCAGAAACTATCACAACATGGGCACTGAGGTACCACTCATGTGTGAATTTACAGAGGTCTCTGGCTGATGCTTCAAGTCCCTTTAACGGACACAAAGCCTTCATTCAACAATTAAAGATAAATAAAGGGCATGTGCTGATGTACTTTTATTTCAACTGGCTCCTTGTTTACTCTGGAGTCTTGCGGTACGTGTGGTCACCCAACTGGAAGAACAATGGTGAATGTCTAGAGTACACTGACAAATCTAAAAAGGCCATGCGTGAGCTCTGTTGCATCCTCTGGTTCTTCCAGCTTTGCCAGCCCAGGTCCTGCCCCACCCATAGCTTGTGGTCCCTTGTCACATTTCAAGGAAGGAACCAGAGCATCCGAGGTGTAGGAAGCAAAGAACCCCTGTGGGCCTCATCCAAGTGAGTGCTAATACAATTTATAAAGCTATAAAGCTAATACAATTTATAAAATGAGATCTAGCTATTATATGGTTTAACAAAGATTATAAGTTCTTTTTTTTTTTTTTTTTTTTTTGAGCAAGAGAGAGAGAGAGCGCGCGCATGTGCGAGTGGGGAAGGGAGGGGTAGAGGGAGAGGGAGAGAGAAAATCTTAATCTTAAGAGAGAGACTCTGCTCTGGGCATGGAGCCTGACAATGGGGGCTGGATCTCACCACCCTGAGATCATGACCTGAGCCGAAATCAAGAGTTGGATGCTTAAACAACTGAGCCACCCAGGTGCCCCGAGATTATAATTTTTGATAAATAATTCAGCAAAGTGTCATTTTTCTGAATCAAAGCGCTTCTAAAATATATGTTTTATTTCTAAAAATAATACAGAGTAGAGCAGAAAGAGAACTACACAAACCATTGGCACACAAGTTACTGTCACATGACATATGGTTTGGGATCTGCCATGCTACTTTAAACTGATTCAAGATATATATATATATTTTTTATTACAAAAAACACTTTCCTACTCCAACGACAAGATGAGTGTGGTTAGTGTCATCAAATGCATCCACAGGAACTGTCACCAGCCAGCCAGTCAGTTATCAACACCTGAGAAGAACTTTGAAGATGTTTTCTTTTGGTGGAAAGTTCTAGAAATATTGGTAGAATCCACAACAAAGGATGTGCTGCTCTCTGGAGGAAGTGAAAGCGATGTTTTACTGCTCTAGCTGCTGGTACCTCTGATCTCCAATTGAGGGCACACATGGCCATAACTCTGGTGATGAACTCAATTAGCACTGACACCAGCTAGCTTTACTGCTGCTCCCGTGCACCACGGTGACTCAGACACTCTCAGAGCATTTGAGCTACATTAACTTGCACTGCATCCAGTAATAATACAAAGCCAGAGGTTTGTAATCAAAACCTTCACTGAGAAATACATTTGGTTTCATGGGTTTATAATGCCCTGAAATGCCTCTAGGAACTTACCCTTCCTTTATCTGGCTTGTAGGTATGTGCTTTGTGGGCAGTTACACAATCAGTATGAGCTAAAACAACAATAAACACACAAGCAAGCAAAAGGAGAAAAAAAAAAGATTGTGCTACATATTGTCAATGAGAGTAGTGTTGGACAATGCAAGTATGTAATATTTCTAATTATTGACCTATCACTTTCCTTATTCCACAGGATAACTGGATTAAGAATCAGTGCCATTCTTAGGATATTAGTCTAATAAAAAGCTGCAGTTGTTTGGCTGTCCCCCTTATTGTGTGTGAGGGGCTGTGGGAAACAGGTAGAGCTTTAGTGTTTGTTAGCCGAGGATGAAACGCCCTACTAGCCGGGAGCAGTGACCAGACTTTCCAGAGAATGAAGGCAGTGGTGCCGAGGAGCGGGCCTGGCCACGCCCAATGCCCAGTTCTCGCAGTGGCCACCAGTCACCCAGTAAGTAACGTGTCCACTCTTTCATTTGGCAGACATCTGCCAAGTAGGGCGACGTTAGCCCATGTGGGGCGCATGGACGGGTGATGCGTGTATCCTCAAGGAAAGTGTAAAATGCACAGAAATAATGAGAGCACTAGAATCAATGAAAAGATCCTCTTGTAGTACATGCAGTTCTGTAAGAACTTAAAGGATGGAAAATTTGCAGTTGAGGAGAATCTTCCAAAAGTTGTATCCTGTGAGCTGGAGCTTAGACCTTCTGGGCAGGCAAAAGCGTGGCGGAGGAAGAGGGAGAGCTGGGGGAATGCGGAGCCCAGGAGGAAAGCTGGGGGCTAGCGGCGGGGTCCTCCCGGGACTCAGGCCCAACTGAGGGCACAGTAGGTAGCGGGAAATGGTGAAGAGGTTATGGAAGCTCAAGGAGTTTGGGCTTCATTCAGGAAGCAGTAAAGAGCAGCGATGTGACCTCATCAGAGCAGTGCGGTAGGAAGATGATTCTGCTAGGAGGCAGCAGGATGATTTGGACCCAGGAGAGGTGTCAGTTAGCCAAGTCCAGCTGAGACCTAGATGAGGCGCAGGCAGCGAGTTGGGGTGCAGTTAAGAACAATTCCAGAAGGCCCTATCACAGGCCTTGCTGCCTCTACCTGGGCCCCACCCTGGCCTCCCAAAACATCCCTCCCCAATCTGGCCTCTTCACAGTCCCATCAGTCAACTCATAAAACGTAGCCATATTTAACCTTTCTTCCTCCAAACTTCCTGGGCCTGAAGCCACATCACCCAACTGGTCACACAAGGCCCCTTGGGCCTGGCCCACAGTCTCCCCAGCCTCCCACCTTGCCCTCCAGCCTGACCCTGGGCTCCACTGGCTTTCTTCTGTTTTCCCCGTCCTGAGTCTGGCTCTAGGAAGCTCATTCAAGCCCTGGCTCCTACTCTCCCCGCCTCCCTCCCCCCGTTACCCAGCAGAGGCCTATGTGATCTTCAGGAAGATGCTGCAGATAAGCAATGTGTGCCCCAGAATCAGTTAATTCAGGAGCCAGGCAGACTTAAAACCTTGGGGCAAGAGTGGCTACCCTGGTGACCCACATTTCTGAGCTTTGCTAATGATGATCAAAGCTTTGTTGACAAACCCATTCAGAGGCACCCGCCACCGCACCGCGATAGAGCCAGGCCCAGCCTCTGGCTGAAGAGTCTGCGAGACGCTCTGGGGTACTTAGCTGAAGGAGTTCGCAGAGCCTCGGAGCGCTCAGAATAGAACAGTGTCAATGAGCTCACAGCACGTTTCATTTTGTTTAGTCACCCAAGACATCATAATAACAAAAGCCTTTTCAACTTCCAATTTGATTGAATTTTTACCCTGAAAAGGCATATATTTTTTATTGCGCACTTGAGTGAATCCCGCTATTTCTGAAGAAGCTTGTAGAGTAATAGAAAAAGCAGAGCCTTTGGGGCCTGACAAATTGAGACTGGGATGCTTGACAACACTCCCCCTGACCCCAGGCCCTGCTCCTCCTGCACTGATAAACTTCTCTTCTGAAAACTTGGTTCATCAGGCCTCCCTGGCTAGGTGGGCCTCCTCCTCGGAGGGGGGGTAGCGAGGATTTCATGAGATGCTCTGGGGTGACTGGCGTCGTGGGACACATACGCTGTGATCTTGATAAATGGAAAGGACTATTGGCATTATAGTGAATACCACCACCATCATCATCATCACATTTCCAGGCTAAAATTAATTAAATAAACCAAACTTAACATTAGTGGGTTTTCAAAAGCAGAGAGTATCTTAAAATCTTCCCATGCTTCCAAGAATACACTGTTTCAAAATGGTCTTTTAAAGCAGTTTCAAAAGTACCTGGCCATCACCATTTCGCTAGAATAAAACTCACACATGCACAAACTCTGGTTCTACCTAATCCATCATTTTTTTTTAAATTATGGAGCTCTTTGGACACTATTCCTCAGCAGGCGCCCGAAGTTTCTCTTGCCATCATCATCACAGAAGACGTTCGCCACCCACCGTGCCAGTGGCCGTCCATGAGGCCCTCGGGCAAGGGAAAGCCGTGACAACCAAGACAGACACCTAGCTCCCAGCTGGTGGCGGACTTCTCATCAGAAGCAGACAATACGGTA
Source organism: Halichoerus grypus (assembly GCF_964656455.1). Taxonomy (NCBI): domain Eukaryota; kingdom Metazoa; phylum Chordata; class Mammalia; order Carnivora; family Phocidae; genus Halichoerus; species Halichoerus grypus. The sequence goes on along the minus strand of NC_135720.1, from coordinate 7,166,293 downwards.
GCAATCACACTCAGAAGAGAACCAAGACACACTGCAAGTGCGAGCATCTAAACACAAAAATTGTTTTCCTCTCAAATGCAGGTCCCAGATAAAACGGAACACAGGCGACAAGAATCCTTCGGGCACTGTCTGCGTCCCCAAGGGTGCCGAGAGGCAGCTCCGCCCTGCAGAGCTGCGCTTGTGTTTCCCTGACACATGCTTTGTGACTGCCAGCTTCCTGGAACTGTGCTCCCACCCACAGCCACAGCCGGGAGAGAGGGCGAGGGAGGAGCCAAGCACCCGCGTTACAGGTGGGAGAAGGTACGCAGGAGTCAGGTGCATCCGATGGGAAGCGCCCGCCAGGCTAGGCCCACTTAACGCCTTCAAAATGGTGGGCTTCCTTAGTGGAATATTTTAGAAAAAAAAAAAAAGCCTTTGCTGTTATAAATGAAATCTTAGAAGTATTTAACATCTGCAAAGCACCGGAGCGTCAGTAAGTCATATAAGACCCTCAAGTAGCTTGGAGTCAGACAGGTAAGAAAGAAAAAGATGAGAATAGCTTTACAATGTGCTCCATAAAAAGTGCCCAGTGCAGTGAATCCATGACACAAATGATTACAGGCATTCAAAAAGAATAAATGGAAATGAAAAATAAAATAATCTAGAAAAGGAATTTCTCATAGCATGAAAACACCTTAATAAAAAAAACAAAACAAAACAGAAGTATTCCTTTAACATGAGGATGACTCTAGGTTACCAGGGATTTATCAGACAGTTTCTATTTAATGGGGGCATGAAAATGCTTTTTGAAATGTTTTGCTGTGTATGGTTAGAGGGATATTCTCCTCTTCTTGCATTTCTATTTTGTTTTCTCTATGCTCGTGCTTGGCGTGCACGCTTGTGGGTACACACACACACACACACACACACACACACAGAATCATTCCTCGGGGCTTTTCAACCATTGTGAGTTTGCAAGAGCTAAAAAAAGGAATAAAGTCCAGTGTCTCTGAGCAGCTACTGAAATCAAAACATATCCTGACATACATTCTTACCCAATTTATCCCAGTTAGAACTGCAGAAAGTATCTAGGAAGAAAAACTAATAAAAAGTGCCCACAGTTAACTATCTCTTGTTAGAATTCTATTTTCCCCCAGCAGTACATTAAAATGGTCTGTTCAGATTGATAGCTTCAACATTCAACGAGTATTAATATAAGCCAAACCAAGTCTGCATACCAACGCCAGGGAGCAGCTCCTGCCGCCAATTAAGAGCGTCATTCCAGTGAAACCAGTGACTCCCGAGCTTGACATTGCAGAGAGGTCTTATTTATTTCTTCACGTTTTTGGCTCAGTTTTAATGACAGTCCTAGTATCACACATTTTGTTCATTAGCATAGATGAGGCTTAAGGTCATAAAAGCTGTGGAAAGAATCATCCTTAATTGTGTGGGCAGTTCTTTTAGGATTTATTTTAGAAGTGATACATAAATGGTGCGTAAGTGCATCCCAGCATTCACAGGCACCTGTTGATTACAGGCAATCTGAGCTGCTAACACAACCTTCCCTTTCGAACACACAAAATGCATCTATCTCTTCTTTAAAATGCCAACCACCGTAGCTAGCCTATAAATTCTATGACCTTCAGTTTTATTTCTTCTGGAACAAATAGAATAAAACACTTCTCTTTGAAATCCAGGATTCCCCCCCCGCCCAGATTCCCTCTTCTGTGTGAGCTGATGAGTGTCAGCAGAACTCTCCTTACTTTTCCAGAGGCCACCAAGTCCTTCCCACAATCAAGGGGTCTCAGGAGGACATCAACGAATTCCTGGACCTCAAGGAACAGCTACATGCATGTCACCTGCCACATCCAGTGGGAGAGATGCCCAAGACTTTACCTTGTGCCATGGGCTAATGGAGCCTGCCCCACACTCCCCTCTCCTGGGCAGCCACGGAGGTCTTGCGGGGAACGCTTAGGAGGCGGGTCACCTGGGGGAAGCACCCACGTGAAGGCTTTAACTGCTGGGGACAGCAAGAGTCTTTCTTTCGTCACATGATGGGTCCACCTCCAAGGCCAGTCATCTCAACCGGGAAAAAGATAGCCTTTGGACACACCTGGAAGTGGGTTTGAACCCTGGCTCTGCTTCTTCCCAGGCCTCAGCCACAGATCAGAAGGAGCGCACACTGAGCAGTGCTGTGGGCCTGGTAGAGAACCACACGCAATGTATGGCCGGTGCCCAGCAGGTCCGGGATGTGCGCGCAGCCCTGCACCTGCTCATCCTTCTGGCGATGTCCTACGGCTCCAGCTGCCCTACCCTAAGTCTTCTGCACTGACGTCAGCCCTGCCGATTCTTCCGGGAGGTCGATGAACTTAATGAGGCTTTTATAGGAGTGAAGGGTGGGGTACATTGTATGCATCTGTGTTATGTTTGTTTATTCGTTTATTTTTTGATTCTTGTCCTATGTGCTGTGAAGGTCGCCTGTCAACCTCTGCTTTCTACAGAGGGTTGACAGGAGTGACTGGGGCCAAACCAGGGGGTGAAGCCCATCACGAGGACATGGCACGCTGGTGACCTCCCACACCAATTTAGTTAATAACAGCAACGTCCTGCTGCTATTTTTGCTAACATGCATTGAACATCAGTGACATTCCAGGAGCTGGGTTTATCACTTAATTCTTAAAACAACCTTCAGTGTCAACCCCTAAACTTGGTTGATTTAGGTAATATCATTGAGATCGGATTGGCATCCTTTGTTATTTGAAATTAGTGATCCATAATACAGGAACCAATATTTTTTGATCATGTATTTCTCTCACTCTCTGAATTCATGAAACCAACTCAGGAGACAAATGAATCTGGAGAGCAAAGGATACTTATATTATTAATCTTATTTTACATGAGGAATCAATCTAGCATATGGAGAAGTTGAATACATGGTCCTAAGTCACACAGGCACTAATTAGAATTGAAATTCAAACAAAGGACAATGGATGCCTTTGGTACATTAGCACCTAGGCTCTTAACCATAATTAATATAATCTATATGCTGATTTAAAGCAGCAGTTGGCAATTTTTTTTTTTTTCCTGGAAAGCCCAGATAGCAAGTATTTTAGGCTTTGTGTGGTGGGTCTCTGGTGTAAGAACTCAGCTCTGCCACTACATTAATGGTGAAGGCAGCCACAGACAATCCATAAACCAAGGCATCTGACTGTTTTCCAGTAAACTTGACTTACAAAGCCAGGAGTTGACTGCACCCCTGACTTGGACTTTCAAATCATCCATATTCTCCTAATAAAAAACAAACATGAAATCATAATGCTGCTGATGACCTTTTCATTCGGTCCAGTTAGTCTGTATGAACTAACCCTTACGATCATCTTCTGCGGCAATACTCGGTGATCTGACCCCCCCAGAGGTACAAAAAGATAAAGCTACTTGCCCAGGCTACACAGCCAGGAAGGAGCAGAGCCACGATCTGGACCCAGGCAGCTCTGCTCCTGACGGAGCCGTGTCCTTAGCCGTGTGTGAGCCTGCTCCCCAAGGACCGCTATTGCATATGCCAGAGCTCCCAGCCCTGGCTGCACTTGAGGTCCCCTGGAGAACTGTTAACAAACATGGATGCTGTTAAGGGCTGAATTGTTCCCCCAAGTTCACATGTTGAATTCCTCATCCCCAGGACCTCAGAATACGACTGTATTCGGAGATAAGGTCTTTAAAGAGATGTCGAAGGAAACAGATGCCATTAGGGTGGACCCTAATCCAATCTGGCTGGGTCCCTATAAGAAGAGGAGGTCAGGACACAGACACACACAGAGGGAAGAGCACGTGAAGCCACACGGAGAACATGGCCAGCCACAAGCCAAGGTGAGAAGCCTCAGAAGGAACCAACTCTGCCGACACCTTGATCTCAGACTCCAGGCTCCAGAACTGTGAGATGGTAGATGTTGTAGCCCCCAGGGTGTGGTACTTGGCCTGACAGCCTAGCAAACTAATACAGATGCCAAGACCCTCTCACATCAATCAACTTAGAATCTCTGGGGCGGGACTGGGACGTCCTTATTTTTTTTTAAAGCTCCCCAGGGGGTTTCTCATACGTGGTGGGGGTTGTTGATCATGAGGGATCCATGCCAAGATGCTTGTGTGATTTGGTGAGATTCTCTGAGGCTCGTGTACGTCCCTCCCAGGCACCGGCCTTCTCGGGGACAAGGGCCTGTCAGACCCCATCTGGGACTGGGGCTCCCTCTTAAAATCTCCCTCTGAGGGCTTCACTGGACCAAGTATTTCTTTGAGGATCTTGCCAAATTCCCTTCTTCACTGGAGTTTTCTCATCAATAAGATCAGTAATAATTTCCAATATGAAAACAGGTGAATGTGATTTATAAAACAAACGAACACAGGATCTGTGAATTTTTCCAGCAATAGAACTCTGCCTTTACTTAGTAATGACAGTAGGTATGATTAGTAACTGCCAAAACTTTATCCATTAATCCCCATGCTTTGGGCGTTTGGGTAAAACTGCAGCTTGCTCATTTGATCTCACTGCTTTACCTAATATGAAATTAGGAAAAAAAAAAGTTTCACTTTCATTTTTTATTCACCTTGAAATAATGAAAGTCAAAATGAGTCCAGTTGTTTGGAAAATGTGTCTGTTTCTAAATTTTCAATAAGCCATTTAAAGTTTTGCAGATCATTAAGTGTTTCCCTCTATAAAACCTATGGTTCCTCAATTAAATTTCTATTCCAGCTTTCACTGTCCAAACAGTATTATATTTATTTGCTATAATAGAAATTAAAACTGGAATATGTATTTCAGGAAATGGAAAGGTTTGAGAAACATTTTGGAACAAAATCACACACACACATGCATATACTCAGAGGAGTTAATTTAGTTGGTTTCCTTTGTTTTCTGATTGCCAAGCAAGTTTCTCTGCTGAGCATATTGTGAATATGTGTCCTCGTGGTTCTAGTTTATCATAGAGTATTTTTATCTTTCTTCCAATTGAGGATGTTGTTCCTAAAAATACAATGTTCCAAAGAGTCTACTTCAATTCCTGCCGTATTCCTTTTAGTGACATCGAGTCCTTAAGACATCTGCTAAAAGTCAGGTGCATTAAGCTAACAGCATAATAGGGCTGGGATCTGTGGAAATTTATCAACCAAATTAACATTATTGACTTTTAAACAGACACTGTAGAGAGTTGCACAGATTATCACGAGGATTTTGTGAAAGCTCCATCTTACTGTGGAAGGGAAGAATGTGCAGATCCGAAGTATTCCCGCTGGAATGAAGTAGCAAAGCATAGTTAGATAGTCTGAGACACCGCGAGGGCCAGGAGCATCCCTCTCCTCTCTGGCCAGAGGAATCGTCAAAGGAAGGAAAGTGCTTTTTCCCACTTGAGAGGTGGCATTGTTTCCTGAAACTGCCCTGATCCAATCACAGAGCTCAGTGTCCTTCTTCCGTGAGCCAGTCTGGTCGAAAGAATCATTTCACTTGATGTTTTGCACCTGGGACTAAGCTACAGGTGGAGTGGGGAGCTGCTCCCAGGGCACGAGCGGGGGGGGGGGGGGGGGACTGGTCCAGAATCTCTTTTGTCAGATGAATAAAAACAACGATGGCCTAACACTGGGTGCTGAAAATGTGTACAGTGAGCTGGAGAACTCTAGAAAAGCACACAGTGCTGAGAACAGAGTGGAGTTACGGATGCCTCTGACCTGGCAATGCGGCATGAGGTAGGTCAGCACAGCCCCTTACCAGCTGTTGACCTTTAGGTTTGGATGAGTTGGAGAGAGAGTAGCCAGACACCTCTGCAAGCTGCCAAGGGAGTGGGTTCCATCTGTAGATTGTCTTTGAAGGCCTGGAGCACGGCAGCGGGCTGACTTGGACCCATCAATAGGGGGATGTGATATTAGCGCATATTTCTATCATGTGCAATGCTAAGCACCTTACCTGGAACAGCTCATTGCATCCTTACAACACCATGTGTTGCTACACAACTGCCCCCATTGTACAGATAGGGACGTGCATCCTTAGCTAAGTTACGTGAAGTTTGCAGGTTGAACAGCGGAGCACTACGGAGGAGGCTGGAAAGCAGGGATTCTGTCTCCATGTCCTAACCAGTCCCGAATACTCCTAACTTCTGGCTTATTAAACATCTCGAGAGAGACAGGAGGATTCAAGGGGAAATAGGGATCATTTGGAACTCAGGATGGAGGAGACTGAGGCTCGCTTGTGCCTTTCCTGGAGAGAAGAGGTTTGGCATTTACCTGGAGGGCATCCATCTGGGACCTAATAAACAGACGCTTTCCATCACAGACTTTCCTCAGCATAACCAGGCCTCAGCCAGGCAATGAGGACTCAGAAAAGTCAAACTAATTTATAAATGGTAGTGATTTCTCTTTTACAATCCTTTCTCCTAATTCAAACAAAGGAAGAGCTAAGGGTCTGCGAAGTGGCTGGCATTGCCCTAGGAATGTTCACGTGCCCCTGTCCTCAGAGCTATGCTGTGACGTCTGCGTCTCGTCCCCAGTGCAGCTAGGACACGCTGAGGCCAGGTCAAAAGCTGTTTGGTGATGCAGATGGCACTTTTTTGAGGCCACAACGAAAAAGGCACAATACACAGCACTTGAAAGAGACCTTGAAAATCATCTCATCTGACCTCATTTTCAATGGAGGCCAGCAAGGCTGGTGGCAGCTGATAACATATCAAACCCAACCTCCTAACGGTGGAGCAGAAAAGAGAAATTGGTTTTCTGATTCCTACTCCAGAGCCCTTTTCCTCATGCTGGGGTAAATAAGATGCAAAAGAGCCATCAACCAGGAAATTTAAAAGCCAAAGAGAAATCATTTTGGAATAGAGTAGAATCGCATCCTTCCATAACTGACTATAATCAAAGAACAGGTAGACTCCTGTTTAAAAGAATACTGTTAGAACATCTGGTCTTATAAAATGAAGCTATTTACGTGTGCTGACAGATGGTCCACAGTGAAAATGCTTTGCTAGTCTGATTACAACAAACTCTAATAAACCCAAATCCTCTGTCAGGTGTCTTCCTCGGCCCCTGCTCATTCGGGAGACAATTTCTATTATGAAGACAGTGGTGTGTAGGCACTTGTCAATAATTTGCCATATAACTCTCCCAGTGCAATCCAGTGCATTTCATTTTCACAAATAACAACTTTGACGCAAAGTTGTTGGTTTGGTCCGGTTATGTTGCTTTTTTTCACAAAGGAGGGCCCAACAGAAGAAAGGCTGAAAGCTGCACAGTGACGATGGGGCCATCCCAAGTTGCCAACTGGGGCAGGGGCAGGGTAAATGCAGGCTAAATTGCTGGGTGATCAGTGGTGAGGACTAACTATAAAACACTGCCCTGGAAATGCTCCATTTATTTAGTTAGTTTTTTGTTTTTTGTTTTGTTTTTGGAAATGCTCTATTTAAACAGAAAATAAATATGGTGATGCCTTCTTGTATCTCATCAAACGTATGCAGGAGAAAGCCTCCTTGTCTGAACTTGGTACATGCGCACAAAGGGTTCAATGTGCAGAGAGATGCCTCTGGGCTCCCAGATGCCCATCAAGGGCCTGCGCCTTGGGGGGCTGCCCGTGCCCTCCCCACCATGCTCTGTTAGTGCTCCTCCCCGTGCGCCCTTGGGAACCCCAGTGCTCTGTTGCTGATCTTCCAGGCCCTGCAGGCAGGTGCCCCGTGAGGGCCACAGAGCACAGGGTCTGGCGGGCGAAAATGGAGCACGTGAAGTGAGGCACAGGGCTGAGGACTATAGGCACCGATGTAACTCGCCCATGTGGACACGGGACAGCCCAACACAGAGACCCTCCCTCTGCCCCCTGTCCAACCACAGCTTCCACGGACGGTGGGCCACCATCTCGGCCACCCAGCCCTAGGAAGCTGGGAAGAGTGGCTAGCAGGGGCAAGGTAGGGACAGGAGGGGCAGGTGAGGCTCTCACACCACGTCTCGCAAGGTGGCTGTCCACTCTGAGACAAATGGGCCAGGCCTCCCCGAGCAGATGATTCTTGTCCTCCGAGATGCCCACGGCTGCTGCCGGTAAACACGGCTTCTGTGAGCACTGATGCGTGCGGCTGACAAGAACGGAGTGCGTCCCTCCGCGGACCAGACAGAACATCCCTTTTACACGGCGTTCTTCCTGCCTTCAGTGCCCGCAGTGAAGAAGCGCTCTTCCCTCACCCGGAATGCCCGGGTGAGTCACGGCACTGGTAAAGGGCCAAAGAGCCACGTCGGGACCAAGAAGGGAGTTTGTTGGGAACACGGCATAAAAGCTCTGAATCCACGAGGGGAGTTGTAAAGCCTCAGCCCAGCACTGGAAGGGCACAGTGATGATGGGACCAACGTCAAGGACAGTACGGACACTTGAGACCAACTGTCTGACCATTAATTTAAATGAAGTCTTGCAGAAAAATAATGCCTGTGGCCCAAAGCAGCACGCCGTCACTCATAAAGTGACTGCTCAGAATTCCTGGGCCACTGACCGAGCGCTAAGCACCCCCGATGGGCTGACGGAGCACAGCCTCGTAAAGGGACTGACATAACATAATAAAATAAAAAATAAAATAAAAAAGGAAGCTTAAAGTAAACTTTTGTTGATGGAGGAGGTCAGATGCTATTAAAAACCATGAAATCAGGCTAAAATTGGAAGCGAGTCAACAGATAATTTCCAGTTTTTTTTTAAAGTTATTCATTCATGTGCGAAATGCTTCCGAGGCTCTCTCCACCTTGCCCGCACCCTGCCTGCACCGTGCCCCCAGCACCGTGCCCCCAGCACCCTGCCCCCAGCACCATGCCCCCAGCACCCTGCCCCCGTGCGGGCTGCTGATGCACCTGCTACAGCTCGGAAGCACATTAACACCAAGGCAGGGAGGAGGTTACGTAATCGGGGTCCATTTCATTACCATAAATTAATGTCAAATGGCTGCAATACATTTTCTCTGATTAAACTGTCAAGGGCAAAATCATGTAAGAATGATTTCTTATTCCCGTGGCAAAAAGAAAAAAAAAAAGAAGAAAAGAAAAAGTAATGAAAATATCTACATAATATTATGTCCACAGGTCCCCAACTGCTAACCTAGAAAAAAATAAAACAAAAAGTCTGGTAATGTATAAGCAGATAAATATCTCATTGTAAGCTGTCTCACAAATTGTCGTTCACATGTTTTTAGAGCAACGTTGCATTTTCCCCCCTCTATGCCCAGCACTGCTATCAACTCCATAGAACCACTTGGAATTACCCCTTTAGGGACTAGAGCTTACCTGGGGATGAAAACTAAGAACAGGCTTCATTTTTTTCTTTTCCCAATTAAAAAAAAAATAGAGGGCAGACTTTAGGGTGTGTGAAAAGACCAGCCTAGAATTTGCCCCTCATCTATTTAGCAGCCTGCGTTTCAACTTTCCTTATTTTCCAGTAAATATCTGTTGACCTAGAAACAAAATGTGGGGGGCTGGGTGGGCTCCTGCTACGAGGTCTCCCAACAAAATGGCAGTAGACGTAGAGTTGGTTTTATCTACACTCTTAAGCCTTTTTCTTTCATGTCTGCATGTATTTTTCTATCCCCTTCTTGGGCCAAGGTATTTTTTGTCAGTCTGAGGGTAAAGGATGCCCACCACCACATGGTAATGACCATGAGGCTGTGCCTTTGTAGCTTGCAGTCCTCTTCAGACTCACCTCTGATTTTTGTAACAGCCGTATGCATCCAGACAGGTACTATTTATTCCCATCTGATAAATGAGACAAAGGCTCAGGGAGAGTCACTTGTCCCAAAAGGCACATGTGAGAAAGTCCTGGAATTCGGCCTTGAAATCTGGTCTCCAAATTTAGAGCCCCTTCTAGTTTATGCTGCAGTCAAACGACCTTTAAATAATTGAGGAACGAGTATATTTACATCTGGAGAAGAAATTTTTGAAGATGAAAAAGAAACAAAAACTAGTTTCCTACTTTGGGGATGATAATGACAACTGGTGTGCGTCTCTGTGTGTGTTTCTGTGTGTGTGTTTCTGTGTGTCTGTGCGTATGTGTTTATGAGTGTGTGTCTATGTGTTTGTGTGTGTGTGTGCGCACATGGGTGCACCCTCTTTCCTGGCTTCCCCTTTCCCCGTGGAGGGTCACCAGGAAGCATCCGGCCTTTGTGCCACCCCCACCCCCTTTCTCCCGGGCAGGAGGGGATTACTGCTGAGACGTTTGGAGGCAAGGGCTGGCCCAGACGGCCCAGGCCTATCTCTTCTTTCGCGGCTCTGGTCGCTAGGACTAGATGCTACCTGGTCTCACCTCCATGAAATACAGGAGAGGGACGGATCTGTGTAGAGGAGCTGAGCGGGGTTCAGTATCAGTCACCCCTTGTTCTGCATCGAAACCACATTTGCCAGCAGTGTTTTTCTCAGTGACAGGCCACTCTGTCTGGCTCGGTCCAGAACCCAGGCAGGGAGGAGGGCACAGCAGCTGGTGTTTTGCACAAGGTACGATGCCTATCCCCCCAGCAAATCATGCTCTGCAGGTGACTGCAGACTCTGCTGCTCTGGCAACCCCGGAGGCAGACTCTGGCCACGTTCTTTGTCAGATGGATGCGGCTACCCTGCTATTTCATTTGAAACTGCTGGAAAGCCCCCAGGGCCTTTTATTCCTCGGAGAAGCAGAGCTCTTAGCGGCTACTGGGGACCACAGCGCCTTGTGCTTAGGCTAACCATTACGTTCGGTATTTTATTCTTCTTTTTGCACTTCTCATTTATTTCCTACCATTTCATCCTTTTTCCCATAAAATTATGCAAAAGCCTTACTCTCTTCATTCCCATGAAAATACATTTTGTTCTCTTCCACCATCATTTTGCTGATTGTGGTTTTAGTCCTAAAATCAGTGAGACTTGTTTCACATAATGAAAGAAGCCATTATACATCGCAAAAACTTGCTTTTCATTAGCTTCTAAAACATACATAGAATAAATCGAAAATCCCCAAACTTTATGAAGCGTTTCAGTTTTGCGTGGACTTGGAAGCACAGGGTACTTGTAGGACACATTCGAGAAGCCATTCTATGCTCAGCTCTGCTGTAGCAACAGATATGATTATTAGTGCCAATTAGGCTAAACTGGTGTGAAATGGGAGACAAGGAGGTCTGGAATATAAAACCGTTGGCCCACATCTCAGGCTACCTCTTCAGCTTGACAATAAACAGGCACTATGACCCCTGTTTCTACCCGAACACACTGGGGCTCTCACAGCAGTGGGCAAGATCCTACTTTTCCATCATCATTGAGTTGATAGAATCCACCACCGCCTTAACCATCAGGGTTTATTTCGGGAGAGGAAAGGTGCCAAGAGAAGGGAAACTATCCAGGTTAGTGACACCGAGGGCAATAACCATGTCCTCTCCCAGACTACACTTAGAAATAGGAGCCAGGATTGCCTGGGCATAGTAATTCTTTTCTTACCATTAATCTTTGCTAATTCTATACAGTTTTCTCAGATACGGTGGTTGACTGGGAAAGAAAAAAAAAAATCACTCTTCTGAGAGATGAAAAGAAAGTTTAAAAGGTACCATGCTAGGTAAGTGCAAATTTACAGTAAGGGGACATCCGATGATCTTTCAAAACACCTCTTCGCTCAGTGAGCAGATTGGAAAGTAGGGATTGTGCCCCTTTGAAGGCACCATTCAAACTCTTTATCCAATATTTTGCATTACATTCAGAATATGTCCCCAGCCCAAGACAAGAAGGAGGGTAACAAAGGGAAAGTGTCACTTGGTGCTTTAGCTCCGGTACCATATACTGTCCTGACGGGCCCAGGGACGGTCATGCCTTCTCAAATTCCATCATGGCCAATGAACCACACTCACTGTCCTACATTTCCCAATCATACTGAAGTATCTGCTGGTGTAAAGAGTTTACATAATTTTTTTCCTCTTGAGTGTGTGGAACTAATCATTGAGTAAAAAGTTTAGTTTGGAAACTTCTGGCTGGCATAAAATAATGTTTTCTCCCCCTACTACTTGGATTACATTATCTCATGCAATGGGATGGAAATTGAAGGGTCTGTCTCGCTTAAAATAAGAAAATCTTTGCAAGCTGATTTGAAAATCTACCCTGAAGTCATTTGGCTGTCTGTTCCTTTTGTTTAAGTATTTCCATCCATCAGGGAATGAGTTTTGTCCATGAATGTAATCAATATGGAATATAAAGTCATCAAATTAAAAAAAATAGATTTGGAGTTGTCATGATGAAGTGCACCTTAAGCTTGAAGTAATACAAATATAAATCAGATATAGATATTTGGATGTCTTGCTTATTGCATTTCTTTGGTAAGTGACAGAGAAATGATTGCAGTGCTTGTTTATTTTAATAAAAATTTGATCTCTTTCTAGAATTATTGTGATGTTTATGGAATATAATAGAAGATTTCTGATGTGGACGAGAACACAGTATCATCTTTCATTCAAGAAATAAGAAAGGAAGACCAAGGGGGCCTCAGTTAAGTTTCTTCTGATCACTGCTTTCTAGAAAAAGACAGAAGCTCAGGAGTCGGGTGGGAGAAGGTCTACGAAAGCAGTGGAAGGATTTGAGGGAAAAAGTCCACAAGAGAGATTCTGGTGAGGAAAAGGGCAGGAGGAGCTCCCTACTCTGATAAAAATTTGATAGGTTAATGAGCAAACTGGTCCACATTTTATTGTTTTAAAAAACATGTAGGCACATATTTATAGAACAATCTTTTGGTGAGGATCAAAGCCTTTTTACATTTTTTAAAGCATAGGTGCACATATTACAATGTCATCATTCTTTTATAATGAGTTTTTCTAGTTCCCAGTTTCAATTTCTCTAAAACAAGGATATGGAGATGGTGGCAAAGCAATCTCAGGGTAGAATCACTTTACATTTTTAGTTTTTTTTTTTTTTCCCTTCTCTTTTTATAGTCATTCTGCCTGCAAATAATTCAACAATTGTTTTCTCACACACCTGCTTTCCAAACCTCTCAACTTAGTTTTTCGTAGAAACAACTCTTTTTACATTAATGGTTCATTGGTTTACTTGATTTTTAATTAAGAAATTCAATATTAAGTACAACTAGCAAAAACAGATCTGGAGCAAACATTACTGACTGTTGTTGAAACTCTCAAATTGGAAGAAGCAGATGTGTAGAAGGTTGCTAGCCTCAGGTGTCAGTGTGCCCTGAGCATCACTTGGGATGTATTTCAGAGGGACTGCAGGGTGCTGATAACTTTCTGTATGTACTGCTAGACATTCTTCATGCTACTGAGCTCAGATAACTCAAATTCAGTAGTGTTTACTTTTGGAAAAAATAAAACATTCTAAGTGGACATCTTTACTGAAAAATAAATGTGCATTAATTATGGGCCAGTGAATTGATATTAAAAAGTGTACCTCAGAGCCTGCTGGAACTGAATGTTCTAAACGTGTCATACAAGTATCCTTGGATAGCTGAGACAATTCAGTTGTCAAATTTGCATTAATGAGTTCAGATGGAGAGGGACACCAGTCTCATCTCAAAAATTATGTGAATCTTGAGTTTATATACCTACAATTTCATTAGATTAATGTTTCTCCTGACCCACTTTTTTACTTTGCTATAACAAGCAAAAAAGTCAAAAGGGAAAAATGAACTTTATTTTTTGGCACTAATAATAATGCTATCTCTAAAGTTAATTTATTTCTCCAATATCATTTAATTAACATTAATTAAATGTGTACAATATTCCAGGTTGGTAGATATGTGTTTTTTTTTTTTTTTTTTGGCTGGCCTAGGATCTCTCAGGAGACCATTTCATCAATGCCAGAGGAACTGGTAGAAAGCTACTGACATCTATGACTATTCTTGCAATAACCAGTAAGGTCCTGCAGGAAAGAGGCAATCTTTCCTCCAAGGTGGCTCACTTAAAAGCACAAAGGAAAAAAATATATAGCATTTCTTAGAGGGGCTCTAACCCCTTGTGTGCCATGAAATATGTCCAGGAATCAGCCAATCAGGAGCTTTACACATTTGGCAAAGCCAGATTCTCTGTTCCAAATTTAGGCTGTTGGCTGCGAAGTCAGAGAGGTAATATATTGAACATGGCGTAAGATGAAGGCGTTGGAACAGAGACCAACAGTACAGGGAGGACTATATCTAGGTCAGACCAAGAAACACACGACATTTTCAAAAGGTATTACTCTTGTTGTTGCTGCTGTATGAGAGGCAGTCACATCTTAGACAAGAGTGTTTTTGAAAAGTTATAAATGGGAAGAAAGTGTATGTGGAGTCTGACTAGCCTGCGGGGAAAAGATGGCGGATTTCATCTGCCTAGCATGTCTTTATGCACCCCTATAGTTTATTTGATTCAGGTGGGGTTGCCCCAGCTCCTAAATCCACGTGTGGGCACCTGACCTAGGTATAGCCAATCAGGTCTTTCTATCTCTTTGTGGTTGCTGTTGGTTTGGACACGTGATTTTGGCTAAGCCAGTGGAACATAAACTGGGAGCTACCTGCGATCATCTTTGTTATCACCAGGGGAGAGTCTGAGAATAGTCAACATGGGGGGAGGCAGAGCTGAGTAATGGAAAGATATACAGCATCAAGAGGACATCATTGGAGGACCCAGATCCAGTCATGCCAATGACCAGGGCTGCCCCAACCTACTCAGGCATGCAAAATAATCTTTTTTGTTGATGTTGTTAAAGCCCGTTTAGTTGAATTCTGCTACTTACAACTGAGAGAATTCTAATACTGCCTGACTAGAAACAGAAAGATGGGTAAAACTTAGAAATCTGTCTTCCCAAGCCCTCCTATAACCATCCCATGAAATGAGTAGAGTAAGTTAGATTCCATTACCATGTTATTTTACTGACGATAAAAAAAACAAACATCAAAGAAGTGAAATCAACTGTCCAATGTTAGATGCTTCACACTCGGGCAGAGCAGGGACTAAAACTCAGACATTCTGATTCCACGTTCTGTCCACCTGCCACTGTAATTGTGCAGAACGCATTACCAATGAGCTTAGGGAATAATCTCAAAACTCATTTCCTCAATAAAGAGCCAAAAAAGAGTTAAGGAAGCATACTAAGCAATATTTTTGGATATAGATGCTTCATTTTACCTCCAGATACCACTCAACTGGTTGATCATGATCTGGAATTTCCTTGACAAAGATATGTTCAGGCGAGCTCAGCGAAGTTGGTTTGAATTTTTGGTCTCATTTGTTTTTTGGGATTAAATGATAACATTATTGAATTCCTGAATTCCTTAAAAATCACTGTAGTCATTATAGAAATCATTTCAAAACATTCAACTTACAACTTTGTAAAATGGAAATTCCCATTAAGGTCTTATGTAATGCATAATCCTATAAAGTGGTTTGATTAGTTTTACTTTATTCTCATCCAACTATTAACTGTTTTCACTCAATTTATTTCATGTGGGTTGTTAATTTCCTAGTTGTATGTGCACATGGAATTATTGCCTCATTAAAACTTCCCTAAATTCATTAATGAAATCACAATGAAGTGGACTATCACTTTGCATTACATGGGCATGGTGTGTAAGGTCAGAAGAATAACACTGTGCCCCACTTCAAATCATTACACAGATGAAATCATGACTAGATGCCCATGAAGAACAGCCTTGAGAAGGAAAATAAGTTACAAAAGGATAATATCTCAGCCACATTGATGGTGGTGGTAGGGAGGCAGAATGGTAGGTCCAATGATTATTGTATGGACGGTTGGTGCTTTATGGAGCCTCCTAAGCTACCGATACACTTAAAAATGGCCCTTGTTGGGTGAGCAAGGCCAGAATATGGGAGTTGGAATCCACAAACATGACTGAGATCTTAAGCCTGGGACCTTCAGACTCCTGAAGGTCTGGTCTTCTAAAGTTTATACTGATGTTTCCATTATTGCTCTGAATTCCTGGCACTTTTCTGAAATCTATAGTAAATTTGTTTTGCCCCTGTAGGAAAGTAAGTACATTTATCAGTCTCAAATTTTTTTCTGATAAAATAGATGATCATATTTGCTCTTAAGTATGATGAGACCAGTGACAATCAAGTAGAAATACAGGACATTGGGAATGGGTATGTTTCTCCATGAACGTAAGAGGGAAGCTGGCTGAATTACACCATGTAGTGTAGTAGAAACTGGGGTAGTAGCTGTGGCACAGACTGGTGCGCCAGACCCGCCACCAACGAGCTGTGTAATGCAGGGTGATTCACTTAACCCCCTTAGGACACACGTCCTTCCCTGGAAGGACTTCCAGTCAGAGTCTTTTAAATATCATTTCCAACTGTACTTTCAAAACATTGTGTAGAACATACAGAAGAAGACAAGGGGGTGATAGGGCCTGAGCACAACGCTGGGCAGAGCAGATGGAGGTAACATCTCATGAACAGGCAGGGCTGTCTGCTCAGACTCGCCCAACAGTGGCTGTCAGTCAGGGCGAGGGCTCTGATCAGCCTTTGGTTGCAGTGTGTGCAAAATCAAGGCATAGTTAAAAACAGGGCAAAATGAGCAGAGATGGCAAGTGCCAACATGAAGATCCAGTCAATTAAATCCTTATGCCAGCACAAATTGCCTGCGTTTAAAACTACATCAAGATGGGCCCTAGAAAGAATATATTCCTTTTCAATATTTTCAGTCAATATAAATAGGAAGAGCGTTCCGATTTGGGCTGTGCTGATACAAGCATTCTCAAAATACCATTTAGAAGAACATATTAGCCATCTAACTGAGGAAGCTTGCTAATGTTCTAAATCTTTCTATTTTGGAATATAATTCTGTCTTATTTATTTTCTTCAGTGTTAAGCACATCGTGTCACAGAAATGCTTTTGGCATTAGGAAAAAAAATTATGTTTTAATTTTAATCCTTTTGGATCATTTCTTTTTTAAAAAGTAAGAGTTAGCATGCAAAGAGCATAATTAAATTGAGCAATAAAGATCTTGATATTTTCATGCTTCTAAGAAATTTAATATGTTATGTGACTTGCTGGAATAAAATCGATTCAATAAGCATTCCTTTTTCCTCTTGTTGTTTACTTGGGCTTTTATTACCCATATGATGCTCAGGATGGGTGGAAATGCTGAATTCTGAAGTGTTCTGGTCCTCCATCACACTAAGGGTTATCAGGTGGAGACACAGGCAAATTTGCTTCTCCAGTACACGGTCTCATGCCCTGAGATCCCCACATGGTCTTATTTCAAGGACAATGGCCAAAGATAATTGTAGTTTTGTCTCATTACTGTTTTTCTAAACTCACACAGATCACGAGTGAGAAAACAAATGCATTTTCATACTGTGAGAATGTGACACAACTTTGAAGTCAAGCAGCTCAGTAAAATGTGGACAAACAAGACTTTGATCCATCAGGAGGATTTGATGAATATATATCACTTCTGCCCTTTATCTCAGGATATAAATGATCAATATATGGGGCAAGGGTCTGTGTCCATCAGGGTTTAATGAAGCACTGGGGAAGTGAACAACTACTTACTTAGTTCAAGTTTATAGGGTCAAGGAATAGCCAGTAGACTTTCCTGCGATTGTCTGGAGGGTCAGTCCTGTAGGTTGTAATTATCACTTTGGATCACCATATAATTAAGCACTGTTGTTCTGTACTAAGAATTAAGAGTAGCCATAGTAAATCACCCCACGCCCAGTTTTCTGTCTTAACTGTGATGTGCAAGTTCATTCTTGGGATAGTGATGGCTTCTGTTTGCCTTTTTAATTCACTGCATGAAACCTACTATTTGCATTTAGGTTCAGGTGTCTGTTGTAGATCAAAGGCATCGTTCTTTGTACTAAACTTAAGCATGCAAACTCAGTCTAGAACACATTTCATAGTGTGTCAGAATGTCCTAGAGCCAAAAGCGTACCCATAGAACCATCTCAGAACGTGGAAGATCATCCAAAGTATGCAAAACTATCAAGGGTCTTGCCTCCCGGGAGAAAAGCAATCAGCTTGGAAATTAAATTTTACTCTTCCTATAAGACCTTAGCCACATACAAGACTTTCTTCAGGGATTCTCAAAACCATATTAGCTGTGAGTTTGCAAGTAGCTCAATTCACTACATATAATTACGAGTTTAATTACTGTAAGATAATATCACAAAGAATTACAAGATTTGTCAAGAGCCCTGAAACCGGTTCTAACCTGAGAAAATGGTGGGAAAATACTAAGATAATCCTTCTCAAAACTGGAAGGAAAGTTTTAAGATCACGCTGACTCACATCAGTGAATTTGCACAGACTGACTGTGCCTCTCTTCCTGGTCTCCTTATGGAGACGGCATTGGCCGTGTGCATCTGCTATCACTTTGCTTGGCCTGGGTCCTGGGTGTGCTTGTACTAACTGGTCAGACCTGCCTCAACTAGTGGCACTCAACTAACTCACTATTGTCATGATGCAATGCTCAAATTGCACTTAAAAAAGTAAGAACATTTTCTCTGGCCTAAAGAAAAGTTGAGTGATTGTTTGCTTCTGTATTTGCAACCTGAGTGTACATAAGAGAAGTACAGTTGACTCATAAACAACATGGGTTTGAACTGCGTGGGTCCACTGATATGTGGGTTGTTGTTTTTTTTTTTTTGTAGAGTACTATAAATGTATTTTCTCTCCTTATGATTTTCTTTATAACATTTCCTTTTCTCTTTACTGCAAGAATACAGTCTATAACACAAAGAGCATAAAAAACATGTGTTAATTGACTGTTTATGTTATTGATAAGGTTTCTGGTCCACAGTAGCCTATTAGTAGTTAAGTTTTGGGGGAGTCAAATGTTATATGCAGATTTTCAACAATGTAGGGGGTTGGCACTCTTAACCCTTACATTGTTCAAGAGCCAACTATACAATTTTTATTTTACCCAGGGGCTGATAAGCATATGGTATACATTTCTATAAGCTGCATATGTAAACCAGGTTCAGAATGGTTTAGAAACATAGTTCATAGATCTGTATCATCTGAGAAGGGATTTTTCCCAAGATGGCTGCCATGGTATTTCTTATTTCAAATGCTCATCTCACAATGTCATGGTGACACTCCTCCTTTGAGCAGTGGGGCATGCATCTTCTCTCCTTGAACCCAGGAAGAACTTTGTGACGGCCTTAACCAATAGGATATAGAGAGGTGATATTGCTGTATGACTTCTGAGGCTCAGGTCACAAACATGCCCCAAACTTTCACCTTATTACCTTGAGAGACTCCATCATGGAACTCAGCCACTAGACTGCAAGGAAGTCCAGGCCACATGGACGGGCCACCACGGTGTCCCAGCCCTCAACCAGGACCTACTGTGAAGATGCCTTCATACCATATCACCCCTTAGAGGTTGGGTTATCCCCACCTTCAAGTCTTTCCAGACTAGGACCCAGATGTGGAAATGGGACAAGCCATTCCACCCAGCATGGATCCCTGCCTCATGAAGTCCTTGAGCACAATGTATGGCTCGTTTATGTCATGAACCTGCGGGATGGTTTATTTTTCACTAACTATTTTTTAGAATTTTGTCCAGAGAGAGAGAATGAAATGACTCAGATGACAGACTAAAGATAGAGGTCTTAAGTTTTGTTTTATGAGAAGGAATACTCTCAGACATGTATAATTGGAGGTATGTTTATTTACTCAGTACCTGAATGGCCCAGCATGGTATTTCTATGTGCTTTATATAGTTTCTCTCACCCCTGCTCCCCAGCACTACAACCAATATATGTAATAAACCTGTGCCACCAGAAATTTTAAGTGACATCTGCAAAGAGAGAGAGAAAGACAGGACAGTAGAGAGGAGGAGAAAGAAATAGAGACAAAGACAAACAGAGAGAGTGAAAAGCAGACAGGCAGAGACAGAGAGAGTGAAAAGCAGACAGGCAGAGGGGTGGCTGGGATGTTCATATCACGTTGCTTAGCCTCTTTTGGCACTCAGCCTTTCAATTTTATATTATGGCTACTGTGGCATTTCGGTGTATCTCCTATGCCTAGTAGACATGGTCATTTATGAAGTTCTTTGTCTGCCAGTGTCTGTGCATGAACTGGGCCCCTTTATGGTGTCCTGCCCTGAATGCAAACAGTCTGTCTTTGAGAGGTTTACTAAATGCACAATGAAGGGCCATGTGCATCCCAGCTTCCTGGCCACCTCAGTTCCCAAGACATCCTTCAACTGGTTCTTTTCAATGACTATTGGCCATTTCCAAGAGTATGCTATATTTTGTGTTTGTTTAACATCTTGAACTTATTACACAATATCTTCGTCATATTAAAATTTCCTTCATCACCCTTATAATCTGCATTTTTGTTACATTTTAATATGGATCAGTGCTTTACCCAACAGATTACATTTAAGACAAGCCATGGATTCAGACTGCTTTATCACAGGGAAATCTAATGCTTATCTTTAAGATGAGAGGCTTAGCTTTAATTAAGACATATACATTTAAGATTTATCATTGTAAGTGATACTTAATGCCTGTGTTTGGAATGTGCTAATTAGGTTCTAATGAGCAGGGTCAACATGGGGAAATCAAAGGCACTTTATCCACTTGGATGTCTCTCTCTGCCCCCCAACTAATTACCTGAACTCTACCTGGTCCCAGTGGGGACCAGGAGTCAGCTTGCCTTTAACTCTGAAATGACTTCTCCAAGTGTGGTGGGGACAACAGAAAGCAGAGTAACCTGGGTGGTCGGTAACCCTTGGGTTCCTATGTACTGTGCCAGTCCCTGAGGGTGGGTCCCCAGGATCTGTATTTGCCAAGACTGGTAAGTAATTCTGACACAAAGCAGATTTTGAGAAGTACCATTCTTCAGTCACTTAGGCATTTCTATTTGGGTATCTTTAGGGGTCATCTGACATACCTTTACCAAGTGCCCATTTTCTGTCCCATGGCTGGGAGGAGTCTAAGAATCCCCAACCCATAGCCTTGCCCCGGAAGAGCTGACAGGTTAGTAAGGGCTTGCTCAAAGGACAACTATCATACAGGATAGCCTTTAGGTTACTATTAAGAAACTCACAGTACTTCCCAAGTCAGGATGCCTTTTAAAAGTTCATTTCTAAATTAAACACTGAAAAGAGTTTCTTGTCAAAAGAGGTTTCAGGTGTCTCCATGTACTGTTTCTTGTATAAATCACACACTCATTTACCGAGAGCCCTCAGTTGCAACCCACACATGGAAACCAAGGTAATCTGTCCATCCATCATCTAATATGGATTTAATAAAAGCCATACAATAGTCATCCGGGTCTCACATAAAGACATTCATCACCACGCGTTTGCACATTTCTTAAGTGCAGAATCCATGACACTCTGAAGCTTTTCCAACCAATTTACAAATTGTTTTCATCCCTCATTTTATTATCCTACCCAGAGTCAACTCGTTCTTTTGGCACAATCAATCTGACTGACTGGTAGGGTTTCGTGGTGTAGTGTTTTAATTTATGCAGACGTCTACCTGATAGCATCTCAATCACTCAGAGCATGAAACAGGGGCGGCATTAGATTCATCAGGAAATGCGTTTTTGTTATACATATATATCTGAGGACAGGGTCATTTATATCCAAGAAAGCCAGGGTAGTGACAGACAGGACTAATGTATCAATGTGAGAGGAAAATGCAAGCCAAGTTATGGTAGCAAAAGTCGGCCTCGGAAGGTACTTGGAATGCTATAATTTAATGCCCTTCTGGGTAGAGGGGATATGATATAATCACTGAATTATCAATCATGAATGAAGGTCTATCGAATAGGATATACCATCATATTTATATAAGAAAATCTTTTCATCTAGGGGTTTATGTTGCTTTAAGTATTTTTCTAGTTTTATCATTGCACTCTCCAACTATAGTTCAGGTTTCTGAGATATAATACTGTGCAGTGATAGAAGGATTACTGATATTTACAAGTTACCTGTTACTAGTTTTAAGCAAACAGCATTAAAGTAGAAAGTACTTTAATTTATGTAAAGTACTCATTTATGTAGATATCAAAAGTAAAACATCATATAAGGTGCTGATGGAGAATATGATGTGACACCCTCTTGAACTACATGTGACCTTGTAGATTACTTACTGCATGCTGGAATTTAACCAAAACAGCTCTTAAAAATTAAGAGGAGGTAGCAAACTTGAATAGAAACCTCCAAGGGGCCCCAGGTGATCCAGTTATAAAAGCTGAATTTGCTGTTGTACCAATTCCACATAGTTTTACAAACTTCCCCCCAAATACTTAGATGATATGAGACTCAAGCATTGAGTCTGCCCATGTCATCAGACATCAGTGCTGACTTACTATGATGAGAGAGGTCCCTGTTGCCTCCAAACTGTTTGCCACAGACAATGTACATAGATGTTACTAGACAAAGCCACGCACACCAGGGCAGCCAGGGCTGGGCATTAGCGGCGCTCCATCAGCTAAACCGCCACCTTCATACCATCCTCCCTACCGCCCATGCCAGAATATTCCCAGTGAAGACCATCCTGGTCCATGCCATGAATCTCATGCATTTTCTCTGGGAGCCTCTCTCTATGGACTGCAACATCCTTTCTAGCCATACAGGAACAACCAGCTCACACTCACCACACAATGGAGAAACACATTGCTATTAGTTACCGTAATGCCTTGTGTAGTGACTCTAGTCTGAATCTGTTGTTTGTTAGGAATGCATATTTAAGTGTAAGATTCAGAAGATCAGAAACTATACTTGACGATGTCACTGAAGACTCCTAAGGGGACAATACCACTTGTAAACTAGTCAGCCAGCCTGAAATCTGTGGAGAAAAACCACACACGGACACTCCGGGGCCATATTGTGTGGGACATAACAGGCACCCATTAAATACCTGTTACCTGATTGTTTCAAACATTACTTGGATAATTGAATAAGATACAGATAAAACAGCAAGGAGAAAAAAATGAAGTCACTAAAAATTTAGCATTTTTTTAAAATCCAAAGAGACATTTTTGTTAAATGTAATTACATTATTTTCCCTTTGCATTGGTCCTGCTTATATAAGTGTGCAGATCTGCCAGTTTATGCTATTCGTATGTGGCTATTCGGACAAATAGTAAATCACGGGACCCTGAAGCCCTTCGAATATGATGGCTCCAGGGAAAAGGAGAGCAAATGCCACTTCCGGGGGGGTAAGTGAGGAGGCTGGGGGGAGACAGAGGAAGGTGCCCACCAATCAGGGGGAAGGGAGGCCCCCTCCATGCTGACAGGGGGAAGGATAAAGAACAAGCCAGGAAAGGCCAGTGCTTAGACTCCAGCTACTTTCCCTGCTTTCCTGTCTGGTCTGTGACCCTGGGAAGTGGTTGTCTCTTAGAACCTTTCTAACAGCTAAGTTTTAGGAAATCCCAGAGCAAAGTGTCTTTTTTTTTTTATTGCTTCTTCTCACGCAGACAAGGAAAAGGCCAGGCCCCTTTAGAAGAGCATGTGTTCCATGTGGAATTTGGAGAGGACAAGGGGGACACAGTGGGTCTACAAGTGGTCTGTGGAGAGAGCTGACCCTGGTTGGGACATGGAGCTTTCCTCTGGGCACAGAGAAGGCCAATGAAGGCCTCTGGGTGGCTCACCACACCCCGGGGAGGGATCCCTGTTCTGAAGGGAGTGGGGCGCCTGCCCAAGATGGTACATGCAGGCCTGGGGCCTGGATGACAGGGTGATGTGAGTCGGCGCCCCACACCTGTGCCTCTCAGGATGCCCAAGAGGGTGAGGCCAGGGGCAGGCAGAGCCACAGTCCAGGCCTGGCACCTCATTGCCACCAACACACACCAGCACGCGGGTGGAGCTCCCAGGCCCGCCGCCATCCACACAGGCCGCATCAGGCAAGGAAAGAGGAAAACCGGGGAAACACTGTCCCTGCACGAAGCTCGCGCCATCTGGGGTTAGGGCCTACAAGCTGACCGAGAGAAAAGGCTCTGAACTGTGGACAGCGTCCAAGGTGATGGGGATACTTGGAGCGACCAGACAGTATCGGAAAGAGACCAAGTTTCAAACTGGAAGTGGTTCAGTAATTATTAAACTGAGTTTGCTGAAAGGTCTGAATTTAGTTCTCCTGCTACTGAGTGAAAACAGCATCTTGCCGAAGAAAAGTTACAGAGAGTAAAGTGAGTTTGCACATGTTGATGGTTGACTTTCAGTTCAGACCCACCACACACACACACACACACACACACACACACACTCACACGCATAAATATTTTAGTCACGCTTTTTGATTTCTGTGTGTGGCATAAATCAGAAAGCAACAGGGCATCTGCCTGGTTGCCTCCAGAATAAACTCTGTTTGTCACAGCTTTCTAGTCGGGGGACATGAGGAGAGGTAGACCACGGTCTCCAAGAGCTGCTGTGGCAGTTCAGATAGCTTTGGAGCTTGTTTTTCCACTTCAAATATTTTCAAACTTGAAAACTGTAAACAGCGGGCAGATGCCATTTTGAAAGAAGACCTGTTCTTCAAATATTCTCTCAATGAGCAAAATACTTGGGGATGGGAGTGAGGTCTGGAGAGCCAGCACCCTGAGTCCCTGCCTCGCCTCTGGAGCCGTGTCTAGAAGCTTCCCAGCTTCTGCTCTTCCACCTGTCTGTGGCTGTCACAGTTCTTGTCCCCCGCTGCAGACCCTGCCTGCGTGCCCTTGGGCCACTGCTCTCAGTATGTGTGCGCTGCTGTGCCTGGACTGTCAGCCCCCGTCCACAGCTCCGCAGCAGCACCCCTGGTACCCGGCTTCACAGACCGACACTCAAGGAAAGGGGCTCCCTCCACAGCACTGCCACCCACCCTGAGTTGTTCTACATGGGCCCCGGGGGAGGCCTACTGAGGCTTTTAGGGAATCTGCGGTACCCTGCAGGGCACGTCCATGCTCCGCAATCCAATGACCAGTCTTTCAGCGACCATTTCAACAACGATAGCTCCTGACACGTGTGTCTAGTTCACATCATTCATCTGAACTCCACATCCTGGCAAGGGAATGCAGAGGCCTTCCCTGAGACTGGGAAAGTAGCTCCTCATTCCTCAATCCTTGGTTACCCTCAGCCAAAGTGCCCCAATACCTATTTGCAAATTATGTTTGCTAATTATCTTATTATTAACTTGTTCACATGTTTATTTTGTATTTCTCTTCCCTCTTGCCTCTCAGATTTACCAGGAAGGTGACATGATATTCTAAGAGAATCATAAAATACTGTTTTGGTGTCAAATAAAAGAGGCAAATGGTAATGGAAATTAATTGAAGACAGGGACTCTTGTAAGTTCTCTTCTCCTGACCCTAGAATGATACTTGGCACCAGTAGGTTCTAAATAAATATTTGCTTACTGACTCAGCAACCCATATATCGAAGTCCACTTGACATTTCCACTTGGACATCTTTTGGACACTACAAATTCAGTCCAAAGTTGAGTTCATGATGGTTCTCCATACTTTTAGTCTGGCCAATTTTAAGTCAAGGGCACCACGATCTGTCCAATTGCTAAATTGAGATCCCTGAACATCATCTTCTCTTTCTTCTCTCTTTTCCCTCCAACTCATCAGACACAAATTACCTGGTCAATTTGTCCCTGAGACCTCATAGCTCTAGAATGTCCATGCCACCACTTCTCACATAGATTCCTGGACAGACTTCTTTCTGGTTGGCCTCCAGTTAGACCCTCTTCCATGTTTTGTAAAAGGCAAGTATGATGAAGAAACTTCCTTTAAATTCCCCAGTGGCTTCCCATTTCTCCTGGAACACAGCCCCATGTCTGTGGAAGAGTACTCATGGCCCGAATGAATGGGCTCTTCCTACCACTGGCATCTTGTAGCCACAATATGGTGGCTCTTCCTCGAAACCTCATGCTCTAGCTTATTGTTATTAATTTTTCAAATCCCTCAGTTACCCGGTGTATTTTTCTGAGGAGGTAAAACTCCATCCCAAAACTTTCAACATTTCAACAACCAAATTCTTAACAAGCTGCCAGTTTGAGGGCTGGGAATAAGCCTTCTTCTTCCTGTTCCTTGACACGTCTTGACTTGCCATTAAAAATAAATTGGTTTTCCATCTATCAGGAGGCACGAATTAAAACTATGTATGCTGGGTGAAGCTACTCACACTTTAAAAGAAGGGTGTCATGCAAATTTTGGCCATATCACAGAGTTTTCTCATTTTCATTTACCCTGAGTGATAAACTCCATCCACAAAAGGAAATGTGTATACCGAATTGCATTTTCTTCAGAAATGTAATTTAATTCTGAGATCACTGTAATCAAAAGCATAATGGCATTATTCACCAGCCATGTTCCATTAATTGGAAGTGTTGGTCAATTATTGCACAAGATAGCATCACCTTTCAGTAAAGAGAAAATAGCTCCCCTTTGCTATTCTTTCAACTGCAATTATCACCCCTGAGACAAGTGACTTACAACACAGCCACAAAGTTAATCATTTAAAACCAGAAATCATCTTTGGAAAGCCAACCAATGGATATGTGTCTCTAACAACAATAACAGCTGGAGAGTGTACTTTGGAGGAATTCAGAAGTGCCTCTGCAACAGGATTTAGATAAAGGTCATATTTTAAATTACTATGGGTACAAATTTTACAAATCACAGGCTGTCTTTATTGCTACATAATATTGTCAGAGGTGGAACTTGGGGATCTGTGGAATAACAGGCCTTTGTGTACTTCCTCAAACTTTACAAACGTCTCATTATTAAGAAGCAGAAGGTAGAGAAAAACTCAACAAGAAGGTGATGTGATATGCTAACACAAGCATCAATACCATTTTATGATAAAATGAAGGATGCAAATGTCAAGAGCCAGGAGCTGTTGGTCAAGTGGTCTCTATTTTAATCCCTTATGTTGTTGAGGTCCTGCATGTTAAAATTCTATGTGTGACAATTCATTCCTTGACTCATTCATTCCTTCTGTCCAGAAGATTCCAGGCCCATTTCAGTGGACACAGAAAAAGAAATGACCAAGGACTAAAGGCAATTTGGGGGTGAGTCCCTGGGATCTCAGGGTGTGCCCAGCAAGCAACCCCCATATAGCATTGCTTCCATGTGTCTGTCGAGTTCAGTAGGCAAGAGTGATATATCTAGTGTCTCTACATTGTGCTAGGCTCAAGAAAAATAATTAAAAGATTCCTCAAAGAGGCAGACATTAGATGCCTATAACGGAAATAAAATTATATCATTCATTTGACACATCGAACAGCATAAATCCTATAAGTGCCCAGATGCGTTTACATCTCAGTCCCTTTGAATAATAAGTGACATTTGCTTAGAGTCCACTGTGAGCAGAACACCATCAGCAGAACCAACATTCACATACCTTACAAAGAATACAGAACTCAGTGTAACTGAAACCACAATGTCCATTTGTCAGACAATCGCAAACATGGAGAATGGACAGACCAGCAGTCACAGGAAAGGGAGGGTGAATGGCGTCGTGGCTGACACTTCTATTTGTCTAAGTTGTCATGAGAGTTTAGTGTGGTGCTGTCTGTGCCTCCTGGAAGGTCAGTTTATTGCTGAGGTTACAGAACAATGCCAAGTGGGGAGTAGAGAGAAAGCGTCAGGGACAGGGGTGCTGAGCTGGATGTGAAGGAAGCACGGGAGGGTACATTCCGTGGAGAAGAGCGGAGCGGGTGGGGCTGGTTAGTGTCACAAGAGCCCCCAGCAGGAAGGCTCACGCGGCATGGGCAGGATGAGGCCGTGCAGGGCGTGACTGCCAAGACCAGGCCTGGGGCTCCATCGTCAGTGGGCGTGGGACCTTGACAAGGTATGAATGGTGTCCCAGCCTCTGTGCCTCTTCTGGCAAGAGCGGATGGTCCAAGTGCTGCTTGCTCTCTGAACTGATTCGGGTGGTCAGTATGGAGAATGAGAGATTCAGTAGGGACTCTGGACGATCTGTTCTCTAACTCCTTCTAGGTACTGAGCTCACCTAGCGAAGAATGCGAGTGGGGAGAGCAGTAATAAGGACTCTCTCAGAGCTGCTGCAACAACGAAAGAGACAATGTGCGGACGTCAGTGGCAGTCCCCGGGCCATCCTCAGGCCTCAGAAGGTGCTGCAGTGTTGCTGCTCCTGATTTGGGTCACGTTTAATTAGCAGGATGGTGGATGGAGGGCGCTGCCCAGCGACAAGGAGGCCATCCGGATTTGATTCAAGAAGCAACGGTTGCCGAGCCTTGGTGCAGTTTAATCACAGGGTCGTGCCGGCGTGGGGGGACCGCATGGGGTAAGCGGCCAGGTGCCAGGGCAAGCTGGGGAGTCAGGGAAGCCCCCACAGTACCTCAGTGCAGAGCAATAAGGGCTGCGAGTTCTTAGGGTCTTTAGAATACTTGAAAGGAGGGGCTGATTCTTAAGCAAGAGCAACAACAACAACAAAACATTGCAGAGGAAGAAATAGGACAAAATAAAACCTAAAAGGATTATTTCTGTGCAGATGGAAGACAAACGGATGATGCTTTGCAAGAAAACTTGGTGACCTGGCAAGTCAGGTGAGTCTAGGCCATTCTTTTAAAGAATGAGTTTGCCCAGGAAAAAGAAGAAAATAGACATTATAAGTGGTCAAGGGGCCTCACTTCCCGGGGCTGTCTTCTTGTGTCTGGGCCAGCCGTCCCCTTCTGCTGGCTCCCCTTCACCCCCCAGGCCTGGGCCACGGGCCTCATCTTTGCTTGGTGCTCGGTGCTCACTCCCTTCCGACGGCGCCCAGCCCCCGGGCCCCACAGACCCCTGTGCATTGCAATGGTAAGTGCTGACGTGCTCTGAACATCATGTTGGAATATCCATCTGCTTGCCTCTTATTCCTGTTCAGATACTGAACCTCAAGCCTGCTCATCCCTCAGCCCTCTCTAACTCAGTAGCTGGACGCCCCGATCGTCTAGTGTCTCACGGCAAGTCCCTCGGGGCCATCTTTGATTCCACTGTTTATCTCACTCGGCAGCTGCTCACTGACCTCCCTCGGCTGCCTTACTTCCATCCACGGACCATTCTCCACACAGTAGTTCCTCCAGTCCTCTGTAACTCCCTTGCTTAGAACCTTTCAATCTCATGCCATTTAGAGTTCAAGCCAAGTCCCTTACCAAGTCCAGCAAGGCCCTCCAAACCTGGCACCCTGCTACCTGCTGGTTGCCCATCCCCAGCCAGTCGGACTCAGTCTGCTCTAGCCATGCTGGATTCGCTGCTGTCTGCACAAACCACTCCCACAGCAGCTGGCCTCTACCTCAGGACATTTGCACTTGCTCTTCACTCTGCCTGGAACTTCCCTCCCCCAGTATTTACATGGCTGTTCATCCCTGTTCCTTTGGGTCTGCATTCAAATCTCTACCCCAGAGATCTTCTTTGCCCACTCCATATAATGCAGGAACACCCTTGCACTCTGACATATCCCAGCCTCTGTAACCTGTTTTAGTTGGTCTCACAGCACCCACCGTCTCGTTTACTGCATATTTACTTCTTTATTAATTTACTATCCATTTTTACTACCACAGTGGAAGGGCTCTGAGGGCAGAGACAGCTCACTGTTGATGGCCGTATCCGCAGCATCCATCTAGAACAGAGTCTGACAGATAAGTAAGTACTGAATAAACATGTGTGATACAAATAAATAAGTTTTTAAAAAATGTAAGTATTGTATTTCTGTATCAAAGCATAACGAAAGAGCTGCATGGAAAAAACATGGAAAATGTTGGCCAAAAATTTTTAAAAAAGCCTTCAGTGAGCCCAAAGAGATTGAATAAAAGGTTTTAAAAAAATGCAAGCAGTAAAAGTTCTGAGGAGTAATGTGTTGCTTTGCAATGAAATTTAATCTGACAGCACCTCTTTTGCTTATGATATCCCAGATGGTAGATTGCTATTTCATCCATTAACTGGTGGTGCATCCACTTGCCAATTCTAAATCATTTGGGAAGCTTGCATGGTGACTGTAATGGAGGTTGGGTTTGTTGTTCGGTGGGGAGGGGGTGGGGGAAGTTTTGCTGGCTTGCTTGCCCGGAAGCTGTAGAGATCACCTGGCCAGGAATGCTCAGTGGTGCTGGGCTCCACCTACTCTGGGGGTAAGCCCTAGCTCCACCACTGCCAAGGCTTTACGCTGTGCCTAGGCCCCTAACCACTGTGCAGGTTCATCTTCCCTTATCTGATCCCCTGGCTTGCAGACCTTCCCAAATTTTTGGAAGGTGACAGAGTGTGTATACAGTAACATGCATTATGTAACATACACAGCAAGGTCTGATCAAATCCATTAAAGTATCCGTGGTGAGATACATGAATATTCATACTTAGTGGGATATAAAGTAAGGATATAAGTAGCTTCACATTCGTTCATAAGAGGTTTCACCACCAAAAGAGGTCAGGTCAGGCAAGTTTTGCTTCCAGATGAGTCAGAAATATTACACCTTATCTTACTGTTGGGTTAATGTATTTAAAAACTTATAATTTTCATACAAATGCAAATGACTTTCATTATTTATGAGTTTAAGGAATAATATTCCATTATCTTTAGCTTAAGTTAAACACTGTCTTTGTCCATTCTTTCTTCCTGTGACATTCCAAGCTGCCAAGGGCCAGGCCTGTGTGAGACGGTAGGTGCTAGAGCAGAGAAGCCCTCAGAGGGTAGGAAGCTGCAGTAGAGTGGGTGCCTGGGGCGCGGAGGAAGGTGGCTTTGGGCAGCAAGCCCTCCGAAACATCCATCAGTGCCCTGGGTCCCACTCCACTCCCAAATAAATGTAACAATCAAGTAAAACCGGTGCTTGCAGCAGCTCATCTACAGCATCCTATCCCCTACACTTCTCCTAAACCCTTCCTATTTATAAATTCTAGCCCTGCCCTCATCAGTCACCCCTGGGAAGGAACCTGCCTCAGGGCATGGTTAGTCTGGAGCTGGAGGATTGCTGTCCCCGCCTGGGTCCATTACCCACTGACCCAGCTATTTAAAGCAACCCCGGGCACCCAGCCATGGGAAATCCACTAGGAGCTCCAACAGATAGGCACTTTTCGGAGGAAAAAAAGAGATATGGCTCCTTCTCACAGTTTAAATTTTTCAGGTAGAGACAATCAGAGCAAAAGAAATAGCAGGTCTTACCATTAGGGGAAAGAGGTTTAGAAATAGCATTTAAGTCAAGAATGTTTGATTTGTTCCAATTGTCAACAGAGTGTGAAGTGGTTCCATTCAGGCTTTCTAAATGGCCAGGCTATTGCCTGAGTAGAGTGTACCTGTTCAAGTAATCGTGACTTTATTTATAGTTATGACAACCTCTTAGAGCTGGTATCCTTTAAAATACAGCCTAATACCAAAGCCAAATGGAAGAAAGAAAAAAAAAAAAGCCTAGAGTAGAATACCAAATTGTGACTGGTCACTGAATAAAGCAAAGGTACTCATGACTATTTATATATGTCAAAGCCTATATAAATTGGCAGATGGATCCTTTCCAAATACTGAGAAAAATTTCAATTTGGGTTCTAAAATAAGTGAGTTAACTTAAAACAAAACTAACCAATAAAAGGACTAATGAAAATTTGTTTAAGCTTATTGTATCAAAAAAAAAAAAAGACTTCAAAATCCATAATCTCAGAAACTGGTGTTAGTTAGGTACACTGCCAAAAAAATGAAACAATCTAATTTCTTTTTTCTTTTTTTTTTTTTTTTAAGATTTCTTTATTTGATAGAGAGAGAGAGCACAAGGAGGTAGAGCGGCAGGCAGAGGGCAAGGGAGAAGCAGGCTCCCTGCTGAGCAGAGAGCCTGACGTGGGGCTCGATCCCAGGATCCTGGGATCATGACCTGAGCCGAAGGCAGACGCTTAACTGACTGAGCCACCCAGGTGCCCCTAATTTATTTTCTAAACAATGAGAACATTTGAACAGAAAATTTAGTATTTCAATATTAATGCCATGTTTCTAAGTCTGGGGTCTATTCTCTCTGCTGAAAAGCCTAAAAATGCCATTTCTGTGTGGACAGAATAGATCATGGAGGCTGAAACACAGGAAGAATTGCATGTGTCCACCAAATAGGCTCAACATCTGCAGATCTTCAAAAAGAAAGGCGTTCTTACTATGTTCTCGAGTCTTCATGATGACTGGGTATCTGGATGTTTCCATGTGAATGACACGAGATAATACCTGGCATCCTCCACCCCCCACAGATCAGCTCTTCTGATATTCAGTCTTTCTTAACACCATCATGAATTCTCAGCTATGCTCCACATTGGAAGTTTAAACCCAAACTCCTCTTTTGCTCTCAACCTCACCCAACCCTGTCCATTCTACACCAAAATGTCTGTTGGGATTTAGCTCCACGAACCCTTTAGATGGAGGTTGTGATTTTGACCTAGAAGAGTAGTGTTTAAACTTAACAGCAACAATAGAAAAACTTGTGGCGGACACTTTCTTCCTACTATGGGAATGTCCGTCAGGTGGGACACTGAAATGAGGAGGCTGCTCCAGTCTCCCCTGGCCTTTGGGGCAGCCCCGAGGCAACAGATCCACTAATGGAGCTTGGGATGAGTCCCTCATCTCAGCTTCTGCCCACGCTGGTCCACTGCCAACAGATTCGGCTTCCAGCCTCATGGGTCAGCCACCTGGGGGGTAGGGGGCAGCAGGTGTAGCAGAAAAGATCAACCACCTGGGTTTGACCCCAAACGGGTGCTTCCTAGCCCTACACACTTACATGGCCTGTGACCTCTGTTGTCTTGCAGCCTGTTTATTTATCTCTAAAATGGGGAGTAAACAATACTACCTTTCTCTGAGATACTCTCAGCTCTCCATAGGGTCCAACACTCACATGCCATTTTTTTTGCGGGGCGGGGGGATGATAGATTGCATCTACTGGTGGTCGACTTTAAGTAAGGTACTGAGAAGATCGATGTGCCATTGCAACAAATAAAGATAACCTATAAAATTGGGAAACTTCCTTTGACAAGCTTGACTTTCCTGGAAATGATGTTTGCTTTATTTTTTTAGATTTTATTAAAGAAAAGGAAAAAATAATTCTGCCCCTCCTTGTTCTGAATGATGTAAGAGTATTCCATGGGATGCTGGTATGTGTCCATAATTTCTGCCATGAAGAAAGCAGGAGGAGGAATTAGACTACTTCTCCCTGTCTACCCAACAACTCTGAAATGGTCTAAGAGTTTTGCTGAGAGAGGCTCAGCTGGACTCAGCTGGACTCTCTACATCATCAGACCCCCTGAACAGCCCTGGGGTACTGGCCAGTCATGTAACTGGACTGAACAGCCCTGGGGTACTGGCCAGTCATGTAACTGAAGATTCCCAGGTTCTGTGAGCAAGCAGAGTAGGGGGATAACATCCAGGATTTACTCAGTGTTGCATTTTATGGGAAGATAAAAGACAATGAATGAGCCCCTCTGGCCAGTCTCTGTCAAGTGTCCTGAAATGTCTGTCTCCTGATGATCAACATAACCAAGGAAGGTCTGGCCGCACAGAAATGGTAGCCACCAGTTACCATGGGGCTGTTGGGAAGCTTATGGGAGCTTTTGGCTTGAACTTTTCCTAGCGCATCTCAACCTGCCATCTAGAAAACTGGCAGTAACAGTTAGCCACTCGAAGTGCCATCATCATTGTGTGGTCAGAGCCTGGACTCCCTACAGCTGTAGGATAAACTCCACAGTTCTTAGCACGGGCCACCCGGCCCTTCACTCCATAGCTCTAGCTTTCTTCTCACATTCATCACTGGTCACGCCCTGATCTGCAGGCTGCGCCCTGGCTTCACCAACCTCACTGCTCTCGCGGCGCCAGGACACACCCAGGATGTGTGTGTACGCCCTGCGAGGTTTGCACGGCCATCCCGTCCCTCCTGTTCCCTGCTCTCTCCCACACCATCCACCTTTACGCAGAGTGTACCTTCTTCCCTGGATCACTGTGACTCTTTGCTGGCCCTGTCTTTAGGGGATTCATTAGGTGGTTTCAGGAGAGCCAACTATAAGCTCCTTGAGGTCAAGAGCTGGCCTTCTTTATCTCTATATTCCTGATGTCTTGCCTGGTCCCAAGTATATAATAGATAATCATTAAGTTATGTGCTGACTAAATAAATGGTTGAATGAGTAGTATGTTTTAAACTTTATTTTTGGATAGCAGAAAAACAATCGATTTCAAAAACGTTAACAGTTAAATACAGGTTGTGGATTGTGGGTAATTCTTGTTATAATATTTAAACTTTTCCTCATTTCCCAAATTTCATGCCACACCAAAAATCTGAGAAAATAAAAGAGGGAGTGAGGAAAAACTGTGAGAGTTAATTTATGTAGCAATGCACACAATCAAGTAATGTTAAGTGTTAGTGTTAGCTTTTCCTAACGAATGTATGGGCACCTACCGTTTCCTATATGAATGTATGGATTTGTGTAATACAAATCACTGATGGAATTCACTTGAATTTGATGAATGTTTTCCTAATTTATTCTGACGTAATTCATTAGCTTAGGTTGTTAATGCATTTCTCAGCTGTAAGTTTTGTTCATTCACCTAGGAATAAATCTATTATAGATGCTGACAGTTATCAAAATGTATTGATATGACCCTATCTTTCTATCAAGACCTTTAGCCTAGAAATAATATCTTTTGTTTTAAAGAAATCAGGTTTGTCTTTTAAGCAAAAAAAAAAGACCACTACAACTAGCGATTTGAATTTCATTATCAAAAACCAGAAACCCGTGAAACTGGGTACAGACCTCATTTAAGGATTAAAAAAAAAAGAAGCACTAATGGTCTTTTAAATATAATGTAAAGCTGCCTGTTTGTTAAAAAATAGGAACAATGATAAAGAATACTCATAATTACTAGAAAAACGGATCTACAATACTATACTATAATCATTTAACATTTCCACACAAGGGCATGTTACAGCACTGATTATCATGATGACCAGAAAGAGGCAAACTGACTCGAGCACAGTTGAGCCCTACAAGACCAAATGCTATGAATTCCTGCCCCATGAAGCATTAGGGTCCGATAAGTGTCGGGGGTCTGGGCCTGTCATAACAAGGACTGTGATGATTTTTTTCTGTAACGGTCTACACCGTAAGAAAAACACATCATTATTCCAAGTCCTTGGCACACAGGAGATGGGTATTGGATAGTAATGAATTAATAGTAATTAATAGTAATTGATTGACAGTTCGGAGGCACTGTAACTAGGTCCCAGTAAGCCTAAACAGGAAGATTTTAGGGACTATGTGGTGGTGACTGTGATGTCCAGCAGGTCAGCTGGTGATCTGACCCATGTTCTCCTCGCCCCACTGGGATCTATGACCAAGGCCCCCACAGCCTCACTGAGGTCCTTCTATTGATCGCCCTTGTTGTTATGGGTCTGTGTCCCTTTCTCCACCCACTCTGCACACAAGGGTCGGCCTACAGCCACATCACTGTTAGGATTTGGACCACCACTTTCTAAAAATGACTATTCCTTTGGGTTTTACTATGAAACTTTCATTAATGCTGGGGTTGTATGGGTCCAATTTGCACTGTAACCAAAGCCAAATTGACTAAGAGTTGTCTTTCAAGAGTCAATGTGCCCAATATGTAAACTCACAACAGAGGATTAGGTTCATTTATCTCTCTATAAGTAGGCTTTCTGCTCCAACTGCTGGGACTTCTCAGCTCCCAGAAAGAACTGAAGGGTGGATGGTGTTTTTATTTGCTGCAGTGTCAGGAACAACAGCTAACTGGAAGCTTATCACTGGTTCCAGACACTGTTCTAGGAGCTTCCATGTATTCACCCATATAATCTTTGCAACAGCCTTTTGATTTAGGGCTCTTAGCCCCATTTCACACATCAGTCACTCCAGTTCTGAGTCAGGGCTCAAACCAGACAGCGAGTAGGCGGAGTCCAGGCTCTCGGCCCGTGCACGCTGCCTCTGCACAGAGCAGGCCTTGAGAAATGTGAAGCTTTGGCTGTCAAGCACCTCTTTCTCTCCACCTGGCATCCAGTACATTCGTTGTGTGAACACGTGCTAGAGACGACTGAAGGTCCAAGAGATGTAAATGATGTGGGAGAGGCCTTACACCTTATTCTATGTGTTTTAAAGCCCTGGGCGGGCAGAGGCCCAGAACAGGGGTTCAGCTTCAAGGAAGTGATTTTCCAGGAGCTACACTACGAGAGTGCCATGGGAGTCCTCCCGGAGTCACCTCACCCACGTGCTATCTGGTTCTGTTTAAACCAGTTCTTACAGGTGAGTTGGGGAATAAAGGGAGGTCATTAATTTCTGAGGGCTTCCCTAACAGAGGACGACAAACGAAGTGGCTGAAAATGGGGAATTCGTTCTCTTGTGGTTCTAGAGGCCAGAAACCCCAAATCCAGATGTCGGCTGGGCTGTTTCCCTCTGGAGATTCTGGAGAAGAGTCTGTTCCCGGCCTCTGTCCAAGCATCTGGTATTGGCAGCAATCCTTGGTGTTTCTCTGCAATTGTATCGCTCCTCTCTCTGCCTCTGTCCTCACGCGGTGGCCTCTTCTCTATGTCTCATCTCACTGGGACATCAGTCCGATTGGAGTCTGCCCACCCTAATCCAGTAGAACCCCATCTTGATGCCGTTTATAAAGATTCTATTTCCAAACATGATCACCTTGGCAGGTAGTGGGAGCTAGGACTTCAACATATCTTTTTGGGGGATACAATTCAAGTCACAGAAGGAGGGAGATTTTATCCAAAGGAATAGGGCAATTTGGCTCCTGATGACACTAAAATGTAATTCCCTAAGTAAGGAAGTCGGCTAGGGATTAATCCTCTGCATCAATTAAATTAATT
Organism: Halichoerus grypus; assembly: GCF_964656455.1. NCBI lineage: Eukaryota > Metazoa > Chordata > Mammalia > Carnivora > Phocidae > Halichoerus > Halichoerus grypus. The sequence goes on along the minus strand of NC_135720.1, from coordinate 7,129,601 downwards.
TTTCTGTAAAGGAGAAAACCTGCTTCCTCTCTACTTTTCCATTACTTTCAAAACTTCGCTTCTGACACCAGATGTGTGGGTGGTTTTCCCACACCGAGCAATTCTCCAGTTCTCTGCAGACACCAACTGGGCATCATCCTACAATGCAGTTCCATGGCGACACTACTCAGCTGTGGCCCACCTCCTAGACTACTCTCCTCCAGGTGTCAAAAGTAAGTCCAAGTAGTCACCTGAGCTTTTGACCAACTGGTTATAAATTGGAATTTCCCAGGACTCCCTCCTTGGGTTTGATCATTGGCTCAATTGGCTCAGAGACTGCAGAGAAACATTTTGGTAACCAGATTATTCAATTCAGGAATGGCCAGAAGGAAGGGATGCACACGGCGAGGGTTGGAGGAAAGGGGTGCGGAGCTTCCCGCCCTCTCGAGGTGTGCTACCCTCCCGACACCCACACCTGGGCAGCAACCTGGAAATTCTCTGCACCCTGTACTTTAGAGACTTTTATGGAGGCTTTGGTGTGTAGGCACGATTGGTTAAATCATTGGCCTTTGGTGATTAACTCAACCTCCAGCCCCTCTCCACCTCTCTGGACTGAAAGTTCCAACCCTCTAATCACATGGCTGGTTTCCCTGGCAACCAGCATCCACACGTGGTTATGGAGGGGCTTTCCAAAAATCTTCTCATTAACATAAACTCAGTTGTGCTTGAAAGGGCTTGCTATGAATAACAAAAGACACTCCTCTCACCTTTATCCCTTTGGAGCTATTTTAGGAACCTTGGACAAAAGACCAAATACTGTAACAGAGGATGCTCCCATTGCTCTCGCCACTCGGGAAACCCCAAGGGTTTTAGGAGCTGTGTGCCGGGAAGGGGGACAAAGACAAAATATTGATTTCTTATTATAAATCACAGTGTCACGCTGTGGCTGGTTATAGAAGGGAAAACTGCAGGCAAGGGCTTGTGTTTTGCTCTCAGAAACATAATAAGCAAAGACAACCTGTCTGATTTTCCATAAGTCTCTATGAGCAGCAGTGCACACCCTTTTTAAGTATTAGTAGTAAGGCTTACACTACCAGCCAAGACTATAAATGTCTCCCATAACATCATTTAATGGGGAGGAGAGGCTAGAGGTCCTCACATTATCATTGCGAAGAACACACATCCATGTCGCGGTGTGTCCTGTTTCTGTTACCATTCACGCTGCGAGTCAGTGCGTTCACCATTTTAATGCTTCATATATCAATAAATTAAGTGCACTTCTATATGGATTTGACCTTTTCATTATTCCACAGGATGACTGACTGCCTCCTCTAGTTCCTCCCCTGCTTGTCATTTTAGTAACCTGGATGGGAGAAGCGAGCTGGCCCACCTATAAAAATGAAGAACAGCCGAAAGAGCAAAGTTGTAAAGCTGGCACTGCCTTTCGGAGATCATATTAAGGGATTATAATTTTGATATCTATTTTTTTTTCCTTTCCAGAGCAAGCAATCATAAATTGAAACGAGAAGAGAGAGACAAAAGGTAATATTGCCCAAAATAAATAATCCTGCTATTTTCCTCAGTTAATGTTATTACCCAGATCCCTAGTGGTCTTGGCCTCTGTTTGCTACTGTCTGCAAAGGTTTCATTCTAGAAACGTTTTTGTCTCAGTCAGATTTAGTAGAAACTTTAATATGAATTTCTGTTACTCCGCAGAGAACCGATGGTTTTCAAAATTATGGTGAAATCTCCTGAGCCCTTAAGAGGTTTCCTCTCTTGGTGTAACCTGCATGGTTGCTTTGTTTTAGAGCTCGTGAATATGTTATACTAAGCTGAGTTCAACTTTCTTGGCGACTCTTTATACAAATCAACAACACCAATAAATTATTCAACCTGCAGGTAATAGGAATACCAATCGACAACCCTAATGTCTAGGCAGCATTGTTTGATTTCTGACAAAAAACAGGAGAGGCAGATAATGGTTTACATACCATGTGTATAGATGGTATTAATGATTCTGATAGGGGAAAAAAAAACCCTCAACACCATTAATTAGCTATTTTTGGACATAAATATGTCCATTTTTAAAATGCAATTGCTAGATGATGAATAACTCTTCATACCCATGTGAATGTCTAAATAAAACAGCAATAACTAAATAATGTATAGATTTGTTTCTTAGTAATTAGTATTTGTTTTTTGGTTTTTTTTGAAGATTTATTTATTTATTTTAGAGAGAGAGCGTGTATGCACATGTGTTGGGGGAAAGGCAGGGGGAGAAAGAAATCCTCAAGCCGACTCTGTGCTGAGCGCACAGCCTGACATGGGGCTCGATCCCAGGACCCTGAGATCATGACCTGAGCCAAAATCAAGAGTGAGCAGCCTTACCGGCTAAGTCACCAGGTGCCCCAGTAATTTGTTTTAATAAGCTTTTCACTTAACTACGCTATGGAATGCTAATAATAATCTTAAAGGTATCATAGCACATTATCAACTTAAAATTAAAAATACTAAAATTAAATAAAGCCTTTTCTGTACTAGTCTATAAGCAATTTATTTCACAAAAGCTTCTGGCCTATTCTAGAATCATCCAAAATTAAAATTATTATAAAATATTTTCAGTGAATCTCCTATCAGGCACAAAATTACAATGTCAATAGAGCATACCTTACTTAAAAGACTCTAGATCACCACTGATTAGATCCTTCATAACTATAAATTAATGGAATTGATGAACAACACACAGAACCCAGCCATATAATTTTATCATTACTCATTCATTTGACACATAGTTGTGGAGTGCCATCTGCTGAGCCCGGCCTTCTGGGCACTAGAGATATGAGAGTAAATAAAATTGAGACAGACTCTGCCCTCATGGCACTTTTCATTCAAGATGGCAAGACAGAAAACATGACGAAGACTCTGGGAAACTATCAAGTAAGCGAGTAAACCTAAGTCACTTGGTAATAAGTGTTGTGGAGTAAGGGACCCCAAAAGTCCTCAGAGAAGACGATTGTGATAAAGTTGCTTTGAGCAGGTAGAAGGTAGAGGGTGAAGCCATACAGAAGTTGGGAAAGAAGCCCAGACAAAAGGAACGGGACATAAAGACCCCGAGGGGGAAGCATACTTGAAGATTCGAGGCATGCAGGGCTGGTGTGGGCCATGTGAGGAAAGACTTGAGGAGGCCAGGGACTTAGCTGGGGCAAGATCACACTGGCCTTGGCGCTACTTTAACTACTTTGGCTAAGAAGCCGTCAAAGGAGTTTGAGCAGAAGATGGACATAATATGACTTAAATTTTAAATTGCTCCCCCCGCCCCCGGCATCTTTTTGGAAACCAGATAGGAAGGAGTGGAAGCATAAAGGCAGGGAGATCAGGTGGAAGGCTGTTGCAATAATCCAGGCAAGAGGCAATGGTGGCTTGGACCAGATTCTGGAAAGAACTTCGAAGGAACCGTCTGTAGGATTTGCTGATGAGTATCATGTGTGCTGTAGAGAAAGAGAAGAGTCAAGGTGACTTGGAGATGATGCCTTTGGCCTGGGCACTGGGGTGTCCCTTTATGGAGGTGATGAAGACTGGCACAGAAGGATCCAGCATTCCTGTTTGGAAGCATGAACTACAGAGGCCCATTAGGCATCCATGGGGAAGTCAGGGAAACAGCTGGAGGTTTCATTTTGGAGGTCAAAGGAGAAATTGGGAGAAGGGGTATAAATTTTATAATTGTCAGAATATGGTGAATATTTAAATCAAGGAAGAGTAGATGAAACTACCTAGAAAGAGATGTAGATAGGGAAGAGAAGAGGAAAGATAAGGGAGAAGGGGTCTAGGTCTGAGTCCTGGGGGACACAACCTGTTGACTGGGGTCTTGGAAATGAAGAACCAAGATATCCTCTAACAGAAGAAAGTATGCTAAGAATGATCTGGAAAACTTAGCAGTCAGCATAGTGGACTGGCCATGAAAGGGTGGCTTTGCCATATCGTTTTTTATTGATTATCTGAAATAAACAAATATAAATGGATTACATTGTAAATTTTATATGGCTATACTCATAAGAATGATTTTTACTGCTGCTATAGTCTCTGTTAGGTTAACTTCAGTTGGTAGCCATTCAAAGGTTTAATCCCAGATTTGCATTCCATTAATTCTAGATGAACATTTTTTTTTTCACATCTTAACATCTCTGAAATCAAACTGTCTCCTACAATTGATGGCATCTACAATTATAACGGGTGGCATTTTTTCCTTCTTAGAGGCACGCACCAAAAAGGTACACAATTTGTAGCATCCTAGATTTGATTAAATAAAAAATATATATTTTAAGTCAAGGCTACTTGTCGCTGCCCCCAGTTGATGTAGGAGCAGAAGAACTGGGCCCCCACACAGCTGCCCAGTGGGCGGGTGTCTGAGAGCCCAGGGGAGGAAGAGGCGGCCACAGGCAGTGACTTGTGGGAGATTCTTGTCAGTTGCCCGTATTTTGCCCAGGCTTCACTGTGGATGGGCCCCAGTGGCACGCACCTGCAGCGACTTTGGCTCTGAGGAGGAAGGCAAATGTAGTCCTAAACTTGTACAGAGCATCGTTCTAGCCTCATTCTCCAGACGCGTCCTTTCCTAGATGCCCACATTCCTGAAGAGCAGAAGCTTGTTCCTTTTCACGTTTCAAGATTTTATTTATTTATTTTGAGAGAGAGTGAGAGCACATGTGAGTGGGGGGAGGGGCTGAGGCAGAGGGAGAGAGAGAATTTCAAGCAGACTTCATGCTGAGCACAGAGCCCAATGCGGGGCTCAATCCCACGACCCTGCTATCATGACCTGAGACAAAATCAAGAGTCAGACGCTTAGCTGACTGAGCCCCCCAGGTGCCCCTGTTTCAGTTGCCTTTTAATCCCCAGAATTTAGCACAATGCCTCATATCGCTGGTTCTCAAAAAACGATTAAAAAAAATTTAAACTCAACCCCCCACTATTTGGGTGTAAAGATTCGTGGCCCACAGTTTCAGAGGGAATGCATGGCCGATTCCCTTCCCCAGCTGTGACGGTTAAAGGTTACCATCTGACCATGTTCACGGAAGGCATCTTATCTGAGTGCCGAGGACTGGATCCTGGTGTTGTCTCCATGGAAACACCAAGAGGCGCTCTTAGATCCTTGCACAGAAACAACAAATGCATACTTTACGATAATAACAAAATGCAGCATTTATAGATAGGATAATAACCTATGTTATGAAACATGCAATTTAATAACTCTCTCTGATAAAAAGGCAAAGACAACTGCAATGCTATAAGTTGCCTCTGGTGGTGGAGGTGTCAGGTTCATGGCGGCGGTGCTGAGCAGCAAGAAGTAATCTTCCTCATCTGCTTGTCAACCCACTATATGCTCCTTTGCTGCTCACTCTCCTATTTTGTCCTTCTCTTATTATATTTTCCAACTCATACATCCTAACCTACTATTCTACTTAATCCTCCCCTTGCATCCTGACCCGTGTTCTATATTCCTTTCAAGAACGTCCTCAAGCAATTACAAAGGGCTTTTAAAAATAAAGACATAAAATGTTTTACAATTCCTACATAAGCCTTTTTGTGAAGATTGTGCTTTACATGTATTGAAAACGCCCAGGAGAGTAGTCATAAAAGTGAATTTGAAAATGCATTTGAAATGTAGATAATGTTTGCAATGGTCACATGATGTTGCTCTGGGGGCACAACACTTAGCAAGAGCTCTCTCTGCTTAAGTCTTGAATCATCCTCTCCTCACTGCTTCTTCAATTATGTGACCTCTCAGAAATATTCTGAGCCCTGAATGGGGAACACTCAAGAGTGACCACAATTCCAAAACAATTCCTTTTCTCTCTTGGACTATAGAATCTTCTTTTTTTTTTTTCTAAAGATTTTATTTATTTTAGAGAGGGAGGGAGAGAGAGAGAGCAGGGGGAGGGGCAGAGGGAGAGGGAGAGACTCTCAAGCAGACTCCAAGCTGAGCGTGGAGCCCAACACGGGTTCAACCCCACGACCCCAAGATCATGACCTGAGTTGAAACCAGGAGTCAGATGCTCAACCTACTGCACCACCCAGGCGCCCCCAAGGACTACAGAATCTTCTAAGACCGCAGCGTCTGGGTGCACTCCTCGGGGTGCAAAGAAGAGTCATTGGCCCAGCACAGACGTAGAGCTGGTAGTATCTAATAGTACCTGTTAGAGTACTATTAACACATATTTTAGAGTAATATCTACCAGTACCTATTGAAGCAGTATTAATAGAAACTATTAAGGATCTAATAGATTCTCTCAAATGAGGATTTTTCATTTATTTTCATTTTTTTTATTTTTTTATTTTTTTATTTTTTAAAGATTTTATTTATTTATTTATTTGATGGAGAGAGAGACAGCGAGAGAGGGAACACAAGCAGGGGGAGTGGTAGAGGGAGAAGCAGGCTCTCCGCCGAGCAGGGAGCCCGATGCGGGGCTCGATCCCAGGACGCTGGGATCATGACCTGAGCCGAAGGCAGACGCTTAACGACTGAGCCATCCAGGCGCCCCAGGATTTTTCATTTATTTTTAAATCAGGAGCCACTGTTCCATGGATCTGCACCACATGCAGTTCAATAGACCAATGACTGAAGAGAGGAGCACCTGCTGCAGCAGTCCCTGAGACTGGCCATTTCCAAGACCAGTTCAAACATCTTCGAGCAGGGGTAAGTAAGCTGGCCCAGATGCTAAGAATGGTTTTTATGTTGTTTTTTTTTTTTAATGCTTATGAAAAAAATTAAAAGAATACTGTTTCATGACAAATGAAAATCACACAGAATTCAAATTCCAGTATCCTCGAAGTTTTCTTGGAACCAGCCATACTCACGTGTTGAGGATTGTCTGGGGCTGCTTTTGTACCATGACAGCATGGCTGAAGCTGAGACAGAGACCGATGGCTTGCAGAAAAATATTACTATCTGGGTCTTTAAGGGAAGTCTGCCAATCCCTGCCTTAGAGCTGCAGGCACAGACAGAGGTTAGTCATCTGGTTTCGCTTAGGATGCTGCCATAGGACTCTGATCAAATTCCGAAGGACGGAATGGGCCACAACCAGGGAAGAACATTCCAGGAGAAAAGTTGGCCCTGTCAGACTACAAGGATGAGAAAGAAAAGCTCCTTGGTGGTGTAATTAGTATTTTAAGTAGCTTTGTCTGAAATGATGCTAAAGTAATCTTCAGTCCTTTATCATGTTCAAGCAGAGTGTACAAAACCACTCAGCTCACTCTAATTGCAAATATCCCTTAATGAATATATATTTGCTTTGGCTCCTTTGCTCTACTTTGCATCAATCCTTGTGATTTTGCAAGTCATAAAATGCCCCACATTCCTTTCGCTGAGGTATTTTCACCAGGATAAAAAGATATAAACAGATCAGAACACTTCTATGTATTTGAGTTACCCAGGAAATGGGTGATATGACTAGATTCTGTCTCTTTTGATCTAGAAAAGGAGGACTGCTGGAGAAGACAAACAATAATTCTCTGATGAAATCTTAGCCTTGGAGAGGCGTTTGGTGAGGAGGATGGGGTGGGGAAAGCGGTGTTGAGAAAGACGAAGTCATTCACAAAATTACTGGATGCTTATGGCACCTCCACATGATACATGAAGAGCAGGCAGATGGAATGTGAAGGGCTAGATTGGAGTCTCAGGTTCTCCCCTTTGTAGCTGACTGATCCGTGACAGACCCCTGCCTGTCCCCTAGCCTTGGGTTCCAGAGCCGTGACGTGGCAGCATAAGGCCAGTGTTGCTACGCTAGCCAAGCTGGAGGGTGTAGGAGGAATGCTTTCTGAGCTGTTTCACCGCATCGTCTATTATGGAGACCAAAGAGTGCATGGAAAAAGTCTATTAAAATTTGAACGTGATGTTAGCTATCCTAAAGTTGAAATTTAAAAATGACTAAGTGGCAGCTGTCAACCTCAGGGAACTAAGAAGAGAAAGGGAAATGTTATTACTGAATCGTGGGCTTAACTAACATTGGAGAACTTGAGTTGAATCAGAGGAACTGTGTCTAAAAGACACTGAAAACATTTAGTCCACTCAGACTGACAACCAGCAAACAAAAATAATATTTTACAGAGGTGAAACCAGCTACCCAGGGACCCCAAATTTTCAACTGTAGTGAAGGGAACTGGGCAAAAATATCTTTTAAGAATTGCTATCAGGGGTCTTGGCTACTTATGGAAAATAATCAAGGATATTGTTGTTTTTTTTTTTAAGATTTATTTATTTGGGGGGGGAGGGGCAGAGGGAAAGGGAGAAAGAGAATCTCAAGCAGACTCCACGATGAGCGTGGAGCCCAACTCTGGGTCTTGATCCCAGGACCCTGAGATCATGACCTATATTAAAACCAAGAGTTGGACCCTCAGTCGACTGAACCACCCAGGCCCCCCAGAGATACTGGTTTTAAGACTCTCAAGATACCTTATCCTTATCATGAAACTCAAATTATTTGCTTTAAAAGGGAAAAAGTAGAAAAGCTCTATTTAAATGGAATTACTTTTACTTTAAAAAATCTCTTTAAAGGAAGAGTCAAGAAATAGAAGACATGCTGATTTAGAGCCTGAACACTATATATTGGAGATACTGTGATTAGACACGATACTAAACCACATTTTTCTTAGTGAGCCATTTGCCCACAAGACAGTTAGGAAAAGTAAACCACCAGCTTCTCAATGGAACATATGGGCTATCGAAGGGCTCAAGGTCACAGGCCTTAGAGGGAAGTCTGGGTTTCAGTTCTCACTTTACCACTACTGGCTGAGTGAGCTGGCAAATTACTTAATTTCTGAGGCTCAGTTTTTTTTTTTTATGTCCTAAATGGGGACAATTATAATAACGGTAAACGTGAACTAACAAATGTAATGCACTCAGCACAAGGAAAGCACACTGTAGAAGTTATTAGGAGTGGCAGTATATATATCCTAGCTTATAAACATGGACTTTATATCAATTATGGCATTTATCAAAGAAAAAAAAAACCTTTATATTTCACCTTCTGGTGGTGCCTGCTTTTATTAAAAAAAAAAAAAAAAAGATAGTTTTCAGGCTTGGAAAGAAATGCACAAAAGTACACATCCATTTCATGATACTCTTGCCTACTGGCGATCCCAAGTAGAAGTTTTTGCAGTGTGAATCAGTGAGGTGTTAGAGGGGAGGAAGGCCACGCACACACACACGCAGCACACACTTCAAAACAAGTTGATTCGTATGGACAGGTAGCCCCGACGTCGCTACATGTCTGCTACAGCGACATCTAGCGAGCGGTTACCCTTCGCTCGGCTTCTAGCTTGGATGGAGACAGACTTCCAGAGCACCAGCCTGGGGTGGGTTTGGGGCTGGTGGGTGTGACTAAGAGGCTACTGTAGCTTCCACACCTACCGGACAAATACAATGAGACACAATGTTTTATCTTTTCCAGGCAAATGCCTCCCAGCGTGCCTTGTCTCAGCAAGAGTGGCCCAGAGCTCGTCCCCCAAGCCCCTTGGGGAAGGTTGAGCTCTGCAGAAGACACGCTCAGGCCCCCCCTCGAGCAGGCCTCAGGAGGACCTGTGCTCGGGCTGCAAGTCAGAATGTTCTAGTTCCACCTCTCTCCCCTCCCCAGGGACCCTTGAAGTGCTTCCCACTTGGGCTCTTCCTTGGCAAGCTGCGGTTTCAAGCCTTTTTTTTTTTTTTTTTTTTTAACTCCAACCTAGGGCACTCCAGACAGTAGAAAAACACCATCAAAATGGGGAAACTAGTTTTAGTAATAGAAACCTTTCCTTTGGGGTCCTACCTTTTTTAGCAACAGGAAATGTTTTCAACATTTTTTTTTTTTTAAATCAGAACCAGCTTATTGTTAAATGGGATAATTCCAGGACAACTGGCCTTGCTGCTGTGGAAAATAGTAGGAATACATCCCGTTGTTCTCAACGACCTTTTCAATCAAGAGATGGAAATGCAATGACACATCATAAATGATGCAAAAGAACCTCTCCCCTCTCTCTTTAATTAGAGCACTCAGTATTGTGATAAATTAGTCTGACTCAGTAAACTACAGGAAATAAATCTGCTGAGCAGTTACATTTTCCAATTGCTAGCTAGGTTAACACGCTTTAATAAACAAATAAATATCTCCATATGGACTATTATCCAAAGCAATTGTAAATCCTGGCTGTACCGGGCCGTGCGAGGCAGGGACATCCTTGGAATAGCTGAATTCCACTGCGGTCCTCCAGTGTCCGTTTGAGTCTGTGCCTAAATGAGGGGTGCCCTTCACTGATGGAATAAGGTGACACTTTGATTAATGCAATGAGCATGCTGCCGAATGCTACAGTGAGTATTAAAGTGGCATGTGCTAATTTAAAATCTCAGCCGTCATTAGACTGGAGTGCAAAGGGGAGTCACCTTCTCAGAAGAGCATTTCCATCCCAGAGGGAACGCGAGCAAGGCTGACTGTCCACCCCTGCAGGTTTCTGGTAAGCCTGTGCTGGCTCTGGAAACATCCTGAAATGATTCTGTTTTTCTTGCTGGAAACAAAACCTCCAAAAAGGTGCCAAGCAGCTTCCATGTGGAAAGGTATGAAATGAAAATTAAGAGTTTAATAAAACTGGAAAAAAGGGACAAAATGAAAAAAAAAGGATAGAATTAAAGTGATGTTTTAAAAATTTATCTGTTAAAAAAATCATCAGATCTTAAAACACTCGAGAACATGTCTTTCACTTTGACTGCTCTCTGCGAAGACCTCAGACAAGGTGTGCACGGCTGTCAATAGATAGGCATTTAAAGATGGGTGTGTGCTTGTGGTCAAAATGCAAAGATACATTCTTGCGAGCAACTAGACATAATCATTTGGAGTTTCTCCTAGTGATCACTGGAAAATACCACATAAAAGTAGATAAGTTCTGAGTCATCACCATTGTTTACCTTTTTTCCACTTGCAACTCTTAAAAAGAGTCAAAACAAATCTGTTTTTCTTCCCAATTGTATCTGAGAGTATTAAGAAATACTTTAATTTCCATGGTTTTAAGTGGCAATATATTTAAAATGACATACGATTCCCTAAAATGCCAATTTACATATTTTACTTTAAAATCACACACTCATGTAACCATAAGCCATGGTTCAGTCCTAGGTAATTTTTCTTTTACATTCTGACCTGCAGCATGCGCGGTATTTGAGTTTCCACTGACCAAGTGCTCAATGGAGAATTCACTGTGCATCAGATGCGGTCCTCAGCAGAGGCCCCTGCTGTGTTTAGCACGTGCTTCTGTCCTTCAGGAGCTCATGGTCCTAAGGGGGAGACAGATGCATGTGGCAGGATGATGGACCGAGCTTATTTTGTTCACCTGAACTTCTTTTTCTCAATTCCAAGATGGTAGCCAAGCCCTTTGTACCTGCCTCAGAGTGTGTTTATGCTGTGGGGTGAAAACAAAAGGGGGCTGCTGATAATCCATGACACTATCCTACTCTTGGTGGAGCCCAAGTTCACCGATTATTCTGGAAGTCCTGGAAGGGGAAGAGAGAGAGAGATAGTGGCTTTGAGGGGAAGAGAATCAACCGGATAAAGATGGCAGACTCTTCCAGAATAGGAAAGGCCCAGAATTTGCATGTCCTAGGATCAGCTCCCCGAAAGAGTCTGAGGGAAGCAGTTGGGCCCCCACAGAGCACTCCAGAAAGGTCGCTGCATGGCATGGCATGGACCTTCTTGGGACATGTGGGCTTAGAACACAGCAATATCGGGAGATTTTTCAGATACCGCAGAAGCCTCCCAGATTCTTGGGTGATGCAAGGGAGGCAAAGGGAACCCGATAAATACTGAGACTGAATTTCTTGGTCAGCCTGGATTCAGATTTCATTCAATTTTAAGAAACTAAGGAAGTGTGGCTTTCTTGCACACTTAGGTTTGCAGTTTAAAATTTGCACCCACCAAAACATGAAAACGAGTCATCACCATGGGTCACGATAGCAGGATGAACAAGACTACAGCGGGCAGATGGATGAAAGCAAGGTTAGAGTTCCAGAAAAGGCTTCCATGAAAAGGTTGCACTGAGTGGGTCCGAAGGCTGAGGAAGAGTGAGTCAGGTAGAGAAAGAGGAGGGGTGGAATTTTAGGTACGGAGTTCAGGAGAATGACATTAGGTGAAGGGAATGGGCTTTTTGCTTTTCTGTTCACTCAGTTTAGGAGTCTCATTTGAAAACACTTGGCCTCGTAGGAGAGAGCTGAAGAAATGCATCGAGGCAGGGGAAGCTGGGTGAGAAGCGGGGCAGGGAGAGCAGCTCGTGGTTGTGGTATAAAGAGCCATTCTTGTGTGGCTCAGGGAGGGGCTGGGAGACTCTTCGGATGGACCCAGAACCTCAAAAGGAAAGTCCTCCACCACTTTGTACCTTGGTCACCTCAACAATATTGTCCCCAGCCAGGCTTTTGTGCATCTATGGAAAACGACCATCAGAAGATACCATGAACTTGCCTGGCATGTGACAGGTGCTCTTTATACCCTCCTTTATTCTAAAAGCAACGGGGAGAGGCAACAGCGGTTGAGGAGGAGCCTGACCGGCCTGCACCTGCCCTGTAGCACCTGCCCCAGGTCCCCGGGAGAAGGTACACCTGACATCCTGTCCCCTGACACATGCCTCTGGGTCCTGGGAAGAAAGGGAAGTGATTTTGTCCTGACCTGTGAAGCAAGTGGCACGCGCTACACAACTCCGGGACCCCTCTAACAGGATAAAACAGGGGGCAGCATCCCTTCCTTCCGTCATCCTCATTCCTGCCGCAATCCCTTGGATCCCCAAGTGGCTCTGACATCATGTCAACCCATGCTGGTTGGCAGGGCAACAAGCAAACTCTTGACAGTCTAGACAAATCTGCAGTGCTTGTCAGGGTAGCGTGCAATCAACTAGATGAATTTGTTCCCAGGTACCTGAGAAATATACTCGGAGGGCTGCCAGAATCGAAGAAGGAGAGCTTTGAAATTTTAGACTTATTGTGCTGTAATGTGACCAGACGGATAGCTATTGGCTGGTGGGGTCTGGAGAGACCGGATTATAGAAGGATGATTGGCAATGGTGTGGAAGGGTTGCTGTGGGCCAAGTGGTGTCACACACACCAGTCAGAGGATGGAAGCAATGATTGAAGGGGAGGATAAAGAACTCTGGATGGAAAAATGGCAAAGGGATGCAAATTCTTCAGTATAGTGCTATATTACTGAAAGGGAAAGTTTGGGCCATCAATCTTAGCATGGGGACACTCATTTCTAAAAGTAAAAATAAGAAGACATTTCAAAGTATTTTTAAAAGTGCATGTTCAAAGTAATTGAAATTTTTCTCATTTCTTTTAGGAACAAGATGTTGTATGCAAGATGTTGGGTAATTGTTGAAATTAGTCTGAGAGTGTTTAAAAATTAGGTCCACTTGGAGAAAATATTTTAAAGATTTATTTATTTGAGAGAGAGAAAGAGAGAGGAGGTGGAGGGGACAGAGGGAGAGATAGTCTTAAGCAGACTCTGTGCTGAGCACAGAGCCTGACTCAGGGCTCGATCTCATGACCCTGAGATCAGGACCTGAGCCGAAACCAAGAGTCTGATGCTTAACTGACTGTGCCACCCAGGATTCCCTAGAGAAAATATTTAAAAAAAAATTTAACAAGGAGAAAATCCACTTACTGGCTCCTCTCACTCAATGATCAGAAACTAAGAAATTGTTACATGACAGAGTTCATCATATTCACAATATTATATTCAAAGCTTTGTGTGATATCTCCTTAGCAGTTTTTGAGAGCCAATAAAGTCTGTTATAGATCTCATTAAATTTAAAATAATGGCCAATCTTTGGAAAATGTATATAGTAATGACCTGGAAATAACAAGCATTTCATACACAAATGTAGATTTCTAAGCCTGCGGAACATTTTCAAAAAATGGGATAATCTGGCAAATAAGGTTTTAGTGACAAAACCATAATTATTTCAACAAGGTTTATATTTTAGGTCATAGAAATTGCCCTCTATGAAAAATAACAACTATTCTTGTGCAGCACTTTACAGATTTCAAGGCATCATTAAACAACTGAGAAATGAATTTCTTTTCAGAACAGAAGGGCCATGCATCACTTCTATTGTATCTGCATCTAGTTGATTAGCAATTGAGTTAAAATTCCTTCATTAGGGGTCAGAAGCCTTTGCAAATTGAAATCAGTTTGTTCTCAGGGCTTCTGGTAACATAATCTCATTGCTTATTGGAAACAACAGAAAAACTCTTGTTTTTTCTATCAAAATGTGTACAATTTTGATGGCTTTGCCAATACTTTTACTAGGCAAATTCTCTTACTTCATCTGCTGGTAACACTCTCGGAGCCCTCCCTCCTCTCAGTGATTATGATCTTCATATAACAAATTGTGCAAATTTTCATCAGCCACAAACATGGGCTTCGGGGCTGAGAAGGCCAACATTGCTCATTTCGTTATGGTCCAGGTTCCAACAAGCTGGGTCCAGGACAAGGCAGCCAGTGAGCACCTGACTGTCCAGCATCTTGCCTTCTCCTTTGGGAAATATAAATTGCAATAGAAAGTAAATGTCACGTTTTGCCGCTTAGAGAAGGGGAGTTTGGGTCACCCAGACACACTAGAATGGAGAAGCCAAAGCTCTATCATTAAAGAGACTTGGCCTTGACTATCTGCCTATGTATGCCAGAGGGTTGCAGTGCCCTGCAGGGAACTTGAGACCCATCATGTCATTTCTTTGGTATCAGAACCACAAAGACACGCACTTGGCACACATCCCTCCTGGTGAGCAGCTTCCAAAAGGACTAATTGCAGCTTCAAACTTGATGGATACTGTTTTCTCAGAGTAACTTTTCTAGTAACAAGTCAGTGGTCTAGCCCTTTTCAGAATCAAACACGTCACCAGTACATTATCATCACACTCAAATTTATGCATACTATGACTCTTGCATTGTTTCTTTCTATGTAGAGCAAAAGCCTAATGACTAAGTATCTATTTGAAAAGATTTGGGGTAAGTTGTTGACCAGCCACGATTTTATAGAGCTGGGTTTTACG
Source organism: Halichoerus grypus (assembly GCF_964656455.1). Lineage (NCBI taxonomy): Eukaryota > Metazoa > Chordata > Mammalia > Carnivora > Phocidae > Halichoerus > Halichoerus grypus. The sequence continues at coordinate 7,114,573 of NC_135720.1, read as the reverse complement.
CTATGAAAATGGTACATTTGAGAACATAGGCTATTTGTGATCAACTGTGAAGTTCCTAGGAGGTTAGGTCATCAACATTTAATTATCAACACCACCTTTTAGCTGTAGTTCTGTGTTTTGTTTTTAAATGAGTGCCTAGAAGATTTTTATAAGATTTTGATGTCTTTGGCAGCTCTCCATGTAATGTGTCATCATATGGAATAAAAAGTTGGGTGCCATGACACATAATACCTACCTTTCCTCATTCCTTCTCACCCCACACTCTTCCCATGTGTTTACGTTCTACATTTCCACATGGTTAAAATTGTAAATGCCTCGGGTAGGAATTATGTATACATTATAATGCTTTTATAACCCTGACACCTTGTTAACACTGAATAAATATTAAAAAGCATAAATCACAGAAAAAAACTGCTAGTGAGTTTTCTTATCGATCTCATCTACCCAGTGAATTCCCATGACCTTCAGAATAAATCTCAAACTCTTTAGGTTAGTATTAAACAACCCAGAGCCCGTTGCCAAGATTTTCCAATCTTCTTTCAAACTACTTCCTGTCAACACACAGGGCTCCAATTAAATCAGGGTTATGTTTTGAGAGGGACTGGAATTTCTGCCTTCGAATCTTTGCTAGTTCTATTCCTTTGACCTGAAATGCACTGCATCCAGAGTCCCTAGCTAAAACAAACTATGCCATCGCCATCTTCCCTTAAGTCCTCCCAGTTCCCAGAACCCCATTCTCTCTACGCCCACAGCACGGCACACATCACTACTGCAGCAGGAACCACGTGTGGGGTTGGAGATACAGCTGTCTGTTGCTCATCTTATTTCCTGAGGACAAAGTAAACTCACTGAAGACAGAGAACGTTCCTCATAGCTCCCTCCCTGCTACGCACATTACAGAAGTCGAAAACATGTTACGCTGAGTGGAACGGAATCAAGAATGTGTGGGCAGTAGAAAAGGAATGGACAATGCTATATTTTAGAGCATAAAACAGAAAATATTAAAGTAAGATCTATCTTTCTCAAATATAATTAAGACATGTTTTCCTGTCCTCAGGATCTGATAACATACAGTTCTAACATCGGAAAGCCTTAAGTATTTGCTCTCAAATGGGAATTTTGGCACAATTATACTGCACCCTGCTTTCATCATTAACTGAAGGAGGTAAAATTTAATAAGAAATTATTTCATAATGTACTTTCCTTAGGCTCCTCTCTACCTCTTCAGTTATCCATACAGAGTGCATTGTATGTCCTTCCCTCTTCGATCTTTTAAAAAATGTTCCCTTAATTTCTACTTCTGCGGTTCAACTCTCTGCCCCCAAACCAGCCTTCCTGTCGCTCACCACTCATGCTGGCCTTTGAGCTGCACTGCTTTTCTGTGAATCATGCTGACTCTTTCATGAAAGAGACAGAAACATGTCTGGAAATGGTGTGCAAATGCCATCAGTGGGCACTCAGTGAACTTCTGAGTACTTTCAGCTCCAGCCCTGGGACTGCCTCTAGGCTCTTTTCATTGTCTTGGGAGGGTTTCCCTGTTGGTTATTTGGGAAGAAGTGATGGGATTGTGATTTTCTCCTTTCCCCAGAGACAGCTAGTAGGGTAACAGGACAGAAGGGAGTTATTAAAGAGTATATCAAGAGTATATCAGAACACACGCAAGAGCCCATGTTCTCATGCTTATACATTCTTAGAAACAGGTTTTATCAACAAGCGTCACCTAAGCCTATAAGTCCACGCAAGACTCACAAAATAAGAAAATGACATTTTAAAGACATAAATTTCATTTATTTACAAACTTCAAATTTGCTGCCACCAAAAATGTGCTTGTTCTGACTTCTGCCCCCAGGACTTTTCTTTCAGTGAGTCTATGCTGAGTGCATGTCATGGGTGAGTCCTATTCTAAGTGACGCAAATACAACAGTAAACTAGACAGGCACATCTACATTCAGAGGATTTACATTTTTGTGCATGAAACAGACAATAAGGAAGTGAATGAATAATCCACCATTTTGCTGTTTTAACTAAGTTACACCACATGGGCTCAGATGGGCTATGGACCATACTCTCTGGAATGCCAAGTTCAGCAGCCGACTGTTAGCACTTCTCTTATGTGGTACAAAGCTCAACATGAGACATGGAGGGAGACACAGAAGTTTCAAGTTCTGCTTCAAAGAAAACAATTCTACATATGATTGCCAATTCATTTGTAGATTAGTCTGTAGAGCTGGGCCGAGATCACCAAGGGAAACTGCAAGTTTATTGCCTTCCAAAAAAAAAAAAAAAAGTTTATTGCCTTCCAACTTTATTTCTATGAGTGTAAACACTATGAAGATAATCTGTTCTCAGTCAGAGAAAAATTTAATATAGTGCTCCCTGATTTCTTCTATTTAATTCATACTCTCTTGGCAGTCCCTACAGTGCATTCACTAGGTGTTCAAGTTTTGCCTTGATTGTTTGTTTGCATCAGAGGGAGAATTAAGTTGTCCACAAAAAAGAGATTCCAGATCCCTATTCTCTTAAAGCTGGCCTGCAAGTTATTGTTTTTATTTCAGTTTTAATCAACTGTTTCTGTAACACTGTACGTCAACTCATTCTACTGCTAACACTTTTGTTTTCTAATGATTAACCTTAACACACGCAATTTTGCCTTAGCTTAGCCACTCTAAGTTATATAATAATTCTGAAGGAAAAGGTCAAATTTATGAATTTCTGGACTACTCACTACCCTGTAGGGACTGTCAAAACCCTTTTTAATAAAAGCTATTACTTCCCATGCCAAGAAATCCCTGGGTCATTGGAAGCAGTGCGTCTGTCTTGTTCACCATCCCAGCATGCACCAAACGTCCTCAGTTAATGCCTTCCTGAGGGTTAACCTGCTAGTTGTCCTCTTGAAACATTATTTTCATTTCCCGCTTAACCATATTCATCAGAGGTTTTCTTTTTAAAGTATTTTGAGAAAGAATAAAAAATTTAACTTAGAATTAAATGACTTAGAATAATAAGTTTTACGACTGGAGGTGGATTCCATGCTCTAATTTCTTCATACAACCAGTGAAAAATGCATGAACCTGATTACCCTGTACAATGTATCCTAAAAGATAAAGTCCTGTGGAAACGACGCGTGATATGATCTGTACGTGGGGAAAGGGCCTGTCCGTGTCTACATTTTTGAGTCTTGTAGGTGCAGGTTGTCTGGATCCTGTATTTAAATGGTCTCAGGCTTTATCAGTATAGTTAACACACATTCTACTGTGTGTGCGGTTTTTTTTTTTTTTTTAGATTTTATTTATTTGAGAGAGCACTCGAGAGCGAGCACGAGCTGGGGGGAGGGGCAGAGGGAGAGGAGGAAGCAGGCTCCCCGCTGCGTAGGGAGCCTGAGCCCGATGTGGGGCTGGATCCTAGGACCCCAGGATCACGACCTGAGATGCTTAACTGACGGAGCATCCAGGCACCCCCACATTCTGCTGTTTTAAGCAAACTTGAAGGATGAAAATCTGAACATGCAGAAAAGACATGAAGGATTGAGAGTAAATAGTTTGCAAAAACTTTAACTGTGATATTCTTTAAAAGAAGAAGTCTGTTACATTTAAATTAGAAATCAAGGATTAAATTTTGATTTAAAAGCCCACTTTTCAAAACACAAATACTGTACAATGTGATGGACACTTAAACACCTTTAATTCTTATAATTTGTGGTAGTTGTGTTGTATCAAGCCACCTTGAACACTGATTGAGCAAATACCAAAGCGTTGCTCCCAGAGGAAATACAAGGTTAGGTCCCTGGGAGCCTCTGGCCGCTGCATTTTCATCAACTGACCAACAGACAACCTTGTTTTATGCGTGTTTCTGTTTAAGGACAACTTATTTAATATATATTGTTGACTTATTAACATTGAGCTCATGGCCAAGATCACTCTAACTCCCGCCTAACAGAGCTTCTCTAACACATATATTTTTCTTCCTAAGGCACATCACACATAGCCTTGTTGTGTGCAGAAACTAGCCAGCACTTGGGTACTGTGCTTAGGGCCACTTTAAATAGCCAAGTCAAAGGGGCCCCTGGGTGGCTCAGTGGGTTAAGCATCTGCCTTCGGCTCAGGTCACGATCCCAGGGTCCTGGGATTGAGCCCCGCATCGGGCTCCCTGCTCAGTGGGGAGCCTGCTTCTCCCTCTGCTGCCCCCACTGCTTGTGCTCTCTGTCAAATAAATAAAATCTTAAAAAAAAAAAAAGCAAAGTCATCAACGAAAAGCACAAAACTGTGAAAACATGGCACTAAATGGGCCATGGAAAGGACACTTGTTTACGGTGTGGGCGCTGAGATAAGAAGGCAGCGAGGCCCTTCCTTGGCCTCTGCCAGGAACATGTTCCTCATGGGACTCAAATTTTCGCCAGTCTATGTGTGTCTGAACATGTCCACAGAAGGACCAAGCGTGTTGATTTTGGGGGTTACAAATAACTTTCAATAAGTAGGTGCATTTGCAAATACATAATCTGTGAATAACCAGGGTTGACTGTAATTGTGTTTTGAACACAGTATTTTTGGAGTTGGCCAATTTGTGGATTATCCAGAATTTGTGCTAAATTTTTACTCTCTCCAACTTTCTATGTTTTGCATCTTTCCATGTCAATACACAGCATCCTAGAAAGGGAAAGGGACGTAAAGACACAGGAGAACTTGGATATCAGTATGGGGTGAGCACTGAAGCCAGATTGGCCTCTAACAGCCTCTGTGTGCTCAATTTGTGAGAGCACGACTTTCTTTCTGAGGAAAAAAATAACTGGAGGAACTTGAGTCTTAAAATAAATACCAAGAAGGAGAAAACATAGCAAAAACACAAAACAATTTCCTTTTATAGACTAAGTTTTTAAAGAATCACTCAAAAAAAAAGCAAAATTAAACCTCCAGACTATAATCACCCCTCAAATGAGTATTGCGCAGATAATTACTCTCTGTTGCTAAAATCAGCACATGTTCGTCTCGTTATTGCTCTAAAACGTGAATGAGATCAAGGAGAGCCAAAAACAGTAAGGAGGCGGTGGTTTAAAGTACTTTTTTGCAAGCACTGACATTCTGGTCTTCATGGGGATCTTTGTGAGGGGAAACTGTGGATATGGTTTTAGAAGCAAAAGCTTTCATCTTAATGGCTGTAGGTTGAGAAAAAGGTAAGAAGCTGACATAAGAAAAGTGGGTACATATCACTACTTATCTTAAAGTGAATTTAGTTTTAGCAATCCTGGCAATTTTTTGTCCTGATTTTAAAGATAATATTTTTTTGATTATAAAAGATATTTTTCTGATCATAAAAATAGATGCTGCCTTTAGAATTTGAAAAACACATGAACATATGAAGATGATGATTTTAAAAAACTATAAAAAAACATAGAGGGAAAACCAATCCTAATGATTTTTGAAAACTAATTACAAAGTCGTTTTAAATGTGTCCTTCACAGAACAATACCAATATAGATTTTTTTTGAAAAGATAGATTTCTTTTTCTCTTCTTAATTAAAAAAAAATGGTTTAGTTTTTTCCTCCATTTCTTGCAGGGGAGTAGATGGTTTATCTTACTAGATTTCATTTCAAAGGGAAAATATATGTAACTTAGTCCCTCATGCAGGTGATAGATGAATACAGGCTGACCAAATAATGAAATTGACAAATGTGGGGCACCTCCCTGTATTCAAATTCTCCGTATTATCTGTCACGGTAAAAGATACACCGAATTATGACCAACAATAGGAATTTGGGGGGGCTATAGCTCTAGGGTTCACAACAGAAATCCTCCATTTCTAATATTGGAAAAACCACATGTCTTTTAATATTAATAAGTATCATGAACAACTCAAGCTTTCCCAAATTTAATCTTCACTGAAGCACTTAACGATAGGTTTTCTATCCCAGACTTAATTCTTTAGAAATTCTTACGTATAATTACTTCTTATAATTGGTGCACAGCTATTAAATGATGTACGGCCAATTCCCAAAGTTTCAAATGGATAAATATTAGTCTAATGTGCTCAATCAATGCATAGAAATAGCTCTAAGCCCTTTCCCTGCAAGGGAAAATATTTACCATATATCACAGTTAGATCAGCCACAGGCACTAAGCAGCTGATGGAGAAGCCTAGAAATTCTTGTAAATGTCCTTGCACTTCTGTAAAAGACATCCTAAAAAGACAGAAAGGAAAAGGGAAAAAAAAAAACAAAAAAACACCCCAAATCCAGTGTTACCTTGAGCGTTTCTATAAAACAGAGTGTTTGGAATCCGAGTCATATCAGAATACCATTCCTTGAGACAGATAGTCTCTGCATTTAACAAAAACAAGATGCACTAAAAATTAGAGAGAGCTTTTAATATGCTTCATTTACCAGATTATCTATTCCCTATATATAGGTTATAACAAAGATTGTCAATAAAAAACTTTTGACTATGAATTACGGAGTAACCAGGGTCATAGCAGACCAACTGTATAATGAATCTGACTTCAGAAAAATCAAAATAGTGAAATACTAATGAGATGCACTTTACATAATTTTGCCCTTTTTATTTTTAATTGGGGTAAAATATACATAACACAGATGCCCTTTATTATTTTAAAAGCAATTAGGCATACAGTGTTCAATTTATAACTACTATGAACCAACTTTGCTCTTTTCCACTTGAGTCAAATCAGTATGGAGTTTTTGGCAGGGGGAAGGGGGTAAAATTTTAATTGTAGAAATGGATGGTATCTCTTCCTTTCCTCAAATAAGAAATTCCTGCCAGTCATACTAGGTCTGTCACATTCCAATACTCGGTTTTGGCTGAGAACAAGAAGTACATGTAACTGATCAATTCCTTTTATGGATTCCAATAAATTGATTCTTCCTACAGTAAGTAGTTCCATTTCATACTCCTTCAGGTGCTCTGTGTGGGGGAGGGGATTCCTTTTCTAGCATGAGCAAAAGAGCTACGGATTTTAGTGCCACCCAAGGAAGCATTTTCGGGTAGCCTTGCTCTGAGTACAAAACGGAATTGGCTGCTTTATGACATGGGGGCCCCCGGTGCTTGGAAGTACTGAACGCTCACATGACATTACTGTACATCAGATTTTCCTGGTCAGCTGCCACAGAACACAGGTGCCCGGGCCCTAGCCCCACAATTCAATTTCGATTGTTCCTGGGTGAGACTAGGCATTGGTACCTTTAACAAATCTCCCACGTGATTTCAACGTGTAGTGAAATTTGAGAGCCCCTGGGATGCATCAGAGGCCAGAGATTCACAGCTCAGCCAAGGTGGCCTCCTGCTGTGCTCCCACTCTAGCCCTGAGATCCTGGGATGGGATGCTGTCCTGCCTTGTGACTAACCCTGCCTCTGTCAAGGGAGAATGGAGTTGAAAAGCATGGCACCAGCTTCACTGACTAACCTATGAACTGTAGAGCTCAAAAGAAGACACATGGAGACAGAATATACTGTAAACCAAGGAAATGTATTCCAGATACCTGAAATTGGAGGTGAGGGGGCTTCTCTAAAACAATGAATAAAGGACAGAGGACACAGTCACCATATTGTTTTTGATCTAATGAGGACCAGTTCAGAGGTAAATGGGACTTTTTCCCCTAGTATACAATCCTTGGTGTACATGTAACCACCATTTTAAGACATTCAACTTCTTCCCCAGCCCAAATGTGTTCTCAGGAAGGACCTGGACCTCACCGTAGAGATGATGTAACATCCCCTGGCAACCTGACTCAGAAGCACTGCATTTTGAAGCTTAACTGCATGAAATGAAAAGCTTGATTATTTTGAAAGGGATTTAAAAAACAGTTCATAGAGTGGGAACTTCCTTCTCCTGTAAGTATGAGATCTCTGCATAGAAATGGCCACCATGGAGGAGAGACACAGGTGAGAGCTAACGTGGGGGTCATCTGAGAACAGAGAGCTGGGACCAGTACAGGCACCCTGAGCGCATCAGAAAGTGACACAGAGAGGAGGCACCAGATGTTAGTCACTTCCATAAAAGATACAATAAGAACAGAGTGGGCTTAAATCATAGTGTGAAAAATTTCAAGCAAATAGTCTATGAGGAACATCTTTCTGATTACTTAGTTGAATGGGTGATGGATAGAGGCTGCAGAACTCCCTTTAATGGATGGATTTAAAAACAGCATATCTTCACCTCTATACAGTACATCCAGGAGCATTATGTGTATTTCTCATTCCTCCCATCCATGAGAAAAGAGAGAAGCCACACAGCTATAAGGCTAGAACATGAAAGAATACACCTGTCGGGGAGTCAGAGGAGAACCAGGAGATAAAAGGGTTTGGAAAAGGTAAAGCATTATACAATCTGGGGATATCATTTCTTTTCCAAAGTGAAGATATCCCATCCATCAGGGTCTTTCCTTCTCAAGGTATGTCACTTGAGGGGTTGACATCCTATTTTCATGGCCTAAAATATTTGGGTAGGGTATTTGGGAGTTTCTATTCTATGGAACTAAACTCTGAATGAATAAGGGACAGGACTCAGTTTAGTTCCATGCAATTTATTTAAAAGCCCCAATACAGTGTAAAAATAGACTGGACCAAGACCCTCAAGTTTGCAATGTTCCATATGTCTAGTTTAAGAACACACCTAAATCTAAGGGTATTCCTAACTGCTTATGCAAAGTTTTAGATGCTATTTGATAATAAAATATATTTAGTGGTCAGCCTGGAGGCTAATGTTGCCTTTTCTATTTATGTAATAGTTTGCATTGTGTTGTGAATGTGTGTGTATTATGTATTCTAACCACACACTGCCCAAGTATATGGTTATACTTCCTTATGAAAATTTTATTTATTTTAAAAATTACTTTAGAAGCACAGAATGTCAATATGAATGTATGTTAAATTTAGGTAATTAAGGCTATGCATGCAAATGCACTACTTTTTTGTGATTTTTATTGCAGAAAATAGTATTTGCATGCTCAGTTGGCCTCAACAGTAAGTATCCAATTTCCCAATTTGCTAAAATTTTGTGGGTAGAACTGGGCATCTGGACTCAGTAACTAAAGAGAACATGTAAACTCTGCATTCTTTCATGGAAATGCTGAGTGCCTGAATAACGTGCCAATAGTTGTGAGCACACAATGCAATTTCCCTGCTTTCAACAGTACAGTGGATCTGAGAGCAGCTCAGGATCACCCGAACTACACAAAATTTTAAGGGCTCCTGCTCTCTTTCTTTATGTGGTATCAAATAGCCTATTAGTCCCTAAGCATCAATGTATGAGAGAATCATAATAGATCATTTGAAATTTGGAAATGATGGGCAGTTCTCCAACTGGTATGACACCTGCTTTGTTTTCTGACGTGCACCTCTGATGCAGTGGCATTATGAGAGTTATTGTTTATAATCTCCCACTCCTGGTATGGAAGGAAGGGCAATGATATAACAGAATGCACACGTTACAATATTGCTGTTAATTCTGGGCGTCCTATAAAAAAGCTAAAAAGTGGATGCATTTTTTTCTCCACACAACTGTGTCCCAGCAGTCCCTATAGAACATGGCCACCCATAGGAAAAAATTCCAAATCTAAACTTGACCAATCAGAGAGACCATCAACTTCATTCTCCAGTCTTAATACCCTTTACTTTTGTTTTTTGTTAATCTGCTTCTCTTAATTGGCAGTATGTAAAATATACTTTACCTCCCTAAGACTGAATAGCAGGATTAGAATATTTTCCCTCTTTCTCTTCCCTAATATTTAAAGCCATAGGTAGGTTCAATAGCTGCTTCCAAATACATTCTCATCGACCATCATCTAGAAAGACTCAATTCACCATGACCTTTAAATTGAGAATGCTCTTAAATTAAACACCAAAGAAGGACAATTATTGAAAATCAATCCCTGGCATTTCCTAATTGTAGAACAATTTTCCATATCAGAGTCCATGTTTATATAAACTAATTTGCATTTTTATTTCTCATTTGTAAGTCTACAGTTATAGATTCATTCCCCACTAACAACTACTCTTATAAAATGCTCCAAGTTTCCTCCTCATCTTTGACTCTGTAATCCCATGCACAACACTTTAGCAAGGCACATGTTTAATTACAAAGCATACTAACTTAGGTCAAAATCCAACCAAAGCTTCTAGTAGGAGATTAATTAAATCAAATTAAATTAATCATGATTGAATTAATTAAATGAAGCAATTAAAATAAGAATAATATACATTTCAAATATACACGTAAAGATCTACATATTTAAAATTTTAAAGAACAAAATGCAAAAAATCACACTGCATGCAAATAGGTTGTAGAGAGAAGGGTCTAATAATATAATGTTGTGCTTTTTTTAAAGATTTTATTTTATTTATTTATTTATTTACTTAGAGAGTGAACACACAGAGGTGGGGAGGAGCAGAGGGAGAGGGAGAGAGAGAAAATCTCTAGCAGAGTCCGTGCTGAGAGTGGATCCCGACGTGGGGCTCCATCTCACAGCCCTGAGATCATGAGTTGAGCCAAAATCAACAGTCGGGCACTTAACTGACTGAGTCACCCAGGGGGCCCCACAATAGGTTTTATATACCAATACATTTGAGAATTCACAATGGATTAAAATAACATAAACACATTTGAAAAACTATACAAGTCAAACAAAGATCAATTATTCATCCAATGAAACAAACATTTATCGTGGATGGTTGGAGTCTAAATTTGTCTAAGAGAGCATACTTGTTAGCATGCATCCCAATTTAAGGATATAGTATTATATTGAGTATTTTCTGTATGACGGGCAGTATGTTAATCATTTTATTTATGTACCCCATTTAATTCTTACAATAAGACTGTGAAGTTGGTATGGTATATTTATACTTGGCCTTTGAACAATACAGGGATTAGGGGCACTAACCCCCCCCCCCACAGTTGAAAATCTGCATATAACTTTTGACTCCCCAGAAACTTAACTACCAATAGCCCACTGTTGTTTGGAAACCTTACCAACTACATAGTCAATTAGCACATATTCTGTATGTATTATACACTGTATTCTTGCAATAGAGTAAGCTAGATTAAAGAAAATGTTATCAAGAAAATCTTAAGAAAAGTACAGTACTGTACTGTATTTATTGAAAAAAAAATCTGTGTATAAGTAGACCCACACTCCATACCTGTGTTGTTGAAGGATCGACTATATACTAATTTTACTGAAAAAGTACCAGGGTCTTAGATAGATTGAGTAAACTGACAGTGCCAGAGAGCTAAGAAGTAACAGAGGTTGGAGGTAACTAAACTTCCTCTGAAGTCAAGAATTGTGATTGACTTGTCACCTGTGTATAGTTAGGGACTGGCTTCTGGCAAAGATGCTAATTAAATGAGTAGTTGGACAAAAAAGTAAATGAGGAGGGTCTATCTGGGGACTTCAGAGCCTGTGATCTTCAAGAATGTATCAAAATTCCTTTGAAAAGGAAGTTTCCCCCAAATCTCCAATTTTTCTTACCAATCCATTCTACACACGAATGAATTGAACTTGAGCATTACTTCTTAAAAATACTTTGTAATTCAAATCAGCAACAAGAGGAGAAGAAAGTATTCAGTTATATTCAAAGGAGCAGAAAGGTTAAGAAAGAGCAAGGGAAAGGGCCTTTGAAACTTCCCCGTCTTGTTGACTTCTCTTTGGGATTGTTACAGAGCTCCCTTCATAAGTGTGGCTCTTTCCAGCACTTCACTTCTGCAACTATCAATGTTATTATTCATTTCTATGAATTTAATTAAAACCATATGCTCTCACACTTGTGCTTCTGGCCAAGAGGGAATAACAGGGACCAGATTTACCCTCCCTCCTGAAAGAAACCAAACAGGCAAAATAAATGAAACAATGGTTTTCAAGATACTATGTATCAGGCAACAATCCCTGAGAGAGGTTTCCCAATTAGGTGAGTCCTACTTGTGCTAAGCTGGCTGTCTTGAGAATTTCCAGGCTGCAGCTTGGGAAGGAGAAATCCTGAAACTCCACCAGCTCCCTGAGTTGAGGAGATGGGAGTGGAGAGTTTGGGGAGAACAAGGAGGCTGGTTCACAGAACAGATTTCCAAAGAGGGAAGAGCTACCTTGAGAGAGAATCCTAGATGGTCCCTCTGAATAGTCAATGGGTATTGATCAGCACATATAACTCTCCAAGGAAAGCACTATGCTTTAGGATAAAAGAATAGTGCCTGATATTCACTCTGGCCCAGGAGCAGTGTCTATTTCCACCATCCAGATTAGAACAACTCTAGCAGTTGGGGAATAATTGGTCTTGGACCAATTATTAACTGCTCAGGACCCAGCTATCAAATCATAAAAGCAAGACACAAAAGGATCAAATGGTTTCCAAATAAATTAATGGCACTCCAGGAAAAAACTCAAGAATATTAATAGAAATACAAAAGTATCTAGCACCCAACTTGTTAAAATCCACAATACCTGGCATCCAATCAAAGATCACCAGGCATGTAAAGAAGCAGAAAAACACAACTCATGACAAATTACCCCACAAATGGCATGTTAGAATTAGCACACAAAGACATTAAAATATTACTCGAACTTAAAGACTATCTTAATGAATGGAGAGATATATTTGGTGCATGGGTCAGAAGACTGAACACTGTGAAGATGTCAATTTCCTGATTGATCTATAGATTCAATGTAATCCCAGTCAAAATCCCTGCTAGGGTGTGTGTGTGTGTGTGTGTGTGTGTGTGTGTGTGTGTAGAAACTGACAAATTGATTTTAAAATTTACATGGAAATGCAAATTACCTAGAATCTGTAAAATACTTTAATAAAAGAACAAATCTGGATAACAAACACTACCTGCTTTCAAAACTTATTATAAAGCTCTAATTATCAAAACAATGTGGTATTGCTACAAGGAAAGACAAAATAGATCAATGGAATGGGATAGAAAGGTCATAAATAGACACCCACATGTGTGGACAATTGATTTTTGACAAAGGCAATTCAATTGAAAAAAGAATAGTCTTTTCAACAAATGGTGCTGGAATAATTTGATATTCACATGCAAATAATCTTTGATCCATGCCAATTACCACAAAATGGATGATAGACCTAAAGTACTATAAAACCCCAACCTATAAAACTTCTAAAAGAAAAAGAGAAAAACTTCGTGATCTTGGATTAGGCCAAGATTTCTTAGCTGTTACACCAAAAGCATGATCCATAATAAAAGAATGAACTGATAAATTGGACTTCATCCAAATTAACATGTCTTCTCTTGGAAAGACACTGTTAGAAAACTAAAAAGATAAGCCACACACTGAGAGAAAATATTTTTATAAATCTGATAAAGGACATGTTACCAGAATATAGAAATAACTCTCAAAACTCAGTAATAAAACAGTCTAATTAAAAAGTAGTCCAGGCACCTGGGTGGCTCAGTTGGTTGAGCGTCTGAAACTCTTGGTTTCAGCTCAGGTCATGATCTCGGAGTCATGAGATCGAGCCCCGTGTTGGGATCCACATTCTGCGTGGAGTCTGCTTAGGATTCTCTCACTCTCCCTCTGCCCCTCCTCCTCCCCCACTCACACACTCTCTCCCTCTCTCCCTCTCAAATAAATAAGTAAATAAATAAAATCTTTAAAAAAAATGGTATAAGATGTGAATGGACCTTTTACCAGGGAAGATATAAAGATGGTAGATAAGCACATTAAAAGATGCTCACCATCATTAGTCATTAGGGAAATGCAAATTAAAAATCCTACCACATGCTTACTGCAATAGCTAACATTTAAAACACTGACCACTTGCCAAGTGTTGGCAGAGATGTGGAGGAACTGCTGATGGGAATGTAAAATGGTGTACCCACTTTGGAAAACAGTCTGGCAATTACTTAAAAAGTTAAACACGTATTTACCTTATGACCTAGCTATTCCATTCCTAAGTATTTGCCCAGTGGAAATTAAAGCTTATATTCATAAAGACTTGCACATGATTACTCATCATAGTTTTATTTTTAATAGCCCCAAACGGGGAATGTCCCAAATGCCCACCCACAGGTAATTTGATAACCACTGTGATCTATGTATACAATGGGAATGAATGAAAAGGAATGAACTACTGATACATATTACAACATGGAGAACCTTAACAATCTCAATACAATATATCTCAGTATCATTATGCTAAGTGTAAGAAGCCAGGCAAGAAAGAGTATACACCATATTATTATTCCATTATATAAAATTTTAGGAAGTGCAAAGTAATCTACATTGACAAAAAGCGTATCAGTTGTAGCCTACAGATGCAAGAAGGGAGGGAAGTGTAAGGGGAATGAGGGAACTCTTAGGGGTGATGGAGATGATCATTATCTTGATTGTGATGGTGGCTTCACAGGACCACACATATGTCAAAAATTATCAGATTGTACACTTTCAATACACACAGTTATGCCAATTAAATTGTTTCAGAGTTATATAATCCCTCAATTTTCCCTCTCCTCCAGTATCTACAATTTTGAAGTCATTGGAAAACTTCAGAAGCTTTTACTGAACATCATACTACTTTGCCTGAGAGGTCTTCAGCCATGAGTCTTTCTAATCTTCCTTTGGTTTCCATCCATGAGCGATGATGAACTCTTGGATCATTGCTGGTATCATGACTGCAACCCCACATTCCCAATGGTCTTTAAACATTTTTTCCATCTTCCTTTCTAATTACAGTGCAGATGGAGCCCTTGCTTATGTCCCCAGCTCTCCCAAGCACTATGATGCCTGGCTATACTAATTCTTCTCAATTCACTCAATGCTCCATACTTCACCTTGGCTTTCAGTCTTCTTATTAGAACTTCTCTATTTCTGGCAACTACAACATTTCCTACAACATTCTTTAGGCTCAGCCTCACGTCATTTTCTTGGGAAAGTGTATTTCTTCCATCAAAGTTTTCCTTAAGTGACCCTGACACATGACCCCTGCACTTTTCCTACCAGCATTTGCCCCACTGAATTTTACTTACCTGTTTACCTGTCAGTATTCCTTCAGGGTATAAGACTACCTTGATCTCAGCTGACTGGGGATCTGATACAAGGAAGAGGGAACTGAGTCAACTGTGTGGGTCTACGATTTCTCTGTTTATCCGGAGAAAATTTAAGGACATGTAAAGCCAGAACAATACCAAAAACAAAACCACATTTATTTACTGCCCTTGAGAATAATATAATAAATTCAAAAGGCGTGATCAGCTCTATTATTGAGCATTTATACCATTTATACTTGGGACATTTTGGTCCTAAGAACTTCTTCCCTGTAGTATCTTAGGATAAGGAAATTTTGAAGTTGAAATTGCCATAAACGACATAGTTTTCGAAATTCGGCATTAGTGTGTTTTAGCCAGACAGGGACGAAATGGTGCTCTGATCTAATCTGGGACCCTCAAAAGAAATTCTAGGGAAGGAAACATTCCAAATTACTGAGTTTGGTTACAAGGTCAGTATGCAGTAGCTGACTGCTTGGCTTTTGTCTGTCTGTAGAGACGTAACATTTCCAAAAGAAACAACTTTGCTTTCATAGAATTGGGGAGGAAATCTCTTGAGATTTATTATGTAAATCTACAAATCCATCATTCTTATAAATGTATATGTTGATCTTTAAGTGGTTAAGAAAGGTGATAGGAACTGAGGTAACCAAAGTAGAAAAGTGTCACAAGTTCTTCCGGATAATTCTAACTGTTCGTAGGAGGTGCTCTCTGGGCAAGAAAGAGTTCCGCCTGTGGATTAAACAGCAGCATTACTCAGCCTCAAGCAGAGATGACTGTCTTTTTCAATTTTGAAACACAGTTTCCATTATTTGCCTCCCTGCCATTGGTGGGTAGTTGGAAAGTGTTTATCCTTATACTTAATATAGTTCCCAGAATCTCTTGGAATAAGCAAAATAAGACACGAAAATGAAGTTGCTGGTTTGTTGTTGTTGTTGTTGTTTTGGTCTTTTTCTGTTTTGTTTTTATATCTTAGCTATAGATTTCTGGTAAACATTTTATTTAAAGCATAACCTTTCAAATAAGCTAAAAATATTCATAAGAAGTGTTTTTCCTCCAGCTATAGTATCCATAGTTTTTTTTTCTTCCTTCCTAACTTATTATAAAATTATGAATCATTGAACTATATTCTCTTTGGTAAAAAATCAATTTCTGATAATTAGCTAAAAATTTAGGAGTATGTATTAACTAGCATTGACCAATGTGATCTGTATGCACAAAGCATATCTTAAATTTTGTCCAATGTAATTAGGATGATGCATGGTTGCTGCACATCTATCTGCATACATGTATGCATATATATTTATTTATATATTTATGATATTTCTATATATAAATATATATATTTCATATAAATTCAGAAGTTAACATTTCAAGGTATATTTCAACTCAGCATGCTCTACTTCTTAAACATATTTTGGGAACAGAAATACCTTCATTCACAAATAGAATGTATCTCAAAGAAACTATGGGAAACCTGAACATTAGTCATTCAGGAATTTCAAGTAGTAGCCAGTGGGAAATGTATTTTTGATAAGCTGCATACACTAAGGCCAGACATGAGAGTAGTGACAAATCAATGGTGTTACTGGTATTTTACCTATTTAATTATAAGTTATTGCAAGAGTTAATTGCAATAATTCTGTTATTTTTACAGAATAATCTACTCATCCAAAGTTATACTCTTTACTATAAAAGTACATTTCATTTTTCAGTTATTTGTGGTAACTTAAAAAAGAAATATAAGTGTCTTATTGCTAGACACACAAGAAAATGGAATGCTGTAACAGTAAAATGTCATTACAAGAGAAGAGGATAGAAATTCTATCAGAATTAGTGAAAAAGATAAATTTTCCAGACTTCAAAAGTAAATGCACGGTGGAAATAACCCAAGTGTCCATCGACAGATGAATGGATAAGTGTGGTGTATACATACAAAGAAATAGTATTCAGCTTCAAAAAGGAAGAAAATTCGGAAACCTGCTGCAACATGGATGGAACTTGCAGACATTATGTTAAGTGAAATAAGCCAGTCACAACAAAACAAATACTGTATGATTCCATTTAGATGAGGTACCTAGCGTAATCAAAATCATAGAGGCTGAAAGTACAATGGTGATTGCCAGGAGCTGGGGGGAGGGGAGAAGGGGCTGTTAGTGTTTAATAGGTACGGAGTTTCAGTTTGGGAAGATGAAAAATGTTCTTGTGACGATGGTTGCTCTATAGTGTGAAACATACTAATGCCGCTGAACTGTTCACTTAAAAATGGTTATAATGGCAAATTTTATGTTTTGTATACTTTACTACAATAAAACAATAAATGCAAGATCTAAGCATAAAATATAAAAGCTATAAAACTTTTACAAAGAAAGCAGAGGAGAGAATCTTCATCATGTGGAGGTAGGCAAAGGCTTCTTAGACCTGACCAAAAACATGGGTCATAAGAAAGGCTGATACCCCAGACTTCATCATAATAAACACATTTTTTCTCCGCAAAAGACACTGTTAAGAGAATAAAAAGACAAACTAGACCAGAAGAAAATATTTGTAAATTACATATCTTCTAACAAAGGACTCGTGTACACAATATATAAAGAACGCTGAACACTCAACGGCAAGAAAACATAAAACTCAATTTACGAATGGGTAAAAGAATTAAACAGAAACTTCACCAAAAGTGAGAGAGGTAAGAAAGCACATGAACATATGCTCAACATCACTAGCTGCTAGTGAAATGCAAACAGGATTTGTGATGAGATGCCACTGTCCGCCTATTAGAATGGAAAAAGCAAAAAGTCCTGACAACGCCAAGTGCTGGCAAGGATGCAGAGCACGAAGGACTCCAAGTGACAAGGCTGTACATGTAGAAGACCCAAAATAACAAAGTTTTAGAGCTGATTCCCCCACATAGATAACATGATTCCTTCTCTCATCTTCTGCCAGTCTCTGTGCTGCCCGCTTTTTGGTAAAGTCTCCTGCTATAGTCTGAATATTTGTGCCCCCCACCCCAAAGGAATATGTTGAGACCTAATCTCCAATGTGATGGTGTTAGGAGGAGCCGCCTTTGGGAGGTGATGAGGTCTTGAGGGTGGGGCCCCCTGAATGCCATTGGTGCCACTGTGGTAGAGGCTCTAGATGGCTCCCTGGTCCCCGCTGCCATGTGAAGACACAGTGAGTGGGTGGCTGTCCACGAACCAGGAAGCTGGTCCTCACCAGACACCAAATCTGCCAGCACCCTGATCTTGGACTTCCAGCAGCCAGAACTGTGAGAAGTAAATTTCGGTTGTTTTAAGCCACCCCGTCTGTGGTATTTTTGTTACTGTGACTGAACGGACTATGACATCTCTGTGGTCCACTCTGTTCTATACTATGATGTACCCTCCACCCAGACTCTCCATCCCTCCTTCATTCTCTCCCCTCCTCACTCAGCAGATCACACCCTAAATGCTATTTACTTAGTTTGTATGTTTCCTGTCAGCTACACCTGTTGGAATGTCAGCTGTGGGAGGACATGTATCTTTGTCTCTTTTGTTTGGTGATGTGCCCCAGAACCTCATCCAGTGCCTAGCAATGCACTACATCCCCAGTAAATGTATGTTGTGTGAATGAAGCCCTTCGGACCTTTTTCTTGTCCAGGAGTCAGATGAAGATCTCCCCCCCCTTGTTTGGTCACCCCCTTACCTCATTAGGCAAAGTTCATCCTTATCTTGACTCACACTAGCATCTTTAGTCAGTTTACCTTTATTCTCTACTTAAACCTCACCTTTCCATTTTATTCTTTTTTCAAGATTTTATTTATTTATTTGCCAGAGAGAAAGCATGCACAAGCAGGGGAAGTGGCAAGAGGGAGACGCAGGCTTCCCGCTGAAGAGGGAGCCTGATGGCGGGACTCAATCCCAGGACCCTGGGTTCATGACCTGAGCCAAAGGCAGACGTTTAACCGACTGAGCCACCCAGGCGTCCCTCACCTTTACATTTTAAACACTCCCTAAGAAAATGAGTTTTTCTGGTTTCTCTTCTTTACTCGTGAGTCTTGTTACCCTGGGATTCCTTTCTTGGCCTTTTTAAAATCTTGTCCTCAGGTCTCATCTAAATCAGGGGCATTCACCATCAACCCTAAGTGGAAAATCTGCACATCCCAGGACTTCCGGTCTCCCACGTGGGCTGCACCTGACTGAAGAGTCGCTACCTGACTGTGTGGCAGTGTGCCAAGTCAACCCCCCTACAACCATTCCTGACCGCTGTTCTGGGCTCACCTGCCTGACTCCACCTGTCTGTGTCCAAGTAATTCTTCCCACTACCCAAGCTGCAAACTTTGGCATTATCTATGATTCTTCCTTCTCCAACATTCCTCACATTCATCCACTCACAGAAGGTGTCCCCTTATCCACAGTTTCAGTTTTCCACAGTCAACCATGGTCTGGAAGCAGATGACCCTTCTTCTGACTTATCGTCAGAGGGTCAGTGGTAGCCTAACGCTGCATCCCAACACCTTGCCATTCCCTTCACTTCGTCTCATCACGTGGGCATCGCATCCTCTCACATCCTCACAAGAAGAAAGGAGAGTACAGTAAAGTATGGCGTGTGAGAGAGAGGGACCACGTTCACGTAACCTTGAATACAGTCTATCATTACAATTGCTCTATTTTATTATTGTTGTTGTTCATCTCTTACTGTGTTTAATTTATGAAGTAAACATTATCATAGGTATGTACGTATAGGGAAAGACATGGTCTATGTAGGGCTTGGTACTATCTGTGGGTTCAGGCATCCATTGGGGGTCTTCCATAGATAAGGGGATTGCTCAGGTCTCTAGTAGTGTGGTGTTTCTCAGTCTCGGATGTGCTTTAGAATTAACAGGGGACTTTATAAAAATGTTGAAGCCCGGTGTCCATCCCAAACATTCTGATTTAATTAGCCTGGGGTTGGGTGCAGGCTTTGGCATCTCTTCAAAGCTTTCCAGGGAATGCTGGTGCTCAGCGAAGGATGAAACCCACTAAGAGTGGGGGACTGTGGGCTTTAGAGTTGAACACATTTGTGTGGCACTTTAACCCACATGAACCCCAGATCCTCTGCCATACATGGGCATTCCAGCTTCAGCCTCAGGGCTAAAAATTAAAAATTTCTAATAATAAGTGGCAGGTACTCAATGCATACCAGTTCTCTGTCCCTTCCATTTTCTAATCTGTAAAATGGGAGTAAAAGTACTTGCTTTGCAGGCTGCACAGAACGGAAGTAAAATTCCAGCAAAGGAGCCTCCCCTAAGTCTTTCTACCTTGCCAAGATTCAGTTTAGATGCTGCACATGAACCTCCTCTCCCCATTCCCTCTTCCTCTGCGTTTCTCCGGCTGCCAGGCTGGTGCTCGCCCCATGGCAATGTGCCTGCTAAGCTTCTACTTCTGTGCCGGATTCAAAGTACTAATGCACAGCTCCAATCATGTCCTTACTCTGCTTAACGCTCTCCACTGGCGCTTCATCGACCACCAAATTAGATGTTCCCTGTGCCCTCACCGGGAAGGAACCAACTGTTCAATCCAGACTTACTTCCCGTAACTGCCCCTCCACCCTTGTAGATCATATGGATCCTCAACCTTCCATAAGCGTGGTGGCACACTCTCTTCTTCCTCTTTGCTCCTCGCCCCCATCCTCAATTCTACCTATCAAAAGTCTACCTGATTTTAATCACTCTTTCTTAATGCACTCGTCATTTATTGGATGATTCAATAGCTTTCCCGGGGCCATCCGAGTGCTGTCAGGAAGGGCCTTTTTCATCTTGAGACGCTCGCCTGGTCTCTCAAGGCATGCAGCAGAATTACCCTTAGTCTTTGCTTCAAAGCACTGAAACGCCTGAGCTTTATCAGTCTTCAGTTTCTGAATTTCATTCAGTTTCCTGGCCCAGAGCAGTCTCCCTGGGATGGACACCAGATGGAAATATTTCCGTGGGGAAGAAGGACCGACAGCCACCGTGCATCTCATGGCCACCCTCCAGACTGCTTTCCAACCCTGCAAATCACATCAGTAGATGAAGTCACGGCTGCACACATCCCGAAGCCTTCTCAGAGGCTGGAGGATAGAATCCACGTTCGCCCGGCTGTCATTCTAAGCCTGTTAGCCTGGCCCGGTTCCTTTCTAGTGCTGTCTCTCTGCATGACCGCTGCCTCATTCTCTGGACTTCAGCCAGTGGACTGATTTGCAGTCTCTTCCCCGCCCGCCCCCCCTCCCCCCACCTCTGCCTGTGTAGGATCCTATTCTTGCTTTAGGACTGAACTCAGGAGTCACCTCTTTGAGGTCACTGGCACTGGCTTCAGAGGGTTACATGCCCAAGATGCCCCCATGGCTCCCTGGGTTCACTCCTCTCAAGGTGCTTCTTGGACCCACAGTAGAACTTTGTCGAGCTGCCCCCTGGTGTCTTACGTACCTGCTCTGGCACTGGATTGGCACACGTGAAGAAATCAGCAAAAGACACGAGAGAAAGGGAGGATTCTAATCTATGCGTGCAGCATTCCAGGTGGCTCATTTATTCTATTCTTCTACTTTACCGAAATATTAAAACAACCAGAAAGAGAATGGTTTTAAATGTTATTTCACAATAATTAGCAAAGGCAAGAAACAATATCTCGTAGAAAAGTTACAGTGAAGAAAATTACAGAAATTTTCATTTTCCAAACCACGGTTATCGCATATTTCTCATAAACTGTTTAATTTTTCATGTCTGCTTGTTAGTCTTACGTATGTGTTTGGTAGATATAAAGCAATAATAGATAGTTTAGGTCTAAAAATACTGACTTCAACTTTACGGTTAATTTCCAGTGGGATGCTGTGCCATCTACTTAAAAAATAATCCTTAGAAAAGTGGTTACTTGTCATTTACATATTTTAATGTTAGCAATAAAATGGAAAGTGGTTAAGCTTAATAAATCTGTATGATCATAAGAGAAAGATGGAGATTAATTCTGAGTAGGTTGTTGCTGCTACAATCAATAGAGCATGTCATAATTGTGCATTAAGGAAACATCGGTGTGGTAAGGTGAAAGGACAATAGTCACTAAATAAGTGGTCTCTTGGGAGTTAATGAAAAATCTCTTTCTCCAATAGGAGAGGAACGCTTTTTAAAATTTATAGTACCATATGGACACTCAGGCATATGGATGGCTTGTAGATGCTCTACATCACAGTGTTATTTTTACATTTTCAACATAACAAATATACTAAACAGGTGCTTCAAAATGTCACACGTTGAACAGCAGTAATTTAATTAGCATAAAAAACTCACTTCTTAGTAGTATCGCTGAAATATTAGTGGAATAGAGATATTTTATATGTGATATGCTAAAACTATGTATTTATAAGTGGTTTCGGATTTTAACGCCTATTTTTTCTCTCTTTCTTGAAATCAGAGCTCAGTTGCAGTGACCTAATTATTCTGCAGTATGACAATGAGTCGGTCTCTCTTATCCATCCCTTTGTCAGTAGCTGCTGCTTTGTTTACCCAAGCCAAGAGCCTTCCTATTGGATGCAAACTTAAAATAAATCAAAAAGGACTCTGCTGGCTACTTGCTCCTACATTTATAGATTAGAAGTTCACCTTTAAAAATAACACTGTTCTCTGAAAACCTAAAAACAACCTAAATGTTAAAAAATAAGAAAATAAGGAAATATTTTATGTCTCATTTTTGAAATATTTTGTCCTCATTCATTGATATGATATTTTAAAAGTATCTACAATTGTGCCTAGCATTTGTAATAAAAAGTATTTCTTAGCTGTAAATATGACTCTTCCTAATAATACAGGAAAAGTATAATAATAGAACTTTTAGTGAAAGGAACAGAATACGAAATTGTGCATAGAACAATACATGAGCTATGTTTTAAAAAGCTTATGAATAAAAAAAAAACTTTTAAAATGATTGTGTCTGATGATAGAATAGGAAACATTTGTTTTATAATTTCTACTCAGTATTTTCATATTTTTTATGGAATTATATAACTTTAAAATGAATTAAAATATTCAAAATATTACAAAGAATAGTATTTTTCACTTTATTTCTGTCACAATTACATAGGTTTATGAGTGTTTATTGTTAGAACAAAAAAGAGAAAAGTAATAGAAAATTGGAGGAATCTGTGTGGATGGGGGCATATTTCTGGACTAGTGAAGCTGCACCAATAATATCACTCATTTAATTGTTCCTTCAACAAATACTAAGTTTTCGAAACAAATGTTAATAACACTAATAACTAGTATATACACAGTTCTTCCTGTTTTAGATTTTAAGCAATGGCTTATCTCATTTAACCATTAGAACAACTTTGTTAGGCAGATATTAATTTCATTATAAAAAAGAAAATTAAGCCTCAGAATGATGTACAAGTTTGCTTTTAAGTATTGGAGTTGGTCTCCAGAGCCCAGACACCTATAAATGATTTGCCCTTTCAGACAGGCCACGTGCAGTTCCGGAACGTGGTAATTCTGCATGAAGGCCCACCTCTGCCCCCAAGAAAGTAAATAATCTAAGGCTATGGTTTCCAGAGGAACTTGTAGTGATGATGGAAATGTTGCTTATCTGTGCTGTCCATCACAACAGCTACTAGCCACATGGATACTGAACACTGGAAGTGAGCATTTTACATTAAATTAAATTAAATTTTATTATTTTCCAAAAATATATTTTTTAAAAGATTTACTTATTTGAGAGACAGAGCATGCGAGCGCAAGCTGGGGTAGTGGGGAAAGTCAGAGAGAGAGGGAGAAGGAGAGAAGCAGACTCCTCTCTGAGCACGGAGCCCAGCGTGGGGCTCGATCCCAGGACCCCGAGATCATGACCTGAGCTGAAATCAAGAGTCGGCTGCTTAACTGATGGAGCCACCCAGGCACCCCAAATTTTATTTAATTTTGATTAATTTACATTTAAATTTAAATAGCTAGATATGAGTGGTGGCTATACTATTGCATATCTCAATTCCAAAGGCTGAGGCGGGTAGAAAGTGGCATTTATAAAACAATATTCCAAGAACTAATAGGTTTTAAAAATAAAACAGTGATCAATATACTCTTGGAAAAGTGGATCCTGCTGCTATTGCACTGTGTATACTCTGCTAAGAACAGTTAAATTTCTCAAACTGGAGATATAGTTTTAACTTGTTAAATGAAGATAACTGGCATTTAAGTTGTCAGTCAGGATATATCTTTATTTCTGCTCTCACGTGAATTTACTAGAATCAATTAATTATTTTAATTAATTAATTTTAAATGATTGCACATGGCAGCTCTTTTTTTTTTTTTTCCAGAGACTATATTCTTTGTTTCTCCCTCAGAATACTTACTTCGTAACGTACCAAGATGTGAGCGAATTCTCCAAGGGGTAACTTTGATGCTAAACTAAGCTCTCAGGGTAAAATGCTCATCTTTGCTCTAAGTGGGCAAATGCTACATTTTAAAAGGAAAACTGTGGGCCAATAAGGCATGCCTTTAATTTAATTAATATTAAATCACAAGACAAACCACAGGACTCAATAATTTGAATGAAGACCAGAGACTATAAAATCCTTAACACGAGAAGCCAAATATTTCTCCTGTTATTTCTTTTAATTTATTGTATTTGATTTGCTGGCTCCATTAAGTATCAAATTTTCTCCTAAAATACTCTCAAGATTTCCATGCCTTAAGTATTAAGCCTTTTACAAGAATTCTATATATAAAACATCTAAGGTAATGCTTAAGGGTAGATAAAAACAAAACAAAACAAACAAACACTCTAAAAGCCCCAAATTACCAAGCTATCTTAAACTTCTTTGGAATAAAGTGAATATAAATAAATAATTCTATAGAAAATATATTAGAAAAATTATTCCTTCTAAGTAAAATTATCACTCTTACTGAGCAGTCAATACTTGGTGGAAATTATCAGATTTCAACAATAATTGAAATGTGGGGGCTCCTGAGTAAACAGCTCCATGATTAAGCACAACACAGTTCAGAGTATTTATTTACAAATATTTTACAACTGAAGATGACATGTATTAGGATGATTTGAATCTAAACACCTAAAAGAAAGAAAGGAAATAATTCCCCATGAAATTTGGTCAATTGTTCAATTCCTTCATTCTAAAAACAAAACAAAACAAAACAAAAAACCTAGCTATTCTTATCTCACCTTTAAAAGATAAGACAATAGCTGCATCTTTGCTTCTTATGCTTGACATCCTCTGAGTTAAGCTAAGTATATAGGTTTGTGGGGTGTGTATGCATGTGGGTGTGTGTGTGAGAGAGAGAGAGAGAGGGAGGGGGAGAGAGAGAGACAGTTCACTGTTCTGCAAGAATTTAAACATCCTGAGAACAACGTATCTTCCAGATTTCTGTTTCGGCTCTAATTATACTGCACCTCTACGTGCCCATGGTAGGCAACTGTGCCAACAGGCCAAAAGCTGGCTGCTGACAGCCTCGCTCCATCCACATGAATCAGACAATAAGATAGGGTATTTGCTTGCTTTCCAACGTTACAGAGAGGTTTCCTCCCCTCCCCTCCTCTCCTGCCCTAAGAAGGCGCTTCTTTCATCCAGCAGTAGACATGGGGAAAGAATATTTCTAATTCCCATTGTCCAAAAGACAAACAAGATAGGAAACTGAAAAACCTATCTTCTGGGATGTGTTTTAAAAACAGACACAGTGGAAGGAAGTCAAGTCACCTGTCTCCCTCTGTCCCTCCGCCCGTCTATCTGTCTCTATCTTCTAATGTCTGTATCTACATACAGAAGAGGACAGAGGAGAGGAGTCGTCACATTTGGAAAAGAGAAGGGGTCTGGCTTCCTTGGGAATATGAATGAGTTCTGCCCGATGATTAACAACCTCAGATTGGTAGAAAGGAGAAATGGGGGGAGAGGTAACAGAGACTAGCTGTTGAAAGGGAGCGAACCATTGGCAGTGTGTTTCAAATGAGGGCCGCAGGTCGGCGGACGTCACCTGACAAGCAGTATGGAGTCACCATTGATACTTGACGCAACTGTGGACATTCCATCACTGGCGAATAGATCATTCTAATAGAAACGCCAGGACGAGCTGGATGAATCAGGGTAGGAAGCTTGGTTAGGATGGTGTTGTACTGATCCCGTATCATAAAGCCTTAGCTCTTAACAATAGTTAAAGAACATGGATGACAACTTTTGATCCAGGTTTGGAATCTGTTTTACGACATTTCTAAAATGTGTCCATTCAGACTAAAAAACCTTCCAGTGATTGGAAGCTTACAATTTCCCTAGAACACCTGATCCATTTCTCAGTAGTACTAATTCTAAGATTTGTTCTCATTTGGAATATAAATCAGTTGCTTATTAAATGTCCTTCCATATGAATCCAAGTTCTTCTGTAAGAACCAACACAGCTGATTTCCATTCCTTCTTTCTCTGGATAAGGCTTCAAGTATCTCTAGAGATGTATCACAGATTCTCCCACGCTCACACCTGACCTGCTCTTCTCCAGGCTAAACTGACAAACGTCTTCAACTATCCCTCCCACGGCCTCACTGTCCATCACTATCCTGCTCACACTCATTTGTTCACATTTATGCTGCCCTTCAAAGGAGGCACCGGGTGTATGGTGCAATCGTCCATCTGTGGCTTGACCAGAGTTGAATACGCTGAGATCTTAAGTTGCAACAGTGACCGGTAACTGTGGCCATAACAAATCACAGATACTGAGGATCAGGGGAGAAAGAGAGGTCAGCCCTTGCCATGACATTTTTGGAATGGAGGACTGCCTGTATATTCCTTTTTAAAAATAAAAAATCAAGGCAATGTAAGACCCTAGAACAGAGAAAGATAAAGGCAATCTTCTCATTTACTTCACACCCAAGGAATATTTCTCAAAGGAACACAGCGGTAAGCGAGTGCATTATGAAAGAATGCAGACGGTCAGCACTTCTGCTGTTGTACCTACTGCAGGAGCAAGATAGATGCCCTGTTGCTTTCGGGCTGGGACCCCGAAGACGCATATCAGTGTTTCTGTCTTTGAAATTGGTGTTCCCAGGTTCAGAGAATCCCCACAGTAAACTTCCAAGTGCCCACATGTCTTTCAAATACGACATTTTTAATGCCTAACATTATTATTATTTTTTTGCCATTCCTTCGTAGAACCCTTAATAACCACAGATGATAACATTCCTAGTCCTTAATGTGGCTGAAGGCTTTAATGCCACTGTTACAAGGAGCTGTGCATCTGCTCAGCTCACATTACTGGGTCCCTATTATGAGAATACACACGATAGCTGTTTTTATGGTTTTTGCTTTCTTGGAGCTGGAGTAGCTCTGGGACCTGTCATTCACTGATATTAAGAGGTTGCCAATGGTAACACAAAATCCAATGCAGCAGATAACAAAAGGCAAAGATAATTTGAATCAGAGAATTGCAAGGCTGGGAGACTCACTAGAAGAAGCAATCCTGTCGTCTTGCTAATCTTTAGAACGATTTGAAATATCTCAAATGTCCCGTGGCCTTTTCTTGGTGGTGGGATTACGTGTATTTGTTGGCTTACTTAATTTTTTATTTGTTTATCTGTACCTCATCACTTTCACTCAGTGAGTACGTATCACTTCTTAATATGAATAATATAAATTTTTTTCATTTAAAAAAACCGATGAGATTTGGTTAGTAATGATGGTCACCATACATTACATCATTAGTTTCTGATGTAGTGTTCCATGATTCATTGTTTGCATATAACCCCCAGTGCTCATTACAACACGTGCCCTCCTGAATGCCCGTCACCGGGCTGCCCCCTCCCCCCCACCCCCTTGTGTCCTGGAGAGACTATGGATTCTGGGACACTGTTCCTTCTTAAAAAGTCCACGACAAGAAGTGGTCCCACCACGACTGCCCAGGTCCTGGTCTACCTCCAGGTGGACGTTGACCCCCATTTGGGCTGGTTGATGTGTTGGTGCCCGACCGGGTTCAGTACTCCTGGAGCTGACCCAGAACACCCATGACGCGGCACATGACTGAGACCCACCATCCTCCCACGCCATTCTGCCCTCCGTCCCGGCAGTGGTTCTCAAAGTGAGAACCCTGCAGCAGCACCGACCTCACCTGGGAGTGTATTAGAAACACAAATCACAAAAGCCCCACCCTAGACCCACTGAGTCAGAAACTGGGGGTGGGGGGCCTTGCAATCTATATTTCAGCCCACGCTTCATGAGATCCGATCTGGCCTGGGGACAGAGCTGCCGTGATTGGGTTCCTCCTGTAATCTCTGTTCCCGAACTGTCCCCAAAGGCCTGTGACCACCACTGCGTCTCTAGACACAAAGACTTGGGAGACGAGGTTAATCCGAGAGCAACAGCGACCTTGCTTATAGAATTGCTGCCACAGTAATATTCTCTTGCCAGATGTCAGGACTGATAGAGAATTCAGGAATTGGGAAGGACCAGAGGCGTTTTCTGGGCCTCTGCTGTTTCTCTTTGTTTCCAGCGTGCCACCGGCATGAAATATAGCTAGGCTGCACTGAAAGCAGCAGTGTCAGTTTTTAAAAACAATGTACAGAAATCCTTTCTCCTGGGGAGTGGGTGCCAATTGCTGCAAGAGCTTCAACACTGTGGCTGCACTATGAAAAAAAAATGCTTTTAGAGGCTGAGCCCTCTTGACCTCTTTCTCCCAAACAAACAAATAAACTGAAATGCTGTGTCTAAGTCCATCTGTCAATAGGCATTTGTGGATACCTACTGTGTTTAAGGGATTTGATGTGCAAGGTGTCTAAAGAGGGGGAAAAAAAACCCAAATACAAAGTCCATGTACTTCAGGTGTTTTCACTCTGGTTGGGCTGAAAAGGCTTGAGAACATTTAGAAGGAAACACATTGTTCCAACATCAATAAAACAAACCAGTGCAAAGAGAATTCCTGATTGCAGGGCCAGGCGGCAGGCAGGAGGCGGCCATAAGAGGTCAAGTGCCCAGAACGAGCGCTGATAAAAGATCTGGTTCGATACGATGAGCAACAGGCAACCACTTTGGGTTCTTGAACAAGGGAGGGACGAGCTGAAAACCCTATACCATAATTACAGGATTGCACTGAGGGCCAGCTACCTCCTTAGCAGGCCCTAGCTCTGGATGCTCTGTGTGGGGCGCTGCTTCACAGGCTTGGCTGGCAGAGGCCCAGTTCTTGGGGGACTTTTGTCCTCCTGGGGGACAGACAGGAAGCCACCATAGAAATAAAACGCAGGCTGACTCTGGATCATCCATAAGGTCTATGGAACCAGAGCGTGAGAAGGGCGCTGTGTTAGGATCTGTCTGGGTTCTGAGGTCACAGTCCAGGTAGAAGGTCGTGAGGGCAGTCGGGTGGTGAGAAAGTGCACGCAGAGCACAGAGAGGAAGGAACGTGCTCAAGGCCCCTGGCAAGCGAAGGGGAATGTCTCTTGGTTTCCCTAGTTCACGGATCCTTTAATTCTTGTTCATATCTTCTCGTTGGCAAATTAGTAGTAGTATTCATATCTGAATAATGCTTCGTAATAGCTGTGAGAACCCTGTGATGTAGATGGAGAAACTCTTTTCACAAGATGCTTTGAGAGCTCACATTTTCTCTGCTCAGTGATTGAAGAGAAAGTCTTCTCTCCCTTAGAAAAAAATTTTTTGAGAATATTGCTCTAGTTCATCTTCCGATGAAAGGGAAATGCAGTGACTTCGGCAGCATCTCACAATATAAGACAAACTTCTTCCCATGAAACAGGCTAAGTATGTCTCAATCCCTCCACGCATAACTAAGGCTATTATCAACAAGCCTGGCACCAGTCACGATTAAAAAGATTTGCTTATTTGCTTTTTGTGTGGAGGTCAACTATTTTAACCAGTTTCTAGACTTGCGCTGGATTTATTTTCTGGAAGGGATCTTATCAATTTTTTTTCCCTAATGGCCAGTAATCACACTTGATATGCACAACATGAAGGTGCTACATAGCATTTGATCCATAGGCAGAGATCCTTTATATTTGGTAAAATTTCTCACTTTGAGATGTAAATTGTTGTTTTTAATTAAAGAAAAAAAGTAAAATGTGATTTTGATCCAACTGTGTATGTGTTAAATAAAATTAAGGAATTTAACTGTTAAAGCATAAAATGGAGATATCCCTTGAAATATGACTTGTAAACTGTATGACTCGTATGATTTGTAAAAGTCTCCTTCATTAGAATCCACAGAGTATGGAGTAAATTTACGTATTTTTTTCAAAATCCACTTTTATAGTGAATTTAGTGAATGTGTGTATGTATATATATATATATATATATATATATATATATATATATATATATATAAAGATAGTGTAAATAGGGTTTTCTAGAAGGCCAATATCTTTTCTAGTACCAATATTTGAGCAATAGCCTGCTCTCCTGGCTAAAATTGGAGATGCAAAATTTGCAGAGGGCACTAACCTTCTGAGGCTAGGTAGTGATGATTTACTTGTTAAAAAAATAAGAGGGTAAGATAAATATTAAAAGGCTTCTAAGGGCAGTCTTGCATGTAATAAGGTGATCCTAGAAACTAAAATGAATTTTATTCACATGAGTGCGTGAAGCCCTGAGCAGTAGGCTCTGGGTGCCCCGTGTGCTTGGGGTCTGCCACCATGCCCATTCAGTCACCCCACCTACCGTCATCTGCTGCCTTCTTAGCAGGCACTGTTTTCCGGGGTCATGGTGTCGCCCCACTCCCCCTCACCCCACTCAGTACATGGGCAAAAGTTAAGACTTCAAATCACTGCCCAGAAATAGAGTTCTTTTACTTGGGCAGTGGCAGGTTCCATGTGAATCTCAGCTTTTACATATTAAGTGGAACTGCTCTGTCCCCAGGCTCTCAGCTAAGGATGAAATGATAAATTTTTGAAGGGGGATTAGAATAAGACCTTAGAAGCACTTGGTCTGGAAGCTATTTTTTTTTTTTTTTCCACTCAAAATGATGAGGAAATCTGTTTAAAGCACCAAAGGACGACGCCTTCCCTTGTAGTTTGGGACACTTGCTGTAAGTCTCATCCTTTGGTGACACAGGTGGGGCTAGCCACCCTTCCTGAAGCCCATGAGGTTCCAAGTTAAACCCTTAGCATCTGCCTCTCCCCTCAACACAAAAGAACACAACCAAAAAGTCTCTTCTGATTATGTAGAAAGTTTGGGAAAAAAACCAAACAAACAGGAAAGCAGAGATATCCATATGCCCCCAGCATACAAATGCTAGAGTTAACATTCTCACGTGTGTAGATTTTTGCGTAACTGTATTCACAATGTAATACATTGTTTTGCAATATCATTTGATCAATGTATCCTGCATCATCTGATATCTTTCTACACATTAGGGTTTTGGTAGCTGCGGAACATTCTTCAAAAACAGCCCAACACCTGCTGGTGAACTTTAAATTGTATCCATCTTTCACAACCATAAACAATGGTCTAAATAACACAACTGAACTTAATTCTGGTTACATATCTGGAATTTTCTTAGGATAAATTCCTAATAATATATTTGCTGGTTCAAGGGTTTTGATATGTTGGCAAATTTCTCCCTCAGAAGTTGATCCAATTTATCCTCCTATCAGTGGTGCTCCTGATTCCATGCATCCTGGACACGATGGTACTCCTGATTCCATGCATCCTGGACACGATGGAACATTACATGCATTTTAAAAAATATTTGGCAGTTAGATACAATGGGGTCTCATTATTCTTTTAGTTTGGCATTAAGTTGTCTACATTTCCTATTTATTGAATTGTTTGGTCTTGGATTTTTTTTCCCCATCTTTCTATTAATACAATTCTCTACCTGGGTTTTCTCTCCTGACTTTATACTTTGGGAGATTTCCCTCCAGCTTTAGCTCTTAAAACATCTTTTTTTTTTCTTTTTAATGATTTTATTTATTTGAGAGAGAGAGAACACACACGAGCAGGGGGGAGGGGTAGGGGGAGAGGGAGAAGTAGAGCAGGGAGCCTGATGTGGGACTTGATCCCAGGATCCTGGGATCATGACCTGAGCCAAAGGCAAACGCTTAACGAACTGAGCCACTCAGGTGCCCTAAAACATCTTTTTCGGAAGACCTTTATCAATTTTCCCTTTCTCCTATGAACAGTCCTCAATTAAGGGCTAACAGTTGTATATCTGCCTGATTAAAGCAATGCACAAAGATCACTTTTAATCACAAATCCCTCCATCATCCCATTTTTTAAATGTATGGTGATACATTTATATTTTAACCCAACCCACCGCTAGTTAGAGCAAGGATTCAGGGTGGGGAGACTCTACAAAGACCCCTAACCATCCAGAATCAGAAACTGTCCACGTATTCACCAGTAATCTGCTGCAGACCCACCGTGTTCCAGACAAGGTGCTGGACCCTAGGGAGACAGCCACAATAAGACACATGCACACATGATCATAGGGTGGTTTGTGGTTTTACCTGGGTTTTCAGGCCGTTGGTAATTTTCCCTGTAAATGTCTTATTCATAGCCCGTGCCCTTTCCCTAAGGTTTTGCAAGGCAAGGGTGTGGAGCATCTGTGTTCCGAGCCTATATTCCTGGGAAGCGCTTTGCTCTCATTCCCTAGGCTGCAGTTTCTCTCTAGTTATGAATGTACTCCACCACTTACTGCCCCTCGATCTATGGATGTGGCATGGGAGGGAGAAGCTACAGCTTTTGCTGGCTTTGCCACCTTGAAAGTAGTGGCTTTCTGGATCCTGCTGTGGCGGTGGGCAAGGAGATGGAGCTATGGCCTCTGGGCAGCCCCCAGATCCCGAGGTTCAAACTCGATGATGGAAAGATTGAAGGGCAGACACTTTCTCTCATGCATCTAGAAATGATGAATGGCCTGCTTGAAACTGAGTCTGTCACTTTATACCAGGGCCTCTGGTCACCTTGGAAATTGAGTCACGTGCTCTCCAAAACATAAAATGTGGCCACAAGCCTCCCCTTGCTCTATATTGCTAAGTCTTTTCTTTCTTTCTCTGTTCCTGTTCCCTGTGAATGCTCCCCCCAGATGCTCTCAGGGAAGACTCACTCTTGCCCACTGTCTCAACAGAAACAGAGAGCAGAACGGCTCAGCCTGTAAACACCACCTCTACCAACTATTCACCTTGCTGCTCCTCAGTGTGCAGACTGGCCTGTGTGTTGCAGAAGATGGAGAAAGCAGATTTTATAGCAACATTTCTCTCCTCGGGGACGCTGGGGAAAGTGGAGCATTTTTCCTGCTGCGTCGATGATGTCTAGCTTTAAGGATGTCCATCTATCACCCCTACGAAGGACAGGCACAGGGGCTAGCTTCTCATTTACCAGGTCCTAATGATGTGACCACAGAGGGGGAAAGCTCTTTCATGTCAAGTCAAAAGTGAGCCTGCATGTTCCAGCTGGGTCCGGGCACACAGCCGCTCCCCCCACCGGCTAGCACACACATGTATAAATGCAGAATGACGTATGTACGGACACACCACAAACAACAGGCATATTCCTGCATTTGTGAAAGAGTCCTACCTGAGAATTTTTATAAGCACTCACACTCTTGGAACTACCTGTGTTGTAGCTGGTATTGGTGGTCATGAGAACAGGAAGCCCGAAAAATTATACTCTGGGTACCTGTGCTCACGTTTACAATGTTTATTCAAATTTTTACTGACCCAAAGCCTGACTTATTTTTATCTATTCACCTAATATCCTTTAGTGTCTGGATGCTAAGCCTATAATAATTTTCACTGAGCCTGGACTGAAATGCTTAATTTTGTTTTTCTTCCACGTTTGCCACATGGACAGCAGATATATGAGCAGTCCTTTATAATTCTGGGGCCAACTAAGTAGGTGGAGGTCTGGAGGTTACTAGAATCCATCTCGCACTGTCTCAATGATAATATTAATAACTGAAGTTTAATTGTGATAAATGTTCAGGGGATTACATTTTTTTGTCTGACATAGACATTTCAATAATTCAATAACACACGTCTCTGAAATTATGAAGATGGTGGATAGGGTAACCTCAGACTAGTTCTCCAGATCCCAGATTGATTGAAGGAAGCAGACTTAGGACAAATAAAAGTAAGAACTACATCACTTGGTGCCAGATAGGGTAAGGAATCAATTACCTTCAAAGACAGTATCAGCTAAATATTTAATGGGTTCACAGATGACAGATGCAGAACTGGATTGCTAAAGGGGCGGGCAGGGCAGAAGCTTAATCTGTCCAGACGCAAAGAACAAGATGACCCCAGTGTTCTCAAAGTGTTCCCAGGAGCCACCCAGGCCCACCACCTGGCTCCAATTGCCTGTCCACAGTGATAGCACCATTCTGCTAACAGGGGAAAGAGCCTGAGGGCTTTTAGGGGAGGCTGCTGTGTCCCCCAGTGTTAGGACCGCTGATCCCCAAGGCCTCAGGAAGATCAATTAGCCTTAACTCTTAGTTTGCTTGCCCATAAAATGAGTGGATTCTTCTGTTTCAGGGTTGAAGTGAGCGTTCGAGAGCATTTTGGCCAAGACCCCAGCTCCTTGCCTGTCACCCGCTGCCATGTGCAGGGACAAGTCCCTCTGCTCCAATCCTCCGTTCTTGCTCTCAAGTTTTTGATCCGCCATATTCTGTCAGAGAAGGAGGTCAACCACAGCAGCTCTGGGTTCTCTTCTTTCAAAGGGAACACGCTCCCCATTTGTTTTAGCACATCCGATGACCATGGCCCTGGAAGGCGGTGGTATGGTGTGCAGCCGGGACGGGGGCGCCGACTTCACTTCACAAATCAGAGGGTGTAAAGTCAGTCTGAGGCTTCCGTCAATCTGCACCTTGTAAATCTGGATCTCTGCTAAGAGACACTCAGTCCCAAGGGGAGGGATGGAAATAAAATTTCGTTCACTTCACATAATAGAAATGACATTTATTCTGTAAAAATAGCACCCAGGTGGATTAAAAGATGTGTCATATCATCCAATGTATTTCGGGAAACTCTGTTTGCTGTTAAGAATTCCAAGGACCAAAGGAAGGCATGAATAAATAAAGAGAGCAAACGTGTGCCATAATAAAGTTCACTCAATTGCCGCTTGTGAGGAAATATCTGCCACGGAGGCACCTAATGTGTCATCTGGCATTCAGCAGGTGCCTAATAAGTGTGAGTGGGCTTTTTCATTCCTTCTCCTAACTAAGGACTGATCCATGTGGTCCCTCTTGACCTTGAATCTAAGACTGTCCCCTCTGAGAGTGTCATTCAAATATAGCTTTAAAGACAGATGGTAAAATCGCTGCTCACCAGTAACCAGTTTAACTGAACGGCACTCCACTGAGTAGCTCTACGACAGTCCAATGCTGAGCAAGGGAGGCATCGCGCCAGAATGGAAAAACCATCAGGTGGTTTAGGAGGCAGAATAAAGGCAATAGTAAGAAAAGAGAAACACAGAAGGGGAAAGGGGCACAGAGATGCCCAATATTTAAGACAGCTCTCCCAATCAGAAGCCACGATTTTTTTTTTTTTTCTGAAACTATAAAAACAAAATTCAGGCTTCTATTCTCAGCTAAGCGAGGCTCCTCCAGTTTTCAATCTTCGCTTGGCTGTTCCAGACTAGCGATGCCAGTAAGCCATGGCTAGCAGCTGGCTTCTGTGCCCTGGGTATCACTGTTGCTGAGTCAGAGAGGGGGGGGGGGAATGGTCCTGCCCTCTTGACTTCCTTCCTTACCCGGGAGCCTGATTTTTAGTGATGCACAGTGGTCTTTTCATGGATCCAAGGAGAGAGGGAGAGGGGGACAGAGAGAGGAGACTGCAGATGGCCACTGGGGCCACTGGAGCTGCCAGCTAATGGTAATTTCCCCACCACTGGAGTCCTGTTTTCTCATCCAGAAGAAAGGCAGGGAGAAGGGAAGGGACCCTCTCATACCTCAGTTGTCTAACCCCTGCCGAGCAAACGCAGCAGTGCCCCACGTTATCCTGAGGACTGCCTTCTCCAGGGAGGACAAAAGGGGGAACGTGCAGCCTACACAGGAGCTGAAGCCCCTGACCCTTAGAACCCCATGCTACCACAAGTCCCCGAATGATCCCTGTTCTGGAGAGCAGGCCCAAACGTGCCTGCAAGAGAGTGCATTGCTTTTAGATAACAAGGGTGAACTGGAAGCAGCTCAAAATGAAATATATAAACGTTTAATTATTGATCAATGAACACAGTCCAATCGATTGTAGAGACAGCCTTAGCATTGCTTACTTGATTCCCTCATTTTATGGTCTTTTAAAAATGCTCATAGTGACTCTGCTTTGTGGATGGATCTACTTCAAAGGGAAGGAGAGGTCTAAGTAAGTCCCTTCTAACCTGCTGTGTTTGTCTTCAACAATTTAATTCATGGGCCATAGGAATGTGGGTTGATGCCTTGGCTTTTATTCCTAACAGACCCTGTGCCAGGGAGAAAGGAAGCCAGTGATTTTCCACGAGATTGGCCGACACTGTAACTTACGAAGACCCGGAATGTTTTGTTTTTCTTTGTTTCCATAAGATTTGGTTTATTTACTGCTATGTATTATTAAATACTTTCCTCTGAATAGCAAGAAGTTTTAAGAAGGAAATAAAAACTTCTACACCTCAGAAAATGATCCTGAACACAACATTTTGGTAATCGCAGATTTTAAAAATTTTTAAGTAAATTCATAATTGGGGCCTCAGGCACTCTGGAAGAAGATGCCCATCATCACTCATTTTGCTGTGCTGATGGGAACTCCCAAGAGCAAAGATCTTTGTCTCATTAAAGTTTGATGACTTGTGTTTTGACAGTGCTTTGCACATGCTAAAAGATGCTGTGAACATTTCTGGTAATCTGCAGAACATCTATCTGTTCAAACTTTTCTCAGGTCTCAGCAGGTGGAGCTAAGAGAATGGATTTTTTTCCTATCAAAATATAAGGAAAAGATGCTATTCCAGAGATGTAGAAATTTTAATCACAGAAAATAAGTGATTTCTGATCTGGGGCCAATGATAGCAGCTCTTTCTTTAGCTAATCTTGTGTCTCCGTCTACTTTGCTTTTTTCTTCAAGAAGATCCGCTCACACTGGCCTGTACTGTTCTCTCTAAGCCTCTGGAACCCCGTCACGGGGGTTCCGGCCAGATCATCGCAGCATCTGCCAAGGTGACATCTCCCCACCTGACTGAAAACAGAGCGTCTGTCAGGACAACCAGAATGCCCAGTTTCCATACAAGTTTCTGAAAAAAATACTGTAAATATTGTTTTAAACTGTCATAAAATAATAGATGCTCATGGTTGAAAACAAATGAACAAACAGGAAGAAAAGGACTCTCTCAAGTGCGCATCTGTTTATTTTCTGGTGAAATGTTCTTCTGAGGCCTCTGAACCCAGCATTGCCCTCATGGGGGAGGGGCGGGGGCAATTTTGCTCAATCAGGGGCTGATACACAGGTTCTTGAAGCAGGAAGTAGAATGACCTTAATCCAAGCCACACTATTCTTCCCAAAATAAACAGGCCGAACCAGCAAGAAAACATTTTGCAAAATAAAAGATGTACAGTAGTATACACTTGACAAAGCTCCTCACACACTGTCCCCTGTCCTGCAAGAAAAATGACCACGGAATCCTAAAGTCTGTCTGCATTAAGCCAACATAAAGTCAAACTGACACATACCATTGTTTACTGAGAAGTCTATCTAAAGCCCCCAAAATGATTCTGGCATTCAAAAACTATGAAAGAGAATGAGATAAACAAAAGGAATTAATTAAAGTGGGCGACTGCTCTTTGTCCAACTCTTTCCATGAAATATAATTTATTTTGCTATTGTAATTCTCAAATTCAACTCAATCAAGCATCTGAGATACTGTATCACTGATCTTTAATTAAGAAGACTTAATAATTATTCATGGTGACGTTTTCACGTTTCTTATCAACTCTGATAACACCATAAGGTAACACCAAATGGAAACCAAAGCTTTACATAAAACCTAAGTCTCAAGAATACTTTAAAGGGAAAAAAAAATCTACTTTTTAAGAAATTCTACGGATATAATCCTTCTCTCTTAGTATTTAAAAAAAAAGACGAATTTAGTCTGCATGTGTGTGTGAAGTAATAGTTAAATCAATTGTATTTTTAAGTGAAACCATTATTATGTTTGGTTATGGTAGGCTGGAAAAATGTCTTCTCCAGGTAGAAGAGTAATTTAAAAATTGTCCTGCAACTTTATATTGGTAGACCATTTTATAGTTTTGAGACCATTTCTTATGTTTTATTTCATTTAATCCAGTTTAGAGACTCAGTGCTGTGCTTCTTTAACCTGATTCATTGAGATGCCCAACTCAGATGTGCTGTGTGTCAAAAGGAGTTTGTGATTAGTAATCAAGTGCTAAGATTTGCAAATTAAAAAAAAACATGGTAGAATATGTTCCAGGTAAAACCTGTGAAAACTTCGCTCTAAGGCAGTTGCATTCTGGTATGTTTTCTTGTTGGGGAGATTTAAAAATGGAGCCGTATCTGGGGTGACAGTAATGATGCACAGAGGATGGGCACATCCATGGATTGGGATTGGGCCAAACCCATTTGGTGGGTCATAACAGAAAAAAAGAGAGTGAACCATTGGCAAGGCCCGCCACATGGTTGGTATCCTTCCTGCTACTTGAAAATCTCTGTGACTGTTTATAGTAACTAGGCATTTCGAAACATCTAATCATTTTCTGAAATTATGCTAAGATTTTATACATGTAACATTACATGAATTCACTTATTTTGAATTTAACATAAGGCATAAAATATTTTAGAATAAATGTATTCATTTTGAGCATATTTTCCCCTGAATTGTGTACATTGTGTGTGCATTTTGAATGTTTGTTTTATCTAATAAAAGATTTAAAGGTTTGGGGAAATATAAAAGTGGCTGATCCACATCAAAAAAAAAAAAACAAAAAAAACCCTCTGAACTGAAGAAATGCAAATGGCAAATTACAGGATGAATGGAATGGACTCCAAATCAGAAACAGACTCGACAAAGACGAACAGACTGCTGAAGACGGAGAAGCGCAATGGAAATGAAACCCAATTAAACAAAAGTATTGAATAGGAATAAGCAGCAAGCTAAAATTAACACGAAAGAGAAACTGCAAGCACCAGGGTATACTGTGAATATATACACACCAAACACATACATTAACATATGTGAATGACTCTCATGATCTGGCAGAAAGACATGTATTCTATTAGGTGCAGATATTATGTTTAAAGATCTAAAAGACTTATGGGGCTAACTGAGTCTCAGTTCTGTGTCCAAGGTGGAAGTATTGTCTGGACCACCTGGTCTCCTCATGCAATCAACATCAGGCCCCACCCTCACTTGTTGGCAGTGTACAAAATTAATTAGCTTCACGAGGGTTCAATTAGCCTCGCGAGGGTTCTTCCAGAGGACAGATGGTGATCTCTAAGGTTGCCTCTATATCCACCCATGAAGCAATAGCACAATGATGAGGCCATATAATGTCTCAGCAAATGCTGACTTTCTACTTGAGAAAATGTTACTAAAGGGTGAAAAAGATTGATTTTTATCATTTTGATAATGAAAAAAATTAATATTAATCTTTGAATATATGATTCATCATTACCAGAAAGATATTAAACTGTTCATTTTTCCCTCGACTGGCTATATAGAAAAAATAGGTCCAAATTTAATCTGATTTAGGGCCATATGGATTTTTAAGTCTTAAAACTAATGGAAAAGGCCATAGAATCCCCTTATGTGGAAAAGTACAAAAATAGGCCAGAAGTAAAATAACTGATTAAGATGATTTTATGAATTCTTCTGTAGGTTTGTAATTTTATTTTTTATCCTTAAAATGGCTGTGGGTTTTGAATCCCAATTCTACAGAGCTGCTGCACATGTCCTGTTGTACAAAATAGTAACACCAGGCAGAATCATTTTCAGATGTGAAAGGAAACTGTAGAGACACTTTTTCTGGAACAATAAAACCAGAATACCACAGGTAGTAAACTTTGGGAGTGATTACTAAACCTCTGAGAAGTTAACAACTTGCTCAGCTTCCAGCCTAATGGTTGTTTATACAACTTGATATGACAAAGTTGTCCAGAATTTAATACTAAAGGTAATTTAGTTTGTTTACATGAATCAGAGCTTGATCCCAAAGAGAAAATTTTCAGTCCTTGGCAATACTATTGAATTGATTTCACTTACTTTGGGTTATTCCATGGATTAAAAAAAAAATGTGGTTTTAAATCTATATCTATACCTATACTTACACCCACATCCATATCTCTATCTATCTCTCTATCTACCCATCTACAATGGAATATTACTCAGCCCTAAAAAGGAAATCCTGTCATATTCCGCAACGTGGATGAACCTTGAAGGCCTATGCTAAGGGAAATAAGCCAGTCACAGAAGGACAAATATTACATGATTCCACCTATATGAGGAATCTAAGGTAGCCCAGCTCAGAGAAGGAGAGAGTGGTGTTTGCCAGGGCTTGGGGGCAGCAAATGGGTTTGCTGTTCAGTGGAAACTGAGTGTCAGTCAGGCAAGATGGAATGTTCTAGAGCTCTGCTGTGCAACATCGTGCTTAGGGGTAACAATACTGTATTGTACATGTAAAAATTTAAGAGGAAGGGTACACCTCACATTATATATTATTTACCACAATAATAAAAAGAGAAAGTTCACACAATGGATGGATAGGTTAAATTAAAACATCAACTGTAGCTTCTGGGGGAAAAAAAGTATTGATTTAAGTTTGTGGTAATTTGTTAGGCAGCAAGACTGACAAATGACTAATTCCCTAAGAGTTTTAGATCCATTTAGGTAAAAGGTCCTGGCATAGGTGAGATTTTAATGCCAATTTTTACAACATTTGGTTCCTTCACTTGGTGTTTCACAAATCACAGAGAACTGAGGACATATGAGCAAATGAGGGCATACTGAGTGGGACTAGAATGACTAGGTATTTACACTATTTAAATTGTCTATTAACTGAACACACATCATGGTTTCACTAAACCTTCACAAGTTTCTTTTCCATCTGCCTACATCACAATGATAATGCACCAAAAGAAATAATATTAGTGGTATGAACATCCATATCCCTAATATTAGTTTCCTTTTAGAGCAGCTGTTTTGATTAAACTCAAGCTTGCAAACAGACTTCCCATGGAAAAGATATTTTCTTTGTATGAGGCAATGTCATTTTAGGAAATCTCGTTCAGCAAAAAGAAGGACATACAAATCACTCAGAGACTCACCATCCAGCGTCAGGCTCTGCACTCCTGTTACGGTGCGTTCTCCGGCTCTCTTTCCCCTTATACATAAGTATGTTGCAATGTGAGATCATAAAAATCTACTGTGTACCCCTCTTTTATAAAATTTTGCTTTTATAAAAATTTTTTATGATAAATATTTAAGTTTATTTATTAAATAATACATATTTTTTGACGATGTGCTATATACATGTAAGGTAACACATCCTTCCCTAGAGTCATGGGAAGAAAACAAGGGTGTATGTTCACTTGTTCTTTCACTCACTCACTCATTCATTCATTCATTCACTATTTACTAGGGTCTAAATCTGCACAATGTGTAGGGGCCATACAGAACCCTACCCGTTAAAGAACTCGGTCTAATGCCAAGACTGATAGTCACATGAACAACTACCAAAGCGAAAGGGCTTTTAAATCATTCAGACTTCTGCTGAAATCTGGCCTCTGCTGTTCATGGCTGTAATTCTGGCAAGCTCGTTACCTTCTGTGCACCTTTATTTATCTATACAACATGGACTTGCCTTGCTAAATGGCCGCAGAGATAAGAAGAGATGAGACACTCAGAGCACATCCTGCAATGCTCTAGGCTTACGGGTTGCAGTCTGAGAGGGTACACGATGTGGCAGGGAATGTTTCTGAGAGGAAGGAAGGAGCTAAAGCAGCCTGCTGTTACTCACTCCCTTTACGAGGAGTCATCCTTTGGGGCTGGCCTCTGGTCTAATCTCCTTGTCAACTAGGAGTTTCTGGAGGAAGAAACCTGACTTCTGAAATGCCTTTAGCAGGATATCTATCCCTTGGGTAAGGATTACCTGTAGTAAATAGAACTCAGGGTCTACAAGACATGGCTTCCTGGAGAATGTCACGTAAAGCTATATAACTTCCATGGGTACAAACTAGAGACATTTTATATTTCAAATGCTCCCTGATTTTGGAGACATTCAGACATTCCATCTATTCTAGGCAGAGGGGCATGTCTAACATGGGAATGAAGAACCCGGGGAGCTGCCCTTGCTGCCCCAAATCTTTCCTTGTTTGTCTGAGGCTTCCAATTACCTGCATCCTGGACGGTAAAGCACTATCCTGGGTAAGATCTTTGGTGCTTGGGAGTCAGAGCTGACAGTCCAGCTGTGGGTAGCTCAGTGTTCTGCTCCTGGAAGAAGAGCCAGGGGGAATTAGGAAGCAGAAGAAAGAGATAGGAAGGGGAGAAAAGCACGGAGTGGGTGAGAGGCCAAAGTTCAAGCTTGACAGGAAGGGGAGAGGTTGATTGTGAGGGTCAGGTGCACCTGCTGAAGAAATATGGCTTTTTCCATGAAGGACAGGGAAAGCCACAGTGTGATTGAATTAGGGGACTGCCTGACCAGAGCAATGGACCTTATGAGGGAATTAGGATGGAGTGATTAGGGTAGGGAGGGCCCTTGGGCAGATCCAGATGAGGAACAATAAATGAATGAATGAAGAGCAGAGGCTAGGGATGGAAAGGAAAAATTGGAAAAATATTTAAGAGGATACAAGACTTTTAAGAAGCTTTAATTTAATAAGGGAGATAAAACATGGATAGAAATAAGTACAAACGCAATGATAAGAATTATTAGAATATTTTTGAGCTCTTAGATTATGCCAATCAATAGTGGACATGCTTCAAATACAATAGCTCATGAAAACCTTATGCTAACTCTTTGAGGTAATTTCTGTTATTACCCCTATTTTGAAGATGTAGAAAGTGAAGCCCAGTAAGATTATACAGCTACAAGTGGTGGAGCCTTGGACTGTG
Source organism: Halichoerus grypus (assembly GCF_964656455.1). Classification (NCBI taxonomy): domain Eukaryota; kingdom Metazoa; phylum Chordata; class Mammalia; order Carnivora; family Phocidae; genus Halichoerus; species Halichoerus grypus. Next base: position 7,071,582 of record NC_135720.1, on the reverse strand, counting down.
AACCAAGGCAGTCCAGAATCCAAGCCTTTAACCGTTACAATGTTAGAGTATTCCATAAACATGGCGGACAATCACAGAAGCCACAGGACAGACAGCACCAACCAGGAGAGAACTGTTCAGGGCAGGAGGCGATTTCTGGCAAGTTACATGAGGCCAGTCTAGAAGAAATGGACTCAAGTCTCAGGATACTCCATTTTACATCTGATATATTACATATTAAATGTAACGCATTAAGTTACTTTTATAGGTTGGAAAAACCATATTTGCATGCCTCTAAAATAAATAATGTCTTTGAAAAAAATATATTTAACAAGCTCTCCTATATAAATCTGGCCTGCCTTCTTTGATAAGACTTCAACATCAAGAGTAGCAGATGTGAGATTTGACTCCTGTTCAAGAGTGAGTTCAAAAGTGAGATTAGGAAGCAGATTTTTCTTCAAATGCAGCCGAGTCCCCTTCTTAGATTTTATTACTTAAAGAATAGAAGTCTTTATTTCTCTGAAAAGTAACACCAAAGCTTCACCTATCAAGATGGAATAACAGTACCAAGGGAGTATCTTTCTCAGGAATTTAATTTGGGGAAAATGAACCTTTATCATTTTATGGCATATGAAAGCAAATAGATGATTATCACGTTGGCTGCTAAGAAAGGCCAGGCATGCTTACTGCCTCTTTACAATCTGCATTTCTGCTCTCCATATTCTTCACTCATATGTTATGACCTTTATCTTAGTGGTAATAAAGGGGGTTAGCTTTCATAAACCTGAAAATTCACTGAAATGGACCTAATACTGAAGGGAGAAAACACGGTTTTACTATCCTTAATGTAACACAGCAAAGGGTAAATAAAGTGTCTCTCTGAAAAATCAAAGCATCAGGGACCACTTGCTCCTAGTGCCACCAGCTGTCACACACATGGAGATTCTGTAAGAATGTGGGCTTTGGACCCAGTGCTGAGCAGAGCTGATGGAGAACTCGTGCGTGAGGTTGTAGACACTGAGGCTGTGCCCTGGAGCGCAGTCCCTGTGAGAACTGCATTTACCATTTATGGGGTTTCATATCCATCTTAGACTTGCAGATGGGCTGTCCCAGCAGGCAGGCTAGCTTTATCTGCAACCACCCAGTTGGATATAAAATAAAATCTGGGTGCTGACCCACATCAATATTTTATTGGCTGCAATCTGCCTAAGGTCAATCTTGCCAAGTATCTAGACTAGGGAATCTAGTAAGTCAACTATAGTATTAGAGAAGAGGGAAAAAAATGTAAGGAAAACTGTGGGAAATAGACAGGAGTGCCAGATAAGAAGGTCTGGGTTAAGGTAAAAGTGCTCACTGGAAATCAGGAGACACGGATGGGCTGGTACCTACTATGTGATTTAACTCCTTTGACCTCGCTGGGTCTGAACTTCTTCAGTTGTGAATAAAGGGGGTGCACTATTTTTGAAGTTCCTTCCATTCATAAAAATTTGCAATTTTTATTTGAATCATAGAAATTAACCAGATGTAAGTGTAACAGTGCTGTATATAACTGAATCTGGAAGAAAGTCTACACTGGTTGTTTAGTTTCTCACAATCCAGATTCCCTTCCACTACTTTTCCAAACTCTTGTATTTGAAAGATGTCTGTCTGCCAAATAAACAGGATTTAAGTACTTTTCTCTCTTTCTTTTTCTTTCTTTCTTTCTTTTCTTTTTTTTCTTTCTCCTTCTCTTTCTCTTTTTCTCTTTCTCTCCTTTTCTAAGTCAAAGACACATGGAGCTGTTAGTGAGGACTTCAGGTCAGCCTGAGTTAACAACACATCAAGATGAGTTGATATAATTTCTGCCCAAAGCAACCTGACATTTCACTTAACCCATGCAGCCCTCTAAAGGAAAATGAACACTTTCCTTTAAGCTCTTTTGAAATACTGAAAGTAGCACCTGGATGCCCATGATTGTCTTCACGGATCCCAGAGCTGGAGCTATTAGGACACATACTACTCCTCTGAACTGGAGGGAGCTGCTGTTGCTGGTAGTCCTGTTCTGTATCAACAGTGTCAATACGAGTCCAGCCCTTCCACTTCCTGAGACCAGAGCTCCTCTGCACAGTTCATCACTACCACCTGCCCTACTCAGTTTTCCTTGAACAGGACTCCGACCTGTGGCTTCTCTGCCTCAGTTTACCCTGGGCAGTCTCTGACCACCTGGTCCACACAGGGAAGCCCTCCGGCCCACACTGCAGGTGCCTGCTTCAGTAGTGATTTCCTGACTGGTCACTCTGAAAGGCTGTTTCCAGTATCAGTGAACACATTTTAGAAACTGTGTGGGTGGTTGGATCAGCTGTAGGTTGTACAACTATAACAAACACTGGCACTCGGGCAGGCAGCTTTGTGGAAGGACAATGTGTAGAACCATTAGTGGGCCTGAGCTCTGCAGCCAACTAAATACAGAGGATCACGAGACCTTTGACCTGTTGATCATTAAAGAAGAATTTATCAGCAGGTGTGATAAACTTGCAGTGAAACAGTAAAGCAGAAAGTCTATGAAAAAAGCAGATGATAGGCTCGTGGGATGGAGAAACAGACAAGGCAGACTGCATTCGGATCGCCAAGGAACAGGTGGCATTTCCATATGCACAAAACTGTCTCACCATCTCCATTGAATTGATAGTTCAAGGGCTTTAAAATACTGGTGAGCCCAGTTTATGAATAACTGGGTAAATCTGCAAATAATTGATAACCGCCCTATAAGTCTGGAATTTACCCAAATCCATTTGCTAGTGTGTCCACAGCCACATATTTTCATTCTTAAGTTAGCCCATTCTCCAGGGTCCGTGCCTGATCCTGAACTTGACATTATCCTTGAGATCATTCAGGAGACTTTGTCTACTCCCAGAAGTTTAAAAGCATCTGTCACATAATTAGAGAATTTCTCCAACAGCTTGTATTCATGTAAGGTAATTCAGTGGATTTATTCAGTGGTCATGACATCTAATTGTCACTCTGAGGACCTGATTAAAAACCCTCAGAAACCAAGTCTGGGAATAGGGACCATCTCCAAAGGTAACAAGACCTCTGAAATGAAAAATCTCAGAGCCAGAGTAAGCAAGCTAACAGGAGCTGACAGAGAGGCTGCAAGTGGCTGCCCTAGATGGGACAGGAACCAGAGGATCAAATCGTCTTGTGGAAAATCAATCTGGAGACAGTGTTGGTGTGCCTGACAGCATCGCGTGGGGCTCCTGTCTTTCCAGAGGCAAACCGGTGCTCTCACCGGTGAGGCTGCACGATCCCCGCAGAGCTGGGAGGACGGCTTGTTCCAATACCAGCTCCGGGCACGAGGCTGGGGCAGCAGGAACCACCCTGATGGTTGAAAACGTTCTGGGATGCTCTTGCCATGGAGTGCACAGATGACATTTCTAGTTCAACCTCTTTGCCTTGGGAAGAGCATTACTCACACCATCCCAAATAATTCTATGTATATTTTTAAAGATTTTATTTATTTATTCATGAGAGATGTAAAGAGAGAGGCAGAGACAGGGAGCCCGATGCAGGACTGGATCCCAGGACCCTGGGAACATGACCTGAGCTGAAGGCAGCCACTTAACCGACTGAGCCACCCAGGTGCCCCCAAATAATTCTCTATTTTGTGTTATCTGGTATACTGAATATGGTGCCTTTAAAACAATATAATCTTCATGTGTGCCCTTGAATTATGTCCAAGGCCCTCACAAACTCAACTTGAAAAGCAAGTGGGCACCGTTCCTTAGTGAAACTCTCACAGATTTGAGGAAGGTCCAAGCTCAAAGGGTCCAAAGTTATCAACTTGTTCTTTCCCTTCACATTGCTGATGAGACACCTAAAACTGAGAGATAAAGAAAGGTAGGCTTACTGAGCCTTGGCATTGTGCCAGGGACTCCACAGGTGGCCGTTTACTGCCCACAAACCCTGGGGGAGGCAGTGAGTGGAGGAAGAGACAAATGCTTGAGCTACAGCTGCAGATGCCAACAGAGGGTCTGCGGGTCCTGTGGCTGATGGCCAGTCCCACCGTTTTATAAGGGCACGGACGCTGTAAGAGGAGTCAGGGTTTAAAATCAGTCCTGGTTCTGAGACTTGGCTGCCTCCTGGCATAAGCCTCTCTAAGACGCATCTGGAGCATAGGAGTCCCTCCCTGCTTCCTTCATAAAACGAGCTTTTTAAAAATAAGTTACAGCATATTGGTTTAAATGGATACTTTCTTCACAGGTGAGATTTGGTACGAATGTTTCAGAGAGGGGAATATTCTGCCTGCTTCTCTGCTGTGGCCCTCACAGCCCCTCCTCGCTCTGCTGTATTGTTTTCTTTCTCACCCCAGAATAATGACCACCATGAGTGACATGCAAGGGAGACCTGCCCCTCCCTCGCCTCCACCAGAGGCAGGGCACTGGGCCCCTTGTTTGTCCCAAGCCCTAGGACACGGCCCGGGGGGGGAGCATTTGCTGAACGAGCATGAGCACGGGATGAAGGCTGGTGGAAGGGGCTCCGCCGTGTGGGAGGCAGAGCTTTCCATGGGGCCAAGTTTGGCTCTTCACTTTCTGGTGTTTGACTCCTGAGAGGTAAGCAGTGTTGTTGGTCAAATTGGCTTAACTGCACCTGTTAGTGAGTCTAACCAACAATACGATCCTGACCAGAATACGTTCTGGGCCACAATTCTAGCAAAGCATTGAGAAGTCTGATAAATCCTACTGAAGATGTGCCCTCGAGTAAACAAATATGATACTTACATGCATGTATTTCTCATCGTTGTAGCTCTGCTATGAACAAGCAGTTACCAAACTGTGTTCCACGGAGCCCTGAGGTTTGGCTCCTGACCCCAGAGGTCTGGAACGGGACACATGGGACCCAAGGCCCTGAGAAGCCCTCTCCCCCTCCCGTTCTCCCCCGCACACCCACTTCCGTATATGCGTCTCTGTTTCAGAGTTCCGAAGGAAGTACAGCCACAGGCTGTTTTTCGTTTGTACGTATGTTGGTTTGCTTTTTGAAAATCACTCTAAATATTCATTCAAGAACTCAGCTAATTTTATTTTTAAAATTACCTCTTTTTTAATAAGCCTTAAGTTGTGATACTCCTAGATATCATTTTGTATCTGGAGCATTCAGATCCCCCTCTAAAGTCTCCAAATAGCCACACCTGGGGCAAATAAGTGAATGGCAGCATCCAAATGCTTGTCCTGAACTGAACCGTGCTGTGAATTACTGCAAGGTTTTAAAAAACAATAAAGTGAGAGGCAATATTAGATAAGCACAGAGAAGCAACAGGTCCATTTCATTAACAGAAACCACCACTTAGTAAGTGCCGACTACAGGACATCTGACGCCAGCTTCGCACACCATCCTTTTAATTCTCATTCTCCAGAGATGTATCAGTGAATTAGGAATAAGATTAGGGTTCCTCCTATTATGGAATGATGACCAAGAGGTTGGTTCTCACGGCCAAAGTCACACAGTGGGAAAATTCCCCAAAGAGCATTTAATCCTGGTCTTTCCATCACCATCCTGATGCTCCGAGTTTCAAGACGTGTATGGGCAGGTGTGTTCTGTAAAGGTTTGGCAAATGACTAAATATAAGTCTGAAAAGGTTCCTTCTGCAGGCAATTCTAGCTCAGGTTTTAACAAAAGCTAAGTCAAGGCATTTGGAATCACTCTTTCCATTACAATGCTGGGGATAATTACAGAAGCACCCCACGTCTGCTGAGAGCTGAACGTATGTCAGACCCGACGTTCAGCACCTTATATCATTTCAATTAGCCCTAGCAGGTGGGCATTACTCTTATGCCCACTTGACAGGTAAGAAAACTGAGGCACAGAAGGATTAAGGAGGATGCCTAATCTCATACAGCTGTGGAATCACAGTTGTGTGATATTTGAACATAGTCTGAATCCAGAGCTCCACTTTTAATGCACAGAGAACCATGAAAACATATTATGTATAATACAGGAATTATATGAGTTCTGCTTCTTCCCTGAAAGGAATTGATGGTTTAATCAGGGAGACACGAAAGAATGAAATGAATGTGCACAGGACAGGGGTTAAGAGAGGGGACCCTCAGCATGGGAAGGTAGTCAGGGCAGGCTTCTGGAAGTGGTAGGCTTCCCAGGGTCCTGAAATGATAAACAGTTCTGAGCAAGGCCAGAAGCATTCTCTAACAGGGAACCGAGGAGTAGCGTCGCGGAAAGGGAGTCTGTTCAGAGCATGCTGACCTGACCAGGGATAGGGTGGGGTACAAGAAGAAAGGATGGGTGAAACTGTGAGGCTCCCTGATATGGCACAAAGGGCCAGGCAGTGACCTGCACTGAGGACAGACACCTCTTTCCCAGTTGGAATGTGACTGCCTTTTGGGCAGCCCGTGCATCCCCCAGATGACCACTGAGGACACTAGATTTGCAGACCTGTCTACCTTTAAAGGCAGCAGGAAAAACATGACCAGAGGAGTTTGAGGATGTAAGTGGCAGGTGATCAGGAGCAATGGGCAGCTTGATGCCCAAGTGTACGAAGCAGGGCAAAGACCAGGGAAGGCACGGTTCGCTGCTGCCTCGACATACGGGGTTCACACTGCCCTGGCGAGGGAGCTGGGGCTGGCTTGCTCGTGCTGGGGTACCAAAAGGGGTTCAGTACCGATCAGGTGGTGTCTATTTTCCTATGTAAGTTTGCTGCTATAATTTCATTCTGTTTTCACAGGAGTCAGATTAGAAGTGACCACAGCTTAAAAAAAAAAAAAAAAAAAAGAGTTGGGGGGTGAGCTGCTTCACAAGATGAGTTCAGTAAATAGCACCAGGGTGGAAATATGTTGGTCTTCTGAGTAATAAAATAAAATGAGAGAGAGAGAGAGAGAGATATCAAGTCCTGGCTGAAGAAATATCTCTGAATGCCTGTCCCCTGGTCCCCACATCACAGCGACTGATTACCTGCTTCTGAACACGGCACAAAGCTTTCTGAGATGCAAACTGGAATAAAGTTTTTCATGACTTGGAGTCCAAAGTAAATGGAAAAAAAATCTAAATCTCAATTTTTTTTATTACTTTATTCATATTTTCTTAGTTCACCAGTTAAGAAAACAATTAATTAATTTGCGAGAGTCTCTGTTTACTATTATGCTGACACATTATTTTTAATTGTTTTTCAGTATAAATATTATAATCTTTATTTTAAAAAGCTTGATGACATGACAAACAGGCACTAAGATGATTTAAACTGCTTCCCTTGGAAAAATAAACAACGATTTTGACAGAGAAATGTGGTGTCGATTCATTAGTACTGCAAAGTGATTTCATACTATTCTTGATTTTATAATATTAACAACTTCTAAGCAAATGATTTCTATGTGGTGCCAGTGAGTTCTGGATAAAGGATAATACAAAGAAAAACTTTCCTCTTGAAGGTCATAAAACTGTTCAATCACAGTTTTCTGTTCTGGTAAGTTTGCCAGATTGTCTCTTCTAGGGCCTTGGTTTTAGATGAAGTAGTAGTCTTAATTCTGCAGTGTAACAACCATCTACTCTTCTTCTCTGTAAGTCATGCCAATAAAATCACAGAAAGCCAACATATGTGTTGTCCGTGCATGGATGTAGAAACGTGTCACAGATGAGGAAAGGTCTAGGATTGCTAGTAAAATGAAGATGGAGGGAAAATGAGGGGATTCTCCTGAGGACAACAGGTGGAGAGCCCGGCCTGGGCAAATCCTGGATCCAGTAATCCAGGATGGTGCAAAGGCGGCATGCAGTTGACGCACTCCTCAAAGGCTGTGATGTGGGACCGGTCTGTGAGGGAATGGACCTTCCAGGGAAGAGGGGATGGCAAGAGGAGGGGTGCAGGTGGGCTCAAGGGTGAACGAATATCTCATGTCCCTACACAAGCCTGATGGGAAGAGCAAGTGATCATTATTTTCCAGTCAATCAGACATAAAGCATGATTGTGGCAGCCTGGTGTGCATTCAATTAGGACTGTAATATGATTAAGCTGACGGTAGACATTTTGCAAACCTCCCTGTCTGTGCCTGTGAGCAAGGCTGAACAATAGCCCCTGCTCCAGCTGCAAGCTGAGCCTCAGGGATCCATGGGGACACCTCCCTGTGGGGGTCTCTTCCAGGATGAAAGAGGTTTTCATCAGGAGGGCCCTGACTCGCCGAAGGACAAGGCATTACTGGGTGGAAATGCACAGAGAAACTTGGCGTTCATTAAGAACCTACGAAGATCCAGGCACATCTCCCTGGATATCTCAATTCTCTCTGTGAAGTAGGAATCATCATCCTCAATTTAATGGTGAAATCATGGATTCAGAGGCCAAGACATGTCCTAAAGTGGTACTGGTGTTCAAATACAAGTCTCCTTGCCAGCAAAACCCAGCATCTTTTCCCTGTGCTGCACCTCTGAGCTACGATGGGGAGCTTTTGTAGGGGTTCTCCAAGAGTAGAACTGCCCATTCACCATCGTCCTGGGTGACTTCTGTGAAACCTAGCTATGGGGGCAGAAAGAGACTTTGGGCAAAAAGGCAAGTCATTACTTTATAACGAGGTGATAACTGACTGGGTCTATGTCCAGATTCTCCCTAAGCTTAATGCTCAAACACCCACACGGAGAAAAGACAAGGAGAGGGCAGGAAGACCGGAAGGGAGAGCCAAGAGAGCCAAGTGATCTAAGAGAGCTGTCACGTTTGGGGGAAAGGAATTTGCACGTGTGTGTGTGTGTGTGTGTAAAATGAAGCTGATACAGGTGACTACCTTGACAAAGATCTTACCTGTACATATAATTATGACTCTAACCTTTCAATTTTATGTTGAGGTGTCCATTCATTATATTATCATAGAGACATTTGCCATTGATTTGGAAGCGCTCATCACACATTTGCTGAGGGCTTTCCATATAAAGCACTGGCAGAATACAAACGTCTACTGAGTGGCCACTTACTGAGCTCGCACTGCATGCTGGACTCTGATGAGTCAAGTTTAAAAAAAAAAAAAGTTCCTTTCCTGTAAGTGCACGCTACTTGGAAGAGGGAAGAAAAACCGTGGCAAGAAGAAACTGCCATGAATTCCCACTTTTCTCTTTTAGGATTTCTTTAACAGACACGATGGAAGTTATAACCAGTTTAGATGTCCACCTGCTGCCTCAAGAGAAACTACAGAGAAATGGTAATGCACAAAAAGAGAATGTAATTGAAGTGATAGGAGGTTGTTTTTTCTCCTCAGGATATTGATTACTGAAAAAAAGTTGGAGGGAGAGAGAGACAGAGAGACAGAGAGAGAAAGAAGAAGGGAGAGATGGATGGATGTGGGGGGATCACATGAAGGTGATGTGTTCACTTCCGAGTTGACTCATGAAGTGTCACGTGCATGAAACTACAAGAGATGCTGTAATGCAGCCAAATATTAATTGAAACAATTAACTGCAGAAAACACGTGGGCACAACAATATTAGTAGCGCATAATCCTTTCTAGTGAAGAGGTCCTTACTGGATTACTGCACCAAAGCTCTGGAGTCCTAATTACCTGTGGAAGTCCCACAAGGTTCCTGCAAAACGTGGTAATTAGACGGTTGTAATAGAAGGTGTTAGCAGGGGATTGAGGATTTGCTCTAAGTACCATGGTGTTTTCATGGCTATTTACTGAGCAGAGTACCAGAATTTAATGGAATTTGGTGGAATTCTCCAATGACTATTGTGAGCATGTAGTTAAGAAAAACGTATCTTAATGTGCATTTCCTGGTTTTCGTGGAGGTGCTGAACACAATGATTCTTAACTAATATACGGAAGGAATGTAACCTGAATGAAGTGGATTATGTGGATTTATTTCTGGGATTCACTGTTCTTGTCTGTGAGAGGCATTTTATTCAGGTGCATTACATAGCTCTGAGACCACAACCGTGCCGGTAGAATCAGCATTAAGGAGGATAAGGTGCAGAGCTTCGCTCAGACCTCAGCAAACACTTCGTGGATCGTCTTGTACAACAGAACTGGGACATCATGACAGATGTTTGTCCAGGTTTTGAGGAAGCATCTACAACCCATGCGTGCACAGAGAGAGACATTTCAGATATTTGGTGGTGGGCACAATATATTAATTCAAATGTGTCGGTGAATATAAAAACCGATCAGTTGAGGGAGGAGATATGCCTTGCTTTTCTTTACTTTTTGCCAAATCTGAATCACTCCCTTACATCTCTTTGTCTACGTACTACGAATGTGTACATAAAAATGAAACTTCAGACTATAAACTTTCCTCTGCTCCCAGAGTACAGGACATAAAGGTAATCTAAAGAAAATACTGGCATAACATCTGTATTCCTGCTTTGATCCGCGCTCAGGAAAACAGCTCATCTTTCTGCAGATGCCCCGGCACCAGCCCGCGGAGGGAGAAGCACAGCGGCTGATGCGTCCCAGCCCGGGCCCGGCGCTTGTGGGACCACTGGAGAGGGGCCGTCATTAAGAGTCACTTCTCTCCTGTGGACTCTTAATGAGGCAAAAGACAAAAAGGGGTTTGCTGGGAAGGCAATGCTGCTGAGTGTGTGGAGAGCCAGATCCACTGCTTCCTTGTGGTGCCTCACCTCGAAAAGAATTCCCCTTGTGCTCCCATTCTTGAGAGTTGAAAGCCTCCTTTCTAACATTTCAGTAGACAAGCAGGGGACAGTTAGTTGCTCTGCTGAAGTGCCTTTTAGTCCCGAGCTTAAAGTGAAGGCTCTCTGTGGCCTTCCCTGCTGCGGATGGGATGCCTGCATGCATGAAGGGATGAGCGGAAAGAACGGAGCAGATAAAGCACCCCGAGGCAGCCAGGAGACATTTGCACTGGTGGACAGAGACAGAGGGTGTGGCAAGACGGACGGGAGAGATGCCACACACCTGTTCAGCAGGTGACTCTTACAGCAGGGGTTTCGGACCAGGGAGCTGGCTGGCTGTGAACCTTGATGGTGTCTTGCTAACCCAGCAGGGTCCACCTGCTCATGTTAATGCCGCTGGACCCACCCGCCCCCCGAGGGGCACAGCTTGTTTCTGACAACTGTGGAATCCGTGAAGCCAGGAGCCATCTATCTCAGTAAACCACACAGCAACCGGCAATCGCCCAGGATGTATGCACAAACGCATGCACATGTATCTATAAATGCGTAACTGCACGCCGCTCGTACATGTTACATTAGACATCGTTTTAGTGCTTTCAAGGAAGAAGGAAAGTACTTATTTGCAAGCTGGATTTCTAAGTAGAAGAGGTGATTCCTAGTAAGTTTTTTAATGCATTAAAATTTTCACCAAGTCTTCATTTCTAGCAATTGAATTCTGTCAAGGGTCCTGGGCTTTGCTGCCCTCCTTGAGCTGCACCTCTTATCGTCATGAGGGAAAAAGAAAAAACAAAGACCATCCCTTCCTTGTGGCACTCTGGAAGAGTCTACACTGGGGAGCAGCTATGTGGATTAGGGTGGTGGTTGTGGAGGGGACAGGTAAGGCCTACAGGTTCAGATCTAGTCCCTCCTCCCCACTCGAATAACTTGTGTAGTTACATCTAGAAATTCTCATCCTACTCCATGGTTCCCTCTTCTCTACTGTTCACCCCTTCCTACTCCTTCATGTCTGGCCTGTAGGACGTGACAACTAGAACACTTTGAAAATCAAAACAGTGATGAACTCAACTGATTTTTAAATTTTTTATTTTTAAAAATGTTTTAAAAAGATTTTATTTATTTGTTTGAGAGAGAGATAGCGAGAGCAGGAACAAAAGCAGGGAGTGGCAGAGGGAGAAGCAGGTTCCCCGCTGAACAAGGAGACCCACGCGAGACTTGATCCCAGGACCCCGGGATCACGACCCAAGCTGAAGGCAGATGCTTCACTGACTGAGCCACCCAGGCACCCACAACTGATTTTTTTTAAAAAGTCCACTCTTTTCACATATTTATACTGAATGCTGAATTTATATTCTTTTGTGTTTGCACTGCCTTTGATATAATATCTAATTCTTTTCTATAAATACAGGGATAGTTTGGTTGAAGCAATATAATTTGACTGACATATTTTAAATTAATAGGACATTAATTAAAATAGCATGAGTATAAGTTATACACATATATATTTAATTAGGACAAAATTGTTTGGCCTTCTGACTTATAAGGCCTGGAAGCCCATTCTTTTTTCTTATTACACGAACATGTTGAGTTTTTACATCTTGGCAAAATATGGGCTGTAATTTAATTGACTTAGCAACACCGCCAAGTAACACATTTATTCCCCAGGGAAATTTCTTTTCATGCTTTCTATTGGAACTTCTAATTGACTTCTATTTCTGAATAATTGTTGAAACTAATAAGTTGGAAGGCCTGGTGATTTCAAATGGCTACAAATGAGGCATCAAGGCCTTCTTTTTTTCTCCCTGTCAAATCCATAAGTGAGTTAATATTTTAAAAGTCAGTATTGAAAATTCTGTCCTTTGAATTGACTGAATGGATGAGTCAATAGGTCTGGTTTGACCATCATAACGCAAGAAGGTTAAGATCTAGGTACACCAAATATGTAATTATGTTAGAGATAGTCATTCAAAAGGGGATGCAATTGTGCTTCACCAGTCAGAGAAACAGGGATATGGAAAAGAGTGAAAAGGTACAAAATTCAGATGAGCTTTTATTTGAAATTGCTGCTCTTTGTTTGGCACATCTGGTTTAACGTTAATCGTGGATCTCCCTAAACACCATATATGTTATTTTTCATTTCACTCTGATGAACTACCAATATCACAAATAATACATATTGGTGAAATGTGTAAAAAGAAGAAGGTTCAATAGAACCAATTTGCAAAATGCAAAACAAGTAGTTTTAAAATAAATGTCATTTATGGAAGTCTCTTTTCGTGCTCAAATTGAAAAATTCTCCTGTTCTCGGTTAATACCTACAAGGACAAGATGAGTAAATCTCCCTTTAGGTAAGACCTCTTCTCTGTTTGATTTCCTCCACGGGGAGAGACAGAAAGATGCTCTCCTCACATTTCAGATCAATCATAATTCTATTAGCCAGCTGAATACCCTGGTACACTCAGGGCCTATCAAATATTAAAGCCTTCCCATTTTTGAAATTCAAATAATAGCTTGGTTTGTTATCTAGCACTAAATCTGTACTACATTACAAATTTATGATTACCTGTAAATTTCATGCTGATATTTAAGTTTTAAGATATGTGGATGCTTTTAAAAGTGTGTGAGAACATAAACCAAATTACACGATCTAAAATAAGTTAAGAATTATGGCAGCCCAAGTCTTAAAGTCCAGATTACGGTATTTGTTTGTATTAAATAATCCAACTGGTATTTATTGCGCCCCTACCATGTGCCTACAGACAGTGACAAGCACCGAGAGTTCAATTGTGAGCAAGATGACATTGTTCCGGCCTTTTAAGAGGTGACATCAAATAAACTAACAAATGAATAAATAATTACAAATTATTACAAAGAGCATACAGCAGAGTGAAGAGGGAACTGTGGCCAGGTGCCTGGCTTATTGGTTACGTGGTTTAAGGGAGACTCTTGAAGCTGAGCCTGAGAAAGAGCTACGCACACTGCAGGGCTGGGGCAGGGCAGGGGCTGGGTGGGAAGAGCACGTGCAAAGGCCCTGAATTGGAAGATCTCTTAGCTAGCTTGAGGATCACGGGGCTCGGTCAGTTAAGCATCTGCCTTCGGCTCAGGTCATGATCCCAGGGGCCTGGGATTGAGCTCCAGGTTGGACTCCCTGCTCAGTGGAGAGTCTGCTTCTCCCTTTCTCGCTCCCTCTGCCTCTCCCCCTGTTCATGCTTGCTCTCTCTCTCTCAAATAAATAAATAAAATCTTCAAAAAAAAAAGGAGGCCAGTATGACTGGAAGGGCAAGTAAAGAGAGAAGAGATAGGAAAGGAACTTTCAGGTCTTTGTAGAACATTAAGAAGAATTTGTACTTTTTTTCCTAAATGAAACAGGAAGCACTAGAGACAGGGATATGATAAAATCCACATTTGAAAACCACCATTCTCCCTCACATGTGGCAACTGGGTTGTAAGGTACCCGAGGGAGACGTGGAGAAAGCGGTTAGATTATTACAGTAGTTGAAGAAACAGATGGTAGAGCCTTGGACTAGGATGGTGGCCTGGAGGTGGAGGGAAGGGAAATTTTGGAGATCCTTTGGGGGTGGGAATCAACTGGGAGTGGTGACGGCTTCTCAGGGGCCCCAGAAAGGGAGGCACAGGCATGGTGCTGAGATTTCTGGTGTGAGCACGACTGGGTAACGCTGACCCTGTGGGGCAGCAACAGAGGGGCTGGCCTGGCGGGTGGGTGGGTGCACGGGTGGGGTTGGAAGCAGGACTGATTTTGAGACAAGCAAAGTCTGAGATGCTTTTGATGCCTTGGGGAATCTGAGTGGTTTTCAAGGAGCCCACTTGACATGAAATGCTGCAGTTCTGAGGGAGTCCTGGGCTGAGATACAAATTCAGGAGTCATGGGCACATAAATGGCATTTAAGGTGGCTGCTGATGGGCAGTAGCCTCGGGAGACGGGAAATCAGGCAGAGGGGGAGCTGTCGTCAAGGGAGGAGAAATACGGAGAAGCACATAGGACCGCTCATTAAATAGGACTCTCTTTATGGATTAGTTTGCTTTATTTAGCAGAACATTCCAGTGGAATGGAGGGTCCCAAAGCCAGATTGGGATCAAAGAAGAAACGGGAGGTAAAGAAATGAAAGCAGCATCTGGTGACCACACTCACAAGAAGGTCTGCTGGGAAGAGGTGTGAAGAAACTGACTAGAAATTGGAGGGGCAGGAGCGGTTCATGGGTGGGCTTTTGTTTTGGGTTGTTTGGTGTTTGTTCATTTATTGCGCATGGAAGAAAGAGAGCAAGAGCCTCAACAGGGAAGGAGAGCTGAGGAAGGAGAGAGAGCAGGTGACTAAAAATTCAGAGCCCCAAGGCAGGCAAGTGGGCACAAGATCGGAGCCCGGGGGAGGGGCTGGTCTCCACTTGGAGCAGAACAGTTCTTTCTTGGTAACGGGAGGAAAGTGGCCCCCAGTGGAGACAATTGTCAAGTAGGCTGTAGATTCAGTTGTGAGGCAATAAGAAAGCTCCCTTCCAGTGGCTTCCACTTTTTACAATGGAAGAATAAATATGTATGCACTGTGGTCATCCGGTAAGGAAGGGAGGGAGGATGACCAGAGATGGGAGGGCAGAGATCAAGGTATGAAGGGCCACAGAGGAGCATGGGACACAGGGCCACTAGAGAAGAGCCACGGGACCATCAGGTGGCACCCGGTGCTCATTTGACAAGGAACTTCAAGTAGCCGGGTGTGCCTGGATGTGTAGTAAGCCCAGCTGTGGCCAGCAGCCTGGGCTCTGTCCCAGGGACGGTGCAGGGAGGGGCTCATGTCCAGTGAGACTGCTCACCAGGAGTGAGGGCGGAGTTTGGGGAGAAGAAGAAGCTTCCGTGACTGAGCGGGAACGACCCGTGGACCCAATGACCACGGAGGAGGGAGCGGAGGTGGCTAAGACCAATGATACGACCCTCAGAGGAGTTTGGGGCTGAGGAGGGCAGTAGTGACCTAGAAGAGAAAATAGTGTGCTTACTTAAAGAACCCCTGCCCTATCCCTGGGCCTGTGACCTGTGCAGAGGGAGGGAGGGAGGGAGGGGGCAAGTTCTGACACAGAGGGCAGCTGGGGAGGGGTGTCCTTGGCAGATGGAGAGACTGGAGTGTCCTTGTGAGCTGGGGATTCTAGCCCTGCCCTCCCACCTCAAGACCACAGTGACGGCAGGTGCTGGTGACCCGCCCAGATTCCTTTTCTTTCCTTTCCTTCTGGCTCCACTCACCTTTGGGGCAAACATGACAAATATTGTGCTAAAGAATTTCAGAACGTTCCTTACATCTGGTTCACCTATTAGAGACTCTCAAATTCTCATTTTAAATAAAATTACAACTGTCTTGACGTTAGATCCCGATGTTTAGCTTCTCTGGTGTGTCACAGATTCTTTTAGTGAGAATCTTGTGAAAATGATGGACCTGTCGCTCCACACAATGTTGAGAATTGTCTCACCTTCTCGGTTCTAACTTGGGAACGCTGCCCTGGGGGAGAAAGGTCACCAGTGTGTCCCTGCCAAACAGTTAACAGTGAAAATTCTTTCTTTTTTCTTTTGGGTGGGGATTGAGTAATGAAGTCCCAAACAGGTAAGTATTTTATTGATCACTTTACCTGGCTTAAATGTTTTTGTTGTTGTTGTTGTTGTTTACTCAATGATAGTATTGAGCACCACCAGGGTGGGAGGATTTTCTCAAGGGGCCAGGGATACAGTGGCCACAAGAATGCCCACTTCCTTGTCTCTGGGGCACTTAGATGATGGGAGGACTTTATATTATTTTCATCATCTATGCCCTCTGCAACAACCCTTATGTGCAACACTTTCTTCTCAAAATATTGCACTGGGTAACATGAGCAGGACTCCTTTAAAGGAGAAGGGACCGAGGCAGAAAAGATAGCGAGGAAAAAAAAGAAAATTCTTTGGTATCTCTGCCATTCTTCCTGGTGACCTTTCATATGACAGTAATTATCATCACTCAGCGCTGAAATTGTCATGTTGGAAAGACCTGATAACTGTACCACAAAGGGGACTGGATGAGAGTATGGAAGGATCATGCACCTATATCCCCATTAAGCGAAAAAGTCTAGATTACATTCCTGACATCCTAGAGAGTGAGTTACTGGTAGCATTTTTATTTAACATGTATTAAAAGTAGTGGCTCATCTATGACAAGCAATATGTAAGTGGTCGCTATTATAATGATAATAATCAAAGTATTTTATTGCTTTCATTATGAAACTCATTGCAAAAATGGACACTAGACAAACACTACGCATAAAAATTCAGAGTGAAGCCACTGGAAGTAAAACAATATTTCTATTATTCAGAATTTCATCATTTAACATTCTATTAATCAGGATTTAGGGGTCTTGTTGGCTATCTTCAGGGTGACCTGTTCACAGAAAATAGCTCAGAAAGCAGGTGAATGGGAAACAGACTTTCTCCCCCGAGGCCAGCAGGCTTGGAGATATTGCCCTCTGTTGCCAATAGGTGGAGGCCATGTATTGTTAGACAAAATGCTGAGGCCATTGAAATGGGACCTCAGGAAGGGACTCATCGGCAGTTGAAAATGAATAATCAGCTGGGGTGAAACTGATAAATGAAGGAATCGAAGTGATAAACAACAATGAGACTGATTAAAGGCAAAGTGGCTAAAAAGCTAATGGCTTTTACTCAGAAATCATAGCTCATGCAAATCAGTTAAACTAAACATTCCATTAAAGAAAACTTCCTGTCGGCTTTTAACTTTTATTGCTTACTGTTGTCCAAATTATTCTTTCTTTAGAAATCCTTTTCATGTGCAAGACCAAAGAGCTGCTTTTTCTTTTTTTCTTTTCCTTTCCCTTTCCCCTTCTCTCTCTCTCTCTTTCTCTCTTTCTTTCTTTCCTGAGCTGCCTGGGTCCTGTGGGACAGTGAGGTTAGTTTAGCACTGGGCTAGGGATCAGTCCCAGCATCCTCACTTTAGACCTGGAGTCAGAAGACAACAACAGAAACCAAGAACAGCCAAGACAACTTTGGAAAGGAAGGACAAAGTTCAGGGATAAAGACTTCCTGATTTCAATACAATTATAAAGTGACAGTAATCAAGACAGTATGCAACTGGCATATAGATAAGACACATAGATTGATGAGACAGGAGAGCATAAAAACAAAACCTTATGTATATTGCCAACTGATTTTCAACAAAGGTGCAAAGTTAATTCAGCAGGGAAAGGATACTCTCTTCTGTGAGTGGTGTTTGAACAACTGGATATCCATATGAAAAAATGAACTTAAATTCAGACCTTGCCCCATGCCCCAAAGATAACTCAAAATAAATCGAGACCTAAATCTAAAACATTAAACAAAGCTTCTAGAGGAAAACACGAGAAAACCTTTGTGATTTTGGTTAGGCAAAGATTTCTTAGATATGACACATAAAAAGCATGATCCACAAAAAAACAAACTGATAAATCAGACTTCATCAAAATTAAAAACCTTTGTTCTTTGAAAGGCACTGTTAAGAAAATGAAATGATAAACCACAGACAGGACAGGAAGACAAGATTTGCAAATTATTTATCTGATAATATACTTCTGTTTAGAATATATAAATTAAATTTATCATATTATATATTATATATTATTATGCTAAATTTTTATAATATGAAAGCAACCCCATTTTTAAAAATGGCAAAAGATTTGGACAGATGCTTCACCAAAGAAAATAAAAGAATGACAAAAAAGCATATGAAAAGATGGTCAATATCATTAGTCACTGGGGAAATGCAATGTAAGACCATAATGAACTACCACTACCCATTTAGTAGAACATCGAAATTTAAAAGACTAATTATATCAAGTGTTGGAGAGGATTTGGAGCAACTACAACTCTCACACATTCTGGGATGAACTTAAAATGGTACAAGTTCCTTGGTAAATACTTTGGCAGTTTCTTAAAAAGAAACTTCCAAAATATAATCCAGTCATTCCACTTCTAGGTATTTATACGGGAAAAAAAATACGTATGTGCAAAGACTCGCATAAAACTTATATTGATTGTGGTGATGATTTCAGTGGTGTATACACATGTAAAACCTACCAAATGGTACATTTTAAACATGTGCATCTTTTATGTCAGTAAAGCTGTTAAAAACAATAGGATTCTAGGGGCGCCTGGGTGGCTTAGTTGGTTAAGTGACTGCCTTCGGCTCAGGTCATGATCCCGGAGTCCTGGGATCGAGCCCCACATCGGGCTCCCTGCTCAGCGGGGAGCCTGCTTCTCCCTCTGACCCTCTCCCCTCTCACGCTGTTTCTCTCTCGCTCGCTCTCTAATAAATAAATAAATAAATAAAATCTTTAAAAAACAAACAAACAAACAAAAAAACAATAGGATTCCACATTAACCATCTAATTAACTCAGGCCCACTTAGAGAAGAAGCCTTCCAATTAGAGATCAGGAAGCCAAAGCTCAGAGAAGCGAAGTGACTTGTCTGAGGTCACACAGCCAGAAGAGATGGAATTCAGGCTCAGGTCTGTGTGCGTACAAACCAGTCTTGCCCCCACTCTACCACAGCCACTCTTAGCCTTTCTGTGCCTCAGTTTTCTCACCTACAAAGTATCCAAAACAGAGGATCATAGGGGAAGAGAGGAAAAAATAAAACAAGATGAAATCAGAGAGGGAGACAAACCATAGAGACTCTAAGTCATAGGAAACAAACAGTTGCTGGAGGGGAGGTGGGTTAGGGGATGGGGTAACTGGGTGATGGACATTAAGGAGGGCATGTGATGTAATGAGCACTGGATATTATATAAGATTGATGAGTTACTGACCTCTACCTCTGAAACTAATAATACATTGTATGTTAATTAACTGAATTTAAATAACAAAACAAACACACAAAAAACCCCAAAGTATCCAGGTGTGTCAAACAATCTCTAGGGTTGCTATCAGCTCTAAAGTTCTAGGAGTCTATATGAAGCAAACTAGTTTCATGCACAATGTCATTCATTTCAGAAGACACCAAATTTCCTTCAACGTGTACGATGAGGATAGCAAACATGTTCCAGCTCATGGCACGTCTGCATTTCTTGCATCAGCAACTGAAACTAAATTCCCACTGGCATGTTCTTCATTGTAAAGGACTGAGCGCACTTCCTTGACCCTCCCCATTAGAATGTGTTTGGTTGGAAAGCTTGGCCATTATAGTAAATATAAAGGTGATGTTCTGAATGCTTCAGAATGCACTAAAAAGCCATTAAAAATGAGAGACTAATGGAACAATTGTGTCTCATTTTCACTCCTAATAACCATGACTCTGTGCCGTCAGTACTTTCTGAGATGCTAACTATTCCAAGGAAGCTCAGTAGCAATACTGATTTTCATCACCCACCAGATTTAGGTAGCATCCATTCCCTACCTCTTCTTTTTTATTCATATTTCAGTTCTCTTTTCTATTCACTGACTCAAATACATTGAACTTATTGCTAGGTCCCTGTATGCTTTTCCATTGTTTGGCTTATGTAACCTTATTTGTTTCATGGGTTGCACAGCCAATGGTCACAACATTTCAGACTATGTATCTCACCTTGCAAGTGTGCTTTGGGTTCCCTGGATATAGGAAATACATACCAAAGCACAAAACTGGGTTCAGCTTTTTCAGGTGTGACCAATTAGTTGACACAGCTAATAGTTCACTAACATAAAAGAAGCTTTGTGATAAAATTGAAGGATGTTGTGTACTTTCAGTGAGCAAAGCACAAAGGTAGCTAATTGAACCACAAATCATGTTTGTCAATCAAATGGCTTTTTTGTCTTGTCTTGAAATATACCCTTTTAACACACAGCTCATTCTTCAAAAAAAAAAAAAAAAAAATCCTGTGGTCATAATGTCAATTGCTAACTTTATTTTCTATTTACATCATCCACTTATGAATACCCTTTTCTTCGATTTAATTAGTTAGTGTCACTCACACTTTAATTGGTAACAGTGTAAGACTGAGCTGAATTTGAAAATGATGCCACAATGTCAGTGTGAGCCACATCAATCTTGTAAGTGCATGCGGCAGCTAGAACACAACTAAACACCACCTATACGTATATATGTGGACTGGAATTGGATTTTTATATTTTTAGTTTAATAAAAATGACATACTAAGTAGAGTAATACCTTTGAAGCGGAGAAAGATTCATTTTTTTTTCTCAACTTCAGTTCTATTACTGGGAGGATCAAAATTCAATGCAAAAGAATAGCTAAGTTGAAGCGTAAGTACTCTGAGAGCATAAATCATCAAATATTGTTATTTTTCCTAATGTTTGTGGGTTTTCAGCCTATGTCTACACGTATCCAAACCATTACCAAGGACATGACTGAGTCAAGTGTTCACTGATGCAGTAAATATTTCAATACAATACAAATTCTTTGGCCCCAAACAACAAAGTGCTTTTCTTTGCGTCATGCTTTTAGTATCCAGCAATAATTTCAGAGGGACAGAGTCCCTTAAAAACTGAGGCCAAATTCTACCAGGAGAATTTTATGGCTTAAATAGATGGTATAAAGAATTACTCAAAATTAATGTCCTAGTGACAGATATTACGGCCATTTTAATTAAGAACAACAACATGATAAACTATTATGTTGTAACAAAATATAGTAGGTATTTGCCTGTAATAAGTTAATCATGTCATAGTTTTGTGTGTGTCTATTTCCAAATAAGACTGGAAACTCCTTGAAAGAGAAAACCGTGTCTTCTGGCTTCTGCATTTCTATTATGAGCACTGGCACTGAGCTCAGGAATAATCCAACCCTGGAGGGATGGATAGATGGATTTGTTCCAATGTAGCACAATGTAACAGGAGGCCTTGGTAGAGGGTTGCAAAATGTTCCACATGCCAAATGACAACCATCAGATTTATCAGATGTAAAATCAGCAATTTCTTAAGGCTGGTACTGCCCAAGATATATAAGGGGACACAAGAATAAAAACAGATCAGAAGACTAACTTTATAAAAATACAGAATTTTAGGGGTGCCTGGGTGGCTCAGTCAGTTAAGCATTTGACTCTTGGTTTGGGCTTAGGTCATGATCTCACAGTTGTGGTACTGAGCCCCACGTCGGGTTGTGCTCAGTGTGGAGTCTGCTTCAGATTCTTTCTCCCTCATCCCTCTCATTTACTCTCTCTTTCTTTCAAATAAGTAAATAAATAAAATCTTAAAAAAAATAAAAATAAAAGTACAGAATTTTAGGCTGGTAGAACCATCAGCAACTGACTAGCATGATCTCCTGTGAGTAAGGAAACCATTTTGGACGGGGAAGGAAGCAGTCCAAGCTCACACAGACAGCAAGAAGCAGAGCTACAACCAGAAATCAGAGGTACTAACTTTGGTCCAAAGGTTATATTACCTCAGCAATTCAGCTGATGCCCACTTATGAGGTGGCTTTTCCTGGTGAGGTTGGCACTGAGCAATGGGGAATCCAGAGAACAAACAAAATACAATTCAATTTGGAGATATCAAGAATGATTTATATCAGGTAATGCAATCATAGGTAATGATTCTGGAGGGAAGCAGGAGATAAGCATCTTGAAGGCATGACACTGGACCTGGGGAGGTCTAGTCGGGTAGAGGACACTGAGGTCTTGGGAGTTACAGAGGGGAAGTGGGCAGGCAATCCAGGCCCAGGGACACAGAGGGGAATGGAACTTGTAAACGGGAGGATACACAAGCAAAAAAGCAGGGTGTTGAGAGTTAACAGGAGAGAAATTCAGGCCGCCAAGGAAGAGACCTAGGCGGAGGTGATACTAAATTTCAGAAGCAATATGAAGAGTCACGGTAGGCTTAGCCAGAGCACTGATGTGATGAGTGAAAATGGAATCTTGATTAGTGTAAACACAGTGAGCAAATGGGCAGCCGTGGGAAGACCTTGAGGTTCCTATCGAATTCAGGGATGAAGTAAGTATAGCATGCGTGTTGAGAGCTACAAACTAGAACAGAAGCAAACAAAAAAGACAAAAGCACCAGAAATAGGACTGAGAAAGAACCAAAAGGTGTCAGTTTGGGTCTTTTAATTCACAAGTTACTTTCAAGCTGTTAATGAGGAAATTTCAGACTATCTGATGTCATGCTGTGCAATAGAAATTTCTGTGATGATGAAAATGCTCTAACATCTGCTCTAGTGTGGCAGCTATTAGATATATTTAAATCATTTTATGATCATCAGAAACTGAGTTTTAATCTTATATCATTTTAACTGATGTAAATTTGGATTTAAATAAGCACAGATGATCAGTGGCTACATGTTAGACTATGCAGATCAGCTATTCCGATCACTATAGAGCCATGAAATCAATGCCTGAAAAAAAGGAACAGAATTCTACGAAGACTGTGTTCTCGGTTGTTATGCTTTTGTTGTATATCTGCTATGTTCTAGACCATAATTGTTCTCAACCC
This sequence comes from Halichoerus grypus, assembly GCF_964656455.1. Lineage (NCBI taxonomy): Eukaryota > Metazoa > Chordata > Mammalia > Carnivora > Phocidae > Halichoerus > Halichoerus grypus. Next base: position 7,048,589 of record NC_135720.1, on the reverse strand, counting down.
TTTTGGCACCTGGAAATTCTATTACTATCTTCAAATGGAATTCTTTATTTGTCCATCTCTTCATGCAACCTTCTAGAGAGGATTTGAGACATTAGATGAATATACACAACTACAATAAGATTAAACAAAGAAATGGGAGAGAACACGAAATAGCAAGAGACTACTAAGGACACAGATTTAGGACAGCATGCAAAAATACATTACCACAGAACATTATACTTGCTGAAGATATGCTTTGGAAGCTCTGATCTTTCTAGTGGTCAGAACAGAGGAAACATGGTAATCTCTAACAGTAACGTTACATGTGGCATAGAAAGTATATGTATAATTCAGGAGAATCAATGTTTTTCCTCGACTAAAATCCAAATATCTTTGTATCAAGTGAGTCCCACTTCATTAGCATTTGCCCTGGCTGCTTTCTTCCATACCAAGTGACAAGTACACCCTTTTCCACATCGAATTGAATAAAAAATAATTTTCTGTTTACTTTTAGAATCCGTGATACTTTTCATGAGCATTTGCTAGCTACAATGTGAAGACCACTCTGCAACCACCAAATACAGCATCATTCACCACAAATGAATCTTAATAATAGGATAGAGAGAAAGTATTAAAACTTTATCCTTGTTTTTCATAAGTGTTTGGTTGGAATTCTCATCCATCTTGTACTGAAGTAGAAACCTGAGCATTATCGTTCAGCACCTCCCTCTTCCCTTTCTTCCTACCGTGAGGTCCATCACCGCCTCCTGTCACATAGGACTTCCACATGACTCTGGCGTCCGTCCAATTCTTTCCAGGCCCAGTGGCATGGGCACCAGGGCCACTCAAGCAAGCTGGTGCTGAGTCTAGGCTGCAGTGCTCTACCTACCCCTTCCTGGCTTTCCCCTCCCACCTCACCCCTTTGTAATCGCCTTCCTTTCTCCAGCGGAAGTGGTTAAATACAAACTGGATCCTGCCATTTCTCTTGTTGGAAGCCTTGAGAGTTCTGACTTCTCCTTGGTGGTTTTAAAGAGACCAAAGTCTTCACTTCAAGCTCAGGGGCAGGCTGCCGTGGCCCTGCCAACTTTCTGGGCTCTTCTCACTGATCCAGTTACTCTGGTCTGCTTTCCATTCCTCAAACCTGATTTCTTCCCTCCTGTCTCTGCATTTGATTTCGGGATGTTCCCTTTGTCAGGACCCTTCTCCCTATCCTGCCCCACTTCCTCCACTTCTTCCACCTGTTATGGAAATCAGGAATTACTCAGCTGCATGTTTGATGGATGTCTGTAACTCCCACTGAACTGAGCTCCTCGAAGGGAGCAAACCTTATCTGTTCTGTGAGCTGTTGTTTCCCCTTTGACTCAAACAGAGCCTCGAAAGTAGAAGATACAACTTCCTATAAAATGGCCATGATGATAAGATCTGCTTTATCTGGTATGCTAAGGGCAAACTTTATAACATGTAGAGCCCTGATGTCTGTTTTTACTCAGCTGATACAAATGATATCTTATCATTCAATAAGATGTAACAGTTCAACATACTTCCCCAAAATGGGACCACGAATAATTTTTAATGACAATGAAAGCCCACTTCCAAGTTAAGGGGAAATTATTTTAAACTATTTGTATAACTTCTTGAAGACTACAGTAATTAAACTATCCATTTCTACATGAAATAAAAACAGCAAACTTAATAGGGTATTTTGTGTAATATGAATAATTAATATTTAAAATTTAGAAATATATCTCCTTACAATGTAGTTAGAGTCTCATAAAGAAAATGTATTCTTAAAACAATAGCTAAATGTTTTCAATTCAAGGTACTTTGACTTAAACCCCTCAGGCATCAATAACTCTGTAGTCTTTTCTAGAATATTACTTCCAACATTCTGAAACACATACTTTATTGGCATCTGAAAAGTAACTGCAAATGTTTCTCTTATGTTCAAAGTCCTTTTAAAAAAAGACTCCATTGCTAAGCTCCGACAAATGTGCCTCCCACCACCTCACCGGGTTCCTTCACAAACACGCAAATCACAATTATAAGCAATTTTGTAAAATGCATGCTATTTTCCCTGGAGAATGTCTTGGAGTGGTTAAATATGTGATTGGGTAATTTTCTGAAATGCTTATTATTTACCTGAGTCTCATTTCAGTCTCTCTGGTAAACAGAATATCCCTGCCAGTGGTTATTATCCCCCCAAAAGCTTCTGAAATTGTCTGTGATCCTCTAACTTTCCCCAAACACATCTTAGGACCTGGGGCGTAGATATGAAAAACAGAGCTACCTGTGCCAGCCTTCTTGAAATGACAAGGTGGGCTTCCATTTCCCGGAACGGGGGGTTTTCTGGATTTTAGGCACAGTGGAAAATGAGTAACAGGACTTTTAAACTTCTTCATGACTTAGATTGCATCTTACCTGGTTGCAAATCTCATTATCAGCTTTACAGCTGTTTTTCTACCTTGATTTATTGTTATTTTTGGATCAGAAAGAAGAATGGCAAAATTACAGCCTTGAGGTTTGCTTTTGGGAAATAAAGTTTGAATTTAGCTGTTGTTGATTTATACCCAGTGTGCTACACTTTGCATGTATGTACAGTTAAGCACACTTTATAGGTAATTACTCCTTCTATCGATATGAGGCAGCTGTGCATAGCCTAGAATAATACCCAGTTTTTGAAACAGTACCTTCTAAAGTGGTATATTAGGTAAATAAATTCTGATAATGGAGGTAGTATTTCATCCAACAAGAGATCTTACTCCCTCTGAACCAACATCCTTTACTACTTGCCTAGTTATATATGAACAATAAAAACTCACCAAGACCAGATTTAACTAAAGTAAATAATAGAAAGTAAATAGTCTCTAAATGAAATGACTTCAAATTAAAATAGAGAGTCAGAAATCCAAAGGAAAAAATGATTTGAGTTGTTTTAGAGGCTGAAGCACCCCAATTCTTTTATTTTAGGGTCCCACTAACAACATTCCATAACACAGTACTTTAACAGTAACAAACTCAGGTTTCCCCTCTATGTCAATGATACAGGGCAATAAAAATTTGGTCTTCGCCATTTTTAATTCTGTTATTTTAATTATTTTAATTCACAGTACAAAGCATGTAGTTCTTTTATTTTATTCTTCAAAAATATGCAATATAAAGAAAACTAAACCATTTTAAACAGTCTCTGCTATGACTTGAAGTCTAAATAGACGCTTCATTCTGCCTGGTAAGTGCTGAAATAGGAACCTCAGTTAATGTAACAGGTACAACCTGTGAATACTGTCACTGTCCACGTATTTCCTTCTATATAAAATAAGCCTCGATATGCTATATGGATAACCCCTCCCCATGGTTCCATGCAACTGATCTAAAGACACCACATAGACTGAGATGTTAGTGTATCTTGCATATCCATTAGCTGGTACTTACTGGTTTCACTGTTGGGGGTGTGTGTGTGTGTGTGTGTGTGTGTGTGTGTGTGTGTGTGTTTATTCTGAGTCTGTTACAGTTCATGGAAATAAATAGCAACTCTTGGTTTAGGGACCAACAGTCAAGGATAATAGCATTTTTGAGGTGGATGAGGTCCTGGAGCTGAAAGTAATTTCATGAATAAAAAGCGGACAGGAAAAATTAGTTTTGGAGTCAGGTAGACCCATGTTTCACTTTAGCTTCTAAGAGCCTTAACTTTCTCCCTTGCAAATTGGGATTGACCACATAGACTCATTCTGAAGCTTAAATAAGGTAACATATGCAAAAGGTTTGCCCAGTATCCAGCAGCTATTAAGTGATCTGACCAAATTAAGTAGGTGTTTAGTTAGTGGTAGAGTCAGGACGAGTCTTACGACTACTAGTTCAGCACTATCTCTACAATAGCCATCTAATGTGAGAAAGAAACATAAGTTCACTCACGAATGCAACTTATTGTAGGTCCCAAAGAGTGAATTGCAAGCAAACTGTGACCATTTCCCTTATAAGAATCAGCATGGCAGAAACCATCACAGCCAAAGCTGTAAACAGTTAGCTAGTGCATTTCTGATAAACCTTTAAGGACACAACAAAGAATTTATCTATAAATCATAACACAATGGAGAAGTGAACACTGTTAGAAGTCACTAGTTTTTAGGCTATTAAAATATTTTAAATTATCTTTCTCTAGAGGTCACTGTATGTACGAATGATAGTTACAACATTTTCTGGCTTGTGGGATGGGAGTGAGGGGAGGTGGGAGCTCTTTGAACATGGTGCTGATAGAGATGGCACCCCGACACCCAGGTGTGAGTGGGGTGGTAGCCCCATCCCAGGATATAGCTCCAGAGCTTCCATGTTACTGGAATGGCATTCTCTGGTGATGGCATTGCTGAACTTTTCCATCTTTTGTAAAAGTAAATACACAATAATCTTCTTTGAGGTGGAGATGGTGTTGTTTGCAGCCCTGTCTCAGTCTTTGGTTGTCCCAGATGGATTGTCATGGTGTTGTTTGCAGCCCTGTCTCAGTCTTTGGTTGTCCCAGATGGATTGTCATGAAATGTACATATGAAATGTGTTTCGTATTGAGTCGTGTCAAAAATTTACATGTTTTATTAAACTTTTCTAAATGACTAGTTTCAAAGGATGGATGGATGGCTTTTTTTCTACTTTGTTCAAATCTAGTCTGTTTGATTAGATGTTTTCTTTTTTTTCAGAGTAGGACGTGAGTTATATTTAAAAATCCTATAAACAGTTATTTAATTACATAGTATTTGAGTATATTTCTGGTCCTTGAAATTACTGAACACTAAGGTGGGTTCCTAAGGGAAGGTATGGTATTCCTTTGAAGGAATAAGGCTTAAAATGGGCTGATTTAAAAGAGGGCTGGACGCAAACAATGACTCATGGAACCAATGATGTACTGTATGGTGACTAACATGACATAATTAAAAAAACAATAAAAGAGGGCTGGATTTTACCTGTTTTGGATGCATCTGAAACAGGTTAAAACTGAAAATAGCAGAGTTGTGTCTTGCGTAGTAGGAAATTATGGTTTTGTGGAAGGTTTTTAAATTACATCTATGTGTATATTTTATACACTTACATGGCCTCTTCAGATTACAAATTTTTGAGAAAGGAGTTAAAATTTATGCTAAAATCCTAGTGAAGGCAGCCTAAATTGATGCTATCGGTAAAAGAAGAGAAATAATAAAGGTAGCCTCATTAATGCAACTATTTATATTCCTACATATATCCACTTTATAAAAGACTAGTTTGAAAAATCTGGTTATATAGAATGAATCTAATTTAGGAATTTTAATTAGAACTATCGAGAACTTTTTAAGTATTTTTTATAGGATTATATTTATGTAATATTTTATACTTCTATAATTTTAATTCCTGACTCACAGGAATTAATTATTTCCATTATTTGTTAATGTGCTAATGTAGAAAATGTCAAAAAAGAATGTTTTATTCTTGCTTTTTAGCCTTGAAACTTGAATTAAATCTAAGGTTCAGCTTCGGGTTTTCCTGTTATAATTTTAAGGATCTAGAATATATTCTGAAATTAGGGCCCAGGGTTGGTGATGCCTGGGAAGTTACCATATATAGAATACCTATTGTGTATCAGGAACTGTGCCAGTCATTTCATACACAATCTCACTTAATTCTCTCTGGGTTCAGACTTACTTTCATTTTAAATGAGAAAATAGTTCAGTATCTCGTAAGAAAATCTGGAATAGGATAAGCACCATCTGACTACAAAGTCAGTATCTGGCCCATGATTCCTGAATCATGGGTATGCAACTGAGTCTACCACTCAGAAGCTGAATGACCAACTCTCCAAAGGAAGACCTTTTTGACAGAGACTGCCAAGTGTCTACCTAAATTCTCTCCGTCCCCTAGGCATTTATCCAGATTTCATTTCTTAAGCTCCCTTGCAGCACATAAAGCCGAATGGCTGTGTCCTAGCCAAGGGAATGAAGAGATATGTGCCATATCCAGAAGGGGGCTTATGAGAGAGATGCCTGTCTTAACTTATTATTTCTTTCCCCTCTGCCAGCTGGACCCTGGATGTGGGGATCAGTGTGACCATGAAGACAATGATAAATTCCGATGGGATAGCAGAGCCAAAGGATGGAAACGCCACTTTGAAGAAAACCACTCACCCACCTGAAAACTGCCCCCACCCCAGGCACAAACCAAGCTACATTTGTGTGTGAGCCATTATATTTTGAGTTCTGTTGGTTACGGCACTTTAGTCTGCAATATCTAGAAAAACTTTTTTCAGAGGCTCTGATTCATGACAATCCATCTGGGACAACCAAAGACTGAGACAGGGCTGCAAACAACACCATCTCCACCTCAAAGAAGATTATTGTGTATTTACTTTTACAAAAGATGGAAAAGTTCAGCGGATCCTCTCCTAAAATGTTTGTTACTGAGTCCAGATTTTAAAATTAGATAATTGGCGAAAAGTTCCCATTATTCCTTAGGTGTACAAGTGTTGATAGTGGGAAGCCAGCCAATGCCAAGTAGGGGTGGAGGTGAGGCTGGAGAAGGAGCGGGGACAACAAGATACACCTTCAGGAACACCCCATAGTTAAACCACTGTGGAGCAGAACTTATACAAAGGGTTCATGTTTGATAGAACTTCTCTAAGTTTGGGGGTGCCAAGTCCTTGAAAACTATTTCAGAATCTAGAGTGGGGCTGTGATGGACTAAAATTGTGTCCCTCAAACCTCCACGTTGAAAGCCTCAGTACCTCAGAATGTGACAGTATTTGGAGAAGGGCCTTCAACAGGTAACTTAGTTACGGTGAAGCCATGAGGGTGGGTCTCATCAGAGCAATGTTCTCACAGGAAGAGGAGATTAGAACACAGAGAGAGACACCAGGGCTGCAAATGAGCCCCGTAAGACGACCACGTGAAAGGGCAGCAGGAGGGCAGTCGTCCACGAGCCACAGAGGAAACCAAACCTTCTGGTGGCCTGGCTTCCAGAACTTTGAGAAAGTAAGTTTCTGTCACTTAAGTTGCCCAGTAGGTGGTATTTTTTTTTTTATGGCAGCCCTAGCAAACCAATACAGTAGCCAATTTCAAAAGCTCTGTTACTTGTGAACCACAAGAAAGAGCCCTTCCTGGCAGAGGGAGGGGAGGTCAGACAACGTAACTGCTTCCTGAAGCATGTTCCTAGTTTCCACTCCTTTTCACTGCTTTTCATAGTTTCCTTCTGTAAATACACAAGTCCGAGATAAAAGATTTCAAGTAAAGGCTTGTCAAGCAGACAACATAAGAAATACCAACTTTCCCAGGCACCTGGGTGGCTCAGTCAGTTGAGAGTCTTACTCTTCATTTTGGCTCAGGTCACAATCTTGGGCTCCGCACTGGGCGTGAGGCCTGCTTAAGATTCTTTCTCTGCCCCGCCCCTTTCTTTCAAATAAATAAATAAAATCTTAAAAAAAAAGAAATATTAATTTTCCACACTCTGAGGTAGTAGAACATATAAGATGCCCTGGAAGGCATTCAGATTTTACTGGAAATATGTGACATAATTTCTTGGTCCAGATATTATATATTTATTTCCATCTTGACATTAGAATATTAAACCACTCCTCCTCCTTGCTAAATGGGTATGCATTTAAAACACTAAATTGTTTCACTGTCCTGCTTAGGAACCAAATGATATCAACTCTCATGAATATGTAAATCAACCCCTCTAAGCACATTATTAATTATTTCAAAGATAGTTGGAGGTCACCAGCTCATAGCAATTTCTATGCATGAGGTCTCATTAATACAAGACATCACACAGTAAGGAAGAATAAAGTTTTATAACAGTTACTTCATGCGTGTGTGTGTGTGTGTGTGTGTGTGTGTGTGTGCGTGGCCAAAGTAGCCTACAGAACTGAACACAGCACCAGCGGACACTGAGGCTAGCACTGTGGATGATGATGGAGAGGGGGCAAGTCACAAAGGAAAACAACAGCTGTCTGAATCAGGAACCACAGACTCAAAATCCAAAGAAATTTCTGTCTCAAATAGACTTAAGTTTTCTTGACCAAGAGGGCCACAAATGGCCCTGATTTCTTCAGAATGAAACTGTGGCTTGAAGAGCACCCTTCTCACTTCCTGAGACACTAGAGAGCACACAGAGGGTTTGGTCCCTGCATCCATGACACTAGACACTGCTGGGAGCCTCTTTGGCAGCTCTCATCAGCTTTCTCGGTGGTTCTCAGCAACCGAAAGGCTCTGATCTAAACCGCGGGACAGCTGAGCTACAACCGCCAAAAACTGTGATGCAAAGCTGGTGACAGTGGTACACGGAATTACTGACAAACGAAGGACAAGATTTAACAGAGCGAGCTGTGCTTTTTACAGTTCATGATATGGATAGAAGACTCTTATTCTCACCAAATTGCGATAAAATTGATCCTACTCGCCCAAGTAACTCTTCAGGGTCCCCGTTATTATTTACTTTTATACCTCTGATTGCGAACTCAGAATTTATCTGGTGAAAAAGAGAATAAAAAACTGCTCACAGGGGATAGCAACTGAGATAAGGAAGATAAACATAAACACAGCCACTACCTAGTGTGGTTAACAAAATATATATAACAAAGAGAAGAATGAAAATCCTGAATATTGGAACACTCGGCACATGTATTCAGGGTTTTCTGACGAGGGGTATAACTGGAATTTAGATGCTTCTGGTGAAGGAAATTTGGCAAAACCTTTCAAGCATCCACTTGAAAGTTAAAAGTAGGCAATTATCTGTCATTTTTAGGGATGTGTGTCCACAGGGGGTGACGCTATGAGGAAAAGCAAGGAAATGAGTAGATGAGAGAAGTCAAGATAATAGTTGCATCTCTCCTGGGCAGGAGAGAGGAGGCTGTGACAGGGGAGGATACCTCAAGGCTTCTGGGATGCTGGTGGTACTAGTTTTCTTGATCTGGGAGGTGGTCCCAGAGGTTCCCTATAATCGTAGAAATCTATAACAATACAAATTGGGGGTAAGCACTGTTGCGTATGCATAAGATGCCTCACAATAAATTTAAGAATACATCAAGTCATTTAAACTGATATACTTAAAAGTCAATTAATATTCTATTGACATGATTATAATCCTTTGAGCCTCAGAAGAGCATCCTCTGGACTAATAATGCCAAGTGCACAGCCTCAAAAGTTGGGCTGACTGCCAATATGGCCAGGGAGAGGGATTTGGATCATACCTTTTAATAAAAAGAAGAAGAAAGCCTAAAGACGGCTGTTTTGAACAACTCTTGTCACTATCTTAAGCACTTACAGTCATTTTTCTAGAACTCTTTGGATAAATAATAAATTTGTACTTAAAAATAGTTTGCTTTTACCCCTATAAAACAAAGGTAGAATGCTCTTCTTAACAGTGCGAGGTGGAAGTAGGTGGAAAGAAATTATTTTTGCTTTCTCTGCTGGCTATTGAAAGCATTCCCACCTTACTTCTGTTTTCTAAAATGTTATTTTATTTTTAACCACTTAATAAGATGCAAGAGAAGATGAAAGGCAGCTTGGAAAGTAAAAACTCAAGCAAAGTAAGAATCAAGGGCATAGTTTCCTTGGACATGGGGTTCCTCCTAAAGATAAAGGAAGCAATCCTGCTGGTGCCATTTCCAGTCGGTGTATAGAATCCCTTCATCTGTATAACACCAAAGACATACGCAGCAAACAAATGCAGAAGTCCATTGTCCTCGGTGAAGTAGGCATTTCCAAGGTCAAAGAGAAGACACTGCCTGCTGATCTAGCTAGAGTGAGCTCTTGAACACCATCAATTCCGTCTACAGCTCTTTTTCTGGCCCTTATCCATAGACCAGTCACTCCTTAAAATAAAGCTACCTTGACTGAGTGTTATTGCTGTTGCAGGAGGGGAGAGGAAAGCGGAAGAAAAAATCGTTCAGTAATTGTACATTTCACCATACTCTCCACCAGCATTAGAGACTGCTATGTGTTGGCAGTCCTGTTTGCTTTTCCTTCTGGGCACTCAGCCAGACCATGTTCCCCCATTCCCCTACATGCATGCACACACACACACACACACACACACACACACACACACACACCCCTCATGTGCTCAGGTGGGGCTGTGGGGTCCAGTTCTGGTAGAAGGAACGTGGAAAGAGATGATGTGCTCCATCTCCATACCTGGTCTCTACAAACTCCAGCATGATGCTCACCCCCTCTGTGCCTCTGCCAGCCAGCCTGGATGAAGAGGATCCAGTGGGGATTCAGAGGCCTCTGGGGATGACAGAAGCACTAGATGGCAGAACTCAGAATCTGAGTCGTGGAATGATGCCATGGGGCAGAGGTGTCAGATCCAACCCACCCTGGATCAGGACATGAGTGGCAACAAACCTTGATTCTGTGATTTCGGTGTTGCTTTAAAAAAGTTATACTACGGGGGCACCTGGGTGGCTCAGTCGTTGGGCGTCTGCCTTCGGCTCAGGTCATGATCCTAGGGTCCTGGGATCAAGCCCCACATCGGGCTCCCTGCTCAGTGGGAAGCCTGCTTCTCCCTCTCCCACTCCCCTTGCTTGTCTTCCCTCTCTCGCTGTGTCTCTCTCTGTCAAATAAATAAATAAAATCTTTAAAAAAAAAAAAAGTTATACTACGATCCTGACTTTAATACATCCAGATCAAAGGAAAACTGTCAAAATTGCTAAATTGCCAACCCCCCACCAAAAAAAAAAAACCTGATCAGAAGTTTGGCATTAATCTCAGAAAATTAGTAAACTTGATTTAATTTCAATTAATTTTGAGGCAGAAAGAAGATCAGGTTTGGATTGCAAGCTTGTCAGCTTCCTAAATCCTGGTGCTGCCATTTTCATGGTCTCTATCACAATTACTCAAGATCTAGGAGCTAGGAAGAGAATAAGCTATATATTTCAGAGTTAGACATAGAATATGTGTGTAAATAGGTTTCTATGGAGCTTATTGCTATTTTAAAGCTCATATTATAGATTGCCAAATTGCTTTTTATAAATAGATGATTTTATATTTTTACCTGTTCTGAATGTGTGTCCATCCCACATTATATTTTATGCTTTCAATCAGCAATTATTTAGTAACTATGTTAAACTTTTAATGTGTATTGATTTTGTGCATATCTTCTTTGGTGACCCATCTTTTAATTTATTTCCCTACTTTTCAATGTGGTTTTAGGAATTATGTTGACTTGATTATTTGTGTGTATTTGGAAGAGTAATACTCAAAAGCCAAAAAAAATTATTTTGGGTTTTATGATTAGCTCCCTCAACAGCTGTCCAGAAACCAGTCCTCTTGACTGTGTAGACATCAAGAAGGGCTCTGGATCTCAAAAGGACCAGGACTATCTGCCTTGTGCTTAATGTTGCCCACAAAGATGCTAAGGACCCTAATAGACTGCAGTTGGTGAGCGGACATATTAGGTAGAAAGGAAATGTCATTCTAAGTTATATGAAAATTGGAATTTTACAAAATGTGATCTGGGAAGAGAAGAGTAAATAAAACAAAAATGCAAACCACTGAGGACAGAGGAGGGGATGCACCTGGATGGGACCAGTGGCCATGGCAATGGCATGTCACAGAAAAATGAGGAACTATTCCCTTGGACACCCCAAGGCTACAGGAAATTTGTGTTGCCAGGGCTTATAATGGACTGGAGGTAAATCCGTTCTACATAGTCTTCATCATATAATTCTAGAGCAGCATTCTAAAATAAATCAACCTAAATTAATGAAGCTCCATCAAATTGTGTGAGTGACAGTCTTAAGAGCACATACAGACAGTGCTTTGGCATTTCAGAATAATTTCCAGATGGAATTCTCATTATAGCAGGTACAGAAAAAAGACAGCAAATATTTCAAAATAATGATGAAGTTTCTCCCAAAGCCCATAGCTTCATGCAAGAGTTTCTCAGAGGCTCTGGAAATAGGCCATTTTGGCTGTGTTTGCTGATCTTATTTTCAACTCCAACAACGTTTACTGAAAAACCTACGCTGGCTAGCAAATCAAATCGCTCATGGGCAAAATAGGCAAGGGCAGAGGGAGTAATTTTGTACTTATTAATGCTACAGTCTCCCACTGAAAATACCATATTGCTTGTAGAATGCTTGCCCCCTCAGTAGTCCCAAATTCTTAAACCTGGGGTCTCTAACAAATACTGGGGGCCATCCCAGAGGTTCTTTTAATTGGCCCGAGGCATGGCCTGGGCATCAGGATTTTTTTACAACTTCCATCTTACTGAAATGTACATCTAGGGTTGAGAACCACTGCCTAGAGAGAAGCAAGGTGGGAGAGTAGAGAGAATGTGGAGCTTTGGAGCCCACCACAGCTGCATGGAAACCTTGGCTCTATTCTTCCCGTGGTCCTGGGCACTTTTGTATTAAGGCTTTACTTCTTCCTCTGTGAAATTAGAACAGTTCTTACTTTCAAGTTTACTGTTGGTTTAAATATGGAAAAAGTGCTAGAAAATTAGATACTCTTGACATTCTTTTCCATAGAACTTCCAAAAGTCTCGTACTTTAACTGTGGAATATAGGCTTCTCTATTCATATAGTGATTAAGAACACACATTCTAAGAACACACATTCATATAGTGATTAAGAACTAGTTGGCACTGATCACCAGCTCTGTGATTTGTTAGCTGTAATATCCTGTGTACTTTAATTAGCTCCTGTGAGCCTCAAGTGCTTCATCTATAAAAGTAGAATGACAACATCCATTCCAGTGGGTCTTTGGGGGATTAAATGGATGTATATATGTAAGCACTCAGAGTGGTGCCTTATGGACAGTAAGTACCTGGTAACAGCCCTAATCATTACTTACTTTTTACTCTCAGGGAAATACAATTTGGCACCCCATTCTTACAAAGCGTAACAAAATTTCTGGTCAAATGAGAAGCTCACACAAAGGTATCAGGGTTTGTACCTGAAAGGGTTTTAAACCAGTTTTAATTGTTCAACATCAAAATTATGACAATGAAAAAGGACGATTCATTGCTTACCATCCGTACCTTGAATGATGTATATATCTGAAACTGAGTTTTGAAGGGGTTTAGTTTAATGATCTTGAAAGAGGCTTGAAAGACTAGATTATAGGAAAAAAAAGAACACTTATGATTTGGTGGTGAGAGGTATTAGACATTTATATAGAAATGGTGAATTTACACAAACACCGTTTAGCAAGACATTGGGTATGTGGGTCATTTAGCAATAGAAATAAATGCTCTATCTAGCCTTTTTTGTGGCTTCCACAGGGCCAGTGTAGTTTGAAAAACAGTTTGCTAATTCTACTTATAGCTTCTATTCTTTTATGTAAGGTTTGTAGTCCCAGAAAGCTGATGTCATTTTTTTTCCCCTCATAATGTCACCATTCAAATATGAGGGAATGGTTTGTTTCCCAGGCTCTGGAGCTAGTAAGTGATAGATTTGGGGGAGAGGCTGTTTTGTATGGACTGGCGGAGGGTAAGGTTAAACAGCTGCATTGAACTCAAGGAGTAGAAGAGCATCTTCAACAGTGCTATGCATGAGATATGGACACCTGTTTCCTGTTAGTTTCGAAAAGTATCCATTTCACCTTAGCAGGTGAATCCACTCTAGTTGGTGAGCATCAAAAAGTCCTTTGGCCTGTGCCAAAGTAGGAACACAATCACCAAGCAAATTCAAATACGTATTTACTGATGAATCTGCCCTATTTATAATTTCATGCAGACCCTTGAGGTCAGAAAAGTCAAGGAGTGACTTAAAGTTGTGGATTCCAGTGCCAGAGTAACCTCTTGTGGTTATAGATTAACTCTGTCTTTGAAAGGAAGTGGTGGCTTTAGGAATACAATGCCCCTTGATTATCTAAATAAATCTTGCTTTAATTTTCTCCGAAAAACTGTAATCCAAAAATGGCTAGCAGCTACTACGGGGGTCTGAAACCATTTGGCTGGACATTTAAACTGCCATGGTGGAAAGATAAATGGACAACTCTTCAGAGAAATCAACAATATTCAGTCAGGCTAAACCAATGGACAATAAAAGAATACACACACACACACACAAGCTAAGCTTCCCAAACACTTCTAATCCTTCAAAAACCAAAGATAAAGATAATACTGGGGCCTTTGAGATCCAGGCTTTCTATAGAAGACTGCTGACGTCAGGCAAGAGCCATCAAGGAAATGTTCTACTGAACCATGATCAATGTGACCAGCAAACACACCTTCTTTGCTGAATGGATCTGGCATAGAATGTGAGTCTTGCTGGAGTAATAACAAGCTGACTTTGCAATACAGTTTTAGTTCCATTAAGGAATTAGCCAGTATTTTTGCTTTTTATACATAGTATTAAGTTTTATTTATAAGATTTATAGACATTGATATAACCTTTTATCCCCACTGATATAACACTTTAATTAACCCCACCATGAAAGAGGGCTGTGCCATGGAAATAGTATGAGTTCAATCATCTTGTTCCTGATAGTCTGCTATTTTTATCTATAGTTTGAAAAGCCTTGATTTTCTATTTCTATTTCTGTTTTTTTTTCTAGTTTATTTTTATGTGTCTTGTTCTATGCTCCATGAATCAAGGCAAAGTCACATAAGCCAGATATACGGGTAGGTGAATAATGCTTGGTAAATGCTTGCTTTATGTATTGAATTATAGTAAACACCAACCTACAGTTAAAGAATGCCTGAGTATATGTTCCTCTATGAATATACACATATATGCACAAATAAATTTCATATACTGTCTGTAGGAACACATGCTTACAGAACAACCAAAATAACAAAAACCAATATTCATTATGTGCTTACTGTCTTCAGCATTCAACACAAAGGCACTTTATATGGCATTATTTTAATTCACCCACATAACAATGTATAAATAGGTGCTATTGTAGTGTCTCCATTTTACCTTAAAACGAAACCAAGACCTATGAAGGATAAGTAACTTGCCCTTTATTACAAAGGGGGTGAGTCTCAGAGCCAGGATTTGAACTCAGCTTCTCTGATTCTCTGTGTATACCCCAGGATATGTACAAAATTATTCATTGGTTTATGGGGAGGTAACATTAGAGCTAACATAGGTTTTATTTAAAATATGGGGCACCTGGATGGCCCAGTCGGTTAGCAGCCTACTCTGGATTTCTGCTCAGGTCTGATCTCAGGGTGGTGAGATCAAGCCCTGCATCATCAGGCTCTGCGCTCAGCGGGGAGTCGGAGCCTGCTTGAAATTCCCTCCCTCTCCTTCTGCCCCTCCCCCTTCTTCTGTGCACACTCTGTCTCTAGAATAAATAAATATATATTAAAAAAATAAAATAAAAAATAAAATATGAAAAAATTAGTCTTCTGAGATCAGACGAGATTGGGCACGTTCAGGGTGGGATGGCAAAGGCTTAACGTACAGGCTGATGTCGGAACTTACTGGATGCTGGTATGCATATCAGATACATTACGTAATAAACTGCAAAGGGGGCAGCCTGAGGGGGCAGTGGGAGTCTTAAAACACAGTCTCTTAGAGAGTCTCTGGTGAGAAAGGATTCAAGACAATCCAGTTTGTTTTTTACTTAATAAAAAAAATTCTGTAATAACATTTGAAAGCCTCTTTTCACATAATATGAGGAATACTTCTAATTCGGGCCACAGTTAAAAAACGGCTAAATAATACATGACAATATTGTGACAAACTGAATTGTATACCTTTGAAGATATCTATTAAAACACTGTTGAAGATTTAAAGAAACAAGTATCAAAATGAATTATACAGTGTAGAAAGTTTACTACACAGTTGAAAGTCAGTAGGTTATTTTTAACTCATCTCAGCTTGTGGTTATTTGCTACATACTTTTTTCCTGGTTTCCAAAGTTTATTAAAAATCAAAGAAGAGAAAAACTTTACATGAAAATATGTCAATTTTAGTTTCCATGTATTGCACACTTACACACAGATACACACATACACACACACACACACAAATCAAGATGATATTGTTTAGCTCATCTTGTAGTGTGTGACCGCAGTGGTGGCCAGGCCAATTCACTCGGGTCACCATGACGGGGATGGACCATGGCACCTGTGTCTGTGAACTGAGCTTTAAATTGCACACCCCAGGACACTCGCCCCACGGTGTTTCCTTAATTTAGGGTGACAGTCACCATTGATAATGTGTGGAGATTAGCACAGGCCTATGTATCAGTTTTTATTTCTTGATCAACAGATTCACAATTTAAGTGTCTTTAAATATTTTTTAAATATTTAAATATTTCTTTAAATATTTCCATCACCAGGAACTGCAGACAACAATGGGCTACTCTATTCTGGACAGATTCTCTTTTAATAACCAAATACACAAATATGCAGCTTTCTCCTTCTTGTCGTTAAATATTAAAAGAAAGAGGTGTCAGGAAAGGTAAGTTCTTGGTAGCAAGTGGCATTCTAAACAATTAAAGCAAGGTTTTATGGAGGATTATGTTTAAATAACCAGCAGTGAAGTAGGTACAGTCACAAAGAGTATTTAAAAGGATTCCAAAGAAAAAATAAAAGGTAGCAAGAATCACAAGAAAAACCTGGAACAACCTGTTGTACTAGAAAGCCTGGCTAATGTGTACAAGGGGAGTCACTATACTTTTTTTTTTTTTGTATGTTTGAAATTTCCTAGAATTCAAAAGGTTTAAAATTTAAAAATAAGTGAGAAATAAACTGATTTTTAAAAGTGCCCTGAGTATGAAGAGAAGATATGAAAATGGATATTTAGAAATGTTTCCATGTTATATGGTTTTGCGAAAAAGAGAGTTTATCAGTACAAAATTACCACATGAAAAACATTAAAAACAGAATCTTTCAACCTGCAAGTAAATGTTTCACTAACTTTTGAATGCTTTTGTTAAAAATATAAAAGCACAATACCATCCAGTGAGTTTTCCTTAACAATATATTGACACATATACTACGTGAATCTTAATTAAAAACATTGCATTATTGGCATATGCAGTTGAAAAATGAGTGTCATAATTTACAAAGTCAACCATGCAATTAGCTTCTTCCATTTGGAAATGTGAAATAATTTTGAGGTGTATTTTTCAGCTTTGATCAACATTAAAACTAAGTATTACAAATAAGTATTGCAATAAATTAAACTTAAAACCTGACCACTGAATCAAGGAACCACATAGTTTCAAATCACAATTCTCAACAGTGAAGCGTATTTACTCACGCTGCAATCATTAAATATATATATTTATAATAAGGTAGGGACCCCCATCGCACTCCATATATAAAAAAATAATTCAAAATGTATCAATGACCTAAGCATAAGAGCTAGTTAGAGGAAAACATGGGGATAATTCTTCATGACCTTGGGTTTGGCAACACATTCTTACCTTTGATACCAAAAACACAAGCAATAAAAGAAAAAATGGATAAATTGGACCTCATCAAAATTAAAAACCTTTGTGTATCAAAGGACATTATCATGAAAGTAAAAAGACAACCTATAGAATAGGAAAAGTGTTTGCAAATCACATACCTGACAAGTGTCTAGTATCCAGAATACATAAAGAATTCTTACAACTCAACAACAAGATAAACAACCCAATTAAAAAACAGGCAAAGGACCTGAAGAGATATTTCTCCAAACAGATTTGCAAATGGAAAATAAGCATATGAGAAAATATTCCACATCATTGATCATTAAGGAAATGCAGATCAAAACCACAATGATATGCCACTTCAGACTTAATAGGATGGCTATTAAAAACCAAACAGAACAAAACAGGAAAATAACAAGTGTTGGAGAGGATACAGAGAAATAAAAAGCCTTATAAGCTACTGGTAGGAATGCAAAATGGTGCGGCAGCTATGGAAAATAGTTTGGTAGTTCCTTGCAAGGTTAAACATAGAATTATCATATGACCCAGCAATTGCACTCCTAGGTACACATCTAATAGAAATGAAAACATATATCTCCACAGAAACAAGTACACAAATGTTTACAGCAGCATTATTCATAAGAGCCAAAAGTTGGAAACAACACAAATGTCCATTGGCGAATAAACGGGTAAGCAGATTGTGGTATGTCTATATAGTGGAATATTATTCAGTCATAAAAAGGCATGAAGGTACAGGCCATGACTTGGATGAACTTCAAAAAAATTATGTGAAGTGAAACAAGGAGGACACAAAAGGTCACATATTGTATGATTCCTTTTATAGGAAGGATCTAGAATTGATAAATCCATAGAGGCAGACCCTAGTGGTTTCCAGGAGATGGCGGCAAGGAGAAATTGGGAGTGACTATTAATGAAGGTGGGGTAATGAACTTTTTCTGGGGTAATGACAGTTTTGAAACTAAATAGAGGTGATGGTCATTGCATAACATTGTGAAAGCATGAAATTCCACTGAATTGTACACTTTAAATGGTTAGTGGTATGTTATGTAAATTTCACCTCAATTAAAAAAACACACGTAACAATAGCAGTATAATACAAATAAAGAATATTGTGCAATGTTAAAAGATAAAATAATTTTAAATATTAAATATTTCAGCTTTATCTTCTTTCATTTCTTTTTAAATATATATTCTTTCATATACATGTGTATGTGCTCAAAATTTTTAGAGACTAAGGTAACAATTTAGAAATCTGGATAGTGCTACTCTAGATCCAGGGTAATCTATAACTTGCAGGGTGAATCCATAGACATATTTAGTGTGCATTGGCTGAATAATATTTTAAAATTTGTTTTCCATACTTTTGTGCACGTGATGCATTTTCTAGTCCAACATAATTCCTTCATACCTTAGGGTTTTATATTTTTTGTGATCCAAACATTGTTTCTTTCTCAACAGGGATCAAATAGGTATTTGACTTTTCAACCCTTCAGCCAGGGATTGAATTTATCTGAGATGGTTTTGCATCAACAATTCTTCTGTTCTTAATCAGCATTAAAAATGGAGTAAAAAAAAAGTGCCAGACTTACCCACACAGGGCAGGGAGTAGCCAAGCTGAGGGTCATGGATAAACTGCCGGTCATTAAGTCTTGTCACACAGTATAAGTAGAAACAGTCTAAGCAAATCACGTGGCGGTGGTTGCACTGAAAAACCAGGACAGGGCTCCTGCACAGAAAAAGAAAGACATTTCCTTTAGTACTTCTAAGGGTGGAAAGGCATCAGGTGCTTTAGGGCACTTTGTAATCATGTTGGGTTGCTTAGGGCATGCCCTGTGTAAAGACCTGCACCGCTCATTATTGAGCACATATCCATCAAAGCTACATCTTAAAAATTGGATGCACTTCATTAATTATCTAAAACATTGATTTTCCTAAATTTATATTTTTATATTAACATATTTACCAATCAGCTGTTTAAACCCGAGCTCAGATATAACCTCTTTGTCAGTCTTCTAGAAGCCTCATAATTTGCAATTAACCCACGAATCACCCCATACATTTACATATATTTTTACTGATCCATAATGACATCATAGTATTGGTATGTTTCTCCTCTTACAGACTATGATCTCTTTGAAAGTAGATACTGTGCTTACTTTACATTGATATTCTTGTAGTACCAGGCATTGTAAGGTTTTAAATAAATGTTCCTTGAATTTAATTTTAATGATATATAAAATCTGAACTTCCCTAAAGCCATAAGAAAAACTACTGTTGTACCAAAATAGGTATGTTGAACACTCATATTTCATTGGCAAGCGGAAGAGTAGAATTCCGAAATAAAAATTATCTAGCAGATTCTTTTCTGTAAGATTTTGTCTATTGTGTTACTCCTACCCCTTCCAAATATCCAATTTATTAAATTATTAGAGCTTACTAATAAATTGACATATATAAGTTCTAAAAATTTTATATTCCCTTAAAATGCCTTATAGGAAAAAAAAATCCCCCAAATAACCGTGTATTTTTGCTAGCAAATGAACCACATGATTTTATGACCCAAAAAAAGGAGACAAACTGAATATATTAATTTCACATCAGCCCCAAGGCCACTTTAATAGTAAGAAAATCATTGGAGCTTATCTAGATAAACTTATTCTCTGTATAATGAAACAAAATACAAAATATGTTTTTATTTCATACATGATTCTTAAAAGATAGAAGAGCTCTTTAAAAGCCCTCCCCCAGAAAAAAAAGAAACTGATATTGAACATTAATATTAGTAGAATACAACTGCTTAACAATTAAAAGGTTTTCAAAATTCTGCTTTCCCACTCATTTCAAAGCAGTATCTAATACAAAACAAAACGAAAAAAAAATAACTCAGTATTTTAATGGCATGGGTCTATAGGGTAATGGTCAATTTAAGCTGAGCAAGAGTGTCCCTAAATGTTTTTATGTGCTTGTTTCTCATCTCTGAACCCACCGAAGTCCTTTCAGGGCCATCATTCCCATTTCCAGAGCCTTTTTCAATTAGGCATTGACTGTGTTCTGAACTTTCAACACTTCCCTTCTAATAATGTTCTGCTTGAAGACGATAAAATATAACACTGTCCCATTTCTATCCCAAGTCACACACACACGCACAAGGGCACACGTACCTTATTCACTCTGGGTGACCCTACCAAACTGCCGTATTCTACCTTCTCCTCAGAGCTAAGTTCTGCGAAATATATTCTCCATTCTGGTTTTAGCAACATGGTCGACTAAGCCTTTAGAGATCTCTAATCTGCTATCAACACAGGGAAACACTGGAGAAAATATTAGAACATTTATAAAAATGTTCTTATATGTAAGAAGGTTAAAAAGAAAGCTTAGCAATTACTTTGCAGAAGAAATAAAAAGAAAACTCAGAAAGCCAGAGCAGTCAGCCCATGAACTACTGCCACGGTGTCCCAGAGAGACATGAAGGCACATGGTTGTGCAGCCATTGGCCCAGCAAGCGTGTTCTTTCATGTATGGACAACACTACACGTTTATGGTTTGGCCCTTCAGCTAAAATATGGTCCGGAAGAACCTTAGACCATGGAGACAACCCACAGAACATCAATTATTCTACTCTACTGATGACATCCCTCTATTTAGAACAGATTAGAAAGAAACGGTAATTATGCGAGAGGCCATGGTGTGAGGGTAGCCTATGCAGATCCAGGGGCCCCCACATTAGGAAAGGTTTGAGAGGCCCAATGTTTGGGTCATGGAGGGACGCACTCAACAAAGTAAAGGACACCGTAGTCCATCTGTCCTCCCTCCACTACACACACACACACACACACACACACACACACACACACACACACACACACACACAGATACGGCAGCACAAGGCAATCACAGGCCCTGTGGAAACACAGGCTCTGGTTCCCACAGAGTGAAGCACATCCTCGTGGGGACACAGGAGTCGTCCTACTGAACATTTAGCGGCAGCCTCACCAGTTCACTTCCGCCTCCTTGAACTGAGATCTAGGTGAGAAGGCAAACTGGCCAAGCTGACAGGACTACTTGATCATAATCATCGGGATGGCAAGAGTGGCTGCTGCACACGGGAGCGGGGAGAATTCACATGGCATCTGGCTGGTGCACGGGGACATCTCGTGGCGCTCCCCTCTGGAATTTTAATGCAAATGGACAAGGCAGCAGTGAAGGCAGCATTGAGAAGTGCATGGTGACCAGGACCTGAGAGCCCTTATGATTTACCCGTTGCAGCAGCTAACACCAGTGACCCTTATTATTAAAAAAAAATACTAGACATCAAAAAGGGCTTTAGAGCAAGTTTACCTGGAAAGTGGGTGAAATGAAAAGCAGGTAACAGCAGTTTACCAAAAAGCCAGAAGTAAAGGGCACAGGGCCCAAGAGATAAAAATGTGTTCAGCACTGGAAGTAAGGACAGAGGATCACATAAGTCCCTTGAAGGAGGGCTCCTTCCTAGACACAGGGTACGTAGTGCAACCATGAGAAGCTAGAGTGTCAGTGACAGGAGAAACCACATGCTTGTTTCTACACGTCCGCTTTGGAAAAGAAAGAAACTTAAAAGCCTTGCCGGGCGTTGCAAGTATAGATAAGTCACTCGGGAATTCTCACCATCCATCACTATCCATATGCGGTGAATTTAAATATACACACACAGACTGAGATACGCAGGGATATAAAATAAACATGTAGAAAAAATATGTATGTTGATGATACATAGATATGTTACAGATATAGATGTAGCTAGTATGTGCATATATTCACATAGAATTAGCAGTCTGTTGGATTTCTTGAAACAGTTTTGAGATAAGATTGCTCATCTGTTATTAAGAATATTTAGAGTATTTAGGAGAAAGGCGACGGATAAGCATGATAGCCATAGAAACATTATTGGATTAATCATCTGAATCATCTGAGAAAATGAGTGAGAATTATTTCATGGCTGGAGGGACCACATAATTAACTTCCTAAGCACTAGGTAAGAGGAAGGCAGGAAAAACTAGGATTTATGATCACTACTTTGGGTTGGGTACCTTGCTAGGAGCTTCACAGACGTTATTCCATTGCAGCCTCCTAAAGTAAAGTGCCCCTGCTCTGCCCACGTCCTGTTCCTCACTCTGCCTCCAGCTGACTTCCAGTTCTTTTACTCCTGGGCTCTTACTCCTTGTCACCCATTCTTCAGTATCATACTAGCCTTCATATTCAAATCAAAATTCCAAATTGCCAGGTCCAGTTCAAGACAAGACCTCTAAGGAACTTGCCCTGGAGCTCAATTCCTCACTGGTTTTTCTCCTTTCTTTATCTCCTCCTCCACAGAGTCTATCCTAATGTGCTTCAGATACTGCCCTCACTTCTATTCCGACTGTTTCAGAAATGGCTCTCGTAGCTCTCAGCATCAAATGAAAAGTCTTGAAGCGACAGAGGCAATACTCGATTAACACTTTCATGACCCACGTCTCACCATATTCGGCGGTGAGCACATGACAATTACGTAATCAACAGTCACTGACCACACCAGTGGCTCAAGGAACAAAATGTTCTTATTTCACAATTTCTCTGCTCCCATCCTTATATTTTTTACTCAGTTACTCACTGAGCATCCACTTGGGCTAAAGTAGGCACTTAATAAACACATGTGGAATACAGCAGCATTGTTAAGTGCTGTAAGCATTGGGAAAAACACAACACTGTCGGAGGCCACAGTCTGGGGACACAACATGTGTGTGGAACCGGTATTAAAAGGAGGCCTATGTGGTCATCAAACTCTGGTGCCACAGAAAGTTAGGACAGCACAGAAGTATGCATCAAGGTTAGGGAACCTGAGCTGAATTTAAGGGGATGGAGGATCAACACGGGGTCCCTGGAGACAAATGTGGTTTCTGGGCAGGGCAGGAAACACAGACGTGAGAAAGAATTCTTGGAACAGAAAAGCTATCAGTTCAGCTGCCTGAGACGGTGTATCAGGAAAAGAGAAGAGATGGAAAGGTTCAGGGACAGTTGCAGGGTGATGTGAGGAAACAGGCCTCTAGGTCATGGGATTCACTGAGGCTTCTAAGGATGGGAAGGGAGTGATGTTTTAGGAAGTTTAATTCTGAGGCACATGTGGAGGAGAACAAGCTGGAGGGTGTGAGAACTATTTGGAGGTCATTTTAATAACTCAGGCATGAGTTACTAAGGAAGCAGACTGCGGTGTGCAGGCGGTTCTAGAAATGGACAAGGAGTGATGTTTCTGAGGAAAACCTGCCAGGACTCCTCTTCTCTTGGGTCTTCATTCCTCCCGACTTTCCTCTGTGCCCTTTGCTCAAATTATATATAAATGTTAATTGATCAATCTAGAAGACGGTTTTACCCCAGTGGGCCAGGCTACAGAGCAGTTAATCAAAGGTTAAATAAAGTTCTCAGTCATATGGAAAAGGAATTATAAATGCTGCACTTGACATTACTGAAGAGTTTTCTTATTTTTTAAGATCAACAACTTTTATTATAATTCAGGTATCTCATAGAAACCGTTATGTAGTGAACAGGGTAATATGAAAAGATGTTTTAAAACTGCAGGTTTGAACATGTTGCTCTGGTTCCATCTGGAACAGGCTCTCCTCCATCAGGCACAGCAACTGCCCTTGTCCGAAGCCTTCCCACAGATGCAGCCCTGGGCACACCTGACTCCGCCCACGGGCAGCAAGCCTGGCAGCTCTTCTTGCAGGAGGTACAAGGGCACTCTCTGCATTTGCAGGAGTTGGGGCAGGTGCAGGAGTCAGGGCAGGTGCTTGGGAGCTGGGCAAGTGCAGCAGCTGGGGCAGGTGCAGGAGCTGGGGCAGGTGTGGGAGCTGGGGCAGGTGCGGCAGCCAGGGCAGGTGCTTGGGAGCCAGGGCCAGTGCAGGAGCTGGGGCAGGTGCAGGTGCAGCAGCTGGGGCAGGTGCTTGGGAGCCAGGGTAGGTGCAGGAGCTGGGGCAGGTGCTTGGGAGCCAGGGCAGGTGCTTGGGAGCAGGGGTAGGTGCAGCGGCTGGGGCAGGTGCAGGAGCTGGGGCAGGTGCAGGTGCTTGGGAGCCGGGGT
Source organism: Halichoerus grypus (assembly GCF_964656455.1). NCBI lineage: Eukaryota > Metazoa > Chordata > Mammalia > Carnivora > Phocidae > Halichoerus > Halichoerus grypus. The sequence goes on along the minus strand of NC_135720.1, from coordinate 7,024,175 downwards.
AGGTGCTTGGGAGCTGGGGCAGGTGCAGGAGCAGGGGCAGGTGCAGCACCTGAGAGGCAGGTGCAGCGGCTGGGGCAGGTGCTTTGGAGCCGGGGTAGGTACTTGGGAGCCAGGGCAGGTGCAGGAGCAGGGGCAGGTGCTTGGGAGCTGGGGCAGGTGCTTGGGAGCCGGGGTAGGTGCTTGGGAGCCGGGGCAGGTGCAGAAGCCAGGGCAGGTGCAGGAGCAGGGGCAGGTGCTTGGGAGCTGGGGCAGATGCTTGGGAGCTGGGGCAGGTGCAGAAGCCAGGGCAGGTGCAGGAGCAGGGGCAGGTGCTTGGGAGCTGGGGCAGATGCTTGGGAGCTGGGGCAGGTGCAGAAGCCAGGGCAGGTGCAGGAGCAGGGGCAGGTGCAGCTGCTGGGGCAGGTGCTTGGGAGCCGGGGCAGGTGCAGGAGCAGGGGCAGGTGCTTGGGAGCCAGGGTAGGTGCTTGGGAGCCGGGGCAGGTGCAGGAGCCGGGGCAGGTGCAGGAGCCGGGGCAGGTGCAGCACCTGAGAGGCAGGTGCAGCAGCTGGGGCAGGTGCTTGGGAGCCGGGGTAGGTGCTTGGGAGCTGGGGCAGGTGCAGGAGCAGGGGCAGGTGCTTGGGAGCCGGGGCAGGTGCTTGGGAGCCAGGGCAGGTGCAGGGGCAGGTGCAGCAGCTGGGGCAGGTGCTTGGGAGCCAGGGCAGGTGCAGGAGCAGGGGCAGGTGCTTGGGAGCCAGGGTAGGTGCTTGGGAGCCGGGGCAGGTACAGGAGCAGGGGCAGGTGCAGCAGCCAGGGCAGGTGCTTGGAAGCCGGGGCAGGTGCAGGAGCCGGGGCAGGTGCTTGGGAGCCGGGGCAGGTGCAGGAGCAGGGGCAGGTGCAGCAGCTGGGGCAGGTGCTTGGGAGCCAGGGCAGGTGCAGGAGCAGGGGCACGTGCAGGAGCAGGGGCAGGTGCAGGAGTTGGGGCAGGTGCAGGAGCAGGGGCAGGTGCAGCAGCTGGGGCAGGTGCAGGAGCCGGGGCAGGTGCAGGAGCCGGGGCAGGTGCAGCAGCTGGGGCAGGTGCAGGAGCCGGGGCAGGTGCAGGAGCACGGGCAGGTGCAGCAGCCAGGGCAGGTGCTTGGGAGCCAGGGCAGGTGCAGGAGCAGGGGCAGATGCAGGAGCAGGGGCAGGTGCAGGAGCAGGGGCAGGTGCAGGAGCCAGGGCAGGTGAGCAGTACCGGTGGAGCAGGAGCAGTTGGGTCCCTTTTGGGCTAACGTGAGGACAGAGGTCCAAAGCGGGCAGCACGGGAAGACACAGTGTGGGCGGAAGGCATGTTTTTTGAAGAGTTACATGTAAGCAATGACTTCCCTGCTTTTATTAAAGGAGTTATCCAAAGGCCCTTTGTTCACAGAATATCAGGCATTATTGAAGGAATCTTAGTAAAAAGTATGGCAAACCACTCACATACATCACACAAAGCAGAATATTGTTACACAGTAAGTAGTCCAAACATTTAAACTCTCATAAAATTAGCTCTCTAGTATCTACAAAACAGCATCAATGTTTTCATATTTATCTGATCAAATGTGTAATCTGCTCTCCACCTCATTTGTGTGCACGCGCGTTTTCTCTCTCTCTCTCATTTGCTCTCCCTCACACTCTCTCTCCTTCTCTGCCAAAATCTATTTCTCTGTGTCTCTCTACTTCTTTACCACAGGTATAATCTTCATTTATACCCATTAAGAGGCTGTGGTTCCAACTTCTCAACGGAATGTGACATATATTGAATGCAACGTCCCAGAAATTTTAAGATATGTAAAGATAAGGAAGCAAGTCTAAACTCTAAAGGAAATAAAAATCTAATAAAGTGGGTAGGAAAGGGATACGCATAACTGTAATACAGGGCAGAACATTTTAAATTATGCGAGAGACGTAGGAGATATTGGCAGGCTGTGTGGTAAGCAGCCTCCAGATATTCCCTAGCGATCCCCACCTCCCACATTATGAATGGACTGAGCTGAGTAATCTACAGGGGCCGTGCGGAAATGACAATGAGTGATTTCCAGGGCTAGCTCAGAGAAGACACTGCGGCTTCTCTGTGCTCTTTCCTGGATCACTTGCTCTGAGGAAAGGGACAGCCATGTTGTGAGGACAAGAGGTCTTATGGAGAAGCATCCATGGCAAGGAACTGGGGCCTCTTGACAACAGCCAGCACTGGTCATCAGTCATGTCTGAGGCAGAACCTCCGGTGCAAGACAAGCCCTCAGGCTACTACGGCCCAGGCTGACACCCTGAGTACAATATCATGAGCTACCCTGCGCAGGAACCATCCTGCCAAACTGCCCAAATTCCCGACCTGCTGCAACTGTGAGACATCTGTTTTTGTTTTAGGCCACTAAGTTTTGAGGTCACTTTTTTATGTGGCAATATATAACTAACACAGGCTCAGAGGAGGAAGAAATCACATTCAGACAGCAAATCAGAAAAAAAAATCAGAAAAGAACTCATGCCGGTAGTGGCATTTGAAGGAGGATCAGATGGGACGCCTGGGTGGCTCAGTCGGTTAAGCGTCTGCCTTTGGCTCAAGTCATGATCTCAGGGTCCTGAGATTGAGTCCCACATTGGGCTCCCTGCTCAGCAGAGAGCCTGCTTCTCCCTATGCCTGCCACTCTCTCTGCTTGTGCTCTTTCTCTTTCTCTGAAAAATAAATAAATAAAATCTTTAAAAAGAAGAAATGAAGGAGGATCAGGTTTCCAGGGCATGGAGATAGAAAAAACCTTCCAGGTCAACAGAAGAGACTGGAACTGCAAAACTACAGAGCATGGGAAAATAATGTTGAGTTATCTAGCACAGCTGGTTTCTCCACTCACCCCAATGAAAAGCAAAATTGTATAGAAATATATATTTAGGGATAGCAGAATCATCTGAAATGCAATGAAAAGCAGTGAAAGTTAGAATAAAAATATTAAGTACGAATCGTTGAGGAGATAAAAATAAAATTTGCTCACTGGAGGGAAAAAGTTAGTCCTTGAATTTAGCTAACACTTGACCCTTGAAAACTCACATGTTGTTTTTACAATATTTCATTTGTGCAACAGTAATATAGATGTTATGCCCCAGTTAGCAATCTTTCAAAGCTCTCTCAGTACATGAACAACTCAGTACATGAACAACTATGACTCCTGGGAATTTAATAAAGCATTAGATTAGATAAAAATAATTAGAGGAGGAAAGCTTTGCCATTAAGGAACCTGAATCTATCTTCCTAACAACTGTCACTTTAAATATCTTTTAGTAAGATAAACAATAAATAGATAAATGACTGCAATCTCAGAAACCAAATGCATTTTCATTTAATCTATATCACCTGCTAATTGCTCAAATGCACCACTGACAAAGAAGTACCCAACATGGCACCTGCCCACAGAAATGCTAGAGATAACATTTTAGCCTACGTAAGTCATACGAGTTCATTATTTGAGTTACTCAAGTAAGCAATCCCAATCACTGGAGAAGCCCCTGATCCAAGATGCTAATTGATAGACTCAATGTTTAGAAATTAAAATAAGCTTCAACAGTCGAATGGCCTTCGAAATTCCATCCAGCAGCCAAGTTTAAAATCCTGCAGTAAGTTCCTTTATCCATTAGTCTGCTTGGAATCAGAATCCTATTAAGGCGCTGGCAGACCCCGAACAAGCTCATTTACCACCACTTCCAATTTCTTCTTGCTCCTTCTGCTCATGTTCTCACTACTTTATTCTGTCCACTTTGCTGCACAAAAAGGGGTGACTTAGGCTCTGTGAGCCTGCTTGTCCCAGTCCCAATATTTCAGCATAAACATCACCAAGGTAAAGACTCTTTATTAAAGCCTACATTTTTGAACCATTGTCATCAAGCCATTCTGCTAATTTTCTTGAACAACTGCCACATGCCTGGCACTGTCCTATGGATGTCACATCAAAGCGAATAAGCCACAGCCCTTTGCCTCAGGAGGTCATAGTCCTACAAGGTTGAAGACAAGCAATTATCTCAGAGTGTAGTAAGAACTACCATAGGGATGAGTTTAGAGACCACCTAACGCAATCTTTGGGGACAGTGTAAGGGGTCTCAAGGCAATTCATGTCTCAGTGCATTCGGTCCATATAGAGAGAAGATACTGAACAAACTAAATGGCTTTCCTTGTTTATAAAGACTTTAAATAAAATATTATATAAAATAATACAGTAAATACGTTACAAATAAAATGAGAAGAAGATATATATTCTGTCTCTTTTCCTAATTGACAAAATTGCCTTTTCCTCTTTAACCCTCATTCAGTAATTCTATATCCCATCTGGGCCATTGTTAACTGAATTCAAGAGAACTCTAACCTCAGCATTTGTTCCAAAGTTTGATCCCGCTGACCATGATTGGGCAAACTCTCTTGTCATTAATGCACAGTTTTACTCCTGGAAAACCACCTGGTTTTATGTATCCTGGGGTTATGATACTCACCAAAATATTCTAAATTCTCATATATGCAATACCTGATGATTCCACGGACATATTTTCTGCAGTGGAACTAAGCCTTGACCTCATATGTGTTGTGGGCAACTACTCTGTGCTAGGCATTTTGTTGTGGATACTCAGGCCTTTTTAAAAAAATTTAACAGCTCCCCATCAAGTCAATGGTATCCCCATTGATATGTTAACCTGTTCTATTTATTGTCATATTAGAGAAAAAGGAAATTTCAGGTAGCAGCCACTTTTTCTGTTTCAGACCTATTTATTTTCCATATATACTTACTATTTTTGAGAGCCTACAAAATAGGAGTTATAAAAATAGTTGAGTAAAGATACAGAGTAGCAAAAGTATAGTGCTTTCTACAGCAAATGGATTAGGTCTTCAAGTGTTGGTATAGTCCAAATTCCAAACCCATTAGCATCAGTCTGGAGGAAACCTAAATGGGCACCCACACCATTTCTTCCTCCAACATTCACAACCACCCCCCCCACCCAATTCAATCAGCACACCTCAGCAATGTTATTCTAAAGTAGCTTTCATCATGGTAGGTCTTGGCCAAAATCATGAACCAGTTACCCAGCATCAGTGTATTAAGACCCCGGGTTTTCCTTCTGTTTTTCAGAGCTCTCCATAAGGCTCCTTGCCCCACAGTATGTATCTTCCAAATTGCCATTCCCAAATCCTTCCCAGGTCATTCTCTTCACTGCTTCAGAACTGAACCTCCTTTTCCCTTACGCTCTTGTCCCTCTGTACAAGATTCTTCCTATTTACCTTCATTTTCCTCTTTCAGGAAACTGAGTAAAACTCCAGCTAACACTGATTCCCCAGCTCACTTTCCAATTTCCTGTAATGCTTCTGTTTACAAAGTAGTACTTTTCTATTCAACTGAGTGTGTTAGTACATATCATTCATTATACTGTTGTCTATCTGCTTTATGAGCTCAAATTCAACACATAGTAATTGGGAGGCTACTACGTGCTGCTTCCCTTGCTTGACGTGGGGATGGGTTACGCAGTTCTTGTCCCCAAGGAATTCTGTCTAATGGTGAGATAACGAAGTCTGGGGCACTTTGGGAAAAGCTTAATCCAATGTTGGTCAGGCAGAGAATGTTTCCCAAATGAAACAAAACAAAACAAAACAAAACTAAGACCCAAAAGGCAAGAATGAATTAGCGTAACCAAGAAACTAGAGGGAAGTGAGGAAAACATGGAAAAACACTTAAAATGGCATAAAATTAGGTAAGGTTAGGAAGCCATACCATACATCTCCATTTTATCTCCTCAGCGTGTATCAAAGTTCTGAATTCCTCCAGAAATTAAAAATAAACCTGAAGCATAATGACAGTGCTTCCATAAGCCACATATGCAAGCCCGTATTTTAGGTTTATATAACACTTGAAGTGTAGCTGAATTAGGTTCTATTATTTATAACATTTTGAATCATTAACAATAAAGAGGCAACGCAAAATAGAAATATGAAGCCATGGTTACAAGAAGGAATTAATGGATTATTAATTTCCTCCAGATGGTATCAATCTTTGAAAATAATTACTTGATCTTAGTATAGCTTATATATGATATTTCTAAATATAATTACTGTTGACAGGTTGCATCTAAACATAAACCAGTACATTCTAGAAGTGCTAGATTGTAAACATTACAATAACATTTATTAGAATTAAAAAATAAACTTCTTTTTGAAAAGTTAGGTAAAGTTTTAGAAGGAAAGAGGTCAACCCCTCTTTGTAGTAATTCATTACAATGATTTGGTTTACCGGCAACAATCCCAATTTTTCTTGCTAAGGCATTTATATTAGCAAGCAGATACTGATAAATAATTGTAAATAGTGGGTAAATCATAATGAAATAACTGTTGCATGTAACACAAGAAAATTAAAAATCCCAAGGGGTACCTGGCCCATGGGAGGAAAATGCATTTCATGAAAAATTATCTATCATATTACGCATTCCTATCCATTCAATTCTCAGAATTATATTTATAAAAGGCCAAGTCCTGAATGCTGTATTTGTAAGAGTCCGAGTAGCTCTGAGTGATCGTGTCAGAGCATACCTCTGTTCAGACTGTGTGTACAGCTAGAGAAAGCTGAAACCTGCTCTAACGTACAGACTCTCGGGGTCACGTCGTCTGCGCGGAGCTGGCGTGTCACACAACTAACTAGGCAGCCGTCGGAGAGGCCAGCTGAACACACACCAACTCATGCACATATTCTTTGTTTTGTCTTTTGTGAGCACCAGCGAGAAGCAGACAGATGCCCAGATCACGGCAACAGAATTCTGCTCAGTTGAGAACGATATGAAGGCAGATCTTGTTTAGATAAGAACCCCACTGTGAAATAAATTGTTCTCATGTGTCCCCAAATCTCATGACAGGAAATATTAGTGGGCTAGGAATCAGTCCAGCGGCTGTGACAGTTCAGAGCTATTTAACAGAAGAAATTATTACAAAACAGAGTGGTTTAAAAGGATGTGTCTTTTGCTGCTAGTTCACAGAAACCTCTCAGAGGACTTCTCCTGGTCTTTCATTCATTCTGAAAACGAACGAATGAATGAATGCAACTAGAATGCCAGGTCTTTTATTGCTCTTATCAGAACAACATTAAGAATCAGGTCCTCTGAAGGTCAGTAGCTTGGAAGGAGAAACCTGCCTACAGGATTATAGACATCTGAAAACAGTTCTACAACAAAAATGTCTCAAAATGAGGTACTGTGACATTTCTGAGGTATCATTAGCTGCATTCAGCATTAAAATATTAACATTATCTAAGAATGTGTAGAGTGTAGCTGATAAAATTATCTTCCTAATTTGGTTTTGTTTTATAGATAGCCAGAAAAGCAATCTGGAGCATGCCAGAATACTTCCCTCAAAGTAATAAAAATCAGTGTGATGTAATGATACGAATCCAAAGGAATTCACGTACCAAACCGAGCTAAGGGAATTCATGCAAAGATTCAGTGGTCTGCGCCGCACATCCTAAGATGCTGGAGGCCGGGGGGAGGTTCGGGAGAGCTCTGGGCCGAGAGGTCTGTGCTGGGAGCAGGCTTCAGGAATGCAGCTTTGGTGAAAAGGGTCTGTGGAATGGCAGGCTAGCCCTGGCGATCTCTAAAGACCCTTCGGATACCAAGATTCTGTAGTCTCCAATGTGTGTGATCACATTTCTTCCTCACTGTAAGCCTGCAGAGCTCAAACCTTACTTGGAATTCGGTGCAAAAGACAAGTCCTATTGAGGATTCCAGTTTTACCTCTTGAACCAGGGTGCATGCTGCTTGCCAGGCTAAGAGTCTGAGGATTTCTAGAACCTTTGCTTTCTGGACATGTTGGGAGAGAGGCCCTGAACCAGCATATTGAAAGGAAATCAGAAGACACAGTTCAGTATTAAAAAACAGCAAAACCAAACCAAACCAAAGCAACAAAATTTCTTATATATAACTCTCAACAACTAAAAGCGAATTTAATTTTAAAGCTCCTTTTTCTTTTCTCTCTCTCTCTTTTCTTTTTTTCAGTAAGGTCAGCTGGTGATCGGAGCCAGAGGTCAGGTGCCCTCTGCCGTGCTCTGTGCTCCCATGGACCCTCCCCACCCCGGCCTCCCACCACAGTGTAGAGTCAATCATTTGTTTAATTGTCTATGTTCTCTCTAGACCAGAAGTTAGCGAACTCCAGCTGGGAGCTAAATCTGGCCCATAGCCTGCTTTTGTAAATAAAGTTTTATGGAAACACAGCCCTTTTTACATATTGGCTATGGCTGTTTTCATGTATAAAGGCAGAGCGGGGTGGTTGTAACAGGGACTGAATGGACCACGAAGACTTTCCAGGAAAGGTTTCCTGCTCCAGCTCTTGACTCCATAAACCCAAAGGCTGTCTCTTGGTTTTCTGAGTGCCTGGCCTATGGCTGGTGTTTGATAAATGCTTATGTTCTAAACGGTCCACCAACTGCCTGTTGGGCTGAATGAATGAGTATAAATGAAGAGGGACACAAAGGAAGGCAAACAGGAGGACTGCCAGAGAGCCAGAGATCAACAACTTTTGTAGGTTGAGAGGTGCGCAGTAGGTTGGTGACTGGTTTTGAGCTAAGCCATCGACGCCACTTTTCAAGGCTGCAAACATCATCTCCCTTCATTCAGAACATTTCTTTTGATTAAGCTGATCTGGTGGAGACCAGAGAGGGTACAAAGCTGGCCACTCCCACATGATAGGAAGGAAAAGGGAAATGGACTTTGCTTAGCTCATGAAAAGTGAGAGCAAGACAATAGGATGGAGGCGTGGGAGGGTGCCTGGCGGGCTGCTACATATCGGGTGTCAGGGAAGGCCTGAGGCAAGCACATTTACTACGATGCCCGAATGGCATGTGGTGCACAGACCTCATGCTCTGTGGGAAGGAAGAGCTAGGGAAAACTCCCTTTGGATGGCAGCACCTGGCATGCTTGAAGAATTAAAAGCAAAGTCGATGCGACAGGGACACACTGGGAAGCAAGGGGGCGTGGAACAAGGTGAACTTCAAGTGGATGGGAAGAGCAATGTGAAGTCTTTGTCTAAAGAGTCAGGAATTAGACTCTGAGGCAATAAGAATTCAATACAACATTTTAAGCAACATGACATCATTTATGCTTCAGAAAATCACTCTAACTTTGTATGCATGGACTGTCGTGTAGCAAGAAAGGGAGGGAGCCCTGTGGATGTTGTGAAATACTCCTGGGAGAGAAGATGCTGGTCTGGACCAAGCAGGGGAGCCAGAGAGACATGGACAGGTGGACAATATGTTTGGGACAACAGAGCATTTGCATGTCTCCTACTGAGTTCTTTTCCATTTCTGCTAACATTTGTAGCTTTCTCCACTTTTAGGAAATCTCAAGACCATGCCCCCAAATCCAAGGGACCATTGTTAGAAAATTAACACCTTTCAAATAACTTTATATAAAAAATACAAACTTTCTGGTGGTTTCCATGTAAATTTAACTCAAAATCTTAGCCTGGGGCCTACATTAAAAGATAACAAATCTAATAACCTAAAAACAGTACATTAATACAAATTTAAAACTACGGTGCCATTACTTGTCCAAAGAGTATTTATTGATCTCCTATAAGGGGCCAGATGCTGGGCATGGCGTGGGGCCCAGAACAAGGAGCAAAAGGTGCACTGGAAACCCACCGTGGGCTGTGCCAGGGGTGCCCGAGTCAGGAAGGCTCTGGGAGACAGGATCTTCAAATGGGGTGCAGACCCTGAAGATATCAGACATATTGAGGAAGCAAAACTGACCAGATTCAGAGGTTAATCAACCTGAGGCAGGAGGAAGAGTCAGGCATGATGTCCCAGCTTCTCTTTTCAAACATTTATTGGATGCTTCTAACGGGCTGGGTACCCTGCTAAGTGCTTTCTCTGCATTATTTATTTAATCCACTGAACTATAAAAGCCCTGGGAGGGCAGGGCCCCTTCTGTGTCTTCTCTCCTGTGATCTCACTACCTAACACGGGGCCTCATATGCGAAGGAGTTCAAACATATTTGTTAAAAAGCTGGATGGACATGTCCCGTCCCTGCCATGACGACAAGGACAGTGAGATGTCCTGCCGTGGGGGGTGGGGGGGTGGAGAGCAGGTGAGGGGGCGGGGGCCAAGAGCTGTAAGACCTCTGGGGCCCAGAGCCGGGGAGTGACAGAGTGACTTGCTCTGGCCCCATCCTATTCCTCAACACTGCATGACTCTGGGCTGGCCTGGACATTGGTGACATATGCCGATGAGGGACAAACACAACCAGAGGAGCAGCAGGAAGATTGAGTTCAGTTCTAGATTCGCTGAGTCTGCGACATCCTTGGGATGTCGCGTGAATGCAGGCAGAGATCAGTTCAATATGTGCTCCTTCAACTCTGGAGAAAGCCTAGAGCTGGAAAATGCTCTGGAGACCCATCCACCAAGAGATGATAATTCTTAGCCCTGGGAGCAGCTGAGATCACCCGTGGACAGCATGAAACTAGGAGAGGAGGGGGTCCGGAAGAGCCCCCGGGGAACACTGACACTACAGCGTCATTGCTTGATCAAGTTTTCACTTTACTGAGCTACAGACATGGAACAGTTGGACTTTTGTTCCAGGAACGGATACTTTGTGTTCTGGCAAACACGCCTGCTGAGCAGTGGGCTTCCAGCAACATCCCAGATTCCATGACTTCTAGTCACTCTCAGTTATTAAAATAATCTAACACTGGCCACTGAGCCTTAGACCAGCCCGTCTTGAACTTCCTTCCCAGCTTGCACTCAGCTTTTGCCCCTGTGGGGACCAGAGAGGAGGCTCAGCTGCTCTGGGTGCCACGCACAGTAGGGAAGTTCTGCTCACACAGTAGGGAAAGTCTGCTCACACAGTAGGGAAGGCCTGCTGGGCATGTGCAGATTTGGTCAGCCCAGTTTCTGGGAGACAACGGAATGTCATGGAGGGATTCTCTCCTTCTTGATTCCCGCTGAAATCTGCTTGTGTGCAAGCAAATGTTTGGTTCCAAGTATTAAACAGTACAGAGATGGCATGGAAAGCTCTTTGGAGGAAGAGTCTTATTTCCTAAACAAAACCCAGGGTGGTGCTTTTAAAATCAAAGTTAGATCATCTCCCTCCCCCACTCAATCCCTGAAACAGCTCCCCCTTGCTCAGTCCTCCGATGCTGCCAAACCACCCCTCTGGGGCCCTCACCTCCTTCTCTTCTGCTCACTATGGTCCGGCCCATTGAGCTCTGTGCTATGCCTCAAACATGCCTGGCATTCTTCTGCCTCAGGACCTTTGCACTGGCTCCTCCTTTTGCATGAATGCTTTCCCCCAGATATTCACATGGCTCACATCCTGACCTCCTCCAACTCTTTCTCCAAATGTCTCTTTCCAATAAGCCACTCCCAGACCACCCTACATAAAACTAGTCAATCCCCCACTTTGCGTCCCCGAGCTCCTTATCCTATTTTATTTTTTTCTACCTTCTGCTGTAGATTTGCACTATGATTCCCAATGCTTCATCCTTCCCTGAACCCACACCCTTCGCCAGGTGACTTTGCCCTTCCTCCCACTAGAAGCTGAGTATACTTCCACATCCAACTGACAGTGGGCTGAGCCACATGGTTTTGTTTGGCCAAGAGGATGTGAGTGGATATGATGCAATTAAGCACTTTAGAAGCGCTGTGTGCTCAGGCTTGCCCTCTTGCATTCCTGCCTTTCCCAAGGAGAAGGACTTCCCTGGGGTAGCTACCGATGGAGGATGATGACAGACGGAGCAGACTGGAAACATCTGCTGCCCAAAGCAGAGCTGAGCTAAGCCCGACCACAAGCAGCCAAACCCAGGTGAAGCTTGGAGGGGTGAGGGAGAAATACTACTTATTGTCATGTCTCATTGAGATTCTGTGGTTGTCCATTAGCTCTAGCCGACCCTGCCCTTCTGTACATTTTCATCATTTATTACACATTTTATTTATTGTCTGCATCTTATCACTAGAATGTAAATCTATTAGGTCAGAGATCTTGTCTGCTCACTGCTGTAATCTCAGTGCCTGGTACGTAGCAGGTGCTCCACACAAATGTGTTTACTAAGTGCAGCAAAGGCTCAAGTCAGGTTGCCAGTCACCCACCCTAAATAGTAGGGCTTTGTCCCAGTCCATTTCACTAAAAGGCAGGAAGGAAAGCTGCACCCGAGAGAGGAGTGGGTGTGGCCCACGGGCAGAAGTCAGGGGCGGGCCTGGTGAAAAGTCCGTGCCATGCTTCAGAAGTGACGCACCTCCCCTGGGACCCACCACTGCTCTGCGGGAAACCACCAACAGGACCTGGAATTGGGGGGGATGGATACTTTAGGGAGTTCGAGTTCAACAAAGTAGTTACTGGTTGAGCAATGCAGAGGTTCAGGAAGAATAATGGGGTGGGGGGGCCTCTGAGTACCTGCCCCTTTCCCAGTAGATGGAGCCACCTAAGGGCTTGTCAGGAGACCCCAGAAGAGCCTGCGTACCTGGGCAGAGGAGCTAGCAAACTTGACCTGTGACTGTCTGGTGACGGTCTGGTGACCGTGCCATGCATGTGCTGCCGGGTGTTGTCAGGTTTCAGCACGGACCCTCTGGGGTGACTCTGTGGACATGCCCCTTTGACAGGCTGGTGGCCTCCTGTCCTAGAAGTGCAAGGACACTGAAATATGCCTCTCTGCCATGTGTCTCTGAGCCCTTTTCTGTCCCCTTCCCTCCCCCCATTGGTGAGGTTGGACCCACAAGGAGAAGGAGAAAGCAGATAGTTGCAAGGGCTGAGCAAATCCTGTTGGGTTGCAGAGATTTGGGGATGAGGTTGACAATTTACAGAAAATAACTTGTATGTCTATTTCAACAGCACTTAGCTACAGTTCTTGTGAATGCACTCTTGGGTCTGGACCCTGCCCAAGTACCGCACTGGGTTTTGGAGTTTTGCAACCACAACAAAACCATTGCATAAAGTTTCAAGCATCTTCCATCACTTGGGAGGAAATTTCTAGATTCTATTTCCCCCAAACAATTGTTGCTTCTTTGGTCTTCTATAGCAGAAGGGCCAGATCCATTACTCAACCTTCAAAGCCTGACATTTTCCACATGTGTAAACAGGCCTTCATGAATTCTTACTTTTGCAGGTAAGAAAGGTAGGCTATTAATTGAGGTTAATAACTTGTCAAAGGTGACACAGTGGTTTGGCATCAATCCAACTATCAGTTTCAGCTCACAGATTGTGAGAATCTAGGTTATCCTATTGCCCGCTTAACCACATTTCCACTTGCCGCCCACTACAAAAGAATATAAATTGAGGAAATTTCACAGTGGAAAGCAGCTATATACAGTCATGAATTTTCTGCCTGGGTTACTGAAGAAGCAATGTGTCTCACTACACAGCTGGTATGTTAAAATCATCTTCCCTAGAAGATAAATCCCCTCCCTTGTGGCAACCTTGTCTTAACATTCACCCTATGTTTATTTCAGTATCGGATGATAGAAGAAATGCCTTTTGCAATATCCATCCTCACAGACCTTGCAGCTTGATCAGATCCAGCATCGTTCTTCTGCACGGCCTCCTGGGGGTGTCCTCCCATGGCCTCCCCCATGTACCTAGGCACATGCCCAGAGGTTCCTGTCTGTGCGCTCATGTTCCGATGGCTGGATCCCTCCTCTGCATGTCTTGTTGCTCTACTGAGTCTGGTCTAGGGCTCGCTTGCCACGGCCCCCCCGATGGCAGCCAGGCACCCTGAGCCCCTCCCTATGGGTCATTTCTAACGCTTCTCTTCTCCAGCCCCATTCCCTCTACAATGAGGCAAGACTCCTACCATTTTCCAGAACACAGGAAAGAATATCACTGGATGTGTCTAAAGGTCCTTTATTTGAGAAGCAGCAGCTATTACATGAAGAAGGGGTGTCCCTGTATTTTATTTCACCTGAAATAGACACTGATTTCTCTCATATTTGCCCCTGAGCGCACATGCACCGGGACACTGAATGAGCAAGGCCTGCTTTGGTCTGTGATACTTCTGCTCGTTGGCAACTCTACTTGTCTTGTTCGACCAAGACAAAGGTTCTGCTTGTCTTAAGGGTAGAAGAGTTCTACCCCCACAGCAGCTGTAATCTCAAGCTATAATCCTTTCCTGGATGAACTGGTACCCAGAAGCAGATCAAAAGATAAATTCAATAATAAATATTGGAGATTTCCATTTTTGTTTGCTTCTAAAGCAAGGAATAGAGGGATAAAGAGTGGCCTGGTCACCCAGGCTGCGGACACCAGTGCCCATGTGCCCAGGCAACGTGATTGGCCCGAGGCCCTCCTCGTGGAGTGGGGGCAGCCTGCCCCGTGTGCAGCAGCGGACCCCCAGGCAGCCCTTGACCACTGAGCTGGTGAGCCCGGATCCATGTTTGTCACAACACTCAAAGTCTTGGCTTCTCTGACACAGAAGACACACAGTATACCACCTTTTCACCCAAAAGGACCTATGCCATTGCTCCTCCCCCAAACCTATGCTGACACTAAACCTTTTCCGGTCAATTTTCTTTCTACAACACCAGAGAGCCCATGCTACCTGTGACCATCTGCTGGACAGCGAGTATGTCACTGACCCAGGATGCTCTCCACACTCCTCCTTCTTCTGGAGGACAAAGGGCTCCGCACAGGATGCAAGAAAATTGGAAGGTATCATGGGAGGCCAAGGAGAATTTTATAGAAAAATAGGAAACAGGGACGCCTGGGTGGCTTAGTTGCTTAAGCGTCTGCCTTCGGCTCAGGTCATGATCCCAGGGTCCTGGGATGGAGCCCTACACCGGGCTCCCTGCTCAGTGGGGAGCCTGCTTCTCCCCCTGCTTGTGCTCTCTCTCTGTCTCTCTCTCTGACAAATAAATAAATAAAATCTTAAAAAAAAAAAAAGGAAACATAGACCCTTTCTTCAAGAGATCATAATCGAGCTTGAAAGATACTTGCTATTGAACTAGAGAGAGACTCACACAGGATCAAAGGAGAATATTTGAACATTTTCACAAACAGTGAAAAAATCTCTGGAACACAGTCTGTAGAGGAGCGTAGCCAGTTTCCACTGTAGCCTCGTCTGAGTGTAGTGAGGGTGGTAGTTACAGATTTCCAAGGTGGTCTTCTTCAGTAGTTTCACTTGCCTTATACATGTTGTTTAAACATTAAAAATAATCTAATCTTTAGCAGAATTAAAGGGTACTAATAATTATCTCATGTTTTTCTCAGTACAATTTCATGAGGATTATGTTCAATGAATCACATGGCCCAATGAGAACATGAAAACAAGGTACGTTCCATGTTACCGTGAATTCTTAAGTTACCAAACCGCTTTGCAGAGATCTCAGGAAAGGGCGATGGGGACGACAGGTGCACCACAACCACTGGGGAAGCGTGCGGGACTGGGGGCCGCACTCATGGGTGCACCCGCATACACACACACTACCGTGCTAGGGCTGCCATAACGAAGTACCTCAAACAGGGGAGTGTAAACCAACATATTTGTTGTCTCGTGGCTCTGGAGGTGAAAATCCAAAATCCAGGGACCTACAGGGCCATATGTCCCCTGAGGGTGCTTCCTTGCCTCCTCCTAGCTTTTGGTGTTGCCAGAAATCCTTGGTGTTCCTTGGTTGGCAGATGCATCCCTCCACTTTGGCTCTGCCTTCATATTGTCTTCCCTCTGTGCGTGTCTGCCTCTGTCTCTCCTCTGCTTCTAAGGACCCCAGTCACGCTGGATTAAGGGCCCATCTTACTCCGGTAGGACCACCTTACAACTCAACTAACTCAACTACATCCTTCAAAGACTCTATTTCTAAATAAGGTCACACTCACAAGTACTGGGGGTTAGGACTTCAACGTATCTTTTTGGGAACATAATTCAACCCCAAGCTATATAAACACACAGATACACACAGAGTTATAACTTTGATTTGGCTTTTAATTAGCTGTGCTGAGTGTGACATGTCATTTAAATTATCTGGCTGATTTCTCATGTTTTATGATCTTGGATTTTCTGGGACCATAAATATATTCATTTCTAAGATACAGAAGAGGGCATAACTACCTTTTGCCATCAGATAGCAAGAGGGATAGGATATGTGATGGGAAAAGGAGGATGATTAATATTTTCTTTAGAGACCCTATGTTTTAGTTGTTTAAATTAACACATAATACTCTAAGGTTTAGATTTTAAATTTTAAAATATAATTTTTACTTTGCAGAGGACATCACTGGGTCAACTGACAAAACTGAAAGGCAGCTGGTACCCTAAGCAGAAGCATGTTCAGTTTACTTACGTGAATGACAGTACTGTCTTCCTGGAAGAGAAAACAAATGACTTAACACTGTTTATCAGTAAAGGGCCATGATGTTCACAACTTCCTCTCAAACACTTCAGAAAATCATGATGAATAAACAAATGTGTGTGTGTGTGTGTGTGTGTGTTCAGAGAGAAAAAGCAGACAGGAAGAAACGTGAAATGTTAACAATAGGTGAACCTTGTTAAAGAGTAGAAGGTTTTTCTTAATATTATTTTTGCATCTTTTCTGGAAATTTGAAATTATTTCCACATAGGAAGATTAAAATACATTTTAAAAAATTCTATTAAGATAGATAAATATAATTAATAAACAATAGAATGTATTGTCCAATTTTCAAACCATGTTAACCTATTCTGGGGGGAGGACTTCAAAAAGGTGTCCTAAACAGAAGACAAAGGAAAAGAATTAAACTTCGTTTACTCCATTATCAAGGTGACTATGAAGACCGTATTCATGTAACTTGAAAAGTTCCAAGTACTACCTGGGTCGAAAGTATTCTTCTAGTTACAAATACCGTATTGGGCATGCCCCTTCCCATTTTGACAATCCTCACGGTAGTAAGAGGAACCAGAAATGACTCAGAAATTCCAGATGCCAAAGAAGCACAACGCCAAGGAAGGGTCAGGTAGCTGATCACAAGGGACGGTAGTAAGATAAATTCTGGACTCGTGTTTATCGCGATGATGAATCTGAAGTACAACGCCAAAGAGTCAGATAAAAATGTAAGAATAGAACTTGAGGGAGGAACTGGGTTGAGATATATAGATTTTGGAATCACTGATGCCATCTGTGCTCTGGAAATAAAGTGACAAAAAACAGACCAGATACCCCAGTTGCTTATCAGCTCATGGCCCTGAGTAGCAAAGTTTCTTCTTAAAGAAAATATTGACTTTTCAGATTTAACATTATTTAACATGTAATAGTCTTGTTATTCATTTATCAGTTTTTGAAACTAAAAACACAGATCATTCTATATTGATAATATATACGTTTGGCCTTGATAAATGCACTTAGGGCATCATTCACACTGGAAAAATATAGAAGACATGTAATATTTCATCAGTAGAACACAGGAATATAGGTGGATGAAGGTCACCAGCTGGGACTCCACATTTCAGTATGTTAAACCAACTTCAAATAATTAAACAGTCAATCAAAATGAATGAGTCTGTTTCTATTCTAAAGTAGTACGAATGTCTCCAATATCTTAGGAAACTATTAAAAACAGTGTTGAACAATAAACTTAAGGAACGTGTTTAATAAAACATAATAATACTAAACTTAAAAAATATGTATATGTATACATACACATTGTTATGGGCTAGATTATATGCCTCCAAATTCATATGTTGAAGTCCTGAGCCTCCCCCCCAACCCCATAACTCAGCATGTGACTGTGTTTGGAAACAGAGACTTTAAAGAAGTAATTAAGGTCAATGAGTTGGATGCATAGGCCCTAAGGCAATCTGCTGGGTGTCCTTAAAAGAAGGGGAAATTAAGACACAGACACACACAGTGGGAAGACCATGTGAGGACACAGGGAGAAGGCAGCTGTCTACAGGCCACGAAGAAAGAGCTCAGAAGAAGCCGACCCTGCAACACATTGAATTTGGATTTCTAGCCTCCAGACCTAGAGGAAATACATTTCTGTGGTTTAAGCCATCCAATCTGGTATTTTGTTTGGCGGCCCTAGCAGACTAATATGGATATGTATTTAATTTTTGTCTAAGAATAAGAACAGCTCTTGAATGCATTATGAGAGACTGGAATTCTAGACTTACAATAAAGTAAGTTCAGAGGTAAGTGGAGGTGTCAGATGATGTCTAAGATGTTATTATTTACATACGTGTACAATTTTTTTTCCTGAAATAGAAAGTGTTATACATTTGTTGCGAAGCTGACTTTCCCAGCTGCTAATTGGCTAGGAATAAATTACCACCCGTGTAACAGTTATTCACATTAAAATACATATTCTAAGGGATGCCTGGGTAGCTCAGTAGGTTAAGCATCTGCCTTCAGCTCAGGTCATGATCCCAGAGTCCTGGGATCAAGCCTCATAATGAGCAGGCAGTCGGCTTCTCCCTCTGCCCCTCCCCCCTGTTTATACACTCTTTCTCTCAAATAAATAAATAAAATCTTTTAAAAAATAAAATACATACACTAAAATGGATTATTTGCAATGTTCATCTACTCACTTCTTAATTCTTTGGGTAATACTTTTAAAGCATATAATACATTCCCTATACTAGGCATTGTAAAGTCAAAGAATAAAATGTAATCATTACCCTTAAGACTCTAATTCTAACTAACATGATATGTGCTATAGTAGAGAAACAAATATAGCTAAATCAGTGTCTAACTTTACTCAGGGGAATTGAGGAAGGCTTCCCGGATGAGGTACATTTGAACTAGGTCTTTACGGATGAGGAGGAGTCTCCCTCATAAGGTAGAGGGAGAAAGGGTACTCCTGGCAGAGGTAGAGCAGCTACTAAAATGGTAATTCTCCTCAAACTGA
Organism: Halichoerus grypus; assembly: GCF_964656455.1. Lineage (NCBI taxonomy): Eukaryota > Metazoa > Chordata > Mammalia > Carnivora > Phocidae > Halichoerus > Halichoerus grypus. The sequence continues at coordinate 7,005,375 of NC_135720.1, read as the reverse complement.
TCTATAGATTCAAAACAGTCTTTTCTGAAATATTAGCAAATTTTGTAGAAATTTAAAAACAAATTTTAAAATTTATATGGAAAAAAATGACCAAAGTAGCCAAAAAAAATTCTGAAAAGAACAAAGCGGAGGACGTATACTTCCTGATTTGACTTACCATAACCCAGAGCACAGTATAACAAACTCTAAATAAGGCCAAACTACGGCTTAGGAAGAAAGCTTCACTGAGATTTTAAAAAACATTTCCAAGTAATAATTGTACTTTAATTGCTCAAAAATCTTGTATAAGTTCTTCTAGTTAACCTGGCAAAATGAAACAAAGTTTTAGATATCACATAAAGCTACGGTAATCAAGATAGTTTGGCACTGGAGAAAGGATAGATAAATAGATCAGTGGAACAGAACAGAATTCAGCAAAGGTGCCAGTGTAATTCCATGGAGAAAGATAGCTGTTTTCACACGTGGTGCATGGGCAACTGGACAAACACATGCAACCATCACAATAACAACAAAACTGTATCCTGAACATCACACCAAACAGAAATTAACAAGGGATGGATCAAAGACCTAAATGAAAGTGCTAACACTATAAACTTTTAGAAGGAAAGAAGGAGAAACTTCTCTGTGACCTTGGGTGAGGCAAAGATTTCTGGATAAGACACACAAAAATGAACAATGAAAGTAAAATAAAAAACTGGACATCAAAATTAAAATTAAAGTGGTATCAAAAGGCATCCTTAAAAAAATGAAAGGGCAAGTAACAGACTGGGAGAAGAAATATGCAAATCATCTACCTGCTAAAGGACTTCTGTTGGGAATATATATATATACATATATGTGTATATATGTGTGTATACATATATAAAAAACCTCTTACAACTCAATATTAAGAAAACAAATGACTCAATAAAAAACAGACAAAAGATTTAACTAGAAGCTACAGTAAAGAAGATATACATGTGAAAAGATGTTAACATCATTTGACATTAGGGAAGTGCAGATTAAAATAACATAAGAGGGGTGCCTGGGTGGCTCAGTTGGTGAAGCGTCTGCCTTCGGCTCAGGTCATGATCTCAGGGTCCTGGGATTGAGCCCTGCATTGGGCTTCCTGGTCAGTGGGGAGCCTGCTTCTCCCTCTCCCTCTGCCTAACTCTCTGCCTGCTTGTGTGTTTTCTCTGTCTAATGAATAAGTAAAATATTTAAATAAATTAAAAAACATAAAAAAAATAACACTACACACTTCCTAAAAGGGCTAAAATTACAAAGACTGACAATACCAAGTGTTGCCAAAAATGTGGAGAAACTGAAACCCTCAAATATTATTGTAGGGATTTGAAATGGTATACCTACTTTGAAAACAGTCTGGTAGCTTCTTGAAAGTGTGAGCTACCACACAGTGAGACCTGTCTGCCCTTCCGTCTCTACTTGAGAGAACTGAAACCGTGTGTTTACATCGTTTACACAAATGCTCATAGCGGCATTATTTATAATAGCCAAAAATGATTAAAGGATTACGACTTAATCTGAACAAAACATAAAGCCAAAGGAACATTTTAGGCAGGAAGTACCAAAATCCATTTTATTTCTCAGAAAGAGAAATCACATGTGGAGCATGGACCCAAGCAGATGAGAGACCAGTAGGAGGGAGACTAGATGCAAAACCTTGTGGATGGATTACATTTTAATTTATATGGAGACAGTTTCATAATATGATTTTTTCCCCCCTAAAGCACATGCTTAGCTGTAGATGGAAACATAGTGGAAAGGATATGAACTTTTCCTCATGATTTTGAATCTGAAGTGTGTGCCTGAGCGAGTTACACTCTCCCTTTCCTCAATCTCTGGTCTCAGCTTCCTCATCCATCAGATGAGAATAATGTCCCCAGCTGCACAGGGTTGTGGAAAGGCAGCAGGATAATCCATGGGAAGCTTCTAGCGGATTGTACCTAGATGGTACTCATGGCTGCTGAGTTTCCTTCTCCTCTCCTACCTCTCTTATTGAAGGGGAAAAAATACCTATGTGACCTACTATAATCTGCAAAGTAAATTCATATACTTGTGCAGGATATGCATTTGAAGATCACAGTGGATATATTCTCTTTGCCCCCATGGTCCCCACCAATATCACCTCAGCATAATGATGCTTGCCCATCTAGGAGTGCTCTGTGACCAGTAAGTCAAATGCTCAGGACTTGGGGCTCCCCTCCTCTCTGGCTGCCAGCTACCTGCTAGCTTTGAACATCTTTTCTGAAAGTGGCTTCATCCCTCCGTAACTGTAGGTCCTGCTGGCCATCCTTTCTCCCTCCACCACCACTCACAGGGCTTCGGCAAAGCTGACTACTTCTCCCTGCACTGGGGGCCTCCCCATTCCTGCCCACGGCTCTGCAAATGCATCTCTTCATTAAGCTGTCCACAGTTATTTGCGCTGATTCTGTTTCCTGCTCAGGCCTGAATTAAAAGAGTCTCAAACAGATAAAATGGACAGTGGGAGAGCAGATATATCCAGCTAGAAGAGGATCCTTTTATCTCATGTTTCAAAGCTTGCTGACAGAAAGTGAGAGCCTACATTTAAGGCGCAAGAACTGCCTGTCTTCAGGGGCAATAAGCAAGGCTGGCTCCTCTTATTACCATCATTCTCCTATGAATGAATTCATCTATGTCACTTTCCACCCCTGTTACAGTCTCTTTCACAGAGACACAAACATTCACGTCCAGACCAATACAACTGTGCTGCTAGAGGCTTTCCTCTTGGAAGGCAAGTAGGCTACGACCTAATAGGTCTCTAGAAAACACACACCATTTCTTATCTGAAACTGACATCGTGTAGGGGTCCACGAGGTGCTTTTGTGAAAATGAAAAAAAAATCTCTTTAGGTGGATGCAACCACTTCCCAGGGCACTAAGTTTAGTGGACGGAGTGTGAGCTGGGTTTCCAGCCCCAATTTCTCTTCAAAGCTAGGACTTGGTAACTGTGAGTGGCAGCCCTTACTCCGTGTGATTCTCAGGCACTCACACGGACTCTTTGGACGCCAATTTTCTTATGTATAAAAGGGAATAATAATACACATTTTCTATCTAGTTTTATACAACCAGAGGTATTATACTCTGAATTAAAAGTACTATACGTTTATCTAATAATGTCAACTTGAGTCTCCTGTACAAAGAAAAGTTACCATTCTTTTATGGACTGATGACAGGTTATTTAACAGATGACTTTACTTCCTGGTGATTAAATTATCAGCTCTTAGTATCCAATTAATTACTTAGTCAACTTCCAAAACTTCCTTCTCAGAATTCCACTTTTGGCCAAGACAGATTAACAAGCAATGGATTTATCTTCCTACTTAAAACAACCAGATAATCTGGACAAAATATTTGAAACAATGGTTTTCAAGACACTGGACATCAGGCAATAAAGGAGAATATTTCACCGGAGGCCGGAAATGAATGAGGTAAGTCCTATGTCTGCCTCAGCTCTCTGTTGTAAGGGAGTTTCCAGGCCCTGCATCAGGGCTGGAGAACCGACAAAAGCCCAGTAGACTTGGAGACTCAGACAAATTTAAGCCTCTTGGGGGGACAAGGCAGCAAGAGTTTTGGGGACTGAAAAGGAGAGGAGGGGGCTGTCCATCAGACAACTGCATGGGGCCTTCTGCTCAAGCATCCAGCTGCTCATGCAAACATAAAACTGTGTAACCACCTGGCAAGATGGCTTGGTGGTTTCTTCAACACGTTCCTAACATGAGACCCGCTACTGCTCTTCTAAACATCGTACCGATTGAAGGAAAGCACGTGTTCACACAGAAGCTTGTATGTGAAAACTCGTAGCAGCCTTATTTGTAATAGCCCAAGGCTGGAGACAACCAAAGGTTCTTCAGCTGGTGCATGGAGAAGCAAACTGGGATATCCACACAATGCTTGACTCCTTAGCAATAAAAAGGAACAGACGAAGGATCTGTGCAACAACATGGGCGGATCTCAAAATAATTATGCTGAGTGAAAGAAGCCAAACAAAGCTTACACTGTATGGTTTCATTTGTAAAAGATTCTAAATGATGGAAACAATCTACCATAGCACAGAGAAAGTCAGTAGTTTACCAGGGATAGGAAGTGAGGACAGAGAGGGGCGGGAGGGAGAAAATACGAAGAAACACAAGCAATGTTTTGGGGATGATGGAGATGTTCCTGATCTTGATTTTGCTGGTGGTTTTGCAAGTGTGTACCTGTGTCCTGACTAATCAAACTGCACACTTTCAATATGTGTGTTTTACTCTATGTCGATTTTACCTCAATGAAAAATTTAATGAGCAGAAAAGAGAATTAAAAATGAAATGCTTTCTTCAACAAAAGATTTTTCAGACATGACTACCTTCTCATAATCTAGTTGGAGGGAAGCAGCAACTAGAATCTGTTCTGCACATGACTGCTTTCTTAATCCCATTGTTGTTACTGAGCAATATATAAAAGAATTGTCACTATGCTTCATTTGAAAGCATGCTCCATTTGAGATGTCCCGAATGGCAACAGGGTTTTTCACAAAGAAAAGAGAACTGTGATAATCTGGTGTATGATTTGATTCCTGTGCTCCCAAATGGGACACACAGATCAGTTCTCCCTGCAAAAGGAAACTAAAGAAATAAGGTAAGGTTTTGCTTTGGGCTTTAATTACTTTATATATATAAATACACACACATGCTACATGCATATGTATGTATATATATGTGTGTGTGTGTGTGTATCTATCTATCTATCTATCTATCCATCTACCTACCTACCTACCTATCCATCTAGTATTCTCTTTGACATTGTAATTTCTGCTTTCATTTTCCCAGGAAAGAGACTGGACCATAGGAATTGATCAATTCCACTTTTTGGAAATGTGTTCCCAGTGAATTGGAAGCTAATTAATCTGGAATCACGTAAAAAACACTCCTGACACCCCCCACCCCACTACCACTTCTGAAGGAAATAAATAGATCAATCAATCAATGTGTTTTGTTCATTCATGGACTTCCAATAAATTCTGGGTACCAATACTGCTCAATTTTAAGAGGCTCTGAGTGGTGGTAGTCTTGAGTCTCACTGCTAGAGCTAAGTGGTCCCTTCCATTAATGGAATAAGCAGGGCAATATGTGCTTCCCAATGTCCAGTAACAGGGCTTGAGACCTGGTATATGGTTTTCACCAGTGACTAGTGACAAAGAAGTTTATTCTAATTAAAAGAAACGTCTTTATTTGGAGACCATATATTTCCTATTTGGCATGTTAAAATGCCTTCCTTTTATTAGATGATACTGAGAGTAGACACTTTTGGTATTGTGTTTTTAAATATTTTCATCTATAAAATAAAATACTGTGATTCTATATCACTCTATTGTTCCTTTCTCTTCTTCTTCTTTTTTTTAAAGATTTTATTTATTTATTTGACACAGAGAGAGAAAGCACAAGTAGGCAGAGCAGCAGGCAGAGAGAGACAGACAAGCAGGTTCTCCACCGAGCAGGGAGCTGGACGCGGGGCTCGATCCCAGGACCCGGGGATCATGACCTGAGCTGAAGGCAGCCGCTCAACCGACTGAGCCACCCAGGCGCCCCTTCTTTTTTTTTAATATATTAATTGGTTAATAAAAGTCCAAAGTCCTGGCTTTGTCAAGAGTTTTCAGGGCATATAAAAAATTTATGAACATTTTGATTTTGGTTTACATAGGCTTAATTATAACAAACACAAAAGTTTAAACATAATCACACATGGTCACAAGTGACAATGCTGTATCTATAGGGTAAGAAATCTCATCTTTAATTTCCTCAATGCAATCTCCAGAAATAGCTTGAGCCACCAAACTTTCAAGAAAACAAACAAACAAACAAACAAACAAACAAGGAATCAAGCAAATCAGCTCACACTGTTGCTTTAAGGAGAACACTGAACACCTGGGGATGTGGAGCTCTGATAAGCTAACTAATATTCCCTTGAACGTCTCCTGGAGAAGAGGCTGTGTGAATAGGGCCCAGCCCTGGTGACCCAGAAGGCTGAATTTAGACCATAACACAGACATACACTTTTATTAGTGTGACTGCATCCAGCCGCAGAGGAGTATCGGGTGTGGATGATGAACAGGGTGAAAAGAGGGAAATGAACAACTGTCCGGTGGTATTCCTGAACCCTCCTGAGAGACCAGGTCTGGGGTACCATAAAAAAAGGGTCAGCAGATGGAAGCCTAGGGATCATATTTTGATTGGAAGGTCCTTCTGAGGCTTAGGTCAGAGAAAGTACAATACTGGGGTCATGCTGACAGAAGTCAAGCAAAGTGAGGAAGACTGGGTATCCTATTCACTCTGAAGCCGAATTTAGCAAGTGGGGCAGTTAACTGACAGCAAGGAAAGCCATTTCCAGAGAAGGCACTAACATTGCAGCAGTGGGATGATAGTTCCCTCAAATAATGGGAAGGCAGTTGACTTCCACAAGTAGGGGCTTGGAACTGAGCACGCTTCTTTCTGCACACTCCATGGGGTCGCAAACCACTGGAGAAGACCGGTAATTAATGGTGGGGGGTGCTGTGCTTGGCGAGGTCCTGCAGTTCTATAGGCAGGAACTGAGAGTCAACAAAAGTCAGGTGTACAGGTTACATGGTCTTGTCTCACCCTCTGGTCGGGCATGGAGACAGTTAATGCAGAGCATCTAACTCTATAAATGCTTCAGAACCCGCAATTTACTGGGGTTATGTTCTTGAAAAGGTACATTTCACTCAGATATTATAATCCAAACTAGGTACCAAGCAAACAATACCATAAATGGAGATTTCATTTTTCATAGAGTCCTTGATTATCTACTCAGACCATAAAAAAATAAAGGGGATAAAGACAGTGTAGGAAGACAAATGTAATGCACTTGAAAAATAACAGCAAATAAATGCATAAAAGGAATGAGACAGATTTATGTTAAAATTTCTTACAAATATTTCTTGTATCCTAATAGGTGCTACCTCTGATAAAACTCCCAAGTTAAATATTAATAATATTAACATTAATAATATTAATTAAATACAAATAAAATAAATTTAGTTTTATAAAAATACATGCTCAGCTTATAATAACAGAAATTCAACTCTACTCTGAGGATGTCAGTATGACAGAGCTTTAAAAATGCATTTGTTCTGAACTTAAATGCCACCTTTCTGAGATTAAGGCACATCATACTTTAAAATGAATTTCAAAGAAAAGATAAATTTATTTTATTTACCACTGACATCAAATCACCAAGCACATACACAGACATATGGCATGTGAGCAGAAAATATTTTTTCAAATAAAAAACATAAATGATTTATCAAAAACTGCCAATGTAAATAGTAAAAAATGCTATTTACAGCCACAGAAATAGAACAATGACATAAACACAGCTTTCCCAGTAAATACTCAAAACCACTTAACCTCATTATTAACAGTAATTTAAACGTATTAAACAATAAGATATTATTTTGCCTATCAAATTTACAAGCTTTTTTATTCAATGGTGGTTAGTTTTGGTAAGATGGGCTTCTCACACTGCTGGTGGGAGGGTTAACTGGAGAAATCTTTAGAAAGACAAATGAGTATTATGGTCTGTATCACAAGTTGTTGTTGTTGTTTAAGATTTATTCAGTTATTTTAAAGACAGAGAGAGAGCATGAGTGGGAGGGGAAAAGGTAGAGGGAGACAGGATCTCAAGCAGACTCTACACCAAGCATGGAGCTCGATGCAGGGCTCGATCTCTCGACCCTGAGACAAAACCAAGAGTCAGATACTTAACCGACTGCACTGCCCTGCCCAGGCAACCCTGTCTCACAAGTTTTAGATAGTTTGTGACTCTGAGCACAACAACTCTACTTCTAGCAATCTCTCCTGTGACAATGATCGAGATCGGGACAAAGATTGCCTATAAAGATGTTTGCTGCAGCATTATTTAAAAATTGTAAATAATTTAAATTTCCAAGATTTGAAAGTGATTAAATACAATATAGTATTTGTATTTTAAATAAAATATGCCACAGGAAAACATGAAAACAAACATTTTGAAATGGACATGACTTAAGAAAATTCCCCCAACCTGTTGCTATGTAATAAAATCAAAATCAAAATACTAAACTATAGGACATAATTTTATTTTGCTAATCTAACAATACACAAACACAGACACATACACACATACACGTTTGTGCAGGTGAAAAAAATATGGGCCAAAAAAACCCTCCAAAATACTAATAGCAGTGAATGAACAGTGGGTATAGAGATGATATATTTTTGTTTTTTAAATTTTAAAGATAAAACTTTATCCTTATAAAAATAATTACAGATTATATAAAGCAAAAAGTAAAACTCCCCAATTATCAAAATCCCCAATAATCTACTCACCTCTCCACACCCTCTACCAACATACCCACTGATTTTAGTCTGAGGTGAAGAATGTAAATATATAGCTTTGAAAAATAGTAGAATTATGCTGTGCATACTATATATCTTGGAGATCTTTTCAAGTCAGTATTTGGTCTTCATTCTTATTAACATTTGGTTAGAATTCCATCGCTATATAGAAACTTATTTAATTCATCCCAAGATAAAGCATTTATTTATTTTTTGAATTTACAGATAATTTTTTTGTCATTTTATTTTTTTCATCACGGTAAGTGTACTCTGTAGTCTCCATCCCCTATTTCCCCCATCCTCCCCACCCACCTCCCCTCTGGTAACCATCAGTTTGTTCTCTACGGTTAAGAGTCTGTTTCTTGGCTTGTCTCTCTCTCTCTCTCTCTCTCTCTCTTTTTTTTTTCTCTTTGCTTGTTTGTTTTGTTTCTTAAATGCTACATATGAGTGAGATCATATGGTATTTGTTTTTCTCGGACATTTTCACTTACTGCCTAGCTCCACCCATGTCATTGCAAATGGCAAGATTTTGTTCTTTTTTATGGCTGAATAATATTTCATTATATATATATATATATCACATACCACATCTTCTTTATCCATTCATCTATTGATGGACACTTCGGCTGCTTCCATAATCTGGCTACTGTAAATAATGCTGCTATAAACATAGAGGTGCACAGATCTCTCTGATTAGTGTTTTTGTATTTTTGGGGTAAATACCCAGTAGTGCAATTATTAGATCATTGGGTAGTTATATTTTTAACTTTTTGAGAAACCTCCATACTGTTCTCCAGAGTGGCTGCACCAGTCTGCATTCCCACCAACTGTGCAAGAGGGTTCCCCTTTCTCCACATCCTCACCAACATCTGTTGTTTCTTTTGTAAAACATTAATTTTTTTATCCAGACTTTTCACTCTTTCATTTTTTTAAAGATTTCATTTATTTATTTGAGAGAGAGAGAGAGAGAGAAAGAGAAAGAAAGCATGAGCAGGGGGAGGGGCAGGGGGGAGAAGCAGGCTCCCCACTGAGCAGGGAGCCCGATGTGGGACTTGATCCTGGGACTCTGGGATCATGACCTGAGCTGAAGGCAGATGCTTAACCGACTGAGCCACCCAGGCACCCCCAGACTTTTCACTCTTTCAAATAATGTTGCGTTGAACAGCTTAGCACATTCCTGTCTGAACTCTTTCTTTAGAAAACATACATGGAAGTATAATTTTGGGGAAAAAGGAACTGTCCATTTATTTTCACAGATACTATCAAATTGTCCTCCTAACTGGTCCTACTACTTCACACCCTCAGAAACTGTCCACCAGAGAACCTATATCCCTGTAGCCTTGACTGAACATTTTCTTGCTATTTCATTGTTATCAATTGAGAAATATATATATATTTTAAAGATTTTATTTATTTATTTGAGAGAGAGAATGAGACAGAGAGAGTATGAGAGGGTCAGAGGGAGAAGCAGACTCCCCGCCGAGCAGGGAGCCCGATGTGGGACTCGATCCCAGGACTCCAGGATCATGACCTGAGCTGAAGGCAGTCGCTTAACCAACTGAGCCACCCAGGCACCCTCAATTGAGAAATATTTTATTTTAACCTGCTTTTAAAAACTATGAGTGAGTTCACTTTTAAAGTTGTTTGGTCATTTATATTTCTATCGTGAATGGCCTATTTATGTCTCAAACTGAGACCATTCACTGTTCCCTAATATTTATTCCCTCTTTCTTCCTTAGTGAGAACATCTCAGTTGTTAATAGGATATATGGCTATACGGGACAAAGACTACATTTCTCAGCCTACTTTAAATGTAGGGATAGTCATGTAGCTAAATACTGCCCAATGCGATATAAGGAAAAAGGAAAGCTTGCCACTTCTAGAGTGTTTTTAAAGGAAAAGTGCATGTCCTAAGTTGGCATTGGATATGACAAGGGAACTTAAGCATTCATCTCAAAAGACAAATATTATGGACGTTGGGACAACAAAATAGAGGAGTTTCAATCCATGATAATGATTAAAAAAACATTTTACCAATCCTGGACCATTTATTTCAAGACACCATTTAAATGAGAATTAAATGTTTGTCTGTTTAAGCCCCTGCAATTTTACCTTAATCTTAACGGATAAAATATCCTTTCCCAATTTTTCTCTTTTTTTCTTACTGATAGGAATTTTCTTTGTAAAATATGGATAGAATATCCTCTGTCTGCCAACAGAAAATTATGAAACAAATTACATAAAATCCTTTTATTCATCCATTCATACATCAGCTTAATAATTCATTTCTCGGCAACTTTTACCCAAAGGCAATGCTTGGGGGTGTGTGAGGGGAAGGTGCACTGCAGACACCATGAAGGATCCAAATAATAATAATAAAAAAATCTCCCAAACCTTCTGTCTATATGTATATGAGATATTTGGTATTAGAGTTATCCAAGGAGATGAAGATATTTTTCTCATTTTCAATAAAGAAAAAAAAAAAACACCCAAACCCCAAACTTCTTGCTTCTATCGGCTAAAAGAACAGTATAACAGCTTTGCTTTAATGGAAAATTATCTCAAAATCACAATCCTTTTAACTCTTAGGGTACTGCATTAAAGCCACATTTGGTAAGACACATGCCATTCCTGCAGATACAAACTTTGATGAGTACACTCCATCGGTACACAAACCTAGCACGCTACTTAAGCAGATTTTCTGTTTAATTACAGAAGTTAAAACTTTAAGGTTCTTTTTTAATTCATGACTGTAGTGGGGATGTAGCAATGTGCTTACATGGACAAGTGTTTCTGGAAATTTGAAAAGGTATTTTAACAGCAGTTGGTTAGGACAGGTGTATCTTTCCACTCCAGTGTCCCCCCTTTGGTAGAATTCTAGGTAGAATTCTCGTGGGCTAGGTGGTATTAAAGTTGTGCTGGGCATTTTGGGTATCTAACGGAGGGGAATTTGAGCTGAATATACATTTTGCTTGCCATTTAGCTGGATGTATGTATGGGGTTTGCAGTTAGCTCTGCCATGAACTAACTTACTGCCAGGTATCCTGGCACAGGAACACAGCACAGGATCCTCCTGGCACTGAGTTTGTCGACACGCCCGCCCAAGGCCATGGCTGATGGTCAGGATCAGGGCTATGAGAGATTATCTGGCACCAGCACCAGGAATATGTGGATGGAGGAAACACACAAGGTTTGAAATTTAGGGAGCCAGAAGGTCATCTGTGGATATTTCTCATACTCATCAGACGTGTAAGATGATAAGCGGAAGACTGATTCCCATCAATACCTTGTCCACTGCAGTTGACACAAGCATACACACAGTGTACGCCCTTCTTCTTTTTTAAAGGAAATAACTTGAAATAGAATTCAGTAGTATTTCTGTGCTTCAGAAGCAGAAACCTTTAGCAATTCCACACGAGTATGTCAACTATGAAGTTGCGCCTTTGACGCACTCTCACATACTGGATCGCGTCTTACTGCATCTGACATCTTAACCAGAGGAAATCTGGACTTTAGACGAAGTAGCCCAAAAATTGCCACAGCTTAGCAAAATGCCTAAAGAAGCAAGTGCTCTGTTCCGTTTACCGAATTCCTATACCATTCATCAATAAACAACTATATGTAGCAATGAACAGGTCTTTCGATTATCTGATAATTAATGAAGAGGAATAATCACAGGGTCATATAGGAAAAAGACTTAAATGTTTTGCTGATTTGACATGATACACTAACATTGACAAAAACAACATCGAACTCAGAATATGCCAATATAAGTAACAGACCGAGATTCACTGAGGAGTGTGGTCAATTTATTGAGCATTTAAGAGTAACACTATGCCAGGAAACTTGAAATGCACTGAAGTCTTACAGACCTTTTATCAAGGAAAATTATTAGAAGTTTCCTTAAATTTAAAAACAAGCCTAAAATCGTTTATAATATTCCAAAAAGAAGTTGTGAAACAGCTAGTTACTTCCAAAACCATCAATAATAAAAAATAAATTTTAGTCAACCATATTAAGGGAAAGACTAGATTATCTTCCTATTCTTTCTACAGAAAATGGCACTACAAAAATGCTTACCACATGGAAAGGCCGTCAGAGACTGTGCGACCAAAAAGTGTAGGAAAAAAGTATCACAGAGGAGGGTCAGGTGGTTGGTCACTAAATATATATACTATATATACAATGCTTCTAGAAGTGTGATTTTCATGGTATCTTTTGGCTTTTTAAGATCTGTAATCTGTTGTGATTTGTTTTCTCATTCTCAGTCATAGTAATAATTTCATATTCTTTTTCTTAAAAAGGGACCCCCAAAATGGTGTAGTCTCAGATCCCACAGAATCTGAATCTGTCTCTGCCTCTCTGTTGAGGGTCTTCGCAGGTCTGCCCCCACTGGCTACCCCCGTCTTGCCCAAACGCCTCTAGACTGGACCGCTTACTGCCAGGGACACTTTGCAGTGTCCCTGTCAAACTCTGAGATTTAACTTTAATCCAACGTAAAGTCTCATCTTTACGTGATTCCGAGCCCTACACAAGGAGCCCTTTCAGCAAGGAGCTTCTCCAGGCTTGAATGAAATGTCATAGCTTCCTGTGATTCTGCAAAGCAATCAGGCGATAAACGGTGGAAACGCAAGGGTGTCAGCTTGGCATGGGGCCTAGCTTGAGCAAAGGTGACAGGAAACAGGAGGAAGCTGGGCAGGTAAATCCCCCCTCCTTCCTGTCTTATGAGGGATATCCAAGTTGTCGGTTTTTCCTTGCAATTTTCCCCCCAAAGTCCTCTGTGCCGTACAAACACACCTGTCAAGAGACCAGTGGGTCTCTGGTGCTCCTGTGAAGTTGTAGCACACACGAACGCACTGGATGGGTTAGCACCTTCCCCTCCATAACTGCCCTTTATTCTCCACCCTAGCCGTTCTGAGCTTTCACTTCCCAAATAAAGAAATGAATGATTGCCTCAGGTTCTGCTCTGTAGACGACCCTGTCGAAAATTTAAAAAAAAAAAAAAAAATTCTGGCAGCTACCATGTAAGAAGCACTCATTACGTCAGCTCTTGTCATTCCCAGGATTATCCCTATCAAAACAGGGCAGTATCAGATGACCTTTTGCTACTACTCTGAAATCCAATATGAGGAATAAAAACAAGGAATGGAATTCAGTTAAAAGGTACAACAAAAATCACATTTAAGATAGATTTTTAAAAGAATATAGCATTACATTATTAACTTGGACAATGAAAGTATAAAAATAGACCACATTTTTGCATTTTGATAAGGCCAAGTTTGGGTGAGCTGGGAGAGAGGGACAACAGGTGCACACATTTACACACACAGACACACACATCCTTCGGGAGTAGCAACCACAGAGCATTTCTGTTCATCCTTGCAGGAAACCTATTACTGCTCCAGTGCAAAAGCAAAGGCTCCTAACGGTTCAAATTGTGTATATCTGCAGCCGTGTCTGGTTCACCGTCATTTGTCTCCCGTGAAAAGCGGTGACCGACCACTCCTGTCTCAGAAGCAGGGCGCCTTTGCCTTGCCGCCCGCTCAGCTCCAGACAGATGGCCACAGCACACGTTCTCAAATCATGCCAAAACAAAAATTGAATCTGGCAGAGGCCTTAACCCATAACTTCCTTTCCTAAAGACACTAAATCCATTCGCTTGGTGGCCTTGCTGACAGCACCAATTAAACATGGGAGCGTGAAGGGAAGGGCGCGTGGGGCCAAGTTTCAGAGGGGAAAATAAGGTAAAAAGGCATGATTGAAATAGGCCTCCACAAACAGGAGGACTTACGTTTCTCGATCTCGTGGAAATACAAATCCTGCGGAGTGTGTAATTTTGATTTGCATTTGGAGTGTAGGCATATAACTCAACAAGATGGCCCTAGTACTGCTTCCAGGACTGGGGCGCCTCAGGAGCGCTCTTCATGAGGAGAGTGGATTGTGGGTGCGCGATGAGCTTGGAGGACGACCGCATTTATAAAAGAAGCCACGGAACTCTGCCTAACTCACACAGGTTCCACGGCCAACCGGTTTCCATAATGGACACATCTTTCCACGTCTAAAACAAGGGGATATGTTAACTCCCCGCTTGTTCTCACTGGTGCTTCCTCACAGTGAGCGCCAGTCATCAAGGGGGGTGGCTAATCTGAGGGGCCTGCAGGTGAGGTTCTTCTCAAATGGCCCTTTCTTCTCGGGTCACAGATACGCCAAGGAACCGGGCTTCTCCAGTTGGTGTTTTAACGTCATCGCCAGAAGCGTATAGAAAGACATGATTTTAGACTCTGAGCAAATTATCAGGGCAGGTAGGTATTCAGAGAATAAACATGTCTTTATAACTGTGTCACTGAATTTTTTTAAAAAAATTATAATCAATTTGGATGAGAAATTAGGGCTCTATCTGGATTCACTTAAATGGATTGTCCACTCTAAATGGTAGCTCAATTGTTCAAATCAGTAAAGGACAAGAGAATTCTATTTCTTACCAAGTTTATTTCCTGATTATTTACCAGGTTTACTGATCACTAGCAAGTTTATTTACTTCCTTGTCGTTTTCTAGAATGCCATTGTTCTGCTCACGTGAAAATGTGCTACAATTTTTGTCCCCATGATATGTCCCCATGGAACAAAACGACAAGCTTGAGACCTTTAGGAATAAAGAAATCACTTCGGGGCGCCTGGGTAGCTCAGGTTGGGCATCTGCCTTGGGCTCAGGTCATGATCCCAGGGTCCTGGGATCAAGTCCCACATGGGGCTCCCTGCTCAGCGGGAAGCCTGCTTCTCCCCCTCCCACTGCTGCTCCACCTGCTTGTGCTCTCTCTTTCTCTCTTTCTCTCGCTCTCAAATAAATCAATAAATACATAAAATCTTTAAAAAAAGAAAGAAGTCTCCTCTTACTCTGTGTTTTGAGACTGAGGATCTGCATAAATAGGAAGATTCTTTTTCAGTCAATTACTGTTTACCACACAACTCTGAGTAACCAGCAAAATACTGTAAGTACAAGAAAACTATCAGGCACTGTTTTCCTCTCCTCAAATCATTTACAATTTCTTCAAGTCAGTCACAGTAAAGCTCTACTAAGAATGATTTTGCTTAATAGTTTCTCATTTTTCGGCTATTTTCAGAAAATGAAGGATCCTACATCAAGGATATGTAAGCATCCAGACATTTTTAACCTTCTTTATTTTAGGATCAGTCTTTGACGTGACTCCCTGGTCCCGAGAGCATCCCAAGCACAGTTGTGTGGTCCAGGGGCCTCACGATGAACAGCGATGGGCTGGAGTCTACCCAGGCCCTTGGGAGCAGCCGAGTGGGTACTGCTTTCTGGGGGTCCCCGGGCCCCACTCCGCTATGGCTCTGTGTGAGGGGCCGATTGCTGAGCTGTCCTGCCTGCTCTGCTCAGTTGTGCCGTTCCCCCTTTCCTCCTTACGACTGCCACGCGCCCCACACCACCCTCTATTCCTACCTCGGGGCTGCTCCTAACGCTGCCTGGCCAGCAGCCCGCACTGGGAGGGGCCGCAGAACAGTAAGGGCACCCTATCAAGCCGGAATGGAGTGGGGACTCTTCCACACCGGGAGCTCCCTGGCCAACCGGATTCTGCAGGGCCCTCCTCGGAGCAAACAGCACCGCGGGCACTGATTCTAGTGACAGTTTCCTTTTCCCTCAGAGACATTTTTACAAGGCGAGGCTTTCGGCAGTTTTCGCTTATCTTGAGGCTCTCTGCGTTCCCAGCGGTCTGGCAATCAGACAAGTGGGGTTTATCCCAGAACAAGCTGGAATTGGAGCTGATTTCCTGAGGTTGCTTTGGCTGAAGGGGCCCTGCTGGTCCCACTGTCTGCTTTCCGCTGGATCCTGGGGCCCTGAAAGCCACTCTCGGGATGGCAGCCTCCGGGCAGACCCGGGCATGGCCTGAGCACACGGGGCTTTGCACACAGGCCGCCCGTGGCTGGCCCACCGCAGGAGAGAGGAGGAAGCTGGAGCCCAGTCCCACAGCGCCTGGAGCCCAGGGAAGCTGTTTGAGGGACCACCAAAGCTTCCAGGACCTGGTTTTTGGGGTGCCACTTAGCACGAGATGCCAGTGCATGCTGATACGGGGGCCCAGGATGGAAACAGCTCACATAACAAGTTTAAACCCCGATCTGCACAGGGCTGGGGATGACTCTTGATACCTTGCTCAGAAGCTTGAGAATGTGCAGGTGCCCTGCTGCGGTTGTATCAGCTCCGCTGTCCCTACCCCCACATGCTTATTCACCTCTCACGCTGATCCGACAGGTTACACTTTGTTATCTGCCCCCCTTCTTTTTTTTTTCATTTTTTTAGGGAGAGGTAAGTAAGTCTCCAAAAGGTAAAATCAATGTGCCCAAAATCATGCTCCCCAGGTAAGAAATGGCTAGGAATTGTCCTCAGGCTTCCCTGGAACCACTGCCCTGCCGCCTAGCCTAACACCTGTCTCCGTGACATCGCTAATGGCAAAGTTTCCCCGGGACACCGTCACTTGGGGCAAGGCATTCTCAATCTTAAACGTCTCTCTGCTGCCTGCAGAATAAATACAAATTTCTTAGCGTGGGATTCTGTTTGCTTTGTCTGCAGTCTCCTAATGGTGGTCAGCTCATTAAGGAGAACGAGGCAAAGCAGCCTGGCTGATTCCTGACACAAGGCGGCCAGAGCCTCCCTCCCTCTCCTGTGACTCAGTGTCCTGACCGCGGCTCATCAGACCGAGGGCACGCACGGGCCGTGGGAGTAAACGCAGGCTGGCCCGCTGTCTTGTTTCTGGCTCATCTCACTTGTACCCAGCTCCCTTTTGCTCAACATCAACACGTTGCTCCTGAGTATGGAAATAAGATCCAAAGAAAGAGAAGCTAACTGGCCCATAAGGAGATTGAACCCACATTGTCTCATTAGTGACTAGGTTTTAACCAAGAGATTCGGATAAATAGGTGCTCTGTAGCTCCCACTTACAGCATTTGTGAAACAAAACACAATGAAATAAAAATAAAAGCTCTGTATTAAGAACTGGCCTCTATGGCCGGAGTGATGTTTATTGGATGTGAAGCTGTTATTTGCCCAGGTGTATTTCTAAGTACATGTGACGTGTCCGCTGCTTACAGGTCATCTGCTTCCTCCTCACAGATCCCGCTCAAAATCAACAGGAAGTGACAGAAAGGAACGGATATCAGTGTCCTGCATTCTGCTCACAAAACCACCTTGACATGTCAACTGACAGTAGAAAAATCCCAGGCCTCCATCGAGGTTCCTGAATTTCATAACATCAGCCATGCATTTCAAGGAACTGCATCTCAAAATAATCAACTCTGAACTCCAGAGCTTGAGGAGGTAGGACTGGCTGCAGGGGAGGCAGGGATGTTCTTTTCTTCTCTTCCATTCGGGGGACTCTTATTTAGTCTTTTAAATGGCAAATTTAAGTGGCAATGAAATCTAATCTGGATGGATTTTTTTAAATCATGGTGCATGGGTAAATGTCAGCTAGCTTGGCGCCCCACTCAGAGCCCCAAGCAATAGAGGCTAAGGGAGGGAGGCACATGGGGAGCCCATGGGGGGGCGGAGATAGGATGGAGGAAGACAGGTGGGCGGGGGGGGGGAGGGGAGGCGGCAGGTGGGAGGGAGATGGGGGTGGGGAGGATTGAGGAGGGGGGTTTACCACAGCTCGCTCCCACCACAGGTGAGGAGGCCTGGAATTGCCCCTGGCCCACATCCCTGCAGGAAGGGAAGGCTTCCCGTGGTGGAGGCAGAAACTCTGGACTGCAGCCACACAGGACCTGCCAGGGAGCCAAGAAGGTCCCAGGGGATCGCTCTTACAATGTCCCCCAGACCCTGGGATCCAACAGCAGGTCTGGCATGGCCACCTTGGGCTTATCCCCATTGGGAAGCTTCACTGATGCAGAATTTCCTTGGCTTCCTATTTACCAGTCGGACACAACATTTATTACCAGTGGCGAATACCCGAGAAAGTGCTGGGTCATTGGATTCACACGTTTCTTCCTTTTCAAGTTATTTGTGCCCCATTATTTACTCCTGATACTTTTCAGTCGGCAACCACTTTTCCAAAGGAGCAAGCTGAAGAAAAATGCAAATGTTTATTAGGGATACCTGAATTTTATTTTATTAATTATTTTTTTAAAGGATTTTATTTATTTATTTGACAGAGAGACAGCGAGAGAGGGAACACAAGCAGGGGGAGTGGGAGAGGGAGAAGCAGGCTTCCCGCCGAGCAGGGAGCCCGATGTGGGACTCGATCCCAGGACCCTGGGATCATGACCTGAGCCGAAGGCAGACGCTTAACGACTGAGCCATCCAGGCGCCCAGGGATGCCTGAATTTTAAACTTCAAAATTAAAATAGCGGTATGGGGTCCCACAGAAACATACAATTTTTAAATATCTTAATACTTTATTGATAGAAGTATGTTAATGAGAACAATAGCACTGCTTTTCAGACCCTGAAAGATCCTATTGGGTGTTCTTGAGAAGCTGTAACATAGAGGCAGATTGCTAAGGGTTTCTTAGGAGGCTCTTTATATTCAAAGTGGGTTTGTATAGATTAACGTGTGTCATCTGAGCATGGGGTTCTCAGCCTCTGCACTGTTGGGATTTGGGGCTGGATAGATCATTCTCTGTTGTAGGGCTGTCCTGTGCATTGCATGATGTTTAGCAGCACCCCTGGTCTTGACAAACTAGATCCCAACAGCACCCTTCCCCAGTTGTGACAACCGAGACACAGTGCCAAATGCCTTGCTTGGGGCAGGGAGCGGGAGATGGACCACAGGGTGCAGAATCCCCTAGCCCTCTCCCCACGCCCCTGTAAGAACCGCTGTCCTAGAATGACACTAAAAGAGGTACTATTATCGTTACCCTGCTTTATGGATAGGAAATCAAGCACAAGGTCAATGACATGGACATGCTCACCCAAGGTCGCACAGCACAGTGTACAAGAATCAGCCCGTTCTGGACAACCCCGGACTGCCAGTGAGGCTTTGCACTCCAGGGCTGTAGGACGAGAGTTGCCTGCCCATCCTAACTCACGCCTTCTCCCTTTCTGATTGAGCCAGCAGGAATGGCTTTCAAGCCAGGGGAGTCCAGAATGACAGGAGGAGACAGCACTCCTGCCCCAGGGGTCTCCAACTTCTGGAGTTGGGCACTGCGCAGAAACAGCCTCCTGTGTGGCCAAATGACTTTCCTTGTACTGAGGTATTTGCCCAGAAGGCTGAGTTATTTCCTAATCCATATGCTTAATATCTTCAGAAAGACTCATTTGAAAAACAGATTGAGTCTGCATTGAGATTAGTCAGGCTTCTTATTAATGCAAGGTGCTAATCCCTAGCCTAGAAAAATGCAAAGAAGGTTTTGACTAAACCATCTAAACTGTGACCCAGAGCTACTTTAGGTTCATTAGCACTTCCTTGGTCTCAGTCTTGACATTTTCTTCTCCACCTTCATTGGTCCTAATTACCATGAGAACTCTTCCCTTGATTTCTGGGCAACTAGGTGGGAACAGAGTGAGCAATTCGGGGTAGGGGCTTGGTTACAGGACTGTGGAGAAATTAGGTGAATATGCGGCATCTGACCCACTTTATGGATAGGTGAGCAGCTAAGTTTGAGGCTAGGGCCACCGTGGTGGCCAGGCATACCTGCTGGGCCCATGGACATGGGGTGCGAGGTGCCCCGGGAGGAGGGAGACAGCTCAGTTGTGATCCAACCGGCTATTAGGGAGCACTTGGGACTCCTAGGAGAACCTTACATAGAATTATTTTAGAAATGTTCTTTACAGCTATCCTAACCACTTCAAGGAATTCATAATTCATCATGTATTTTTGAAGCTGTGGTTACGGCATGGTTCTGAATCCATGGGAAAGCAATTAATTAGAAAACATGCTACTCTGGACTTTTAAAATGATCAAGCACTGAAAAGTGGTGGGAAAAACAAAACAAAAAAAACCCCCCCAAAACAAAAAACTACTGTGGTTAAAAAATGTCCCAGCCCAAGAGGGCTGTGTTACATGATGTGTACGAGGAGCGCTGGATAGCTGAGTCTCAGGGACACGGCTGGAGGGGCTCCATCTCAGCTGCTCCATCCTCTCAATCAGAGCAGTGGGACAGCCCTGCGGCAGAGGGAAGGTTTCTCTGGCACTGTCCATGTCTCGGCACCGATTTGGGAGCAGAGAAGTGTCTAGATCAATGCAACGTGTTCTTCAAGGCACCTCTCTCCCAGTGGATCTGCACAGCCAGATAATATGCCTCCAGGGCCAGAGAGGAGACTCTTCTTCTTTGTTTGGTGCTGGGAGGCTGGGACATGTTCTCACATGAAAACTAACAGATGAGGGGGGCGCCCAGGTGGCTCAGTCGGTGAGGTGTCTGCCTTTGGCTCGGGTCATGATCCTGGGGTCCTGGGATCGAGCCCCACATTGGGCTCCCTGCTCAGTGGGGAGTCTGCTTCTCCCTCTCCCTTTGCCCCTCCCCCCGCTCATGTTTTTTTTCTCTCTCTCTCAAATAAATAAAACCTTAAAAAAAGAAAAAAAAAAAAAGAACAATGGATGAGACCATCCGAAGCGTCAGGATAGACCATGCCTAGTTGACAGGGAAATGACCTTCTTCCCATTTTCAAAACAGCCTGTAGAAATCAGGCCATTACTTTTGAGCACCTCTCACCCATAACTTGTTTGGGCAAATGCAATAAACCGATGCTCGGCTTGAATAATAACTTCAGTGAGATATGATTCTTTATAATTACTCTTCAACTTGAGGAACGGGAACACTCTCATTAAGAACAAGCTGGTTCCCTCTCTCGCTGTGTCTCTCTCTGTCAAATAAATAAATAAAATCTTAAAAAAAAAAAAAAGAACAAGCCGGGTTGAAGCTTAAGATTATTACCTTGTACCTGCATTCCACAAATCACATTACACAATGGGGTAGAGGGAGTCCTGCGTGAGATTAGGAGAGTGACACCCTCTTGCCACACAGTTTGGGGGTTTCAGATGATGCACGTAGGGCTGATACCACCCTGGCTCATGGGCTCACAGACAGAGGTGGGCCCACTGGGACCAGGGTGACCACCCAGGATTTCCAAGCTGACTCGGGGCAGAGTGCCAACCACCATGGCCGGCCCCAGGATTTGCAGCGAGGTTGCAGGATCTAGTCACCCTGCATAGCTATGTGACAGGTAAACAGGCAGCAAGTAAACCTGGGAGTGCCCCACCCTCAGGGGACAGGGGCTTGGCCCCACACTCGGCATCCTTAGAGCCCCGTGGTCAAGGCACTCCAGCGCATCTGCCCCTTACCAATTTGCACTAATTCTTCCTCACTCCCGGGGTTTCATGATATAGAACATTTCTCTGCAAATTCTTTAAAGTGTGAAATATGAAAAGAGTTAAATATGCTCCAAGGAAAAGGGAGGCATCATCTCAAGTTAGTATTTTCAAAGAAATTAAAGACTTGGCTTTTTTAACACATAGGAAACTATGAATATCACCAATCACTGTGGGTAGAAGGGAAATGATTCTATTTGAGAATGAGGGGCCGCCTGGATCAGGACTAATGGTGCACACAGATCCTGACAGAACCCCCACTTATCCCTCCCCCCACCCCTCCACCCCCTCCCCCCACCCCCATGGGGAAACGTGCTGCCCGGGATCTGCATACCCTTGTTTAGTGTGTGACACTGCCTTTGGAATTTGTCACTCTAGGAGTTACGGCTGATGTTACAGCCTGAAGTAGAGCTAAACCAAAATAAACAATCTGCTCTCTTCTGCTTAGGCTAATGCGGCGGTGATGTAAGGCCCAGAACACTGGCGGCAGCAAAGTGCTTTCTCCAGCCTGCACCCTCACGTGGGCGGCGCTCGGCGGGGAGGGGGCTCGGGGCTCCCGTTAATTGTTAACACTGGTTCGGGAAGACGGGAGGGGCTCGGGCAGAAATTCACCATTCTGCCTTGGAACGCGACAGAACGTTTCTGTTTCTATCAGCTGCCACAACAAGCTTTTAAGCTTACCATAGAAAAGTCTGTTTTATTTGATTTTTCCTGGGCGTGGGTGACCTGTCTTTCTGGGTCTGGAGGTTTTGCTGATACACTAACGGATGGTGGGAGTTTTCATTATAGTTCGCAGAAAGGGCATGCAGCTTACAGTATATATGGATTTTAAAGCCTCCCACACAGACACATTTCCAGTTGTCTTAAATACCCAATATATTTTTTTGGTGCATATTTGGTCTTTTGCCAATAAGCGAGTCTCTTGGTGTTTTTAATGCCCTTTTGCCACCAAGATAACAGGCTTTTGTCTTTAAAGGGGAGGCTGGGTAGTTACTACCTCATATATGGCTTCCTTTCTGGAGAGGCTCTTAGAGGCCCGATTTGATCATATTGAGACGGCTTTCCTTCTAGGATCCGCTTCAGCCATGCTGCACCCGTGCTGTCCTATTTCAAGCCCTAATGTTTCGGATCTGAGTGCAGTGTTATTCTCCCTCTTTCCCCTTAATGCCCACACAGGATCCCAGGAGTCCCCATATGCAGGCTACTTACTCCAGTACCACATGCTGGGGCTGGTATGCAAACGGTCTCAGCGAGCCCCCTAATCTGGTTATGCCTTCCACTCTGGATCGCTTGCTCCCGATGAGGGGGAAATTGCCATACATAATTCAGTTAAAATTGTCAGCTTGAATGGCTTGGGTTAAATCTGGCCTTCTACACGCAATCAATTTCCCATTTTATCACCTCATCCTAAGCAAAGCGTGAACAAGAGTTCAGTGAACTTGGATGGAGATGAAACAGGGTCCCCTTTAATAAACAGATGCTTTTTAAACCTCCTCATTATTCTAAATTTTGATCTTCTAAGTGTAAACCAGAGACAATCATAATTATCATATACCTCTCCAGGATTTCTCCATGGAGTCAAAACTCGGAGTAAGTTCATCAAAAGGGAAGGTGGGAACTAGGAAGAAACAAATTCCCGGTCCTGTCCCCGGACGCCAGGCCCGAAGCCCCTCCCCGTTCCTGCCCGGTGTCCCCTCTTCCGCAGAGGTGTTCTCGGAGCCAGGGGAGGGCCCCGACCTGCAGGCTCTGGGCCTGCTCCTGAGCACAGGCCATAAAGCAAGTCAACTGGGTGAGGTGCCAGGTTTAGGATGAATGCCAGTGACAGCACCTGCAAAGCTGATAAGGCATCATTTTGCATCTGGCTCACCTTCCAAGAGTGGGATTTTTATGCCTCTCATCTCACTCCCCTCCCACAGTCCTGGCACCAGGCAGCTCATGGTCCCAAAGCAATCCGAGTGGGCTCTGCCTTGCAGCATGGGCGGTCCGGGTGTGGGGGGGGTGCTGCTAATTCCTCAGCACAGGCAATGCTCTGGCAGGGACAGCCTAGGGAAGAAGGTGTCCTGTCACTGTGGGCTCCCTCAGACGTCCACCCTCCTGAAAACAGCCTTCAGCTTCCCAGACAGACAAAAAATTCTCTTGACTGCAAATCTGTGAATGTTCCCTTCCTCCCACTAATGGGATGGTGTGAATAAACATTGCAGAGGAAAAAAAAAAAAATCAGAGCGAGAAGGAAAACCATGCAATCCTACCCCTAGATGGGGCTCCTGTCCGCAAGTGTCCTGCACGTATGTGTGTTCTTTAAAATACAGTTCACTAAAACTGAGATTGAAATTAGGTATCAACAGAGAATTTACAATTTAAATCAAACTTTGACTCATGTAATTAAGTCTTTAGTCCTGTGAACCTCATTCACAGCCTCAGCATTAGGCCACTGTAGGATTCCAATTGATAAATTTTTAACTTCCTGGGTGCCTGATTTAAATAAATAAATAAATAAATAAAAGAAAACTAAGTCTGAAATGCTGAGTAAATGGAGAGGGAAGAGTGGCCGGTGGCTTACATTTCTGCGTTCTTGAACGACAGGTTATGGCTAATACGAGAAACGGGGACCCTTCCCAGAGTGCTTGGTGAAGCCGGTGGGCTTCCATCAGTCCGTTCGGTAAATAAGCCCAAGGAAGGAGCTCTGCCTCCCAGGTGGCATGTGTAATTTGCATCGTATAAAAACACTGGGGAATGCCAGGTGAGGAGCAGGGCTCTCTCTGTGATTTCTGAGACCTGATCACAGCAGTGACAGCTACACCCGACATCGTTAGGAGAAGGGGAGGTCTGCGTGCTTTTCCTTTTCAGACCCACCTCCCTGGCCCAGACAACATGTGACGGAAGACAGCGTCCGGCGTCACAGTTCTCAGTCATTCCTATTGCTGTGTGACTGCTCCAAAGGCTAAAATGTTTATGGAGTCCTTACTACACACCGGCATTGTTTCTATGGCTTAGATACATGGACTCGTTTAATCCTTAAAAGCATGCCACGAGTTAAGAATTATGACAATCCTCACTAGAGATTTAAGTAACTTGTCCAAAATCACATCCCGAACTCTTAAACTTTAGTTTAGAGTCTTCTAAGCCCAGGGCCTTTCTGAAAACTCAGCTTGACCCACAGTCTAACAGAGGGGCACTCTATTTATCGGGAGGCAGTGTGGTTTAAAAAAATGAGGCTTGCAGTCAAGGTAGACTTCTAACCAACCCCCTTCCACTGCTCCAGGTCAGATGCCTCAGGCATCTGCTGACTTTAGAACTTAACTTGAATGCTTGAAAGCCTTCCTGGGTGCAGGGGAGGCAGCGTGGAGGTGGATGCCAAGTGGATCTGAAGCAGGAGCACATTCAATTAGCACCACCCCCAACTCCTCAGGGACACAGAAAGAAAGTCTGATGAGTGAATTGGAAGGTATATACTCATGTGCAAATAGGCCAAATGTGTCTTATCATATAATTTTATTAGCAGTGACAGTTTTAAGGGAGCTTTAGCAGTATTTCCAACTCTGGCATCAACATCTGGCAGATTCAATTTTATGTTTATCAAGTCATCTGATGACATACAAAAGAAGCGCTCAAAAATTTCAGGCTCACCCCTCACGTGCCAGGCACTGTTTGCCCAAGGCTAGAAGAGCCAAAGTGGAAATCTCTCTCCTACCTGCCAAAGAGCAAAGGAGGGTTCAACAGCCCACCCCCTCCCCAAATGTACATTGTTTGCCACCTCTTCCTTCATTGCAAGTTCATCTCAAAAGAAACCCCCTGGCTAAGCAGGCAGGCAATCAAGTGGAAAGTGCAGACAACATAATTACAGAGGGTGGAGGCCTCTGCAGCTGCCATTTGGGGCATCACAGTTAATAAGCAGGCTGTTTCAGGAGACTCACATGGTAGCACATTATTGCAACAACTGGAACCAGCAGCTAAAGCACATGTCCCTGATTATCCTGAGAGCAACTTACTCTAGACAGCCAAGAGCTGGGGAAACTACCCGGGACAGCACCAACATCCCAGGTGGAGAGGCCCATTTTTCTTAATAAAACCCACTAACAAAACAGAAGGCGTCATGAAGTCCAGTGAAAGGTCATTGCAATAGCCCCGAGAGATTAAGAGGAAATAAGCACATTTTAATCGCTCCCAACCCAAGGTTCCTCCCCTTATTCCTTATAGTAAGATGTAAGTGGCATTCCATACTTGCTCTTACATTGCATGTATTAAATGGCTTCGTGAATTTATTTGAGCTAAAGTTCCCATTTCAAGTATGAGAATGTAAAGCAAACAAGAAAAAAGCATCTACTAGGTAATCCAAATTAAAAATAGGAGCCATGATCAAGAGAGGACCTGCCTTGTTGATTTCTCCGGCCTTCCGTTTTCTGGCCCACCGAGGATTCCTCCTCCTCCCCTTCCTTCTCCTCTTTATTCTTCATCATGATGTGCATTCTCATTTGACAGTTTCAGCCGATTGAGGCTGAATGTTAAGTTTTCTGCCAAAATGGGTTCAGTATCTTGTCAGCGATTTCCTTTAGTAAAATGCACTTTCATCTTTAATCTACTGAGGAGTGCTGCTCAGGACAGGAGATCCTTGGAGAAAAGAAGTCTGAGGGGTAGTCTGCTACCACGTTTAAATTGGCTTTACCCAGATAAGTAAATACAAAGATAAGGCCAAAAAGGGTTAATAATTTATACTCAGAAAAGCTTAAAAGGATTGCATAATTTAAGCTGCCCATGAAAGTCCAAAACCAGACATTATACGTCTAAAGCCAGCCCGACTCCATGAGTCTCCTTTGTTCAAACTCATGGCTCCATTGTTCTCGCAGCTACCCAATCTCAGCATCAGAAAAGCATGAAAGAAGCCTTCTGCTTGCTTCTCCATCTTATCAGTCAGTTCATCAGCTATCAGTTGTTAGGTTTTTAGTCACTAGTACTTCACGCAACTGTTTAGTTCTTTTCACTATTCTCCCTCTCATCTTTCCCTCTTTAAATCCATGTACCATCTGGGGTGTGTAAGCTATACCACAGGAGAGTGTGATCATGTCAACGTCAGTTTGAATGGAGTTCACATCCAGGACAAATCTCCCCACTGCCCCCCTCCCCCGCCCCCTCCCCGGCTGCCTCCTCAGAACCCTGGTTAGCAGCTCTGCAGATGCCATTAGGCTAGGAGGCTCAAGGAGTTGTCCCCACCCTCTGGGTGACTTCTGCTTTCACAGCTTTGTGTGCAGGTTAGGATACAGAGGAAGAACCTGAGGTTTATGGGAGCAATAGAATGTACGATGGTGAGGAGTGGAGGTAATGAACAGGAGTTTTCAGTTACCTGGAGGCAACATAAGAAGACTGCTCAGCCCGCAGTTTCTGCCCCATCACCCTTAATAAATATGGAGCAAAAGGAACAAAAAGAAATATTAAAGTCTTAAAGAGCAAAAGGGATCTTTCAAAAATGTATTCCTTGCTTGTAACAGTGGCAAAAACTCTTCCCTTTGTTACCGAGTTGAAAGAAATCATAAAGTAGCAGTGAATGCAAAAGTCAAGGCAGAATATTTTACACCTAAGGAAAATAATTATCTAGTTTGTTATACAGCCAACACTGACCGTGAGAGTTGGACCACGGCGCCGAGGCTGGACAGCCCTCGTCAGGGTCTTTCCACAGAGCTGACCAGTGGAAACTTTTGCTTCGATGCAAATGTTCTGTGTCTGGCTGGAGTGTGTGCCAGCCACCAGCCACGTGTAAAAGGTGCCTGGCACAACTGAGAAACTGATTTTTAATTTTACTGAATTACTATAAATACTAATTTAAATCACCACAGTAGCTCGAAGCTACCACATTGAACAACACAGGACAATGACTGCATGATGCTGAACCTTCCACTGATGCTCGTTCACAGAGTCAGAAGCCAAGGAAATGCAAACACAAGGACGCATAAGGCGACAGAACTCTCTCAGAAGCACATAACCAGGCTTGAAGGCCGCTCGCTTCTCAGGGTGGAACGTCCATCAAAGAAGGCATGAGATCGTTGTGCAGCTTCTATAGAATATCTAATAGGTTGATGAGTCTAATAATGTTGGGAATCAGAACGATGATAATGAGGACTAACTTTTGCAGAGTTTACTAACGAGAAGCACTTCACATAGTACAAACCTGTGGGGTCGCTTTAATGTGAACAAGGAAACAGAAACTGGAAATAACTCAGCGAGGATCACAAGCTTAACAATGGTAGAGTCAAGCCTTGAACCAACTCCTCTCTGACTCAAAATCAATAAGCTTTTTAGCACGAAACATTTCAAATGGGCTATGGCTGAGCTGCTCCACCACTGGACCAAGCACTTAATTCCCTGAGACCTCAGGCTACGTGGGTGTCCAGAGGGGCTGGGGCCCACAGCCTCCTGGCTGGTGACCTCTGTCCAGAAGCAGCATTATCTTTCCACCCCGGTGAGGCCTACGACTATCATTGTTTTCCTCTGTGTGCTATGAGGCAAAAATGAGAGGCACCGAACAACATTCTGAGAAAAGCCACATGGGACTATCCCTCAAAAGTTAAAAATAAATGTGTCAGCAAGGATTCCGGCACATCCTTTGCCTCGGTCCATGAATAGTACTGGAGACAGGGAGATTTTCTCGAGTGCCATGAGATTTTAAAATCTAGTCTGCAGGAAAAGACATTATAAATAAGGTAAAGTCAGAAATCACCCTGACATTTACATAGCGAGCGATGGTTAAAACCCTAAATGAGTCAAGTAAGACCCCAGGAGTCTCTGGGCATTAGCTTTCCTGATATCATTACAGAAATATACATCTCAGCAAATAAACTTCGTATCATCCTCACTCTCAGACACATTGGTCAAACCAGGTGTCTCTACACCACTCCCCTGTCCACACCACTCCCCTGCAAGGGACATGTGTTCAACAGGCCCCAGTGCTGACTCCCACCCATCACAGCCTCTCTCCTGTTCACTGAGCATGTTACCTCTTCCACCCGCCAAGAATTTTATCAGTCCCGACACTAGGAGGTCTCCCTTGAGTTGTCTGTGTGTGTAGACTTCATATTAGATTATTAACACCAACTGGAGGGAGAAGACAGGAGAAATGAAATCTTACTAAAGTTGGCTCCAATCTTCCCTGTCCAAGGAGAAGTAAAAATAGGCTCCAAGATTGTTATTCCAGGGTTAAAATGTGGGGAATTAGGGGTAGGTCATTATTTTCCACTCAATTCTTTTTTTTTTTTTTTAAGATTATTTATTTGTTTATTTGAAAGAGAGAGAGAGAGAGCACAAGTGGCGGGGGGAGGGCGGGCAGAGGCAGAGGGAGCAGCAGACTCCCTGCTGAGCAGGGAGCCTGACTCGGGGCTTGATCCCAGGACCCTGAGATCATGACCTGAGCCAAAGGCAGATGCTTAACCGACTGAGCCACCCAAGTGCCCATCTACTCAATTCTTAATACCTATTCTATGGAAACAAAAGCTTTATATGATGATATCTAATACTGGGTTGCAATACAGAAGCAAATTTCCTCCAATTTCTCACCCTTGCTATTATTATAGCCACCAAGTCCTGTTCATATATAAGTTTGTGAGAACTCTTCCTTGTGGGTTATTAATATCAAGAATAATAGCAACTATAACACATTTGCCTGGCATGTGGTGTTTGACACAGATTAGTTTATAGTTTTCCCCAAACCTTTAAGAGACGGTTATTCTCTTTATTTAAAAGATCTATTCACTCATTCATTCAACAAATATTTACTGAACACCTGTTCCACAGCAGAGGGCATTTCTTACCCATTGCCATTTTGAGGAGCATGGGGTTTATTTATTTATTTATTTATTTTAAAGATGTTATTTATTTATTTATCAGAGAGAGAGACATCGAGGGAGGAAACACAAGCAGGGGGAGTGGGAGAGGGAGAAGCAGGCTTCCTGCCGAGCAGGGAGCCCAACGCGGGGCTCGATCCCAGGACCCTGGGATCATGACCTGAGCTGAAGGCAGACGCTTAACGACTGAGCCACCCAGGCGCCCCAGGAGCACAGGGTTTAAATTCAACACTATCAGCAGTGAGGAAAATATATGCAAAGGATTACATCATAGCTCTTTCAGAAAATGATTCCATTAATATATGTTCATGTTATGCTAATGCTTCTTACAAAGTGATACCTGAATGAATAAAAACTTTTTTTTTTGGCTCAGGTCTTGTGTCGAACAGGTTTTGGTACCACTTTGTATCCATTCTTCATTTGGAAAAAGAAAATTCCTAAATGCGATTGTTCTTGTGTTGATATAATTGGTTATAATGATCGGTATCCTTCCAGAGGACAAAAACCTTGTTTCTATTCCATTTTAGACTCTTCGCTTTCTTACACCCAGAGTACTTAACACAAGTAGGGATGGTGGTTATACTGGCATTCCTTGAGTAGATTATGTATGTGATACCAGGGAGTCTAAGTCTTTTGAAGAGTAGCTAGGTTTGTAGCTAAATCATTAACCTTCCCAGAGAAAGACAACTCAGCCATCCAAGATCTGGTTGCTGATTCTGAGCTGTGTGAAAGCCTTTCTTCTTATTTTTTTCCCATTTAGAAATACCTTAGAATGTGCCTTTTGAAGGAAAAACTAGAATCCTAAAAAATGAATCAGAGCATCACTTAGAAAAGTGAAAGATTTCCAAAAGTAATTGCTAATGGATTCAACAAATATTCATTGAACACTTGTCATATGCCAGGTTATGTTGTAAACTCTGGAGATACAACGGGGAACAAGTTCCTCTCTCCTTGGACTTTCTAGCCTCTTCCACAATAGCTGGGAAAGACGAAGGAATTCAGGATGGAAACTCTGCCTGGAACATAAAAATTGTGCACTTGGCTAGAGGATGGCCAGTGCTTGGCACTAGGAAGTTTAGGCAAGGCACGCTGGATCCTGGAGCTCTTGGTGGCCCCCCTGGTAGACATGTAGGGAAGATTTAGGTCTCACTTTTCCAAGACACTAACACTGAGGAGACAGAGTTTGCTCTGTGAGGTCCCCCAGGCTAGCGACAGTCTTTGTCCCTTGGATCTCCGCTCCTGCCTTCACAAGACTGCTAATGCTGGCATTCATTCAGGTCAGGATATAAGAACATAATTCAGCCTTATTTTGTTCTTTTTCTTTTTATAAATTGCAGCTTTCTTTTTGGATCACTGCTTTGTATTAAATACATGTTCTCAGGTATTTTCTCCCATTTGTGTAGGATTAGTTCTCATTGAAATATTAATTCCACATTTTCAATAATTTATATGGTTTGATAGTCATAAATATCTGGATAAACTGTGATAAAATTTAAAAAAAGGTTTTCTCTCCCTTCATATATTGTCATTTAAGGCATTCTTTTACCATCAAAGGAAAATCAAAATATAACTAAGTGCTTTTTGTTTTTCGAATTTTACAATTTGAACATGGATGATATATAGATCACAGTCAAACATTTCCTTCTTACCTCATTTGATTTTGCTTGATAAAATCAACTCCATCTATATGTATGTCTTTTAGAAATATGTCTCCGTTTTTCCCAAATGAATATGTCTTACATCTAATGCATAAGAAAAAATTCCAGTAGCACCTCCCTGGGGGATATGAACTAGCCCCTGATTATGCTAATAGAAGCCAAGAGGTTTTCAAAGCAAAAGAACTAGAATAAATTATTCATAAATAGGTCTCTCTTTTGATGGTTTTGGTGTTTCTGGATTTTCTAGACCATAGAGGATATGTGATATGATATATGTAAGCTAAAGTGAAGATGTTACAGAGGGAAATGGGAATTGAAAATTAATTGGAATTTAAAGCATTGCATTTTTGCATTTGGTGTATTTAGTGGAGCTGGCCGGGCATGGGTGAGACCCAGGAGCCCGCTTATCTGATTGTCCTTAGTGATCACAGGCGCTTCTAAAGGGCAGGGACTTGCCTCTGACAGAATTGTATCCTAGTTCCCAAAGGAAGATGACTCCCCAGTAACTCCTGCCCTAGACAAGGTACTAGACTAGATTTGGGTTGCCAACCTAAAGGACTAAAGGCTTTGGTTAGGATACTGCTCTGTCTGCGCTTAGTTTCTCAGCTTCTCTCCCTCCTTCTTTTCTTCCCTTTCTCTATTTCATTTGCTAGTTTCTTCCTCAGGGTCTCCACATTGACCAAGCCCAAGGGGCACCTCCTAGTGTTCACGACCAGTACTCCCTCACTGGTGTCAAGCCCATGGCTGCCACGGTTTTATTACACACACCTTTTCTTATACCCAACAACATTTCCACACTGTTTTAGAACTCCATTTTGTCATAATGGGTGTTGATGGGTTATTAAATGTTTCCTGTTCATTTCTACTTGATATCTATAATTTAAATTAATTGCATCTACTTTGTCATTTATATTTTTCTTTTTTGTACTCCTTTAATATTAAAATAAGTCTTTTGTGTTCCTGAACCTCACCGTGCCCTTGCAAATTTAGGTAAGACCCAATTCTGTCCCTCCTTTAATTCCCATGAGGCTTATGGATGAATCCACTTATTTCCCTACCTTTATAAAAACCCAGGTCCCCTTCCTTTTATTTGAGATTTTCCTCACTCATGAACACTCTCTCTACTGTAATGACCTGAATAAAATCCTCTCCTCATGAGATGTTGTCTGGTGCCTTTTGTCTTTGATACTGAGTAGACTTCAGTTAGCATTGTCCTCACATTTAGCGTTAGAAATTAAGAAAGACTGTAAAGAAACAGAGGGCAACGTGATTTGAAAAAGACAAAGCTGGGTTGAGGGAGAAACTCTATAAGCCCTAATGTGCTCAGAACAGTCCAGATTTATATTGATTGGTCCAACATAGTTATTAATAGCACCCCTGTTACTCTCAAAAGTATCCTGGCCTAGACAAAGAATTACATGGTCATCAGCTCTTGGTACTATTCTAAAACCCACACCCAGCACAGTCCTAAGCATCAAGCATAGAGCTACGGCACATTTGCTGAAATATGAATAAGAAGAGGTCAACAATCATCTATCTTCATGGTGGGAACTAAGAAGCCAATCTGAATACATAGTTAAGGCATCACAGGTGGTAAACACTGGAAAGTGGTAAAATCTCTATGACTAGCATTTCTCTTAACTTAGAATACTTGATTAATAGTTCTAGTTTGACAGGGGTAGATCTTGGACTTGATGATGACTTCCTAGGAACTTGCTTAGAGACAGAAGTCCCTGGGTTGTTCCAGTTCTTCCTCTGGATGGGTGAATACACACAAAATGGACTACTGACAGTGGCCATCAGTGGATATTTATTATCTATTTTTTTTCCAATAAGATTGCTCTTGTGGGATGAGTCCTCAATATTTAATCAACTAGTAGAGGGGCGCCTGGGTGGTTCAGTCTGTTAAGCATCCGACTCTTGATTTCAGCTCAGGTCCTGATCTCAGGGTCGTGAGATCGAGCCCCTCAGCAGGCTCCTCGCTCAGCACAGAGTTTGCTTGAGATTCTCTCTCTTCCTCTCCCTCTGCTCATGCATACGTGTGTGTGCTAAGTTAATAAAATCTTTTAAATACATATTTAGTCAACTAGCAGAAAATAAAGGTTAAGTAGTTTTCAACAGAATAGAAGGATCCAAAAATTTTCTCTTGTGTATCTTTATAGAGAAATACTTTCTACCACATAATTACTGCCCTTCCAATGGAACCGAACTTGAGACAATGTCAGGAAATTTTGAAAGCTCAGAGAACAAATCTAGTCAAATTTCTTCATTCTGAATTTCTGACATGTTACCCCATTTGTATCCAAACTCTGGTTAACATCAATGTTCCAGTTTAGTAACAGTCATGCTAATTTGTGGTTGAATGAGTTCTGCAATGTTGCCTCAATATTAAAACCACTCTTCTTCTTCTATTTTAAAGATTGATTGACTGATTGATTTATGAGAGAGAAAGCAAGCAAGGCAAGGGGGGAGGGGCTGTGAAGGGAGAGGGAGAGAGAGACCCAGGCTGACTCTCCGCTGAGTGCAGACCCAGACACAGGAGTTGATCTCATGACCTCGAGGTCAGGACCTGAGCCAAAACCAAGAGTCAGAGGCTTAACCGACTGCGCCACCTAGGTGTCCCACAGCCATTCTTCTTATTACCTCCTTGCCCACCCCACTCCCTAGTCTCCTCCATGTATGGGTGATTCTAAAGATAACTGAGATTATGCCATGGATTTTCCATGAAATCATAGGAAAATACGTTTGAACTTTCAATGCCCCAACATCTACAAATAATGACGTTACCAAATTATGTTTCAGAGACCTTTCAAAAATTATATCTGTATTACATTCTGCATAAACAATATGCTTTTAGTTCTTACTGTGGCAGAGATGATAACCACGGAGGGAATTTTAAAAACAGACAATTATAATCAGAGCAGGAAGACAGAAGAGGAAGTGAAAAACAATCCAAAAGCGTCAATCAAGACGGCCAGAGAAAAGCAGATAGCAGAATGCTGAAATTTCAGGGTAGATGATCAACACTCAAGTCAAGATACATTTAGTGAGGATCCACAAGAGGACTTGTAATCTAGTGGGTATTACAATGAATACAAAATTAAAGTAATAAGAGTCTTTTGCCCTAAAATAATTTAGATTTTTCTGGTGAAATATTAAATGCAGACAAAAAAATCTTTGAATGTTATCAGCATATGACAAAATGTCTCCTAGAGTGGTATGGAATAAAAAGAAAAAAACCTAGGGATGCCTGGGTGGCTCAGTCGGTTAAGCATCTGCCTTCAGCTCAGGTCATGATCCCAGGGTCCTGGGATTGAGCCCCATGTTGGGCTCCCTGCTCAGTGGGGAGTCTGCTTCTCCCTCTCCCTCTGCCCCTCCCCCCTGCTCATGCTCTGTGTGTCTCTCTCTCAAATAAATAAATAAAATCTTAAGAAAAAAATAAAAAACCTAAAATAAAACAAAAACAGAAGTAGCTCTGAATTTAACTAGAAACATCGACTTGAAAGACTTAGATTTGTTTTGGTTGTTAGTTAAGTGCGGTAACAGGATTCAGAGTGAGCACTGAATGGGCATCAGAGGTCAGAAAACAAAGGGAGGCAGAAGGAGATGAGGGGTGAAGGGTGCAGCCAAGTGACATTCAGGAAAAGAGAAGACACACACATCATGGCCTATTTTTATGTTTTATGTCAGTTTTAAGGGAAACTGGTGTTTTCCTGAAACAATATGTATTTGATGGAAAAGTGCTGCCCATTTCAGGAGCAGAATAACTTTGTCATATTGCTGGGAGAATTTAAGAATTGAAAATCAGAAGATAGCAGGTGGCAGTTATAAATTTTGTATTAATATGGCAATATGGAGTGAGATTTATGAACTCTGATATAATGTAATCTTTCACTGAAAACAGTTTTACTTTCTTAGTGATTTGACCATGGTTTTACATTAATATCTTTTTAGGAAATGTATTTTTCTGAATACATTTTATTTTATTCGAGTGATTGCTTAGAGGCAGACATTCAATGACTATTGAGTCTATAGATGCAGCAGTCTGATAATATTGTCAGGTGAGTTTTGAGAGATTATAAGAAGACAAAAGGAAGTTTTGTTCCAATACTTTTGGACAATGACATATTTGAACATACTTTTTTTTTTCAAAGTCAATACTTTTAAACTATATAGGATGCAAGTTTTTTGCTTTTATCTCAAGTATATTTTAGAGACTTAGGTCAAGCACTAAATGGGAACTGTAGTATGTAATATGGCTCTGTTTCATAGAGCTAGGAATACTGCCAATTTACAAAGGCCAACTTACTTAGACTTCTTTCCTGAAAACCAAAATGACTTCCTTTAAAATTTATGATCCTCATAGCTTTCCAAATATCATTTCATTATGTGGGAGATCCTTTAGTCAAAAACATTCCTATCACATGCACTTCATTATTTCATAAATAAGGCAAAGAGTGAAGGCATTGAGTTGTTGGTCAATCCACAAAACGTTGGCAGATTTTTAACCTCAGCTCAAGGAATTCTCCACAAACATTATTAATCCCATTATGCCTGCTCAGTGCAAAAGCAGTGACACTGTTTCACATGTCAAAGCAATGAGGTAGCCCTGTGACAGCAAAACCAAAAGAACAGAAAATTTTAAACATTAACAACTTACTGAAAAGGAGAAGTGCCGCTGATGCATATGTAATGAAATGTTAGTCAGAAGGAATGAGCATGAGGGATGAAAACCAAAAATGACAAGTGTGAGAACAGTTTTTTGTATGGGTGCAATCCACGATGATCACATGATTACCTTCGCAAAGTTGGTAGGTGACTTGACCTACTTACCAACTTAGGCTAAGGTTTCTTCAGAATAGTAAAGAGTGAAGTGGAAAACTCCCATTATGGACAGTCTTCTAGAAGGAAGTCACAACATCAGGATTAATTTACTCCTTGAGCTTTCTCTTGGTCCTTCTACCCATTCTTCTTGAAACCAATAAAACAACTCCAGTGTCCTATCATTAAATCTAGAAACTGATTCCCACCCCTTCCCATGCATCAGGACTGTCTGGGAAGCTTTATTAAAAATACTGATGCTCATTTTTCACTCCCAGAAATTCTTTCTGCAATGGTCTTGGGTGGGGCCTGGACATTAATACTTGTAAGACCTTCTCAAGTGATTCAAATATGCCGCCAGAGCTAAGAAACACGGGTTTATAAGGAGTAAATTTGAAACATCTTATATCAGACATCTAATCTATCATTATTTCATTCATTCTCAAATCCTCATTCTTACAAATTTCTTGTTCCTTTAGAATTTGGATAGGAGTCATAACAGTATTAAGGTTGATTTAGTATGTCCAAAACCACTGATTCATTTATTTATTGCACACACAATTATATCTCACATCCCAGGATTTAGAAAAGTACTTCTGACTCGGCCTGCCAAATCCCCACCTGTTGACTGAGTCATTTTTTTAACTGTTTGTTTTCACTGTGACAATAACTTGGTGCTTCAGGGTAAACTCAAATATAATTTCCTTTTCCTTTTTTTTTGACTCTGTTCTTTACTGGTCTTTTTCCCATTATAATAATATTTAACAGATAATCCTTATTTTATATAACTTGTTTCAGATAATGAAAACAACCTATTTATGAGATTTATATAACCTTGATACCAACAGAACTGGCTAAGAACAATATAAGGAAATCACAGGACAATTTCACATAAGAATATAGACTGAAAATCCTGAAGAAATACTACCAATCTGAATAAAGTGTACATAAAGATTAAATCTTCTATATAAAATACCAAACATACCAGACTCTATTGGAAGATACACATTTAAAGGACTTTCTTCTTTTTGTGTGTGTTTGTATGGTACTTCTTATAATAGATAGTGACCAGAACTGATGAGATAGGACATTCAATGTATTTTTACAAATACACACCCCCTCTCCCCAGGGCTTAATCATAGTATAGAGTGATTTCTAGGTTTTTGTGTTTTTTTTTCTGATTCTACAATTCAAGAATTATTTCTGCCCTGAAACTCTTGACTACTTTGTTGGTTTCTTTTGAGATGCTCTGGCATACCAAATTTATCTGTTTCTCCTTTCTTTCTTCTCCCCAGCTCAACAACCTAAGATAATAGGTCCCAAGGACCAAGGCAGCAGAGTTTATATACATTTAGAAACAGTTTCTTCCTGAAGGTCAGATAGTCTTCAGGGTCACTGCTAATAATGCTAATGTGCATTTGCTTAGATCAGGGGTTGACACATTTTTTTTCTGTAAAGGATCAGATAGTAAATATTTTGGCTTTGTGTACCATATGCTTTCTCTCAAGAACTACTTAATTCTTTCACTATAACATGAAAGCAAGCATGGATAATATATAGATGAATGAGTATGGTTGTATTCCAATAAAACTTGATTTACAAAAACAGGTTTGGGGCTGGATTTGGCCCCTGGATCCTAGTTTGCCAAGCACCGGTTCCAGTGTAGTTTACCTGCTGATGAACAATTGTGTCCTATTTTGAAAAGAGGGCTTACATGAGCATGAACAAGTTTCTTTACTTTTTTCAAGTGAATAAGATATTTTTTCCAATGGCATACATTTTCAATTTAGCTAGGGGGGGTGTGTCTGTGTGTGTGTGAGTGTGTGAAGTTATGTCCATACTGATTTAACACATCAATTTGATTTCAACATTTTTAGATACAGCTCACTAAGCAGAATATCAGTTCAAGGCAGTTCTAGCAGACTCAGTTTGAAAAAATAACAACATTGGTGTGTTATTAATGCTGCCATTTCTACACCTAGCATGGTCTCCCCTGTCAGGTTCATTAACAGTAATCCAAGTGTGACTTCGGGTAATGATCACTTCAAGTGAACTCAAGTCTATTGCCAAGGTGTGAAGTTACAAAGGCGAAGATACAACTTCACGGAGAAGCAAATCATTCATGACCTTAATATCAAATAAGTGTTAAATAGCCACCTGGTATCAGTTAGGCAAGTTCTGGTGTAGCATCCAATTATCAAATTGGTAAAAAGTCACTCAGCAGACCGCATGTAACAAATGACCAAGAATCTGAAACTCATGAATTGAGTGTCAAAAATATATTTGCCATCATTCCTTCTCATGGGTAAGTTAGAGGCCAGCAGGTACTAATAATGGAACAAAATAACAAAGGGGTTGTCATTTCAAAAGATACTTGACCAAGTAGTTGAGGCCTTTTGATAATCTTTTATCATTAAATTTCTGGTTGTGTATACACTGGCTAGTAGGTTGTAGAATCGAAACATGCTTCCTTTTAACATTTAACATTGGCTCTATATTTATAGGCTGAAAATCAGATAGTACTTGTTTTGAAATCATGGTCAAGAACTCAACAAATTTAGACATTAGTAGGACATCATCACGTTGCATGAAAACTGGGTATGCCACGTGGCTTGGAGAAACTCTGATGTGCTGGCAACATTTCTAGCTGTCGAGATAGTAAAGGCCAGAGTGGTCTAGAGACTTCTGCCAGCTGAATCTCCCCTTTGCCTATTCCCTTTATAGTGCTAATGGAACCTGTGAACATATTGTTCTAAAGTGAGCCTGAAAGAGCATTCTCTGGGGTGAAATGTTCTCTCTCTGTTGGCAGGGAGACTCTTCCCTCCTTATTCTAATCCCTGCTCCCCACTGAGAAGGAAGAACACTGCGTTTATTTCAGGGATCATAACGCGAAGGCTGGTGGCATGGAGGCAGCTCTGTGTAGAATGGGTAATTGCGTGGTTGTGCCTTTCAATTACCTATATCACAGCTGTGCATTTAGATTAGTCAGAC
This sequence comes from Halichoerus grypus, assembly GCF_964656455.1. Taxonomy (NCBI): domain Eukaryota; kingdom Metazoa; phylum Chordata; class Mammalia; order Carnivora; family Phocidae; genus Halichoerus; species Halichoerus grypus. The sequence goes on along the minus strand of NC_135720.1, from coordinate 6,966,369 downwards.
ACAGTGAGGCTTCTGTTTAAAGTTGCCTTTGTGAAACTGAACAGTGTCTTCATGCACCTGCCAAAAAGCCGGGATTATCTGGGGACACAAATGGACTGTGTGGACTAATTGCATCTCCCTCTCTTTTCATATTCCAGTTCATTAAAAATGAAAAGATACATATTTCTGGTGTTTCTAAGGTTAACAAAAACACTCTTACTTCTTACCCACTGGTCAGATTTTAAGATATGTGGTTAAGCTTATATAGATGGTCTCAGTGTTCTAGAACGCCTAAAAAATGAAGGTGTATCAAGAAAGATGTTGCTAATATTTATATGTGAAACAGTGATGATGGCAATAACTCTAATAATCCCCCTGAGAAAAAAATGAAATGAACTTGATTAATTTTAAAATACTCTATAGCAGAGCTACGGACTTTGCATTAATTGCTTGCTGTTATCTTGTTAAACGTAGAATCTACTTTAAAATTTTATTTTTATTTAGTCATTTGAGAGAGAGAACACGCACAAGAGCATGAGCAGGGGGAGGGGCAGAGGGAGAGGAAGAAACATACTCCCCGCTGAGCAGGGAGCCCGATGTGGGGCTCGATCCCAGGACCCCAGGATCATGACACAAGTCGAAGGCAGATGCTTAACCAACTGAGCCACCCAGGTGTCCCTATAATCTACTTTTGTGAGGTTTCTTTGGACACTTCAAAATTACCATGCCTTCAATTTCAAAAGTTAAAATCTTGTCTATTAGTGTATAATGGCAAGTTTACAGGTTTTTTTTTTTAAAGATTTTATTTATTTATTTGAGAGAGAGAGAGACAGTGAGTGAGAGGGAGAGAGAATCTGAAGCAGGCTCTGCACTGAGCACAGAGCCCGACACAGGGCTGGATCCCACAACCGCGAGATCATGACCTGAGCTGCAACCAAGAGTCAGACGCTCAACCAACTGAGCCACCCAGGTGCCCCAGCAAGTTTATAGTTTTAAAATCTTCTCTCATTAAGAAAAAATTCATTGCAAATAAAAAAAATGTGCTAAATGGAAGGGAAAAAGTAGATGTTGTGATAAAGAGAAGGACTTTGTTTCACTGTAATTATGTTTTAATTTCTTTCTTCATTCAACTAATACTTGTTGAGTATCTCCTTTCGACAGAACATTTGTGAAGTTCTTCCCTGGAGCAGAACGTTTCTCTGGATATGTGTGCGTGCAAGTATGAGCAAAGGCAACCCATGCACACCTGCGAGTGCAAAGTCTATGTCCCGGGGAGGCTGGAAGGGGCTTAAGAATAAATTCATATCCCATTTTAAACTCCTTTTCAGTATAATCTTTGCCATCGCAAGTTTACTTTCTCTGAAACGGCTCATTGGGTCCCTCTGCCCTCTTAACCCTCCACCACAGAACTCCCTCTTTCTGGTACGATCACCATCATCTCCCATTCTCAAAACCTGGGGTCATGGGCACCCTGAGAACCACAGAATTCAGCACATGACCCCTCCGCCCACCCCCTGCACTGAGAGAACGACCAAACTCTGGCACAGCTTCCAGCGGCATGAGGCCCTATCCGAGGATGACCCAGCCCCCTGGTTAAAATGCCTGCCTGAGAAAGCTCAAGGCTGTCAGGAGGACTTTCTTAGAGCATTTATGAAGAAGGGCTTATGATTGTGAATATGTACCTCTTACAACTGAGCCATGTTCTTCTCAAGGACCAGAGAGCGACTCCTTTGAAATGCACTCGTCAGGAAGGATGGGGCCTCTGTATCCCCATCCCTGTGGCAGGGTGGAATCCCTCCTTCGTAACTGCTAACTAGCAGCTGGCCCACAGGCGTTCGCCCCGATCGGATCAACCCTTTGTACTGGTTCATTCTCTGACTCACTGAGCCCAGCTCTCCCCTCCTTCCCGCTCATCCTAAATTGCCCACTCACGTCTGCACAAATCAGAACAGAGCTCAGCTCTTTCCCACTGTCTGTGGATGCTGAATAAAGCCTGTCATCACCACTTTATCGAATGTCCAGCTGTGTTTTACCTTTGACAGCTTCCTCTTTCCCTTTCACACATGCAGACAATCCCCTAAGCCTATTGATTCTTCTTTGGGATGTGTCACAATCTAGTTTTTCTTTTCAGGTGAGATATAAGTGTTATGTAACTTTCTAAGACCTGATCTTAATTGCAAGAAGTTCTAAGAGCTCCCACTTGAGCTGCCATGGAGGCAGGGTGACTATTAGTTTCCTATGGCTGCTTCTGCCAAAAAAACAAAAACAAAAACAAAAACAAAAACCCCCAAAAAACCCAAAAAACAAAAAACAACAAAAAAACCCACCACAGATTCGGTGGCTCAAAACAACAGAAGTTTATCCTCACACAGTTCTGGAGGCCAGAAGTCTGAAATCCTGCAGGGCTGTGCTCCCTCTGAAGACTCTAGCGGACAGCCTGTCCTTTGCCTCCTCCGGCACCTGGTGGCTATCTTGGCATTCCTAGAATTGGCTGTATCTCTCCAATCTCTGCCTCTCTGTTCACACCTCCTTCTGCTCTGTGTGTCTCCTATCAGGACACTTGTTTTTGGATTTAGGGCCCACCAGATAATCCAGGATGATCTTCTCATCTCAAGATCCTTAACTTAATGAAATCTGCAAAGACCCTCTTCCAAATAAAGTCACATTCACAGGTTCTGGGGGTTAGGACATGAACATATCATTTTGGAGGCCGCCATTCAACCCAGTCCAGTAAATGAGTTCCTCCATGTCCCTGAAGTGGACACACAGGCCTCGCAGCCTTGCAGCTGCTCGCAGCCTCCTGAACACAAGAGTCAAGGTGGGGAGCGTAAACATGAGTGTCACCCCACCTCAGTGGGTCTCAGGCCTCAGGCTGGCTGTGTGGGACCGTAAAACAAGACGAGGCCTCTCACGTGGTGACTGAAAGTTGCAGCAATGTTGTCTTATCACCCTGCTTCTCACGATTTTTCTTTTACTTCCAGTTGCCATCTTGCTATGGGGAGCTGGGTAGGGGACGTAGCCCAAATAGTACCATTAGGAGGAGTTCTAGAAGGCTGTTAGAGTTTCTAAAATCTCAGTCAAGCCTTGCTTTGAGTCTGGTTTGCTGGGGCCTCCCTCATGCGACACAGCACAGTTCACGATGACCCTGTGTTAGCAGGGACATTCTGAGGATCTTGGGAGCAGAGTGGGGAGGGCAGGTGGTAAAAACAGCTTCCCTTTCTACTGCAACTTTACTCACTGCAGCATTGGCAGGGTTAAGCAAAGGGGAGGCTAATATGGAAATGAATAAATGAGCACTAATTAATCAACTATAGACCACGGAGATCTCAGGAGTGCAAATCCCGATACACTCCTCTAATCCTGCGCAGCCTGCAGCAGTGGGGGAGAGAAAAGGCTGGCTGGTCAGCGGAGCTGTACCCCACAAACAATGGTCAGTTTTGACTTGCAGGAGAGGGGAGTGCAATGATGTGGCTGTGAGGTTGGACTACAAAGGGGAGGCTTGTCTCTCAGAACGGGAGTCGGGCGGCGGCTTCCCTTCCCTTCCCTTCCCTTCATATGCCGGAAGGGGGATGACTGCGAGAGCCAAAGGACACAAAAGCAACTAAGAGAGATGTATTTCTGAAACGTTCAGACATAAGAGCTATTTCCTCACTTCTCTTCTCCTTGGGGAAAGCGTATGGCAGTCAGGAGCACAAGGACACACGATCACACAGCAATAGTCATGCAAGAGACACACATCAAACAGTAACACGTGCACGGGATGGAACCTTTTCAAACTCTTAACATCATCACATGAGATGAACTAATTTTGACTTCAACGCAAAGGTCAGAAAGAATCAAACAAATGTTTCTGTGCTAACATTATCAGCAAAATGTCCAAAAGTAAGCAAAACATCAAAATAAAGACACTGGAAAATGTAAGTTGAAAATGGTTGGCTTGCAATTATTCCATTTATTTTTGTGATGTCCTTTTATAGAACACATTTATCCCAAAAGCACATTCGATTTTTTTAAAAGATTTTATTTATTTATTTATTTATTTATTTATTTATTTATTAGAGAACGAGTGAGAGAGAGAGCATGAGAGGGGGGAGGGTCAGAGGGAGGAGCAGGCTCCCCGCGGAGCAGGGAGCCCAACGCGGGGCTCAATCCCAGGACCCTGGGATCATGACCTGAGCCGAAGGCAGACGCTTAACCGACTGAGCCACCCAGGCGCCCAAGCACATTCGATTTTTAAGACAGAATAATAATATAAAAATTCCACAAGATAAAAAAAAAAAAATTGTTTGACACAGACTTCTACTTTCCTGTTTCTCATTACTGTTCATTGTTTGTTTTTAACAGGAAAAAAGTTCTGCATTGTTATCCATAAGTTTTTACATTAATGATCTGCTCAGAACTCCCAACATGAATTTGATGTAAAAAAAAAATCTAGAAAATAATTTGTTTAAAAAGTATGTCTTCCTTTTCCTATGGATTTGTTATGTAACAGTGTCCTACTCTTCAGTGAAAATGAGTTCAGGAAGATATTTACCTATGTGGATTCTCAATATTAGAGTGTGGTATCTGCCAGGAGTAACAGTGAAGGCAATGTATATAAGGTAATAACCCAGTCATCAGCACCAGTGCAGCCAGGCAGCAGGGGAAATCCTCAGCATCCTCACCTCTACCTCCCAGCTGGAAAGCCACGGACTTTCCAGTAGTAGACTGGGCTGCATTGGGTACTTGGTGGGTGTCGGGTAAGAGTGGGGACAGCTACTGGACCTAAACCTTTTGAAATAACTCAGATACTGGGAAAAGCCTTAGTTTTCCTTCCAGAGCTTGCTCTGGCTTGAGCAGAGGGTGGGGTGAGAAGGAAAGACTGATGGACAGATTCCCATCTGGACTGGAACTATGGCTGGCTACAGCGCCTTTCCTGGTGCTGACTGGTCCACAGCTGCTGCTGGAGCCCATGTGCTGGGGCTTGAATTCGAGCCAGGCTCTGAACCATCATGTATTATTCATTATCTGAACAAGGCATACATGTTTCTATTCATCAGTCTGTATATTTTAAATATATGCATCTGTTCCCCATTGCGAGATGATCCTTCATCTTTCATAGTGAGATTGTAAAACCTTGAAAACATCTGTTTTTTAACCTGATGTAGAATTTTCATTTTTTTTCTGTAAAAAGCCTCGAAAGGACCAGATAGTAAATATTTTAAGGTCTGAGGGCCGTACGGTCTCTCTGTTGCAACGACTCAATGTTACTATTGTAGCTCAAAAGCAGCCCCTGGTGGGTGATAGACATTGGGGAGGGTGTGTGCTATGGTGAACGCTGTGAATTGTGTAAGATGATGAATCACAGACCTGTACCTCTGAAACAAATAATACATTATATGTTAAAAAAAAGAAGAAGAAGAAGAAGAAGATAGCAGGAAGGGAAAAGTGAAGGGGGGGATATCGGAGGGGGAGACGAACCGTGAGAGACTATGGACTCTGAGAAACAAAGTGAGGGTTCTAGAGGGGAGGGGGGTGGGGGGATGGGTTAGCCTGGTGATGGGTATTAAAAAGGGCACTTTCTGCATGGAGCACTGGGTGTTATACGCAAACAATGAATCATGGAACACTACATCAAAAACTAATGATGTAATGTATGGTGATTAACATAACATAATAAAATAAATAAAATAAAAAAGAAAAATAAAGGAAAAAAAAGCAGCCATTGGCAATCCATAAACAAATGGGTGTGGTTGTATTCTAGCAAAGCTTTATTTGTGGGCACTGAAAATTGAATTTCATATCATATCATATTTTATTTTTTATTTTTTTTATTTTTTATTTTATTTTTAAAGATTTTATTTATTTATCTGACAGAGAGAGAGACAGGAGAGAGGGAACACAAGTAGGGGGAGTGGGAGAGGGAGAAGCAGGCTTCCCGCCGAGCAGGGAGCCCGATGCGGGGCTCGATCCCAGGACCCTGGGATCATGACCTGAGCCGAAGGCAGACGCTTAACCGACTGAGCCACCCAGGCGCCCCATATTTTATTTTTTAAATAGAACCTTTTAAATATGTAAAATCCACTCAAAGCTCATGGACTTTACAAAAACAGGTAAGGCCATAATATACCAACCTCTGGTCTACAATGAGGTCATGGGAAAGTTAATCTTTAAACAAGTGTAAAGATTATGATGCGAATAAAAGAAAAAGGTGGTGATGAGGATGTCTACTTAGCTTAATTACATAAAACAGACAAGTGGTTGACATTGTAAGTTGTCTGGCATTGCAATGAGAGGTGCAAATTAGAGCCAAGAGAACCAGGTTCCAGTTTCAGTTTATCTGTAACCTCTTAGTAGTCTTGGAGAAAATACTAAAATTTCTTCAATTCCATTTTTTTCTGTTGCAAATGGAAATGTCTTATAAAATTTCTAAGATCGGTTTTTACCATGAAGATTATTTCATCCTTATGTTTATGGCTTTTTGCTTTTCCTTTGTATAACTCGCTACCTGCTTATTGTTTTACTTCTATCATATACAATTATGAGAGGTAAGATCTTAAAATAGGAGGTGATTGCTATAATTGAAAATGAATACTTTTCTCTAATTTATCTTTAAAGCACAGGGCGTTTGCAGAAAAGCACAGCCTTTAAGACTGCCAATGATTTACAGCATATCATCAACAAGCATACATTTTGAAAAAGCTAAGAAATATAAAATCAAAGTAGAATATAAATTATTCAGCAGAGAAGTCCAATTACAAGGAGAAAAAACATATTTGGATGCATATAGCCTACCTCTTGCTGTCATCAAAAGCATTTGGCAGGAGTAGGCCCTGTAGCAGGTACCAGAGTCCTACTGATTTAGACTTTCATGGCTGATGTGCTGTATTTTATAGTGTAATATAATTACAATTACATTTTCTAAAAATTTTATTGTCCAGCATTCACATACCCTATAAATGGCATAATAAATGATCTATAAATAATAATGTGGAGTTCACTGGAACTGAACCACATTTTTATACTTTTTTTTAAAGCAGAACATCCTACAAAACAGAAAATATTTTTAAAAAATAAAGGGAAGTGTTTATGGCCAATATATATACATGTTCCTAAGCGCACTTGTACCGTATCTATTGATGATGATGAAGCCCAAGATAAGTTAGCCCCTTGAAACATATATTCTTTAATAACATTGATTCGTTTGACTTGAACACACCCAGAACTAGATACATTACCCAGAAGCCTTATTAATGCTACTTCGAGCCAGATTTTGCTGTTTCTGTCAATAGAACCAGAGAAGACCCACTGGCAACACCTGAGCCCATCTTTGACTTCTCCCTCTTTGCTTTGTCTGCTCAGGCTCCCCGCCCTGTGGATCCCCACAGCGAGAAAGCTCCTCGGCCATCAGCTACATCTCATTTTCCTGCTAGTGCATTTACTGTCCTCTTCTCAGGGCAGGCCATGATTCTAGCACACAGGGGAGCTCCAAAGAAGGTTTCTATGAATGGGAGAGGTTTGGGCAGTTCTCAAATGGTGTATGGGCCAGGACAACCCAGCTGCACTGAGTCAGATTATCTGCAGAAGTTTAATTCCGTTTATTAATTGATTTCAGAAGACTTCAGCCCCATTTTACTGTCTTTTCTCCTTCCCTCTTTACTCAACCAGTAAACAAATATACATTGTTTATTGTATACAAACAAAATGAAACAAAATACCAACCAGCTATGACATGGTGGTGAGAGGAAGAAAAGAATGTATCCTAATGTTAAGTTACTGGCCTGTCTTCAGGGCGTCCGTCCGCAATACAACTGGGAAGACAAGCAATGAGACAAAATGGCAGCGTAGGAAGCCCACCACAGCCTAGCCCAGGATGACTGATACAGATTCTAAGTGTTGTGGCTTCCAAAGAAAAGGAGGTGATTGCAGTTTATGTCCTTTAACTTTATCTCCAGTTAGATGTGAGCTAATTCAGTAGCAGGCCACACCAAACAAAGCTAGATAAATCTTGCCATAGTATCATCTCATGCATTCCCAAATCAAATACACTTAACATAATTATCTCATGTTCCACTTTTTAGAATTATTCATGCCACTGTTTCCTTTTGTTGGCATGAATCAGAACCACCAGCATAAATTTAACATGATTTATTTACTCCTCTACCAAAATATGAGTATTTTAAATGTTTCATGATCAGAGGGCTATCAATATTTTATATTAATTGCACAGAAAAGATATCAGTGCAACTATTTAGAAATTCTTCTGTCCTGTGAAGAAAAGGCAGTAAGAAAGAAGCAATGAATTATTAATAACTATTAATAATTGATAGTATACAATGTGCCAGGGATGGTGCCAAATGTTTTCATGGACCTCACCCCCCTCTCACCTCCTCAAAGCTAACCACTATCCTGATTCCCAACACTATAGTTTCTTCCTTCCTTCCTTCCTTCCTTCCTTCCTTCCTTCCTTCCTTCTTTCAAAGATTTATTTGAGAGAGAGTGAGAACATGAGCAGTGGGGAGAGGAAGAGGGAGAGGGAGAGGGAGAGGGAGAACCAGAGTTCCCGCTGAGCAGGGAGCCTGATGAGGGGCTCGATCCCAGGACCCTAAGATCATGACCTGAGCTGAAGGCAGATGCTTAGCCCACGAGCTACCCAGGCACCCCCACTTTTCCCTCTTTTTGAAATCATATGGTATGTATTCGTTTTTTTGTTTAACGCTTCTCATGCAACACTGAGTGAAATTTACTATGTAGTAGAATCAGATAGCTAATTTGCAGGGTCCCATGCAAAATGAAAATGCAGGTCTCCTGTTTGAAAATTGTAAGAAGGTAAAAGCAGAACACGAACCCAGCACAGGGCCCTTGTGGAGTGGGGCTATATGCAACTCCCAGATCACACACCCACAAAGCTGGCCTTGCTGTATGAAATACTAAAGGATAAATACACTGTATTTTGTATCTCCATCCCACTATTGCTGGACATAGCTAAATAGTCTCCACTCTGACTATTTTGAATGGCGCTGCTATGAACATTCTTAGGCACCTTTTGGTGAAGATACAGATGCATTTCTACCGGGTGTACAGTTGTGAGCGAAACTGCAGAGTGGTAGGTAAGCCTACGTTCAGCTCTGGTGGATACAAACACAAATACGTTGTATCAATTTACACGTCCCCATTGTTCCAAACTTCTCAGAGTTCCAATCACTCCATATCCTCACTCTGCTTGAAATTTTCTCTTCTCCTGGGGATATGTTTAAAGTACACAATCCTACACTCCACCCCAGACCTAACCAAACCCATACCACTGGTGTTCTCTCTACATTCTGTATTTTTCAAAGCTTCTTCAGCGATTCTTTGCTAGGCATGAATCAAGTACAGAACTGCTGCTAATCAACTGGGCTATTTTACAACAGACCAAAAGAATGTTCTTGTCCAAGGGGAGTCAGACATGCATTGAATAACTGAGAACACTGACACTAGATCACTAACTCTCCAAGAAGACAAGCGACAACAAAGCTGGCTGGAAGTAGCCAAGCCAGGAATATCTTGCTTGGTTTTTCCAACACTACCGTGAAATCAAGGGTCCGTGTTTCCTGCCCAGGTGGTGTGAAAGGGTTTTTGAGAAAGGGCAAGACAGTTACTTTCTCAAAGTTACAAATGAGCTATTCTGAAAACACACTTTGAAAATGATCATTATAAAGTCATTTTCATCTTCAACCTAATTTTTATTTTAGATAACCAAAGTAAAATCACATCATTTTACATAATTATAGTGTATTTTAAATTTTTCTTTTTCGTTTCAAATCTGCAGGATATCCACTTAGCAACAGCATGCCATTTTCTTCTATTTTTTTACATTTTAGGCATATGCACAGAATAAAGGGAATTCTGTCAAAATATATTGTACTTCTGGAGAGAGGCTTGGAGTCTGATACTACACGCAATATAAACAGTAGCTTGGGATTCAAATGTATCATGTTTGCATTCTTTTCAGGTTTAATTTTAGAAGAACATATTCATGGGGGTACTATATGTAGACAAAGCTATCTTTAAAATACCCTATTAAAAATGCTAATAGACAATGCATTGCGATATTTTATATTTTCAAAGCAAAAATCATTCATGACAGAAAAATCCCTTCTGCCACATGGCATATGTATATGGTGTACACGTTTTTCTTTGTTAGGTAACATGTGCTAAGATATATTACAAAAATTAGCATTTCTGGCTATCTTTCCAAAATTGTATTTTTAAGTATAAAAGCATGAATGTAAAGCTCTGTAACAATGAGAGATATTGTTCTCTCATATTCTCTCATATTCAAAGATCATATTCTTTGTAGCATATCCAACCTGTTATTAACATATGCTTGTCTTCATTTCAGAACTGAGTACATGGGTAATTATACAACCAGAAATCTGCACATCTCTGAATCTCTATTTTATTTTCCTATATGATACTGTTATTATGGTACTCTTGTCTGCAAGTGGCGATACCAGAGCATTATCTTACTACCCGTCCTCCAAAAGTGAGTGTGGCCACAGCCGCGCTGCCTAGGTCAGAAGGCCAGCTCACAGGATGGGTGGGGGGTCCTCACAGCGCGAATGTGCCTGGAAGGAGGTCCATTTGTATTCCTGGATCCTAGTGTCTCACAAGAGGGATGCGAATCCCAGACATTCCCTTCCTTACCTTTCGTTCCTCTTACCTTGTCTTCCATTCAAGTCATTAGTAATCATGGAGAAATGGAAAATAAACCTAGTCTGGGCTTTGGGTGCCTGGGTGGCTCAGTCTTTATCTCAGGTCATGATCCCGGGGTGGAGGGTGGTCCCTGCTCAGCTGGGGGTCTGCTTGTCTCTCTCCCTCTGCCCTTCCTCACTGCTTGTTCTTGCTCTCTTGCTCTCTCTCAAATATATATATATATATATTTTTTTTTAAAGAGAGAGAGTGTGAGTAAAAGAGAGAGAGAGAGCACAAGCCAGGAGGGGAGGCAAAGGGAGAAGCAGACTCCCACTGAGCAGGGAGCCCGATGTGGGACTCGATCCCAGGACCCTGGGATCATGACCTGAGCCGAAGGCAGACACTTAACCGACTGAACCACCCGGGTGCCCCAAATAAATAAAATCTTAACAACAGCAACCACAAAACCTAGTCTGCGCTTCCGCGGTGTTTCAGTCTGTCGGGGCTGCTATAACAAACTACCCTAGATGAAGTGGTTTATAAACAACAGAAATGGACTTCTCACAGTTTTGGAGGCTGGAAGTCCAAGATCAAGGGGCAGCAGATCTGCTGTCCAGTGAGGGACAGACCGTCCCCGCCCCCGCCTGCTAATACTATCATAATAGGGGTTAGGATTTCAACATACAAATTTTGTGGAGAAAACAAACATTCAGTCTATGGTACGTGGCAGACAAAAAGGGAAGAGTCAATTGTTCTGAAAAAGTACCAGAAAAGAACCCCTTCGACTTAGCCATGCTGTTCAAGATTGCTAGAGCCTCTGCCACTGTTCCCCTATTGAACTTCTAAACTATCACACTTAAACAAATGTTTTCACATAAAAATAGAACTTCTAAGCTGCTCCTTTAAACATAAAGACTAGAAAGAAGGGCCTTATCAATGCTGCTGCGTATCTTCTGCCCTCTTCCCCTTTTTCAGAGTCCCACACAATTCTTGTAAGAACTGGAAACCAGTTTCCCTGGAAAAGAGATGCCAGGGGGCACAGCTGGTGCCCTGACTGGGCCCTATTTGGGAGCACGTCGGCAGTCAGGCAGCTGGGAAAGCAGACGCAGATGCCGGACGGCAGTGTAGGCTGGTGCGGTAACTGTGCTGTGTTTAGAGGAGCAGGAAGGGCTTTCCCCTCTTTTTTTTGGTGAAACAGGTGGCACAGAGAGGGGGAAACTTGTGTGAATTGCAAGCATCAGAAAAATGAGATCGTCACACAGGGGAAGAGGTCCGGCTGACCAGTGCTGCCCGCAGGGAGCCTGGAACGGTTTAGCACAGCCGACTCTTCACACGTGACCAGATCCCTCCCACATTACATAAGAGGCAGGGTCAAAAGGGACGAGCTCTGCCAAACTTTATTAAGGTCCATGAGGATCTAATGACCAACAAGTTACAAGGTGGAAAGGGACACCTTGTTGTCTCCTAGAAAATGGGAATTCAGTAAAATTTAAGGTGATACCTCGCAGGATGTAAACAGGCAGGGCCTCCCAATGCCACAGAATGGGGAGGACCAAGAATATTAATCCCACTGTACAGATAAAGAAATTGAGACTCGAGAGGTCATTGTCTGAAAACAGACAATGTGAAAGTTGTTGGTCCTTTGTTTGAGACAGCTTATCCACTTGTCACGAGTTCGTAAGATGTTCTGGAACACCCGGCCTAAGCCTTTTTCTCTCCTGACGCTGAGGAGTAGGGCAGCTGACCAGGTGGTACAGCCTGGCTGGAATGCAGGGCTGGCAATCTAAAATCTATACAACGGCCCACTCTACCCTCCCTGTTCAAATATGTGAACACGGTTGGTGGGCAGATGGCCACCCAGATAGTAAACAGATTATTTAGAAGAGCTCCAGAAGGCCTTATTGACTGCCTTCATTCTAGAATGTAACAGAAAAGTAAAAATAAAGCACACACACACACAAAACCAAACAAGAGATGCCTAGCCCTGTGTTTAGGAGCGGCAGCTCAACACCTCTGGTTACACAAAGGACAGGATCGTACGCTATCCTTTACTTCCCTTATATTGGTTATTTTTTCACTCTGTGAAAGGATGCAGTTTCTGATGTCAAAGTCCACGAACATACTGAGCACGCTGGCAGGGGGCCGGGAGGGTTCCGGGGGTAAGGCAGGCAGGGTGGCCCTCTCCCTTCCCTCCCCGGAGAGGCAAGAGGGCCACTGAGCTTCCCAAGGCAGCAGCCTCCTTCCAGCTTCCCTGAAGGAAAGGTGGTTCTCCAGATTAACCCATGCACTTCCCATTCTGCATTTGGGGATTAAATCAAATAAAGGTCAACCTTGGGCTTCTCAAGTTTGAATTAATATGGGAGAAAGTGTAGACACTGAAGTCAAGTGTGTTATAGCTACTTTTCTCGCTTCTGCACTAAAGCAAAATTATGTGAACACTGATGAGTAAGACTGAATAATGAAGTAACTCTGGGTTCACATTACTTTAAATGTGCATTGTATTATCTATCCATCTATCATTCTATCTACCCATCTACCACCTATCCATCCATCCATCCATCCATCCATCGAAAGAAAAATATGCAACTAAATTTTAATATTTAGGGGCGCCCAGGTGGCTGTCGGTTAAGCATCTGACTCTTGATTTCAGCTGTGGTCATGATATTTTTCACAATGGATTGATGGCATTATATGTCACCTAACATATTTTAGAGTTTCACGAAATGCACAATGATGAGAGAAAATGCTCATGTTTTGAGGTGCACTGGAATGTTTCTAATGTAGTAATTATTGTGAAGATGTGTGCTGTCAACTAATTTCACCAGCCAAGTATTTCTACCAGTTCATATTGCATGAAAATGAAATTTCAGAACCTATGATAATACACAGCAGACCACTGCTCTGAGTTGAATTTCACTTTGTAGCTTAGTTTCATTTTAAAATCCTACTGTGGCATATTTAGCTAGAGGAAGATATTGAACCCAACTCTTGTGTATTTAATATAATTCAACTCAAATGTTGCATACCTTCACCTTACTTTTTTGTGACTTTAAAATGCTGGACATGCAACTTTTGATGTAGGGCTATCTTTTAACTGTATGATTTCAATACGAATAGCGATTCTTTTTTCAAGTAATTTATTTTTACTACCCTTTCTGTAATTCTTGATTTCACTGAAAGAGCAAATCTGCTCACAAGTGAATACTCTGAACTATTTAGCTCATAGAGTGATGTGATGAAATTAGCTCCCGCACTTTCTCTGAACCTGTAGTGTTCACATGAATCTAGATGGATGGTTATCCATGTATGTATCTATATAAGAAACATACATTTACTATCTAAGCAAGGGGTCAGCAAACCTTTTATGTAAAGGGTCAGAGAATAAATATTTTAGATTTTACAGGTTATAGGGTCTCTGTTGCAACTACTCATCTCTGCCACTGCAGCAGGGAATGAAGCACTAGATAATGTATAAATTAATGGGTTGACTGTGTTCTAATAAAACTTTATTTACACAAGCACCAAGGATGGTTTACAGACCTCTGGCCTAAACTTTTGCATTCATAAATGTGGTGACAGACCAGCTGCATCATCATTAACTAGAAGCTTGTTAGGAATGAAGACTCACAGGCCCCATTATAAACCTACAGAATCTGAACTTGCATTCTTCAATATGCCAGAGCCATTCATTGCATATGGTAGTATGGGAAGTGTTTATCTCAACCATGGAGATGGGCTTCTCCTTGGATTGACAGAGCAGATAAAGGAGGGTTCACTAGTTGGTTTAGTTGTCCATTCTGGGATAAGGACAGTCAAGCCCTTAGTCCTCTGATTATAAACTGCTATGTGCTCATACCCCAGTGTAGTGTCCTTGTGAATCATTTTGTATCCCTCTGTCTTGTAGACTGACATTCTCTAAACTCAGCTGCTGGCATATCTCACACACACACACACACACACACACACACACACACACACACACACACACAAATGACAGTATCTACTTACATAATTTTTAAATTTTGAAAGCAAGATGAAATTACGAATTACACTTATTCAGCCATACAGATGGACACCGGTGCCCTCATCCTGACCGTATGTCCCTCAGGACATGCAGAGAGCCAAATTCCCTGCTGAGAGAATGGGTTTCCATCTCACACTGGGCTGGCCATGTGCCTCCATCAGTGGAAATCTCTTTCCTTTCCAACTGTTGCAATATATAACACTGGTTTACACTTGTAGGATTGAGTGAAATATTTTCTCTAGGCTTCACGGAATGAGTCTTCTTTAAACAAATGCTTTTAAATGTTTTCTGCAAAGAAACTGTAAAAACTAAAAGAATACTAGTAATATAAACACAGTTAAGCACCACGTAAATGAGAGAGCGGAGATATTTCTTATTCACCATGTTCTATTCCTGTACCACATTTTGAGGTAAAAATAGTGATAAGAATTAAAATTTTCAACTTGAAATGATCAATGAAATGATGATTATTTGACATACAGATTTATATCCACTGTCCTTAAAAATACACATCTCTCTAAGGGGATTTCAGCTAATAACTGGAGAAAGCCATTATCACTAGCAAGACTTTTAAAAGCTAGGCATTCAGAACATGAAAATAACTTCTACAAAGTTTTAAATCATTTACCTGTACTGACTTTTATCTCAGTACTTTAAAACTTTTCCAGAATTTTAACAATAATGATGTAGAAGTCTCTTTTGAGGTTTTTGTTGTTGTTGTTGTTGTTGTTTTGCTGTTGTTTGTTTGTTCCTTAAGAGTGAAAGAAAAGCTATCTACTTTAGAGGGAGTTTCTTCCCACTGCAACAAAATTGGAAGAATCAAACACAGAAAATGACATGGCAGTAGAATGGAACGTATTTGTCAAAATGTATTCTTGAAAGAGGTAAGGAAAGTATCATTAAGGATTTTAAGAAGCAGGTATTAGAATGGATACAGTATAGGGGCGCCTGGGTGGCTCAGATGGTTAAACATCTGCCTTCGGCTCAGGTCATGATCCCAGGGTCCTGGGATTGAGCCCCGCATCGGGCTCCCTGCTCCGCAGGGAGTCTGCTTCTCCCCCTCCCTCTGCTTTTCCCCCTGCTCATGCTCTCTCTTTTTCTGTCTCTCTCTGTCTCGAATGAATAAATAAAAAAATCTTTAAAAAAAAAAAAAGAAGAATGGATACAAAATAGAAGGTTTGCTGTTCTGTTGGATATAGATCATATATTACGGCTTGCAGTATTTTTTTTTAAATTTTATTATGTTAGTCACCATACATTACATCATTAGTTTTTGATGTGGTGATCCACGATCCATTGTTTTCGTATAACACCCAGTGCTCCATGCAGTACGTGCCCTCCTTAATACCCATCACCGTGCTAACCCATCCCCCCACCCCCTCCCCTCTAAAACCCTGTTTGTTTCTCAGAGTCCATAGTCTCTCATGGTTCATCTCTCCCTCCGATTTCACTCCCTTCATTCTTCCCTTCCTTCTCCTAATGTCCTCCATGCTATTCCTTATGTTCCACAAATAAGTGAAACCGTATGATAATTGACTTTCTCTGCTTGACTTATTTCACTTAGCATAATCTCTTCCAGTCCCATCCATGTTGATATAAAAGTTGGGTATTCATCCTTTCTGATGGCTGAGTAATATTCCATTGTATATATGGACCACATCTTCTTTATCCATTCGTCTGTTGAAGGGCATCTCGGCTCTTTCCAGTTTGGCTATTGCAGACATTGCGGCTTGCAGTATTTTTTTATATTCTATTCCAATAATGTGGGTGGTGAAAAACTTATTTTTGTAAATGATTTTACAAAATTGTTAATTTTAACTTATAAGTAAAGTTTTACTGTAAAAGATGTGGTCTTAATATAAAGTTTCTTGGATTAGAAAATATTTGATGGGCATCATGGGTGACTGTACCACTAAAGGAATAACTCTCTTGTTTGGAGAAAAAGATTCGAGCGCAGTGATTATAGAGGTGGCAATGAGACGAGAATTCATTTATCACATGGTTTACAGGTAAGACTTCAGCAAAAAAGTTGAAGCCAGAGGTAAAAGGTATGGTAGGTGTCACTGATGTAGTTAATTCTATGAAAACAAGACTCCTATAATGTGGTAGACTTTTCTCCATTGATTTGAATGAGATAGGGAGTGACCATGAACATTATTTGTACCACACAGTTTCACTGTTGAACTCATAGTACAAATCTTAAAAGTACTGTGAAACTCAAGTTATTCGCTTTCCTTTTAATGAATTTGCTAGCCTTTTCACGGTCACCATGGGTGACTGTATAAGTGGTGTACTAAATAATTTTAAGCACCATTTCTATTTATATGATTCATAATTTGTATTCGCATATCTCTATTAAAAAACAAAAAAATCCAGAAGACAGCAGTGTCGTGGAAAGGGGAATCTTTAGAAAATTTGCCTAATAGTGCCACAGGGGATAGTGGCTGGCCTGACTTCCTCTGTGATATCACTTGGCTGTTAGTAGAAACGCACCCAGCAGCTATTTCAGAAAAAAGTAAAAACTTTTCTGTGCCATTAGAGGAGATGTAATTTTTACCAAGCACAAACGTCCCCCCTGCCCCAAATCCCCTTTTTAAGGAACTTGGGCTTTGAAGAGAATGTTTGAAAAAAGGTGTTTGGAAATATTTTGTTTTATGATTTTGTTTTAAAAAATAATTGTGTTTTGAAAACACATTCGGATCCTTAAAAATGCTTGCAAATAAAGTGGATTCTCCACTTTAAAATTATTCAAAAGAAGTGTTTCAGTGAATTTTGAACCTATTTAGTCAAAATGCAATAGTGACCCCATCTTCTGAAATTGCTTGATGTCAGTGAAAAAACTTACTACTCAAATTTCAAGAAAAATCATTGCCTAATTAGTGAACGTGATTCAAACACTGATTCATGATTCAATAGGCAGCCAACACTGTGGTCCTTCCATTTGGAGGCATTATTTCTGTGAATTAACTTCCTCCGCTATGATGGTGTGAGAGCTGAATGGCAAAGCTCACTTTCAACCCATCCTTGTTACAACTCTCAAGGCCTCCTGGACACTTCAAGATGATTTCCTTCTGCAGGGTAGCTACTGGCAAATCCCCAAACATGGCTGATTACAGTTCACATCTTACTCTGTGCCTGCCTCTGAAGTTGGCCTTGGGTGGATAAAAATTCACATTCTTACCCATGGGTCTGAGTTTAAACATAATTGCCTAAACTTCAAGCTTATTTGCATAAATACTGCACTTGAAGATAAGATTGGCAAGGAAAAAAAAACAGAAATAAAAGAAGTATGAAACATTTTTAAAAATTATATTACTAGGTACAAAGAGAAAAAAGCAACTATGAAGTCAGAGATTTAGAGAAGCATGATATTTGAATGTCTTGGAAGAAAATTTCAAAATGAAAGGATGGACAAAAGGACCAAATTCTGGGGGCGCCTGGGTGGCTCAGTGGGGTAAGCGTCTGACTTCGACTCAGGTCATGATCTCAGGGTCCTGGGATTGAGTCCCTCCCCCCGCTCCCTGCTCAGTGGGGAGTTTCCTTCTCCCTCTCCCTCTGCTTGTACTTTCTCTCTCTCTTGCAAATAAATTAATAAAATCTTAAAAAAAAAAAAAAAAAAAAGGACCAAATTCTGGAAAGAAAGAGAAACGGAGACCTACGTTCACTGAGAAACCTGCGCATGAATTCTTGAAGCAGTTCTAATTCATCATTGCCACAAACTAGACACAAACTACATGCCCTTCACTGAGTAAGTGGTCAGACACTGTGGGATAAGTATATGATGAACATTCCTGAGCACTGGGAGGGACCAGCGATGCATCTCAAAAGCATTACACGGAGTACAAGCAGCAAGTCTTCAAGGTTCCCCAGTACACATTTCCATGTATGTGACGTTCTCAGACAACTACAGCGATGGAGAACAGATGAGTGGGTGCGAGCAGTTAGGGCGTGACAGGGGAGGACCATGAAGGGATAGCACCGGGGTTTCGGGCGAGGGAAGAATTCTGAGGCCTGGTTATGGTGATAGTCACACTAATTTATACATGTGTTGAATTCAACTGCACATCAAAAGGAAGAAAGTCGAACTGTAAGACAGTTTTTAAAAATCGTCCTGAGAAAATGAATTCATTAAGAAAAAACTTCTCTATTCAGAACTTTTATTAAAGAAAGAGTACAAAAGGCTTGGGAGAGTACGGGGTAATGAAATTGCAACCTCCAATTATCTTTAACTTCTTTAAAAGGTCTTTTTGAAGGATTTATTTTTCATTGCTAAGAAGCCTAAAATAGAGTGTAGTAAGCTTTGTAAGACCTCCCTCCCCAAATCATACATTTAATAAATCAATACATATTTGAACTGACATGTGCCTGAACAGCAGCTGGGTTCTGGGGCTTCTCGCTAGACCCAGGGGCCAGAACGATTCTCATACCACCTCTCCAGCTCCCAAATTCTATTATCCTGTCATCTCCCTTGTGTGACTATAAAGTAATGAGATGATTTATTCATTCGAGCCCTATGAAAATCAGTTTCTATTTTACAGTATTCTGAGTCTGTTCTTACCTTACTTCCTATCTTTTAAAAAGGCTTTCCTCCTAATATAACACTTCTCAACATCAGATTTATTCCTGAAAGAGTCCCTCTGCTCATTGCCAATCTCTTCTTAGCAGGCCAACTTTCTTCTTTTCCTCTGGGATGCAGGAGACCTGAGTCCATCTCAGACAACGGTCAGCACATGGCGGCCTAGGGTTTGGCATCCCATTGCATTCAGTTAATAATACAGAGCTTCCAAACATTCTGGGCTTTGGGTTTCCACAACTGAGACAAAGGTCAAGTATGAGAATGTTTAGGGGGAAAAAAACTCAAGATGTTTGGGAAACAGATCATTTTTTTTTAAAGACAAAGAATAAATATATAATTTAACTCAAAGTAAAATTGAACAAAAAAGGATTTAGTGTTAATTTAATAAATTAAGTAAGGTTATATGCATAAAGAGACCTGTACTCTTGAAGCTGGAATACTTGCAAAGAAAGAGTTTCTGCATTCTATAATGAAAACTATAATTTGTCCTTGGGGCAGATTCCTGGATTTGTTTTGCTTTTCTTTTCTGCACAAGACCACTGTAGGGGGTGCTCTTAAGTTATACTGATATAAGGCAAATACCTACACGGTGTTTTTTCGAATGCCCTGAATGGAAGGAAAGTTCCAGATGAAGACATTTCAGACTGAATTACTTCTATCCACACTAACGAGTCTAACAAAAAAGAAAAAAAACAGTAAAACTTCAGTTCCTCATGATATAGTTGAACCTTAACAACACTAGGGTTGGGGGTGCCAACCCCCACACAACTGAAAATCCATGTATAACTTTTGACTCCTCAAAATCTTAACTACTACTAATCTACTGTTGACCGGATGCCTTACCGATAACATAAATAGTTGATTAACACATATATATGTATTATATATTGTATTATTACAATACAATGTTACTCAAAAATAAGGAAGGGAAAATACATTTACAGTTCTGTATTTATAAAAAGAAATCCATGTATAAGTGGACCCACACTGTTCAAACCCACATTGTTAAAGAGTCAACTAGAAATGTTTTGTCTTATTCCTCTAACTGTGCCCCACAGATCTTCTGGTCATCTGGTGGCTTTCCTTCCCAAAGAGATTCAGGGACCCAAGGTCTTTGGATCTTGTGAACTAATGCACCCCTGGGTTTTCAGTGCTCGGCTTCCAGACAACAGAAGGGAAGAGGGAGACACAGCTGCTTCCTGTTGCACTGACTAGGAAGAGACAGGGAACACTTCTCATATTTCAACTTGTTACTTGATCCCACCTATATGTGGGGGCCTGGAAATTGTAGCCTCTAGCTCTCAAATAAGTGACCATATGACTATACCAAGCATGTTGTCTTCCACTGGGATACCTGGGATATCTGTTTTAGCCAGGCTTTGCAAGTTGATTCTTTTTGTAAAAAAAAAAAAAAAAAAAAAAAAGCTGTTTATTACTAAAGGAAATAAATGGGTTATTCTCAAGTGAGTTGGACCTCTGCAGAGAGAAGAGAGAAAGCCCACTTCCTTTGGAAATAGGGGAGCACTGGGGACTGGGCTCCGGGAGGAGAAGAGGTGTCTCGAGATGCCCACAGAGATGGCTGGACAGGCCCACCAGCCCCAAAGACCAGCATGAGTTTGGCGAGGATTCTGAGAGCAGGTGAGATGCAGCAGTTACGAGACTCTTCTAGAAGCAGCTATTAGCTATTTTTCCTGTATTACTTCTGTTGTCTTTAAGCATTTCGTCAAGTCTGGTAAAAGTTAAACTTGGCTTCCCTTAGCTGTGATGTGGGAAAATTGGGAAGCAGTGTTCATCACCAATGCCCAAGTTGAGGTATCTGAGCTGGTCACCAGTAAAAACACAACGATGTCCCAAAGAGTAGAGGCCACCGCATGTCGACCAGAAGAGAAGTCTGGGATGAAAGAACCTACCACATTTGGTCCTGAGCGTACATGCGGCAGAGCCCTGGAAAACTCCAAAACTGTTTCCAATGAGTCTAGGTGAGGTCTGTCCACAGTAATTTAGAAATAAAAATACAGCATATGCTAACTGTACTGCCACAAGCAGGTGATCCAGGAAAATAGGGACACATATATACTTATTACTAAATATTCTTAAACATGGCAAAAATATATAATCAAATGATAGCTTTGTTTTAGGCAAGACTGAAGGAAATGATGTTTAAAAACAGCAATTTAACTTACGTTACCGTGAGGAAAGTGCACTGAGTTGGAGACTCTCATGCTGGTGATGAAGAGCTTCCAGACGGTATATATAAACTTGGAGTGGATGCTATGGGAAGGTCAATGATACCTCAGATTTAAAATGGTCCTAATAGAGACGGGCAGACAGATCCAAAGAACTGTCCACTTTCCTCCAGCTGTTTGTTCCATGAACATAATCCCCTGTCAAGGATTTACCCTGAAAAAGCCTGTTTGACTCTATTCCAAGCACTGTGGATTCATTTGGGAAACAGAATTCTAAATCCCAGTAAGTGGATCTCCAAGACACAGGCAAATGATCATGTCAGCTCTTAAATAGAGCTTATGTCCCATAATGTTATCTCACAGACAGCTCAGCGGCATTCCACATTTCCCTGCCTCTGGGGTCTTAGAACAATCACTTCTTCCAGAGGAGAACATCGCCAACCAGGATACCAGACAGCAAGTGAAACTTGCCTTTATGGTGGGAAATGAAGTGGACTACTATGATCTATGGTTGGGACTCTCAATCCATTCTCAATATATCCCTAGGGAGACTTCACTCTTGCTACGAAGTAAGAAATAACAACGATAACAATCACCACTATAATAGAACATATTATGAGGGGCATTCTTTTAAAAGCCTCTACAATGTTACCAGCAGAGTTTTATGGCTACGCTGCGTCAGAACTCAGCCATGGTTCAGAACAAAGGGAGAGGGTGGGATGCTGGTGGCCCCAAGAGGGCCACATCTCAGCACTGGCTTCGCAGCGTCTCTTTTGTTGAGAGTATGACAACGGAGTTCATGGATGCCCCGAGGAAAAACTAGGCACAGCTTGAGCTGTTCAAAACAATCTTCCCATGAAAGTGACTTTTCTTTTTAAGCTAAAAAGCACTTTTTGTAATGAGAGGTGAAAGCTAAGATACGAGTGAATACTGCCACTTTCTGTTTACTTCCTCGAATTTCCTGTTGCTCTGTGTAGGACTGAAAATCAGATATCAAAGAGAAGAACTAGGGTAATTTTGCTGGATACCTATTCTCCTAAACACGAGGCATCGAGGTCTTAAAAGGTGGAATAATTCTTCAGAAGCTACGGCAAGTTTGTTCTCAGAATGTCCTCTTAGCTTCAGCCCCCAGTCCAACATCTAAGACTGAAATACCCCTACCGAATTTGTAAGAACTCCAGGCTGCAAGATGGCTTTGGGAAACACAAGCACAGCCACAGGGGAGGAGACAAACACACCTTTACTCTGACATAATCTAGGCTCTTCAGAGGTAAAAGACTTAAAGTGTAGGAACCACCCACAGAGAAAGCAGTTAGAGCTAATTGTAGCTCTTGGTAGAGAGAATTTGCTGGTTCAAGAAAAGCAAATATGCAGGTTAAGAGCACTGTTAAACCTTGAGAGCTTCACACTACTGCAGGCTTTTAAGAGTGATGCCTCGTTTAGTACTTACGGAAGCTTCTTACAAACGGGCTTGTGCAGTCTTCTTGGAAGTGGATGGTTTACAAATTCTCAATGTATCTCAATGGGCTCTTTGGATGATCTCTAACTATATGAAGGAGCAGATTTGCCAATGTTTGAAATCAGGCAAACCATCCCCAATGTTGTTATTAGAAATCTTCATTTTTCCCTCTGTGCTTGTATCTTAATATCCTTAAAATAATGGCAATTTAGTGAAATTGGCCATTAGTTTAAGGCTCTGAAGAATGTATCCGGTAGCAGAAACCAACCTTTTGTTTTCACTGTGCTTAATAAAAGGAATATTTCTATATTCCTCTTTAGAGTATTATGCCAAAAGCTGCTTTCAGTAAGCTCTGTCAAACCAAGGGACAGATAATCCCAATCATCAGGACTTAACCGAGGAACTTGAAAGTAGAGCTAATACAAATCTGTATTAACACATCAATGATTGGCTTAGCCCGTTAAAGCACACAATGTATGAGGTTTGGTCATTGGTTTATATCCCATGTCGACCAGTTGCCTTTGTTCCCATCAGGAAACAAAATATCTTAAAGATGCATTATGTTGATAATAAAGAGGATATGGTTTCAAATAGATTTCCGACTTAAATCCCATACACTCTATTCATCCTTGCTATATTATCTCTGCTTCCCTGTGGAAGGAGTAGGGGCTTACCCCTTGGGTGACCTTGGGCAGATTGCTCATCTTATCTGAGCCTCAGTTTCCATTTGTGAAACACATACTAGTCAGCAGTATCTACCTCAGAGGCTTGGTTAGGGCTAAATAATAAAATATCGTTAACACACATAGCTCGGTGCTTGGCAAAGAATAACTCAAAAAATGTTCGATGATGATCATGATCGTGACTCATCAGGGTCACAGGGTGAGCAAGAAATGATGATGTGGACTTTAAAGGAGCTGCATCTTTCTGATTCTGAGACTGGCTCATGATACCTCATGCCTTTCTCCTCACCCTGGCCACGCTCTCTTAGAAAGAACTACGTAAGCCATCTCTGCATTGCCAAACTTTTTAGCGCACTGTTTGGCACAAAGAAGAACACAATGAATTATTTTTGAGTGAAGAAACACAGAATCAAAAGCCATATTGTCACTTCCACACCTGTCCCAGCCGAATCTATGCTTTAAATGGAGGGGCTCCTCGCATGCTCTCCAATGGAACGTGCTAAACCTTGGACACAGCCGTGACCACCTTTATGCCCTTATTATTTAGCCGTACAACTCACCCTGTCAATCCTCCTCACCATCAGCTGGTTGGAGATCATTTTCTGGCCACTGCCCGCAATGCTTTCCTATGTGTCCCTCTCCCTCCTGCCAGTTGGTCACTGTTCCTATTCAATCGCCCCTACCTCTTTCCTAGAACACTACGGCAGGATTCTGGTAACTATGTTGCTTAGCTGTAATTCAGACTCCAGATGACTAAAAGATTAATATTCCTCAATCACAGCTGTAAACACATCCATGTTTTCTCACGTGTCCCATCCCTTTCTAAACTAAAAACAAACTCGTCAGGATGAGATATGAAGCTATTCTCAGCATGGCACCCACCTTCCTTTCCAAGACTGATTTCTGGCTAGGGCCTTGCCTAGAGCTTAGTGCCTCTTAACCCCTTCTCATTTCCCCATCTTGCTTTGTTCATGCATTTCTCTGTATCCGTATCTCTGTATCTGCTCCTCTCAATATCTTAGCCCTTGAAATTCTTCCCATTGTTATGTTCCAAGTGAAATTAGGCTTTCTTCAAGAGACCTTTTCAAATGATGCTGCCAAGTGGCCCTAGTTCTTAGTGGCATCTCCTGGGTGGGCTTAGGAACACATCATTGTCCCTGTCTAGCAAGCTTTGTTGTTTTAATAATTTTCAAATTATTACTTACAGGTATTAAAATGGTATGAATATGGCTTAAATGTGGCTTGTTATTTATAACTGTATTCATTTAATGCTGACATTATTTTGTTCTGTCCCAAAGTCGAATTATGTGCTCATTACACTAAACTTCAAAATGGTGAATTTGAAGCAACCCCAAAATCTGAGATGGCAATGGATGTTATCTCTGAGGACCAGACCTCACCCTGTGCTATAACCAGGGTATTTTATAGACCACTTGCTTGGTGCTATTAAAAAAAAAAAAAATACTGAATTTTCTTATATTTGGTTGCTTTCATGACCAGTGGAAAAATTTTCCAGTAAAAATACAGCTGAGAAGAATGAAAGAGAAATGGTAATATAAAGCCTCACATTTAACAGCCACAGCAGGAAAATTCAAAATTGAATTCCAACCCTAGCTATTAAACACCCTGATCAAACCTCCCTCTGACTTCCCTGAGCCAGGCAATTTTTCTCCTTTTCCCAATGACACAGTCTGCAAGGGAGAGCACTGAGTGGTTGGCAAAAGAAAATGAATACACTCTGCAACTCTGGTCTCACGGAGCTAGAGCATGCTAATTGTGGCCTGACCTGCCTGTGCTCTGAGCGGACTGATGATGTGTGGAGGTGGCCGAGCATCCAAAACACAAAACTGCCTTTCCCTACCTGGAGACTCAAAACCCCAACTTAGCTCCTGAGGTTAATGAGTTTGCCCAGCGAATCTATCATTGCCTGCAGTTGGTCGGGGCACCTACTCATACCTCAGTAAATACCTGAATAGATAACTGGATGGATGAATGAATGAATGAATGAGCGCACAGTGGGGATAAGGGACAGGATTTGAGGGAAGGTTTTTGGAGAAGCTGAGCAAGGAAGGGTAAGTAGGAATTATCCAGGTGAAGAAGCCAGGAAGGGTTGAGGGGCATTTTTGTCGGCTCTGTTGGTGGGAACTGAATGAGTAAAATGAAGGGGCTAGAAACCACTGTTATGAGTAGGACGGGCAATCCCCTCAGCAGCACTGGAGAAAAGATTCGAGTGGAGATGAAGCAGGGCAGGTACGCTGAGACTAGGTGGTGGGTGAAGAACAATTACAAATGAAGAGAAAATGCAGCTATTTGGTCTACTTATATTCACAAGACACTGAGTTTACATGTAGAGAGGAAGGAGCTCTGGAAGAAGTGAAGATGGTCATAGATTCTTATACATTCCTTCTTCTGGATGTGGGGTCCCTGTCCCCTCTCCTTGAACCCGGGCCCACCCTGAGACTGCTTTGCTCAGAAGAAAGCAGTGGGAGTAAACCTCCACCAGTTCCTCAGCCTGGGCCTCAGTCAGCAGCTTTCATTCCCCATCTCTTGGAATGCCCTCCCTGGGAGTGCTGAACCCTGACGTTGCCCATCCTGGAGAGGCCACGTGCAGGTGGTCCCATCAACAGCCACAGCTTGGTGAGCTGATGCCCACCACGGGGTCACACAGGTGGGCCCCTCTGCCAGCTGAGCCCCACCCACCTCAGAGCCCTGCCCAAATCTGTAACCTACCCACTTGTGGAATAATAAAATGCTGTTTGAAGTTGTGGAGCTTTGTGATAGTTTGTTACTGAGCAATAGATAACCCAAACAGGGCATATAAAAATTATTTTGGGGTATCATATCCTTATTTTCATGATGCCAAGCTTTCCTAAGCTTTTATCAGATGGCATCATCACTGTTCTTGTGGTCTCTCTTGGTATTTTATCTCTTGCCTTTCTGGTTCTAGGTTCACTTCCTTTTTCCATACCTCAAGTCCTGATGGTGAAATTAAATTTGGAACAACAGAAAAATCACTCCACTGGGTCTATTTTCTGGTCATGTCCTATTCCCACATAATATAATGTTCAGAGAATTGAATGAAAGTCAGTCATTGTCCTTGCAGAAGGGAGCTATGGGCATGTGGCAGTCCCAGCTATGTGGGGAAGCTACAGCATACTGGGGCGCTCTCTCTCTCTCAATCATGGCAATTAAAGGAGAGAAGAAAATGATCCCACCGACTCAATTAGTGTCAGATGATACTGTTTTCAGCGCATTCCTGGGCTTTCTTCTTTCCTCCTCTGAATGTTTAACGTTATCACTGTCCTGCACCCTCGGCCCAGAAAGCAGATAAACAGCTGCTAACAGAGCCGGTCGTGTTCACTACTCACATTCTGTCCTCTTTTGTTCAGGCTGAAGCTAACACATGTTGTTGCCTGCAGTCCCACCTGCAGCCTCCAAAGAGTCTGGAAGCCTGAATCTGTCTTGTAACTGAGAAGAATGCAACTATACCAAGTGTGCTAGGGATGCTGGTGTCTCATGATTCTTCTCTCCGTCCTCCCTCCCACTCAGCTTTCCGCCCCTGCTCCCCCTCCTCCAGTTATGCCATAGCCCTACTGATGTATGCTTTAAGGCTCCTTCTTCAGGGTCTAAAGGCCTGATCCAAGCTCTTGCTGTTGAAGCACTATCGTCTCTATTTTAGGCTCACTTTCCTTCTATAAGGAGAGAAGTATGCTTTATTGATACCGGAGAATACAACGGTTTAATGATTACATTACCAAAGCAATGCAATTTTAAATGATAAATAATAGATTTAGATACTCTATCTGTCAGTTTTTAAAACATAATTTTGCTTCCATATCACATTTTGGTTGAGAAGTATACATTTCTCCCCCCCATTATAATGTATATTGTTCATGGCATATGAAATACCTTCTCTTCCTACAGACAAAGCTTTTCTCATCTACTACATCTTCAAAAAGATCAAGAGCAAATCTCCGATTATTGAGTTTTGAAAGCGTGAATATAACAAACCAACTAACAGCAAAGCAGATTTTCTATAGTATAGCAAAATACTGTGATACTTGTAACTGATACTTTAAGCTGTTTAATATTTGCCTCTTCTCCCATAACAATAAATTGGCAAAATTAAAATATTACAAATGAACCTCAAGGAACAATCAGATCAGCTGGGCACAGTGAATCCTCCAAATTATAAAAGCATTTTTTTAAATTATTTCTTGGAAGTGAAGGATTATGATGTAGAACAGGCAGAGGGAAAATGAACTATAGGTTTTAAAGAATCATGAGTGTACCACAACCAATAATATTTATTCACTACGTTTGTGTATTGTTTTCTACTTCCATAATACCCCTTCCTCTAGGTTATTTTAATATATACTGCACAACAATTCTCCATAATGAACACAATTAGCTTCACTTTGCAGATGAGGACAGGAGGGCACACGTAACTGTGCTCATCAGAGTCACTGCTCATCGAACAACGCTGCGGCTTGGGCACGTCACCCACATGATTACTAAATGCGTGGTTTCAAGGCTAACACTGTTGGGAGTCTTTGCTGACGGTGGAATGTCATTTTGATATTGGGCAAAGTAACATGGTGAGTTTCGGAGTCTTCTCGTTCCTGGAGTAATAGTTAAAACACAGTTTAATTAGATGAGAATCTGGCAAACCTCGCCCCCCGCCCTTGGAACAGCATGAACTTTAAGAGAATTGTGGCAGTGGCCCAATTCCTGTCACAGAGCTCATAGCTCCTTTGTAATTTGCATGGGAAGGAGGGTCTAGCATAGCTGCTGGGAAAAAATGTCCCCCAAAGTCCAGGTTATCTATCTATGGCAAATCATAGGTTGAAGTCAAGGGCAAAGAGGCAGGAGACGTTGTGATTACCTGCCTGCAGAGTCTCTTCCTCGAGATAGGCAGCTGGCCTCACAGCAGCCCTCGCCCGCCTGCGAGGCCAGGCCAGCATGGACGCCCTCCACCCCGCAGCTGTGTCAGCATGTCCTCGAGGAGGAATTCGGAGTGGGCAGCCCTGGGAAGCCAGCCACAAAGTTCACAGAGTAGGCTGGAAACCAGAAACTCCAGAAAAACACTGGCACACATATATTTCCCATTGTCCAAAAAGGAGGCCAGATGGAGACATCTTCCAGCACATTCCATGATTGGGATTACAAAATGATATCATATAAATCCATTTTTATCATAGCCATTATACGATTTGTCCCCGTCAGTGACCAATACTTCCTCCCTATAATATCACTCTGAGGGAGCCTTCTGGGAAACCAAAAAATAATATGTGGCTTTGTGTGTTTTATAAAACATGCTCTGACTTTCAGATAAAGGAAATCCAGCCAAAGGTGGATGCGAATAGTGTTTATCACTGGGAAGTGAAATTAAGGGTATTATTAATTTTCTGATTTATATTTTTTCATAGGCCAAAATAGCATATGCTACCTTTACGAACAAAAAATTACTTTTTGGTGCTTTACCTCTCATCAGCCTGATTCAGAGTATCACCATGGTATCAAGTTGGAATCAACAACTACCTTCCTGAACATATACCGTCCATTTTTCTCACCATTTTTCTCCAGTTATCTATAAATATATCCTGAAGACATACTGTTTTTCAGGCATTGTACTATGTGCATATTGTGAGATTCAACTCAGTAAGCAGTAATATATTTAAAAAAATAGACAAATGGAATATTTTGGGTGAATTCAGAGAAAGTAGAAAAAAGTTGAAGTTATCAGAAAAGTCCTTCTAGAATTGACAGCATGTACACTGGACCATTTGAATATCAGTAGGATTTTAACCTGTTGAAATGGAAGCAAAAGGGGAGCCCAGCTAAAAGGAGGAGTAGAAGCAGAGCCATGGAGGTAGGCTGAGGTGCTCCGGTGATGCCGAGAAAACATCAGCCCAGACTCTGCTGTCACTGGGCGTCTGATCTAATTGGGGAGAGAAATACTATTTAATACATTTAATAATAAAAGTAAAAAGAAGTTCAGGAATAGAGACATGGTAAATGCAGTGAATTCGGAGAGAAAAAGAATGTTCCTAACGAGTGGAGTGTAAGAAAGAGCACTGAGAGGGATAGATGAGGAAGAGACAGGGCACTGTTCAGCTTTGCCCCAGCCCCCGAGCAAGGGAATTCCTGTCTTAACTGC
This sequence comes from Halichoerus grypus, assembly GCF_964656455.1. Classification (NCBI taxonomy): domain Eukaryota; kingdom Metazoa; phylum Chordata; class Mammalia; order Carnivora; family Phocidae; genus Halichoerus; species Halichoerus grypus. Next base: position 6,936,646 of record NC_135720.1, on the reverse strand, counting down.
CGCACGTCCGAATGATCATGTCCTGGGATGTTACAGAAGTCCTATGACAACACACTTCAGATTTCTGAGATGGTCCAAATACCAATGACTCCACTCCACATTCCCATAAATATGCTACTGTTGAACATACAGAGATAATGGCACGCAGATAAATAACCACAAACAATGAGGAGGATCTATGAAACGGAGAGGAAGACAGAAAATGAAAATATTTGTTTTAGGACAATATTGACAACAACAGGGTTTTGTTTATTGCATCTTGTACATTCATCTGGGCCACAGGAAATACTCAAAGATTTCAGGCATCTGAACAGATATAGGTCTGAGGGCCAGATAAGGATGGTTTTTTCCCCCGGTAAGTAATTAGTTAAGAAAATTCTCAGAAAGGGCCCTTTGCCCCTCCTGCTGCAGCCTTCAGTGTTTCTGCGGGGCTCAGCGGCTCGGCGGAGCAGGCCTGCAGGGGAGATGGAGCGGCCTAATGGAGCCAGCAGTGAGCCAGGCCGGCACATTAGGTGATGAATCAGAGCAAGCGAAGCAGTCACATGAGGAATTCTTTCCTGAATATTGTTGCCTTCCCATTACTGAAGGCAAATTCCTCAGCCTCTGTTTCAGGTCATTATAGCAACAGCAGACTTCTCCTTTGACCAGGGAAAATAGGACAAAAGGAGTTCAGGCGTTTGCATTTTGCTAAAACACTGGTAGGACTGGGCCATGTGGCCCCCTCCGCTGATGAGCGGAGAGCTCCCGGGGCCGGCCCCCTGCCCTGCTTGTGCAGATGTCCCAACCTCACCAGGTCTCCAAGGCCCCAGAGAAACTCGCCTCGACATTAGACTTCTGCTCAAACCATGAGATCTGGCTGTGTATAATCTTTTTAAATTATGTGCCACGAGTAAATAAAAATTCTAACCTAAATGTGGTTAAATGGTCTAAGTGTTTCATATAGGTTCTATTATTTATCCAAAATAATTGTATTTTTAAGCAGAGAATGACTTAGAGTCACTGGGGTGCATGTGTGTGTGTGCACATATGTGTGTATAAATTATGTTTATGATTTATATTTGATATATCAAATGTAATATTTTATATACTTTAAATATATATAATAAATGTTAAATATGTTTGCTTTTATATATTTTATATATTTAAAATATATAAAATATATATGTTTTATATATTTCAATATATATTAAATAAAATATATAATATTTGACATTCATATTAAAAAAAAACAAAGTTAACTTTGGTGGAAGGCAGCTTTGAGTGAAGAAGATAAGAATGGCCTGACCAAGCAAAGAGAAGGGGAACTTTGCTCAGGCAAAGCAGGGCAGCGCTGGGGCTGGTTTCTGAGCTGGTGGCAAATGGCCAGAGCCTCCCTACAGCCTCTGATGGGAAGGCACGCGTGTGGTTTTGAGGGCCAAGAACATTAACTGTTACTTGTTGAGTTGCCAACCAATTTAGAGACAGAAAAAAAAAGGGTAAGACAGGGGACGGTAACTTATGTTTTGTTCCTTGTAAGGCCTGTTCAAAACAGCAGCTCTGGATTTGTGGTCAAAGAGCTGATCAAAAATTTGCCTCCGAATGAAGCGCCTACACCTGCCTAGCTGAGAGCGGGGAGGGAAGGGAGTGTGTGTGAGACCAAGGCACAGAGCACTCTCTTGATGACCGACTCCCTCGAGGTCCAGAGGAGAAAGTGCGAAGGAACAGAAGTCTGATGAGGTGGGAGGGGTCAGATTGGAGCAGCAGACGTTAGATTTCTACAGCTGATGACTCCGTGCTCCTGTACTCTCTCCCAGCCAATTTTCGGCCATCGGTTTTCTTTTCAATTCTTACACTGACTGATGTTTTATCTTAAACGTATTCTTATTTTTAAGACTTCTCTATGTCTTGATCCGTGGAATTTGGTCTTATCTTGACCATCCATGATGTAAAATGAAGAAATGAGGGCCTGTGCAGTATCTCTACCTCTTTCCTCTCATTTTAGAGCTTTTTCCAGCTATACCATTATTTTTCTATTTTATGATAATGTGACATTTTCATTTTGTTCTGGAACATCTGCGGTTATATCTCCCGTGCTTTGCCTATAGGTGGATGGTAGAAGTTAAACACACTGACAGACTACATTTATGCAAATTGTATTCACCGGTTCCAACTTTAAGGGAAGGTCCTATCCTCTGTAACTAAAACCTGGGTCACTCAAAAAGGGGATTTTCCAAAATTGGCATCAAATGCATTATTCTTCCTTATACACAGTTAATTGCTTTTGAATTTTTGCTTTATATGTGGAAAGTTTTCTAGCACAGATTTTTGCTTTTCTTGAGTGTCAAACTGTCTTTCTTTCTTCTTGTTGACAGAATAAACATATACCTTCTCTACCTAATACTAAACTCCTCCAGTGTTTTCATCATCTCATTAACTGAGTGTTCTGGAATGACTACTCCCTTTTCAGGACTGCTACCAAGCTGTCTTTCTAGAATTTTCTTACTAAATCCTCTGTCTTCTTTTATCTTGGTTTCAATTTTATTGCTTCAGGAGTACACTTTCAAGTCATTTTTTTTCCTCCTCTGGAAATCCTTTTTATTCACTCTGAGGTGTCAATGCATTTCACTTTGTTGATTTCCCTTGTCTTTTGCTGGAGCCCAGATCACACCATAGATATTTTCAGAAAAACTGCATGGGAGGCAAACATTTCTGGATGCTTCATGTCTGCATGTGTCTTTACTTCCTTGATATGATGGTCAAATTTGTGTGTCAGCCTGACCGGGCCACAGGTTAAACATTATTTCTGGGTGTGTCTGCGAAGATGTTTCTGAATGAGATTAATGTTTGAATTGCCAGTTCAGGTAAAGCATATTGCCTCCCCAATTTGGGCAGGCATCAACCAATCTGTTGAAGGCCTGAATAGAACAAAAAGGCAGAGGAAGAAGGTATTCGGCCCTTTTTGTTTCCTGCCTGCCTGTTTCAGCTGGGACATTGATTTTCTCCTGCCCTTGGACTAGGATTTACATCATTGACTCCCTGGCTCTCAGGCCTTTGGACTCCAACTGGAATCACAGCACAAGTATTTCTGGGTGCCAAGTCTACAGATGGCAAGTGGGGGGATTTCTCTGACTTTATAACTGCATGAGCCAATTTCTCGTAATCTCTCTCTTGATAGATAGGTAGATGATAGATACAGCTACCTATCTTGCTATCTATACCTACATCTTGATAGATATATCTATCATCTATCTCTCTCTGTATTTCCAGAGAAACAGAACCAATAGGATATTACATATATTCCCTCTCAGAAGCTTGACTAATACACTTATATACTTAATAAAAACTTGAATAGGTACAGGATTCCATGTTAAAAGCAACTTCTCAGAACACTGTGGGCATTTCCTGGCTTCCGGCAGCAACATCAGGGGTCAGCAGGCTTACTTTGGTGTAGACAGGAGACCTCTTAAGGAGACAGGCTGGGATCCTGCCCAAGCCAGAATGAAGACACTCTACTCTGGGGCTCCATCTTGATTTCTCGTCAGATGATAAATAATATTTCCAGTAGCTTCTTCTGCTATTAATTTTGTCATTGATTTTACAACCTTCTAGGGAACTGTGTGAGTTATATCCAGTTTTTCTCTGAGGAGTGTAATTCTGAGTACTATTTCCAAGGTTTTGTTCTTTTCTCTGTCTTTAGAGACTAAACTCTTTTTCATTTCAGAGAGCATTATTTTGTGCTGCTTCTGGAAGAATTCCACCGGTTTAACAGAAACGTCACTGTGCTTTCACTAAAAATCAGGCAAAAGCTTCAAGAACTTTGCTATTATTTGAAAATAATATTATTGTTAAGATGATCAACGTCTTAATTACTATATGCACTTAAAATTATTTCTGCAAAACAACTACACTTGCAAATCTCTAATCCTTATACATACAGACATGTATTCTATATTGTATTGGAATTTTGCTCACAATTTATGTTTTCCAAGTTATTCTAAATTATAGTATTTATTTGAATCTTTCCTTTGGTGCTTAAAATAAAGCCAGGACAGCCTGCATAGTTCTGTGCATTGCTGAGATTAAAAAGATCACCATAGCCCTTTGATCAGGCTACATCTTTAAGAGCAGTTCAACTGTGAGGACATAAAGAATTTTCTATGAAACCAAAACATACAGCTAATCGTTTGTTAAATTTGCGTGAACCACAATATTGGATCAATTTAGCTCTGTACCACCAGGAACCTGTCAAGCACATGACAGTCGTGGGGACTGATCACTGGAGCACAGACCACACTGTGAGGAATCCTGCTCTCAGAGAATCTTCCAGATGGATAATCAGGATCTTTCCACAAGTCTGGGTCTTCCATAGTACTCTTCCACATGTTTTTTCTCCCCCTCTCATTTTATTCAGTTACTAGGGAGGAGGAATATCTTCTAAATCTTCCAAAGAGCTTCCTGGTATTTGAAAAAACAACCATATTCTGGAGATCTAGAGAATCCTATTTGATGACAGGAGTACAGTAAAATGGCATGAAATCATTCTGGCAGAGGTTAAGAAGATTTTATTACACATATTACTAATTTCATGCAAAGTGATAAAAAAATCTGTTTAATTTAAAATCCAGATTTTTATGTAATTATCACAAAAATCAGTAGAGTTATTTTCAAAGAAAGAAATAGCAGTTATATAATTTGGACATACAAAATTTAGCATTAACAAAATTAGGGGTATAGCCTTCAGTCTATTAATTTTTAAAAATGCATCTCAAGGAATGACTTTTCTTTTTATTAAGCCCTTGTATCAACACACATTTAATTGGCAAATGATAACACGGAAAGAGAAAAAAAATGTAGGTGGAAATTTGTGTAATTACCTCCCAAAATTAATACAACTTGAGTGCAAAATACGTTTTTGGTCTCCAACCTTAGCTACAGTGACTATATGTTGTTTTGCTCTATTATATAAGGAAATGATAGAAAGTAACAGAAAATAAAAGGTAGAAGGTCCAGCAAACAAAGGGCTCTGTGTGTATTCTCAGATTGCTCACAGACCTACTGAGTCAACTTTAGAGGTTCTTGTGCCTTTTGGTGCCTCCTGATCTCTATTGAGAAAGTACATGGAGGACTTAGGCCCATAGGAGACTCACATAAATGACTCATAAGGAAAGGTTAAAGCAATTTGGGGTTGTTTATATTGGAAAAGAGAAGAATAAAAACTTGAAAAACTTTTTCACGCATATGACTGAAGGAAAAAGAGGTTCTAAAGTATGAGGGCCTGAGAACTCATGGAAGAAAGTACATTTCCATGGAAGCATGATTGCAAGGTGGTACTGAGGAGGGTTCCAGACTCTCTGTCCTGAGCTTGCAGGGCTCTCATCTGCTGAAGAGAACATGCACATTTCCCTTCCCGAAAGCGAGTTTTACATTGACCTCAGGAGATCCCACCTCTGTGACAAAGCACTTCCATAAATCCTCTATGATGGAGGGGATATACCTCAACTACTTGGTAAGTGAAAAGATGAAAGAACAAAGGAATGCTTTAATGACTTCCATCATCATTATGGATGCCAGTATTTCCTTTGCGATAGTGAAATACTTAAATAATTGTTTCTGTACATTAACTATATAGATTGGTAGTATTATCAGCGGCTCTATCAGTGAAGAAGTTGTTACCAATAATACATTGCAAATATTCATGCAGTAGGAAAATCACATACATTTAAATATAAAATAAACTTTCTCTAACTCAGGAGAACATTTATTTTCATTTGCCCTATGTTCTCAAGGAGCCAGAACAGGATGGAAGAGAACAGGTATGGGAAACCCTGGAGAAGAAGCCTAGACCTGGGCCCCAAGGGCCTGTCCCATCCTACCTAGACTGCCCTAGAGATGAAGGGGAAGGAGTCACCCATCACACACAGCTGGGCATGACCTTGCAGGTACAACATCTACCCTCTGCAGACCCTTTGGTAGGACAATTTACAGCCAAGCCCACCAAATAGAATTCAGATGAACATACTCATCCAGCCTCCTGGCGTCACGGTTTATTTATATTTTCAACAAGGTTTAAATCCCCTTCCCACATTCGATAGAAAAACAACTGTTGACTTCTGGGCTGCGTTTTCTCAGCCATTTCTCTTTGGGAGTTGCTACACTCAGCTAAATATCTCACCTCTAGAAAGAGCTGCCTTCTGTCCAGGTCCTGTCACTCAACCCTGGATAATGCACCTCTGTTTTCCACATAACCTCAAAACATTGAAAAAAAAATCTGCTATTCCCAACAGTCTGGTGCTATTGTTGCTGTAGGGAAAATGAGGAGGGGTAGCAAACAGAAAGCATCAAAAGTATTAGAGGAGACAATAGATGAAAATTTTATAATTTTAGAGTCGTGCAATCCTTTCTAAGCTAGCACTAAAACCAAGAGGCATAAAGAGGAGATAAAGTATCCGACTACCCAGAACAACTGAAAATGTTTTTCTATGGCAACAAAACAAAACAAAAACTCACCTTTTAGGGAGTTTGCTATACGGGTGGTCCCTACTGAACCATGCTTTCCAGAACAGTGCCCTTGGGTAGCACCCTCCTCTTGAATCTAGGCAGGGTATGTGACTTGCTCTAACCAACAGAATGTGATAAAAGTTTCAGACTGAAGCTCCTATGTTTGCACTCTTGGAGGCCCCGAATTGCCGCCTTAGAAGCCCTGCTACCCTGCAGGAGATAACCACGTTGAGAATTCATGTGGAGGGGCGCAGGAGGGAGGAGAGCCCTGAGTCTCCGTTAAGGAGAACCAGAGAATGCAGAGGACACAAGAACCAAGGCCCCAGAACTGTGACCCTGGGCAAGCCATTTCAGCCAGCAAACTGCCAGCCTAGCTTCTTAGCCGAGCCCTACATAGCAGGAGTGAAAAAGTGATTTGAAACCTCACAGCTCTAGCAGGTGTCATACTGAGAGTCACATTGTCCCTTCCATGCTCTGTTGAAATTCACGACCCTCAGAATTTTGAGAAAAAAATAGTTTTGTTTTGTTTTAAAGACAGAAGGTAATTTGTTATGAAGCAATAAGTAACTGGAACATTCCATTAGTCAAACAACAAACTGGAAAAAGTCTAAACAATACACATCACAAGAGACTAGTTAAAATAAGCAAAAAGATCTTACAAGTCAATAAGAAAAAAAAGGACAATGCTATACAAAAATAAACAAAATGATTTAAGAAGTAATTCAGAGGCCCACAATACAAGTGGTCAATAAGCCTTTGAACAATGACCAACCTCAATCTTAATCTTTTTAAAAAGTGGAATGAGATTCCATTATTTGCCTCTTGGATTGCAACATATTTAAAAGCTTAGCAATAAATAACATCAAGAGCTGAGCAATAAACAGAATGGAGGTGAGGTGGGACTACTGTAGTCTCATGCACACTCTTTGGGAGCAACTTACCAGTTTATTAAAAAATATAATGTATGTATTATTTGACTCACCAATAAAGTTCCTAACAGGATGTTTTATAAAAATATTTACTCAAGGATACAAGGATATATGAAGTATTACAAACCGAATGTTTGCATCCTCCCCCGCCAAATAGATGTGTCGAAGCCTGAACCCCCCCCATGTGATACGGTATTTCGATGTAGGGCCTTTAGGAGATAGTCAGGTTTAGATGAGGTCATGAGGGAGGGTACCCCATGATGGGATTAGTGTCTTTATAAGAAGAAAAGAAACCAGAGCATTCTCTCTTTCTCCTCCATGTGAGGACACAGAGAGAAGGCAGCCATCTGCAAGGCATTCCTTAGAGGGCTCCCACAAGGAATGAAATCTGCTGGCACCTTGGATCTTGGGCTTCCCAGTCTCTAGAAATGTGAAAAAATAAATTTTTGTTGTTCAAGCTACTCAGTCTATAGTATATATACTACATAATATAGTATAGTATAGTAAAGATGTTCATCATATATAATATCTTAAATGTTGGGAAGTTTGACATATCCATCCATAAGAATCTCATTGAAAACAATGACAACACATCTACACAATGTAACAGTGCACAGCTACTTACAAGAATAAGGCAGAACTGTACATACTGATCTAGGAGCATATCTAGATGTTTGTAAGGTGAAAAAAAAATCAAGTTGTAGGTCAGAACATACTGTAGGGTTGTACTTGTGATCTTTTATGAAAAAATAAATACACACATATCACATATTTGTATACAGACACATTTATATAACATTTCTAAGTACACACAAGAGACTCTTCATGGTGGTTAGGTCTGGGGATTAGGAGTCCTGATGTTGGGCAACATGGCGTGCAGAGGGAATGAGACTTTCTTTTCACTCCATACCTGTCTGTATGTGTTAGTGGTTAACATGAAATTCTTAATAAAAAGGGAGGAAAAATAATGAGAGTCTCCAAAGGCCTTTACGTCAAAAGCTTCATCGTTCCCCTAGGCCCAGAACACAGCAGCACTGTTAATCTTCATTTTTACTTTGGGCTCGTAGATCTATCCCGAGCTGCGTTGGTGACATTACACACACAGTATCCCTCTCTCCTGGGTTAGAGAGGCATCAGGAGGATTGGGGAAAAGCGTAGAGTTTGCTGGGAGAATAGAAAAGTACAGTCCCCACACTGTTTCCTGCTGCCCTAACTCAAGTATCTGAGAAGCCCCAGGTTCCACCACAAGCAGGAGAGGGATGCTCTCCTTCCCCACCCAGTCTCACCAGTCATGCACCTGCCTAAGGAGCAGTGAGGCCGCTAAGGAGCCCCTAAGGAACCCTTAGCATTCTCAGACAGCCCGGACTCTGATTTCAGATGGGAGGAAGTGGATCAGCATCACTGACAGTCATATCGTTTTAACCTTTTAACCTTTATAGATTAATTTTCCTGAACCTGACAGGAGATTCGTCGAAGAACACCTTATTCCTACTATTTATGTTCAAACAGAATCATATTCACTCACAAGCTTCACTAATATACAGTTATTCTGATACATTTTTTAGGGCTTGAAAACCAAAATAGATTTTTAATTTTCTTATAAAAAATCACAAGCCTTTATATTACAGTGCTAGGTTTCTTAATATCTTTTGTGTCACCCCTTGTAAATGTGAGAACTGATTGATCTCTGTTATGCGTGTGTGACAGACTAAATCTAAAACATGGTCGGAGGCAAGCAGACGTTGAAAATCTTGTGGAACTGGAACATTTTCATTACGTATACCATGCTGTGTGTGAAAGAGGCATGCCAATCAGGTTGTGGTTCTTAGCAGGGGGATGCACATGCAAACTTGGTGTGATGGTTTCACTTGGTATTCTCATTCGGAAAACATTCTGGGATATGTGAATACATAACTAGGTAATGTCCAAATAGACACAGTATTGTAGTTCAGAAATATGAATACTTATGAGAGAGAGAAAGAGAGAGAGAGACACCATCCCATCGAGCAATGTGTGAGTGTGACCCCCCAGTGCAAATGGGAGGCATGGTCATGGATGGAGGCCTGAGTTATGACTCAACCACCACAGATAACATTTATTTCCAACTGTATCAACTGGCAAAAAAAAAAAAAAAAAAGAGCTATGCATTTACTAAAAAAACCAATAAACAAAAAACAAAAACATTAAAAGCATTACACTTATGTGTTTAGAAAGAAAAAAGGAAAAAATGGGTGGAGGGGGGTGGGAAGAAACACTTAGTTGGAACCCCAACCAAATGGCACAGATACTGAGAACACTAACATCTGAATATGAAGATCTGGGATTTTTTTAAATAAGAAAATTAAGGTCTATTTTGGTGTTTCAGGTTATAGAGCCATAAGGTACTCTGGTAGGATTATAGAGAAATGAGGGATTGAGAGAAAACTCCTGACAAGATCAAGACTATGGGACTATTCATGAAATAGGAAAACCCACATATAATTGAGCGAGGACAATGGACAATATTTTGAATTGCAATATCACTACATAAGAATGCAATGCATAATTCCAATAGCCAAGTGCTGCAAGCCAAATTCAAGATAAATGAAAAGGTAAGCAAAGAAAAATGTAAAGCGATTAAGTGGAGAATACTATGATGAATGATTACATTGGAATTTTTAAAAAGATGTCATTAGAAGGGTTTGGAATGAAGCCAGGGAAGGAGTTATGAGGCTTACTATAATAGTTTGGGCCCCGTAGATCTTCTTTAGTCAAATTGGTCTTTATTTACTACTTATTCCCTATTTTCTCTTCTTTTTTTTTTTTACTCCCTTCATTTTAATTTTTAAATTTGATGACTTACCTCTTCTGCCATAGGCCCCTTTCCTTATCTTTCTTTGCTGAATTATTTTTTTTTAAAGATTTTATTTATTTATTTGAGAGAGAGAGAATGAGAGACAGAGAGCATGAGAGGGGGGAGGGTCAGAGGGAGAAGCAGACTCCCCGCTGAGGGACTTGATCCCAGGACTCCAGGATCATGACCTGAGCCGAAGGCAGTCGCCTGACCAACTGAGCCACCCAGGTGCCCCTCTTTGCTGAATTATAACAATCTTAAAAGCACAGACCACGTAGATCTTTAATTTTTTAATTTTTCCATTTCCACTTCAAATTTATGTCACATGTTGTGGATTGTCCCTTTAAAGAAAATTCCATAACATTTCAAAAGCACTTTGGGATTAATATTTGTGGTAGTAATGAGATTTTATTTTCTTAATATTTTGATGCAGAAAAACAACTGGTGATGACGATGGTGGACTCTTTATGGTTAACGAGGCCAGAAAAACTACACGGTCAAGTGGATAGATCTTTAGGCCTGCTGGCTTTGGAAGCTTTTAATGAAAACCTAGGGGATTTATAGACAGCAGACTTCACCACGTTTAGGTACACAACGGCATGTTACTACAGTAGCCACAAACACTGAGCAGTATTCAAAGTCTAAATCAAACTCATTTTGATTGTAAAAATTTAGTTTTTCAATTTGCCTCCTGCTGCATAGAGGTAATAGATCAGGTGATTCATTTCCATATGTGAACTGTTGTTAACCACAATGGGCGAAGGAGAGCCGGATGCAGGGCTGGGCCATTATGTCATACTCAGAAGAAAAGGGAATAAAATTACAGTGCAGAATGACCTACCAAATTTCCCGGACAGGTGCTAATTCACTTTGATCTATCCTTCACCACAATTTCATTGGTGGGGAGGGCATACATATTTATAAGTGTGGAAGCAGACTGCTGTTGTTCTGTTTGTAATTTACAGCAACAAAGAATTCATTATGATTTCCATATTAGAAGTCCCAAGGTGACCCTGTAGTGGATACCAGCCCCCTGCTGTGTAGGATTCCTAACATAATAAAGAATAAAGAAAAACAACAGTACATCACAACCTGGCCTCCGGGGTAATCAATTCACATTTGTACTACGGAAACAATAGCACGGCGCAAAGCAGCGTCATCACTACAATTTGCTGATGAAAACCCTAGGGATCCCAGGAAGTGTCTGCCTGAAAAGCAGCTGATTAATCTGAGTTACTAAGCTTGGTTAAAGGGTTATTGTTTTAATCATAATTAGCTATGAGTAGTTACTCATGGAAAAGTTGCGGGGGGATCCAGTTCAACCCCTTGTGAGGCAGACAGCTTTTATGCTTTTTTAACAATGAATTATCAACAACTATATACAATAAAACAGAGGACCAAATGGGAGAACAGTAATGGTTTTGATTTCCAGAAGTTGGATTTAGAATCTCATTAGCTATGAAAAACTATTACATTTTATACAAATATCCCTTAGGTGACATGACCATGGTGTGTTATCTCTGTATCCCATTGAATGCTTTAAGAGCTCAGTAGGTAAGTTCTTTTACTTCTAAGGAAGGACATTCCAATGTCTATGTACACAATAAACACTTCAATGCATGGTATGACTAATACAGTGCCATAATTAGGTAAAAAATGTGAATAAGTATTTCACTAAACAAGATCTATGACTGGTTAATAAACACATGGCAAAGATGCTTACTATGACTAGTTATTAGAGAAATGTAATTAAAGTCACAATAAGAAACCACTCCACACTCACTAGAATGGCTATAATGGGAAAGATTGACAACACCAAGTATTGGTGAAGATATGAAGACACTGGACCTTCTATCCTTTGATGGTGGGATGTAAGATGTGACAGTTACATTGAAACATTTAAGTATTTTTTTTTTAAATGTTAAATGCATCATCAGAGGATTCAGTGATTCCTCTCCTAGGTATTCAACTGAGAGAAATGAAGGCATGTGTCTACACGAAGACTTATATACCAATGCTCACGGCTCAACTCAAATAATCTCAACTAGAAACAAATACAGATGTTCATCAACTGGTGAATGGACAAACTAAACGTATCATATCCATTCAACAGGATTTTGCTCATCAAGAAGACAGATAGAAGCAGCATCTCTGGAAAATCTCAAAATAATTACGCTGAGGGGAATAAGGCAGACAAAAGATTGCATATTGCATGATTCCATTTATATGAAATTTCTAGAAAATGGAAAGCTCTGAAAGCAGAGAATAGATCAGTGATTGCTTGGGCTTGAGGGTGGGCGGGAGGATGTCTCAAATACGCAGGAGAAAACACTTCGGATGACAGAAACGCCCTAACACTGAATTGTGACGGTGGTTGCATGCTGGCATATATTTACTATGAAAACGTACACTTACACTGGGTGATTTGCATGATATGTAAATTATACACCAATGAAGCTATCAAAATGCATCAAGGCATAAACTTAAGATTTGTGGACTCGTACACATTCACAAATCGTAAAAGTTGAATTTAAAAATAAACCAGTAAGTAGGCCATAATTATCTACTAATAGCCTTATCTTTCTCCTAAAGCGGGTACCCTGAGACTTCTTTCAGAAAACTAAGGCTACAGCTGGGTTACATGCAGAAAGGTTTCAGGTGTTCCTTTATGCGATCAGACCATTATGTGTTTCCATGTTCACACATCACTGAGAAGGTGCTGAGCCTGTGGCCTCAGTGGGTAGCCAGCCCCTCGGGGGACTGGTCAGCAGTATGTACTAAGCCACTGCAATGACCTCCTGGGGCAAATGCTCATGGCAAAAAGTGTCAGGGAGATTTTCCAGAGAACCAGACAACTTGATTAAAGAACTAACTATGTTGGCATTTCCATGGCTTTGTAGGCAGTGACAGTGACATGGAGGCAGGAGTGAAGAGATCAGACCCTTTTCCTCCGCAGCAAGGGTGGTAGCTTGGGTTTTTAATTACTAAAATGATTTGCTTCACCCACTGAGGAAAACCATCAGGAATGTGTCCTACAGCTACAAGGTGGTGGCACTTATTGCTATGCTAGACAGTCCCCTTGTTGAAGCCTTTGAAACGTCATCCTCTGATCCACTCTTAATTCTTAGTACGAACAGGAGTAACATATGACAGGCTGACAGCTGAAATGAAAACAGATATAAGGCCCTTTGCAACATTTCTTGTTGAACAGCATTTCAATTACCAAGGGAAAGTGGATTCTTCAGGATGCTACAAGGCAGATGTCAGCCTCAATTGGTTAAATCAGAGAAACATTGACTGAATTTCTCATAAACAATAAGGAATCCCACATCTAATCCTGATTCATGTTTAAAAAACCCAGAAAATTAATAGTTACCTACAATAAGGGAAGGAATACATTATTAACATTTTGTTGCCACTCAGGATTCAAACAAAGAGACTCTAATAAACCCCTCTGTTATCATATGTAGGGGAATATGGTAGAGCACTAACTGCCTCAGAAGCCCTACTTGCCCATCTTTTTTTCTAGCTATTTCCTGCTTGTCCATTAAAATTCACATTAAGTCATTTCTCACATCATAGACACAACGTGATTTACTTCTCTTTTTTCTTACAGTAATTTGTCAAGGATGGGGCAACTGTAGGTGTGGATGTGGGTATGCATTTGTGTGTGCACATATGTACATACATACATGGAAATTGGCCTCATTTTCTGGGTCCTAAATCAGAATTCCATACCTTATGGAGAGGCAGCACAAGTAGATCAAGTAATTACTGAATAAAAATGAACTAATACATGTCAGCCTTGTAACAAAAGTTACAAAAGTCCAAGAGTATTCATTACTCGCGATTAGAAACTATATAACGTGTGATGAGATCTTAATTCTGGACATACAGGCAATGATTACACAGAAGGTTAAGAATAACCAGGCTAGTATTAGATAAAATGAAGAGAGAAGGTTCTGGAGAGGTTTGGGTTTTGTAGTGTTGCTTTTAATTTAACACACCTTGGGTTTTACAGCAAACAAGACTCAGTGAACTATAATAAAAAAAGGATGCTCTTATTCTAACTGTGATTATATTTCACACTTGAAGTTTAAACAGAACCATGGCCCTCCAGTGTGCAGAGCACCACGTCACATTGTGGCCATCTATGGATGCTAGATCTCGGTCTCATCCACTCTCTCCCCTTGCCTGAACCATTAGAGTACCTCCCTATTAGCCTCCCTGTTCCCGATCTTACCAGCCCACTCTCCACAACTGAACACACACAGCCCATATCACTCCTTAGCTTACCACTTCACTGGATCTCTAAATATTCATATAAAGCAAATTCTTCTTCTTCTTCTTTTAGTTTTTATTAAGATAAAGTTGCAAACTTACAGAAAAGTTATGAAATATAATGAACTGTATGTCCCTCACCTAGGTTAACCACTTACTATCAACATAGTCAAATTTGCTTTCTAACTAATTTCTGATAGATTTGCAAACGAATTTTACACTTCAAGGAACTAGAAAAAGAACAAAGAAAACCCAAAGTTAGTAGAAGGAAGAAAATAACAAGGATCAGACCAGAAATAAATGAAATAGAGCTGGGAAAACAATAGAGAAGATTAAAAAACAAAAAAACCCTGGTTCTTTAAAAAGATAAACAAAATTCACAAGCCTTTTGCTAGATTCACCAAGAAAAAAAGAGAGAATTCAAATAAATGAAATTGGAAATGAAAGACAAGATGTTATAATTCATACCACATAAATATAAAAGATCATAAGAAATGGATAAAGTCCTAGAAACATGCAACTTACCCACACTGGATCATGATGAAACAAAAAATCTGAACAGACTGATTACTAGTGAAGAGATTGAATCAGTAATCAAAAACCTCCCGAAAAACAAAAGTCCAGGATCAGATGACTTCACTGATGAATTTTACCAAACATTCAAAAAATAATGAACACCAATCATTTTCAAACTCTTCCAAAAAATACAAGAGGAGGGAACTCTGCCAAGTTCCTTTTACTAAGCCAGCATTACCTTGATACCAAAACCAGATAAGGACACCAGAGGAAAAGAAAATTACAGGTCAATATCCCTGATGAACATAGATACAAAAATCTTCAACAAAATATTAGCAAACCAAATTCAACAATACATTCAAAGGCTCATACGCCATGATCAAGTGGAATTTATTCCAGGATGCAAGAATGACTCAGTATCCACAAATCAGTCAATAGGATACATCACATTAACAAAATGAGGGATAAAAATCATGATCATCTCAATAGATGCAGAAAAAGCATTTGACAAGATTCAACATCCATTTATGATAAAAACTCTCAACAAAGGTATAGAGGGAATGAACTTCAACTTAATAAAGGCCATATATGACAAGCCCACAGCTAACATGCTCAGTGGTAAAAAGCTAAAAGCTTTCCTCTAAGATTAGGAACAAGACAAGGATGCCCACTCTCACAACTTTTATTCAAATAGTATTAGAAATCCTAGCCAGAGTACTTAGGCAAGGGAAAAAAAAAAGGCATCCAAATTGGAAAGAAAGAAGCCAAGCTGTCACTCTGCAGATGATACAAGATTAGGTATAGAAAACCCTAAAGAGTCCATCAAAAAACCATTAGGACTAATAAATTCAGTAAAGCTGTCGGGATACAAAATCAATACACAAAAAACTGTTGTATTTCTATATACTAATAGTAAACTATCAGAAAGAGAAATTAGGAAAAAAGATCCCATTTATAATCTCATTATAGTCAAAAAGAATAAAATACCTAGGTATAAATTTAACCAAGGAGGTGAAAGACCTGCATACTAAAAACAAGACATGAATGAAAGAAATAAACAGAAAGATATTCCATGCCCATGGACTGGAATTATCAGTATCTTTGAAATGTCCACACACAAAGCAATTTACTGATTTAATGCAATCCCTATCAAATATGAACTAGCATAATCTAATATATATATGAGTATATTTATTATTATATATATAATTGTTATTGTCATTATATGTTTGCTGTGCTGTTTGAGAGTAAATTGCAGATATCATGACCCTTTATCCCAATTAATTCAGTATCTTCTAAGAGAAAGGAAACTCCGTTATGGAGCCACCAGGCAGTCCTCAAGTTCAGCTAATGCAAATTCTTGATATAACTTGCAAGGCCCTTCCTGGTGTAGCCTGTCTAGCTCCATCTTTTGCTGTCTGCCCACCAACTTTGCACTCTATGCTCTAATGTACTGAGTTGTCAATTCCTTGACGTGCACACCCTCTTGCTCGCCTCCGTTCCCTCATGAATGCACTTCCCTTACTTTCAAAGACTTTTTCCAACTCTGTCCTTCCCTTAGCTGAACTTGCTAGTGATTCTGTGTCCGTCACTTCATAGCTGTGGGATCGGGGCGTGGTTATTTAACCATCCTTTCAAAAGTGGGATTTTAAAAAGGAACAGTCCCATGAGATTGTTGTAAGGCTGCAGTGAGACACCTTAGGCCGGGAGCTTAGAATCTTACCTGGGAAAAGGTCAGTATTCAAAACATCCCAGTGTTGCTGCCACCACCATTTCTCATATCCAGCTGCAAATCCAGCTTCAGCTCCACCCACTTTGGGAAGGCCTTACTGATCCCCAGATATGAACTCGTGGCCTGTCCTGTCTGTCTGGTGATCTTGCACTTGACCTCTAAGAACACCTGTAATAATTTTTGGGTATTTTAAATCATTTGTCTCCTCTAGTGGGTGTCTGAAGTCTCTGCCCTAGGGACTAAATCTGACTTACTAAACTTGGCAAGCCTCATACTTAGCAAGGTGCTTGGCACACAGTAAGGGTTTAATAAATGCTTTTTGCATCAATGAATGAATTTTGGTAATTCAGAATTCAGAATGAACTGCAGGGTCTAATGGCCAAAATAATTTTTGCAAACTAGGTTGGCAACTGATTTTTCAGGCAGGTAAATTGTGGAATGCATCCTCATTCTTTGGGGACTCGGAAATACCCTAATACCCAGGGAAAGTGATTTGCATGCAGCACGAGACTTCAAGTGTGCTGATTTTTCAAGCTGTTACAAAAACATGAGGGAATTAATTCTTCTGAGCAGTCAGTTTCTCACCGTCTCCTCAGCATTAAATTCGATGCTAGATTTGTTTTTTAAGCAAAGTTAACAGGCAGGAAGATGAGACAATCCATTTGGTAGTCAAACAGAACAGGGACAAGCCAGTGACAGTGCGAAATGTCGGTACCAGGTGAGCAAACAAGGGAAGTCAGTCTCTGAGACAGCGCTGCAGGGCGCACCTGCAAACAGGACGCAGATGCGGAAGTTCAAGACCATGCTTGGAATGCACCAGCCGCCACCACTGTGGTCAAAGGCCAAGAGTCACTGGCAGCAACACTGTTTTTCCCCCATAATGCATCCAGAAAAAAAAAAAAACATATCACACTTCTAATAAATAATTAAAGTGGAAATTTTTTCCTAGGTTTACAAATGAAAGTTTTCAAAATTTGACCTTATGAAAGAGTAGGGATATAGTGAAACTGTACAAGTTTATATCCTGCAAAATCCACATGTATGATTTACATGATGGGTTAATATGAAGTTAGACATTTAAAAACTGAATATAATAGAACGTCTTTGAGTTTAGAAAAAACGTTCTCTAAAAATCTCTTTGAAACTCCTATTTATATGTAAATCGACATCTAGGGGAAAATCATTTTACATGTCACTGGTCTAGTTCAAGTTCTATGGACTTGCAATAAAATGCATTAAAATATGATTAAGCCATTCACAAACTTCAGGTGTCTTTCCCCAATTTTAAAAGCACTCACAATATAAACTCTTCTTATAGGACTTGACTGGGACAGAACCTAAGACTAGGGAAGATACCCTTTTTCCTCTTCCAGCTAGGACTGCGGTGATGGAAGCTTGACAGCTCCCATGCTATATTCAGCACGGAGCACGCACCATGCCGTGTGCTGAACGTTTTATGCATCTCATCTCATTTCCTCCTCACAACACTCTTTTGAGGCTTGGGTTTATTATTCTCGATTAAAAGTTAAGAAAACCAGGGTTGAGAGGAGTCAAATAACTGTCTCCAAACTGCTCAGCACGTAAATGGCACAGCGCAAGCTGAGCTCAGTTTCACGGTCTACTTTAGGCACTTCTCAGAAGGAACCACTCTGTAGGAAAGGTGCAGGTCTACCTCTAAGTACAGGAGAGGGCGAACACTCAGGATCACTAAGTACAGCAGAGGGCTATCACTCAGGATCACTAAGTACAGCAGAGGGTTAACACTGATGATCACTAAGTACAGGAGAGGGCTATCACCCAGGATCACTAAGTAGAGCGGAGGGCTAACACTCAGGATCACTAAGTACAGCTGAGGGTTAACACTCAGGATCACTAAGTACAGGAGAGGGCTAACACTCAGGATCACTAAGTACAGCAGAGGGTTAACACTCAGGATCACTAAGTACAGCAGAGGGTTAACACTCAGGATCACTAAGTACAGTAGAGGGTTAACACTCAGGATCACTAAGTATAGGAGAGGGCTATCACTCAGGATCACTAAGTACAGGAGAGGGCTAACACTCAGGATCACTAAGTACAGCAGAGGGTTAACACTCAGGATCACTAAGTACAGCAGAGGGTTAACACTCAGGATCACTAAGTATAGGAGAGGGCTATCACTCAGGATCACTAAGTACAGGAGAGGGCTAACACTGACGATCACTAAGTACAGGAGAGGGCTAACACTCAGGATCACTAAGTACAGGAGAGGGCTAACACTCAGGATCACTAAGTACAGCAGAGGGCTAACACTCAGGATCACTAAGTACAGCAGAGGGCTAACACTCAGGATCACTAAGTACAGGAGAGGGCTAACACGCAGGATCACTAAGTACAGGAGAGGGCTAACACTCAGGATCACTAAGTACAGGAGAGGGCTATCACTCAGGATCATTAAGTACAGCAGAGGGCTAACACTCAGGATCACTAAGTACAGCAGAGGGCTAACACTCAGGATCACTAAGTACAGGAGAGGGCTAACACTCAGGATCACTAAGTACAGGAGAGGGCTAACACTCAGGATCACTAAGTACAGCAGAGGGTTAACACTCAGGATCACTAAGTACAGGAGAGGGCTATCACTCAGGATCACTAAGTACAGGAGAGGGCTATCACTCAGGATCACTAAGTACAGGAGAGGGCTATCACTCAGGATCACTAAGTACAGGAGAGGGCTATCACTCAGGATCACTAAGTACAGGAGAGGGCTATCACTCAGGATCACTAAGTACAGCAGAGGGTTAACACTCAGGATCACTAAGTATAGGAGAGGGCTATCACTCAGGATCACTAAGTACAGGAGAGGGCTAACACTCAGGAGCTGCCATTATTGGCCTTCAGCCTATAGGAAGGCATTGGAGGAGGGAGGCGTAATGTAGTCTATTAAATAATCCTAAAAGAGACACACACTCAAATACCTCGAACAGGCAGGTCAAGCCCTGGTGGACTTCCCCTGTTAAACACTCCTGTTGCTGAGTGTTCAGCTCACTGTTTCAACCTGACCTTCCTGTTGCTGCATTGGACTGAGGTCTGTCTCCCCCACGTGACTTCACCCTCCAGGAGGGTGGTCAGGGAAGGTGTCAGCTTTGCTTGCCATCAGCTTCTAGCAGCTCCCCGCACTTGGCAAGGAGAAAGTACAGTCTGAAGTTCACTGAACACATGAGACTGCTGCAACGCTGACTTCCTAGTGCATCCAGCTTTTAGTCTTCTCCACACACTCCCCAGGGGCATGCGACCTCTTGAAGGGCGGCCCTCAGTGTTCCTATCCCGAGCTCTGCTATTTGCAAAATTGAGGAATACGCTATTGAGTGTGCATTAGGTCTGGTTCTACTTGAGCCATCATCCTTGGATGCAGGTGAAAGAACACATTTCAAAATGAAAACACACAAGGTTTCTTTGGAACTCACTCTAAGTCCAGCAAGTGCTAGGATGAGAAAAAAGATATGGCTGCCTTTCCCTATAAGACATTTGAATGAGTTCTGAGGGGCTACAGGGAGTTCAAGTAGGATCCAGCTCTGGGAGTCTTCCAGCAGAATCAAATATATCCAGCCTTTACAGAAAGTCCTTCCAATCTTTTGTTCCTCCTTTTAAGATCATCATTCATATTTTGATATACAGGGCTTTGGTATCTAAGAACATTTCATTCTAAAGCTAACCCCTCCTAGAATGACTAGTCAGGCAGATATTAAAGCTATAGGTATTTTGTGGGGAAAATATTATATGTCAATTGAAAAAAAAATCAATGCACTAGCATAGGAAGTGCTTTGTATACATTATTTCCTGGAATTCCCACCACTTACCCAGTGTGGGGGGTATGATTATGTGAGCTTTAATAGAGGGAGTAAACTGAGGCTCAGAGTGTAGTTGAGAAACTCGATCAAGGTCACATAGTTCCCCAGTGGCAGGATTGATATCTGCTTATTTTTCAAAGCACCTTACTACCCCTAAGCCTTTGGAGTTAAGATGGGGACTCATGAGAGAGTTTCTTAAAAGCCTGTCTTGGAGCTACCACAAGAATGGGCTCAACTTCCTCAAAAAGTGAAACATAGAATTTCCATATGACCCAGAAACCTACTTCTAGGCATATGCCCAAAAGAAGTAAAAATAAGGCCTCAACACATACCTGCCCACAAATATTCATCAGCAGCACTATTCACAATAACCCAAAGGTCAAAATATCCCAAATGTGCATCATCAGATGAGTGGATAAACAAATATGGTTTAGACATGCAACAGAGTATCATTCAGGCGTAAAAAGAAATGCAGCACTGATATGTGTGACGGACAGACGTGGTGAAGATGATGCTAGGTGACAGAAAACAGAAGAATGCGGAAGAACAAATATTTTATGATTCCATTCATATGAAATGTCCAGAACGGGTAAATCTGCAGAGACAGGAAGTAGATTAGGGGTTGCCAGGGGCTGAAGGGACAGGCAAGCGGGGGTGGCTGCCTAATGGGTAAGCAGTTTTATTCTGGACTAATGAAAATGTTCTGGAAAATAGATGGAGATGGTGGTGGTTGCACAATTTTGGGATCGCACCAAATGCTCCTGGACTCTTCACCCCATAAAATGGTTATTTTATGCTGTCTTATACTGTATGAATTTTACCTCAAAAAATGTGGGCTCAAATCAGGTCTAGAAATCGGAAGTAGGTAAGAAGCTGGAATTCCCTATTTTCATTATTGGATAAACAAGGAATATATTTCCTTTGCCTCATGCATATTGCATTTTCAATAAGATGAAAAAGTTTTAGCAACACAGACATCTTCCTGAATCCAGCATTCTCCCTTGGGCAAGAAGGGGATGGTGGGCCAGACTGGGGAGCAGAAGGCAGTTTCCAGCCTGACTCCAGGAAGCGTGTGAACTGGGCAGGTCATATCCTCTTTGTGCCAGTTTACCCATCCACAGACATGGATGGAATTAGGTCAGATGAGTGATTGCTATATTATCTTCTAACCTAAAAAGTGTTATATGTTATTATTTTATTTACGAAATAAAGTAGGACTTCATTTTGCCTATAATAGGTCTAATGTCAAATGGTATCCAGAAACTGCCCACTGCAAAGCAAAACATTAGGAGGGAAGTCTGATGTACGCACAATAAAAATGAGAAAAGACTGCTCTACAAAAGTAGGCTAAGAGCTGGAGCGATAATAGATCAAAGGTTCATCAAATTTAGCAATCTACTTAAATGCAACAGTTTGCAACAGAAGATGGTTTTTTTCTCTATACCCACATGGCTGAGCACTTTCTGATAGTACGAGTGTTCCTGCACATAGTAGAAATTCTGAACTGCTGAATAATCATGACTGATTGAGTGACTGTGGTCAGCAGAACAGTGGCCCCCAACGATGTCTAAATCCTAATCCCAGGAAGCTGTGAATATGGTACAGGGTGGGGGGTGGGGGGTGGAGATTAAAGTTGCAGCTGGAAGCAAGGTTGCTAATCAGCTGACCTTATAATGTTGGAAGAGTAGCCTGAATTATCCAGGTGGAACCACTGTAATCACAAGGGTTCTTAAAGGTAGAACAGGGGACGTCAGGACAGTCCATGTTGGAATGATGAAATGTGGGAAAGACTCCGTTGGCTTTGAGGATGGAAGGGCATGAGCACTGGGGAATGTCAGCAGCCTCTGGAAGCTGGGCAAGGCAAGGACACGACTCTCCCTGTGAGCTTTCAGAAGGGAACACAGCTCTGGTGACACCTTACTTTAGGACTTCTGACCCATAGAACTGTAAGATCATAAACTCGTGTTGTTTTTAAGCCACTATTTTTGTTGTAATTTGTTACAGCAGCTGAAGAGAAGGAATACAATGACTGGCTGGATCCACGGACGTGTGTGGTCAGAACAAACATGGCGCCAAGCACAGCTTGAGACACTGTGCAAAGTCGAAAGAAGGTACTGGGAGGTGAGTCTGCATCTGCAGCCATCCTCCCAGAGACTCTGGAACCACCCCCTGGGGATGGCTGCAGATGAGAGAAGTCACATCTGCCAGAGAAAAAGGAGGGCTGCTGACATTGGTTGAGTTAGCTCCTCATCAGAACCTCGCTGCTCTCAAGGGGACATTTTAATAAAGACGTCACTACTTCAGACTTTTTGTGGCACTCACACCATTTCCCATACAAGTCCTCATCTGATTCCCCACATAAGAAGGTGAAGTCAGCATTATCATCCCAATTACAGGAGACAATGAGAGAAGGGTGGTGGAGTGACTCTTTGAATGCATAAAACTATGTGGGAAACAGAATAAGAAGGGAAACTGAAGACACTGAGCTCTGACTCTAAACACCATTGCTGTCCAGTCATCTGGACTCTATAGCCAGAACCACTAAATACCTAGAGAGGGTCCTAGCACATCTTTGTAATCAGGAAGCTGGGGGAGCTCCTGGCATCCATAGCTAGTTTCCTCACAGTGCTCTGGACCAGGGTTGAGTAACTATCCAACTTGTCATCCCAAAGAGATCCTCTATGGCCATGGAAATTCTAAGAGAGTTGGACCAGGGCCCTGCTCCACTAACCCACCTCTGAGCCCTCATCCAGCCATGCAGTGTCCTCTCAACCACGGCACACAGGCGTCCCCCACCATACACCCAGAGATGTCGGGTGCTGTCTGGGTGCTCACAGATACAGCCTTGAATTCACCACCTGGAAATTACACACTTTAAAGAAGGTGATGACAGTGAAGGAGCGGGATATGGGCAAAAATATATTATTATAGAGATCAGAAATAGAACCTATGAGAAAAAGAGGTAAGATCAATCAGTACACTTGAAGACCAGGCAGGTATGAGCAAATGTCCCATTTTTATAGTGAATCATTGGACAGTATGAAAGATATACACACCACAGATCCAAATAAGGACCTCAAACATACTTCTTTTTTAACTGAGTATGAAATAACAAGAAATATATACATTGGTTTCTGCCCCTGGTTCTTTACACAGAGCTCCTAAACCCTTGTCAGCAGGGCTGCTAGGAGCACCTTTCGTTCTAACATTGAGTCTTTGGCCTTGGTTCCTGACATAGGGCTCCTAAGAGCTTTATAATCTCCTGAGTGATAGGAATGTCTTTTGTTCTAATAAGGTATCTTGGTGGGCTCCTGGACGGGGACCAAACACCAGAAAGACCAAGCCAAAATTAAAAACTTGGAATTTTCAGTAACCCCTGCCCCCATTCTCCAGAGAGGGGCTGGAAATGGAGTTAATCACTTGTCATGCCTACGTGATGAAGCCTCCAAAAATATCCCAATGGCATGAGGGTTGGAGGGCTTCTGGGTTGGTGAACACATCCACATGCCAGGAGGATGGCACACCCCTACTTCATAGAGACAGGAGCTCCTGCACTTGAGGCCCTTCTAGACCTCGCCCTGGGTGTCCCTTCATCTGGTTGTTCATCTGTGTCCTTTACCATACTTTCATTATAAATAAACCCATAAACCTTAAGTAGTGTTTCTCTGAGTTCTGTGACCTGTTCTAGCAAATGATCGAATGCGAGGGGGATCACTGGAACCTCTGATTTGTAGCCAAGTTGGGCAAAAGTTGTGGGTAAGCTGGAGACTGACTACTTGTGATTGGCATTGAAGTGGGGGCAGTCTTGTGGGACTGAGCCCCTCATCTATGGTGTCTGAGTCTATCTCCAGGTACAGCAGTGTCAGAATCGAGTTAAATGACAGCTGACATCAAAGAATCACTTGACATGGGGAAAACCCCCATACATGTGGTATCAGACATACCGCGGGGTCAGAGTGGGAGAATGAAGGAGAAACACACACAGGAGTGTTTTCTCCTTTACACTGAGAGATTGTTATATGCAGGCCTACGTCAAAGGTTGTTACTGGGTCTTACTCATCACCCTAGTTCAGAGCCAGAAGGCGTTTTAGCAGTGACTACCCTGACTTTTTTTTACTACCTCCATGGTTTTTTCTGGGGGAAAGTTTTCATATTATTTTCGCTATACAAAGAGATTTTTCTTTTTTTTTTTTAAGATTTTATTTATTTATTTGAGAGAGAGACAGTGAGAGAGAGAGAGCAATGGGGTGAGGGGCAGAGGAAGAAGCAGGGAGCCCGATGCCGGGCTGAATCCCGGGACCCCGGGGATCATGACCCGAGCCGAAGGCAGACGCCTAACCAACTGAGCCACCCAGGTGCCTGAGATTTTTCTAAAAGAACAAACAAACAAACAAACAACCCCTACATTATCATGAAGACTTTAGGATGGGGTCTGCTCTCATTTTGCTTCTGCCTGCCACACAGTCAATAGGGTGGCAACAGAGGTCTTGGTGGAGCTCTCTGAGTGCAGGCAACATCTACCCCCCAGGTGAGTGGGGCCAACACACCCTCCTAAAGCATCGACATGCTCCTTCCCAGTCTGATCAACGCAAACCCTGAGAACGGTATGTTCCCCTTTCTCAACAACACCACTAGAACAAATGCCATTCTAAAAGAAGCCAGAAGTAAATAGTTCCTCTACATTTAAAAAGAAATCAAAATGTTCAATATCATTTTGTAAGCAGTTCAGTAGTGATGTTGATGACCGCTTGTGGATTATTTATACTTTCCCCTTTGGAAGGCAGAAATAGTTCAGCAGCCATGATTATCTAAGTACATACAGACATAATATTAGGGAAGGAAGCACCGCAAAGCTGTGATTTCAAGAAAATGAAACAATTTCATTTCTTATCAATCAGGAAATTGCAGAGCAGGAGAAGGGAAGGAAGACAATTCATCCACCGGAGGCAAGGTTATCACGGAGTTTAGCAGTGAAAAGCCTCCACGGGTTCTCGGTGTCAAACCATTCCTTTCAAGAGCCTCCAGATGCCTCCAAGTTGTCAGTCAAGAGCTTGGCTGAGCAGGAGTGGAGAGAAGGCGGCTCAGCCAGGAGACAGCTTTGGGGGATCTGCAGTCAAATAGCAGAAGGTTCGTGATAGAAAGAGGTGGAGAGGCACCTGTCCCACAGACTGCAGCGACGTCACACAGAACGCAAGGGACATAAAATGACTTCACTTCGCTGAAGGAAGCACCGTCACATAATCCAAGAGTATCTCCGCAGTTTAAAGTCTTACAGAAATGAAGATAATAGCACCAGAATTTGTTTTCAACTCTATGGAAATACATCTTTTTTTTTCTCTCCCTTGGCTGAGAAGCAGTAAGACCCTATGTGATTGCAGAACAAGGAAACCACGTATTATAAAAAGAAAAAAAAAAGAACACAAAGACATTATATAATGACATTATAACAATAGTAAGGAGAATAAAAGCATACGAAATATGCATGAGAATAAGCCCTGTGAAAATGTAAAATTATTTTAGAGTGAGAAGTTAGAAAAATAGGACCCACCTCTAGGATCCCAACTTAGTTCTTAATAATTTCCACTTCTCTTTTCTGAATTAAAAAAAAAAAGTTATTATTATATTCATAATAACTAGGATGCTGAGGTGTGGTACATCATTTGTCTCAATTTTTCACTCCCTTCATTTCCTACTGGTGACAGTGGTAACACCATTCCATGTCCTCAAGCTCTGAAGGTGAGTGAAATGTACTTCCCCAGGATTCGCTTCAGCCAATGAGATCTTGCAGATGTGACATGAAATGGGGTGCAACGTGTTTGTGCAGATGGGCTGCCTGCTTGTTCTTCTTCAGTCTCCTTAAGAAGATCATGCCCTGATGGTTGCTGGTCCCAGAACATGGAGCAGGGTGAACCCAGCACCTTGGTGCCCAGCCCAGCTAGGTCCAGCCCCGAGCAACCAAACCCCAGCTAACCTCCAGACACACGAGCAAGAAAGGTATCCTTTCATTCTATGCCACAGGGAATTGAAATTGTCACGGAGCAAAATGGAATGATATCCCATCTGTCTGGCTTGTTCAGGAAGTCCCAGTTTCTCTCTGTTGCCCAGAAAATTATTAATGGTGCCCTCTTTCACTCCCAAATTATATGAGCATCATAATAACAACAGGTATTTCGCTTCATAAGTCTTAAAAAGTTTTCATTTGCGTGTTATCTTTATATCTTGCTTCTCTTCTTTCTACTTCCTGCTGTATCTGAGGGATGTCTGTTACCCACTCTTGGCTTCTTGCACCCTGCCTCGTGCCTTCCAGCGGCAGAGGGCTGCAAATGCCTCCCCAAATCAGTCAACGCTCCTAGAGCCAGCCTCTCCTCAAATGGTACCCTCCCGGCATCATCTTCCTTTCTCTTTCCTCTTATGTACTTGGACCTATATTTTTCCCCCATTCAATTACACTGCTCTCGTTTCTTAATACCTGCAGTGCCAGGAACAGTCGTCAAAGCTCCGTTAAAGTCTAGGCTCTGCACCATCCACCTAGCTCTCCGCAAGGCAGCCACCTGGCCCTCCTTCCAAGCCTCTAAACTACCAGAGGCAGCAGGAGGTGCCCTGGCTGCAAATTTCAGCAGGCACTCACTCGCAAACCTTTTCGGAGCAAACCGTTTCCCACTCTGAAACTCGTACACAGCTCCTTCCCTGGGCTTGACTGCTCTTTACCTGGCTAATCCCCGGATCCTTTTCAGGGCTCAGCTAAAGCCTACTTCTTTGCAAAGCTCTTTCCTGACACAAGGCAGGCACCCAACACTATTTGTTGAAGAGAGGCACAGAAACATTAGCGAATACCCGATTGAGAGTTGAAAGCGAGGTGTGACTCATCTACTCACCCAGTGCCCACATTTCTGTGTCTCAGTATTACCTCATCTGGAAGATGAGAGGACTGAGCTGCAAGGTTTCCTGGGGTCCATGTAGCTTATAGTAATACTTTTGTATGATAAACTTTGGTTTATAATGGTAGGGCATTTTGGTGGGGGAGGAATAGCAAGGAGAAAGGTATGGACGACAGAAAGTGGGGGGGATCTGGGCACCACAAATGGGCTAGGATGAGTTACACAGCAGTGGGCTATAGTTATCATATGATATGAAATACACACACACAAAAAACATAGATTTCCAGACTCCTCCTTTCCATCCCACCACCACACACAACTATCCAATACCCAAGTTACCTCTGAACTACATGTTAGCTGCTATAGTTCTCTTCTCTGGTCCTCAAGCGCTCAGGTATGTTGTGTCAGATAACTTATTCATCCTTTGGGTCACTTACTTGCATTTAGAATGAATCGTTGCATATTTGGCTCCCCAGCTACAAAGTGTGTTCTAGGATAGCAGAGACTCGGCGCTATACCCCTGATCCCTGCGACAGTGATTCAAACAATATCAGAAGTTCATCACCTATGAAATGGTCTTGCCCAAAATGCTTAATTGGAACCTACCCATGGAGAATGGATCAGATAAATCCAGAAGGTGGAATATTTTACAAGAAAGCCAGCAGGGTTTCTGCAGGAATTTGGGTCATGTCTAGCATTCTAAGTTGCTGGTTTCTATAGTATGGTTGGTGTCTTCCACAAACTTTGAGCTCTTCTAAAACTCTGGAGAATGTGGAAGACTGGCAGAAAGGCAGAGACTCTTACCTGTACATGTATATGAATTTTGTCAGTGGAAGCACAACTGATTTTCCTTCCTTAGCCCAAAGAAGCCATCTACTTGCGTGTATTAAATTCATTTCAGTACTCACAATTGCTTATGTATGTTTCTGCCATTTGGATTCTCCTCCGAATGGGTTTTGGATACTTTACTGGTTCCGTCATTAATTAAGGAGTCAAATAAAATCCTTGGCATGTATCCACTTTATATTTGTATGGGAGTCATGATTTTGTGCGTTTTTAAAATTACGGTAACAGTTTTGGATGTCATCCACCTAGATGCCAACAAATTTATGGGACAGAGCAGGTAAACTATGTAGCTGAAGAAGTGTACCTCCCGGGAAGTGTGAGTCCTGGCATGACTTTTCTTCGCTGCCAACGTGAAGCCCAAATGGCGATAGAAATAGATTTTTAAGCTTGCTGACTCTATTTCTCTTGTACCTTTTCTTTTCTGCAGATTGTTTTCTTTTTCTTTCTAGTTTGTGAATGTACGGTTAGGTTACTATCCTGGGGTGACATCAATGATTGAGAATGTAGTTTGTCTGAACACCTGGGTGATTTGTGGATAGATGACAGAGATCCACTCTCTTTTGGGTGACAGATGACGAAGAACTGGTTCTGGGTTTGTCTATTTTGATCCCCAACCAATCAAGAATTTTGTGCCCTCTGGAAAGAACAGCTCTTTGATACCTGGACCAACGCACTCTGGTGTTTCTAGGTTTCCTCCTGACACACAGCTGAAGTCATAAAACTGACGTGTAAGTTCTCTGTGTGTCGGAAAAGCCTTTAACCTCACACTGTGAGAGTGTGAAACATTTGCCTAATTCCAGAGAGCATTAATGAGTTAGATGATAAAATCTCATAAATTAAAGGAGTTCTGTTCTGATAACCCTTTTTTTTTTTTTAAGATTTTTATTTATTCATTTAACAGAGATAGAGAGCACAAGTAGGCAGAGCGGCAGACAGAGGGATAGGGAGAAGCAGGCTCTCCGACGAGCAGGGAGCCCGATGCGGGGCTCGATCCCAGGACCCTGGGATCATGACCTGAGCTGAAGGCAGACGCTTAACCGACTGAGCCACTCAGGCGCCCCTCTGATAACCCTTCTAATGATAAATAAGTGCATATATAAA
The DNA here is from genome assembly GCF_964656455.1 of Halichoerus grypus. Classification (NCBI taxonomy): domain Eukaryota; kingdom Metazoa; phylum Chordata; class Mammalia; order Carnivora; family Phocidae; genus Halichoerus; species Halichoerus grypus. The sequence continues at coordinate 6,907,223 of NC_135720.1, read as the reverse complement.
ATGCAATTCCCAGTATCTCCAGAGAGAAATGAACCTTACACGTTAAATGTGCTACATTGTTTTCTTTTTCTTACAAAAACTAATTCATGTCATTATATATCTGTCCAAACAATGGGATGTATAACCCCAAGAGTGAATCCTAATGTCAGCTATGACTTTGGGATATTATGATGTGACAATATAGGTTCATCAACTGTAATAAATGTATCACTCTGGTGGGGGATGTTGGTAACGGGGAGGCTGTGTATGTGTGGGTGCAGAGGGTCCACAGGAAACCTTTCTACCTTCATTTCAATTTTGATAGGGACCTATACTGCTCTAAAACAATGTCTTAAAAAAATCAGATATCTTTAATTTATAAAGCAAGCATGGGGCGCCTGGGTGGCTCAGTCAGTTAAGCGTCTGCCTTTGGTTCAGGGTCCTGGGATCCAGTCCCGCATAAGGTTGGCTCCCTGCTCAGTGGGGGGCCTGCTTCTCCCTCTCCCTCTGCCCCCCACCCTGCTTGAGCACTCGCACTCTCTCTCTCATGTTCTCAAATAAATAAATAAAATCCTTAAAAAAATTATAAAGCAAGTATATATTTTATTTCATGTGGGTTTGTATTTCCTAACCTATGTACTATCCTGTTCAAATGAGCTAACATTACTCCTAAATAATGTTTAAGATTATGAAAAATATGTTTGTGTTCACTGAATAATTGTTTTGATACACATTTTACATCAATTGTAATTACACTTTGTAGAATATAAGCTTAAAGATAATTTCCAAGATGTTAGGTAACTTGCAACCCTGAACTAATATTATTTATTAGAATATTGTTGGATACTCAGAAAATTTCAAGGGAGGATGGAAAGAATACTGAAACATTAACTGTTAGGCAAAACTTAACCATACAACTCCAGCTCTATCAACTATTAACATTTTGTTTTACTGGATCTTTCCTCTTCTTTTTCGTCTTCTGTGCTCACACACGGACATATTTTTTTTTTTCTATATCTTTTGGAAGTAGTTTGCAGATATTGCGATACTTGACTCAACACTTCAGCATGAGTAGCCTAAGAATAATTGCATTATTCTGCACCATAAAACCATTTTCAGTCCTAACTTTTTAAAATTTTAATTCCAGTTAGTTAACATACAGTATTATGTTAGTTTCAAGTGTACAATACAGTGATTCAACACTTCCATACATCACTCAGTGCTCATCACAAGTGCTCTCCTTAATCCCCTTCACCTACTCTCCCCACCCCAACCCTCTCCCCTCTTGTAACTATCAATTTGTTCTCTGTAGTTAAGATTCTGTTTCTTGGCTTGTCTCTTTTTTCCTTTGTTCGTTTGTTTTGTTTCTTAAATTCCACATGTGAGTGAAATCATATGGTATTTGTCTTTCTCTGACTTACTTTGCTTAGAATAATACTCTCTAGCTCCAGCCATGTTGTTGCAAATGGCAATATTTCATTCTTTCTTTATGGCTGAATAATACTGCATTGTATATATACCACCTCTTCTTTATCCATTCATCAGTCGATGGACACTTGGGCTGCTTCCATAGTTTGGCTATTGTCACCCCTTAGTACAATTAAGTTATTTAAATAAAATAATTTTACCTAAAATGTAATTCATGTTAAAAATTTCCCACTTGTCTCCAAATTATCTTTAATGCTGCCATTTTTTTCAATCCAGATTCCAAACAATTCTGGATTGAAGTTGTTTGATATTTCTATTTTGCTTCTCAAAATCAAGAACAATCCCCTGATATTACTGACTTCTTTAAATTGTTAGAAGTATAACATTTTTAAAAAGAGAAAGTCACGATTCTCATACAAATACAAAATAAACACGTGTCAAAGATTTTATTTATTAATCTTTAAGGGGGCAGTAAGATGTTACAAACCAGCTCATAGGAGAACCCAAAGAGCATCCACACACCGGTAGTGGGGACGTCAAAATGTACAGGAAGTGTCTAATGCATCTGAGAAATCTGGGTTATAGGTATAACCCTAAGAGGCTATAGTTAGGGGCAGGAACTAATAGATGCAATATGTTTTTTTTTTTTTTTTTTTGTGGGGAGGAAGGGACAAAATCCATTTGGATATCTCCATAGACACAAATAATTCACATTAATTTCTAGGATTTTAAAACAGTTCAAACACAACGAATGGTGTAGACCACCACAGAACCAGGCAATGTGGTCGGTGTGCTAGATAGGTCTAGCATTCCATAAAACACCCAATGATATATATAATATATATATATATATATATATATATATTTGTGTATGTGTGTGTCTATTTCAAAGTCTTTCACAATTTTTCCTGTCTCTCCCAGCTAATGATCATAATAAGCACAAATATTAATAATGATCACAAAAAGACTGGTGTTAGGCTTGGCCTGATTATTTACACAGGTGGCGTAGGAATATTAATTTATTATGTAGGCTTCTTTGACTTTGCTTCTCACAAATCTAGTGCATACCCTATGAGTAACTGCTAAAGCCATCAAATTACTTCTGTTTGGAAGCTCTCATAGGGTGTTTCTGACTGGATTTTTAAAATATCATTGGCTATTCTTTGACTGTAAAACTAAGTTCAAGATTCTCCCCACCAGATAACACCTTCCTAACTCAGAAATTTGGGTGAATTCTTTTCTTGAAGTACTGGGAATTTGCTAAGCATGCCAGGAATGGATGTGTCTTTCTACCTCTAAGGCTGGGGTCCTATAAACCAGGAGACAGGATAATCTTCTTGGAGTGCCAGGTGGTCACATAGAGTCAACAACTGCTCCTTTATTAAAAGCATATTTGTTAGTTTTGATTAAATAGGAATCATTCTCAAATATATTTCAGATTGTCCTTGGTGGTACACTTTGTCCAATTATATTTTGGTAAAAGGGAGGACAAATTTTTATTCAATCTCTGCAAAATATTATGTTGCCATGAAAAGTAAGGAAGTTTAGTAAGATTATCTGAATTTGGGAGTGGCAGTAAAACTCAGATATTATTGCGAAAAGTTTTCTTTTGGTACAGAAAAATAGAGTCTATTGGACGTTTGTACAGAACAGAAAGTTTAAGAAGAATGAGAAAGGGCTTTGTCAAATATTCAGAAAATGGAATACTATAACAACATTGACAATATTGCAAACAAATAATGAAAATAAAATTTTCTTCATCAGTTCATTCAATCCTAAAGAATTAACTCTTGTGTTGCAGAATCTTGGATTAGCAATCTTATTTCATTTGAAAGAGTCCTGGAAATCCTGACTCAGTCCATTGATACATCTGAAATTTGTCTAAACACAAAAACCTATAACCAAGAGACAATTATTTGAAACATCAGCAGTTTATAGAATCTGACAACATATTTTTTTTATTTCTCAGATGCTCAACCAGTTTATCATTTTATGTTCCTCTGTTCCAGTCTGTTCCAGACTTTATAAAAGCATAATGCAACTCAGTTCATGAACGTAAGTTAGTCATCATCCCAGGGCCCCAAGAAGAAGAGCCAGAAAGTTACTGTTCTAAAATCAGAATGTCTATACTACATGTAATAAGAAGGGAAGTTCTGTCTTGCACTATATCTGTGCACTAAAAATGCAGGACCTGCAAATGCCCAGTTTCTGCAAGGTTAACTATAGCATCTTAGAACTGTTTCTATATGGCAAAGCTAAATTTGGTGTTCTTTTTCGGAAAATACCTTGGACTGTCCCTGCACAAGCCAAGAAATTCATCCAGACCACCTTGTTTGGCCAGGTCATACTATTACTGACAGGACAGAACTGGAAGAGGTCCCTATGTGGTTACAGATGTTGATAGAGATCATAATAAAGGAATGCAAAGTGGAAGAAAGGGCATGCAAAAATCTAGATGCACCTACCATTTTAAGACAAGATAGAAATGCATTATTATTTTCTTCTTTTTTTAAGATTTATCTACTTACCCTAAAAGAGAGAGAGAGAGCGTGCACATGAGTGTGGGGGGAGAGGCAGAGAGGGGGAGAGAGAGAGAGAGAGAGAGAATCTGAAGCAGATGCCACGGCCAGTGTGGAGCCCAACACGGGGCACGATCTCACGACCCTGAGATCATGACCTGAGCCGAAATCAACAGTCGGACGCTTAACCCACTGAGCCACCCAGGCACCCCAGAAATGCAGTATTAATGGCACAAACAGCAGCCATTTTAATTTTGGTTCAAATTTTTAAATATTTTGTTTATAAAATTATACAAAATTTTAAAAATATATAAAAATATAAAAATATATTATATATTATATTATATATAATATGTAAATATAAAAAGATCTTCATGAAACATAGAAGAGTGTCAGTATGAGTGACATAAATTACAGACAACTTGACATATGGCCTTTGAGCTAGCGCATGTACAAAAGCATGCCTGCAGTCCTTACAATTACAGACTTTGTTCAGTGAAGCAACAATAAGGACCTCCAGGGAAAAGTAGAGTATTCTACTGCTGCTCTCGCCAAAAAACTCATTTGAACTAAAGGCATTTAAAATTACTTCATCCAGCAAGGTTTTGTTCTTAGATACTTCCCTTTGTTCCAATTCAAATACAGTGCAAGACCCCAGAATTGCAAATTGCTGTCATTGTATTTATTCAAAATGGAGAAACTCAAGAGATTTGATCAAGAAATATGAATATCTTTATGAGACAAAGTAAAGGAGAGACTATTGTTGATATCCTTTATTTGGCAACATTAAGATGGAAACCACAATCTAAGATAAGGACAGGAAAAACTTATACTGACTATCTGTAATTAAATAATACAGCATGTATCCCTTTATTGGTTGGCAAAAAAATAGCTGGCGTATCCACCAGGAGGCATTTTGAGGCAAAAATTTAAATTACACATTTGCATTGACGATGATTAGTGGAGACTGTTTTCTTCCTAAGACACATTCAGAGAAGACAAGAAATCTTTATTCTTATGTGTGTTGTAAGTGGCACTTTTTGCCATAGAACTGTTGCTTACTTCTAGAATCTGCTAAAATGCCATCAAACTTTTTTTTAATGCCTTCTTAAGGCAAAAAGTATTTTAATTTAGTTTTAAGATACGTTGGGCGTCTGCCTTCGGCTGGGGTCATGATCCCGGGGTCCTGGGATCGAGCCCCGCGTCGGGCTTCCTGCTCTGCGGGAAGCCTGCTTCTCCCTTTCACACTTCCCCTGCTTGTGTTCCCTCTCTCGCTGTGTCTCTCTCTGTCAAATAAATAAAATCTTAAAAAAAAAAAAATATTTTAGGCTTATTAACCTCAACAGTGAATTTGAAGATTTTCCATTAAATTCACTGTCCCTCAGCCTATTACAGATGTATTGCAATTCTGCTGCCAGTATCGGCCTTTTTTTTTTTTTTTTTTTACGACGGTGGCAGAAGGTAGAAAATGATTTGCTCAAATTAAAAAAAAAACAAAAAAGGAAAAGACCACAGAACTATTTGATGTCATTATCAAATGTCATTGATACACTTTCCCCCAAGATTGGTGCTAGTAGAGGGGGACAATGCCATTATTTGTCATTTATTTTTATTTTTATCTCCTTCATTTTTGGCAAATGCACAAATGAATAAGTATCTTTTAGATATGAAAAGTGATATATGGATAATGTATTTTGGAGAATATAACAATTTAATGCTGTTTCAAAAGCTACCATTTTATGCTTTTAAAAAGTTTTCCAGTAAGTAACAGTAGAAAGTGCAGCAGACTTCTCAGACTGCAAGGAAAATGGAAGTCATTATTGCACTTTATCCCACCTTCTTCACTGTGTTCTGTATTATCCTTCATTTGTGTTTTGAGAGAATTTCAAGATATTGCCCCTAAAACCCTGCATCTGGAGGCTTAAGGGATCTGATAACCTGACAAAGGGCTGGGAAGATTTTACCAGGATAACCAGCCATCTCTTCAACCTCAGGCCTTCACCACGCCCACCTCCCTGCACATTCTGGATGCTGACTACCCAGTAGCTGCTGTTTTTCCTCCTTGCTTAATCGCCGTCTCCTTTCTGTTCTGCCCCCTCCTTGGGGCGCTGCAGACACTTCAGAGTTAAGTTCCTGCCTAGTTTGCGCCTTCCCTCCACCTCTCAAGGGTGCAGCCGGGCTCTCTCTCCTTCTTGGGGCCAAGCACAGTGTCTGCTCAGAAGGATATCACTGAGTTCTTTAAAGGAGAAAAGAGTCTGTCCAAAATACTTGCCTTATGAACAGACTCCTTATAAAGCAAAGAACAAAGAGTCACATGATTGATTTTATCAGCACTAAGAAGCTTAGAGGGGAATAACCCTTTTTCTCAGCCAGGCAGAGACTCTGAAGGGTTCATTTTTGCTGGATCACAATGACCTATTTAATGCAATAGAGAACACAGAATACTTGCTGTATTTACAAACTTCAAAGGAAATTAGCTATTTACATTTTTTTTTTCTGTGGGAAAGAGAAACATGTTTCCTATTTGACCTTTTATCCTCAAGTTATATACGAAGATGATTAAATTTGTCTGTACTGTTGGTGTGATCCATTCAGAGTTGAGAATCATAACAGTGGAAAATAGCAAGATCGACTTTCAAGCCTCATGAATATAAAAAAAATTTTTTAAAAATATATTGACTGAGAAGCTGAAATGGGGAGAGGAAGCCTGAGTTATTGGAGGGCCCAATCAGAATATGTTTTTCAACATAAGAATCAGAAGTAATGAGCATCTCATTACTTACATACAGAAACTAATGATTTTGTTTGTTCTAGTAAGGTGAGGAAAAAAATGCGTCACCCTCAAAGCCCTACAATATAGTCAGCTAATGTGTAGGTCACATGGCGTGAGTAAGCAAAGATCCCAGATGTCCAGTAACATGGAATAAAATGAAATACAAACTCTCATTCCCCTGAAATTTTTCCGGCTCTCAGAATCAGACCCGGTGATGTTCCGTTAGGTATTAGGATCCCTGATTAGAGAGGTATGAGAACCCAGGTTCAAAGACAAGGTCCAGCACCAGAGAAACTACTGCGACCTATCAAGGTCAGAAATGGAGAGACTGCCCCCCCGACCCCTGCCGACTTCTCACAGTCATCGGAGGCACAGTCGAATTTAACAACACATTCTCTGGGGGGCCGGGGGTGGGGGGGAGGCCTGATTTGTAGCATTTGCTGATTTCTATGCTCTCAATACTCAGGCATGGCCGATTTCAAGCTGCCAGTCTGAAGCCACAAAACCAGAGTTGGGCAGAGAAGCTTGGTAGCCCGTTCTACAGTATGTCCACCATCTGGATGGTGCAGGTGAAAACGACCTCAACCACACAGATAACAGCAAAATGTAGTAAGAGGATCACTAAATGATGAGGGAACTTGTATTTTGAAAATACAATTTACTAGATTGGAAGCATAAGATACAATTTTTAAAGTAATCGTGTTTAACAGCTGGCTCATGAAGTTCCTGATGTAACAGGGCTTCCGGCTGGCCCCTAGCGCCCCTGGGCTCAGCGCCTCGGGCAGCTCCCCCAGCCTTCACTCTGTCCACTGAGGAACTATAATGACAAGAAGGCCTGGGCGCTCCGCAAAGCAGAAACGCACACTCCACCATCGCCACATTCACCAGCGTCAGCAACACCAGCCAACGACAATTCAGGAAGGCCTCGCTGGAGTTCTTATCAGCCCCTGCCAGTCAGAAATGACAGTGGCGGGGTGCCTGGGTGGCTCTGTCAGTTAAGCATCCGACTCTTTTGATTTCGGTTCAGGTCATGATCTCAGGGTCATGGGATCGAACCATGTATTGCGCTCTGCACTCAGCGCAGAGTCTGCTTCTCTCCCTCTCCCTCGGGCCCTCCCCCTCCTCTCTCTCGAAAATAAATAAATAAATCTTTAAAAAAAAAAAAAATGACAGTGGTTCCCTGCTGTTTCCTCCAGTTCTTGACCCTACTTAAGAGCTTTAGTTCCTCGCTTCCTTTCTTAGTTTCTTCCTGGGGAGTTCTTCTCTTCTCCAAGGTGCACTGAATGCATTTTCCACCAGGGTCCCTTCAGACTGTTTAGTGATTGAGGGTCCACCTTGTGTACAAACAGCTCACACTGAGCTGACTTAATATGTAGTTCTCTTCCTGTGGGGCCATTAGCCAGGTTCAGGGGAAGTCAGAACTGCAAGTAATAGCACCTCTCCTGGTTCATAGTACTTCTGTAGCCACATTCCCATTATTCAGTAGCTTGAACTTCCTTTCTCATTCATTAGTAAATTATGATACAGCCTTTATGGCTCTCTACGAGAATTATTGTTTCAGTTTAAGCCAAGTATAACCTATAAAAAAGCTGCCTGGATTCTAATTAATGTTGTATCAGAATGTTCTCTTTGAATTAGTACAATCATTGCTCCATCTGGTTTTCTTCCCTCCATCCTCCTGCCTCTCTGTAATACCACCATGCCGACTGATCTTCCCGAGCCCAGCTGAGAAAATACCACTCTCCCTGCTCCCAGACCTTCAATAGCTCCCATTACGCACCAAATACATTACATCCAAAGCTTTCCACAACTTGAATTAACCTATCCTTTTATCCTCAGTTTCTCTGCCATAAATACCAAGTTCCAGATGAGTCAGATTATACATGAATCCATAAATATTTCTTGTTTCCACATCTCTGTTCATCCTTTCGATCACATAAAACGTTCTTCGCTTCACCTCCACCTGTCAAAATCCTGCCTGGACTTCAAGGTTCCGATCCAATCACACATCCACCCTGAGCTAGAAATGAGAGGCTCCCGCTTTTGTAGGACCAAAGAAATACACTTGCACTCACTATAGTGGTCACATGCAGATTTTTTTTTTTTTTAAGATTTTATTTATTTATTTGACAGAGAGAGACACAGTGAGAGAGAGAGCACAAGCAGGGGGAGCTGGAAAGGGAGAAGCAGGCTTCCCGAGAAGCAAGGAGCCCGATGTGGGGCTTGATTCCAGGACCCTGGGATCAAGACCTGTGCCGAAGGCAGATGCTTAACGACTGAGCCACCCAGGTGCCCCAAGGTCACATGCAGATTTTAAGGCCCCTGGGTGAATGAGCCTTTTCTTACTTTTTTTTTTGGTATGTTCCACCATCTGGCCAAGTACTTAGAAATAGTCTTTAAATTTCTATATATCATTCTTCCATAAATTCCTTATGGTGATGAGAAAATCCTTAGGTAAAGACCTTTTATCATTATTCTTACCCTTTACAGTACTTAGGATTTACTTAGTCAGTTCTTAATAAATATTTTTTAACTAATTGAGTTGAAATTGTCAATTTCCCCCTTAAAATAAAAGTAGGGGTTTTGTCTATCTCAGAGACTTCAGAATATTCTCAGTATTTCAAGAAAGAGCAGTAGCTGAGCATCCGGAACATGCCCTTAAGGCCTCAAATAGCTGCAAATAATGAAGCTTCTTGTTTAGTGTGCTTGTGAGGTGTTTTTAAGTTATTTACTTAGAGCAGCTATTAGGCAAAATGATATCTTCGTTCAGAATCTTGAAGAGGAATGAAGATGAAAATAAATACTGTTATTATTGAAATATATAGATGTATTTTAAGAGACAGAACTAAATCTGCTTTGAACCTATAGAATTTGAAAATGCGTATTTCAAAGCACGAATGGTATCACTGATGAAACATTCAAATAGTGACTTCTGAGAGCCAGCAAAACACACATCGGTCTGTTCAGTGTGATCTTAGGACTCAGTTCTTTTTAGGACTTAGAAAATCTACTCCTAGAAATACTTCAGAAATGCTAGCAAGTCTTGTAAAGACATATGTGCACTCTTGTTAAATTGGAGAAGGAAAACAAGTAAGCAACTTCAGTGTCTACAAACAGCAAAGTTAAGTAAATTATAGTACAACGGAATACTCTGCAGCCATAATAAAGAATGAGGTATGTCTACAGGCTCTTGTTTAAAAGGCTGCCCATAATATATTATTAAATGTAAAAAAGAGGTTGCAAAAAAAGGGAAAAAATCCGAATTGTTGAAAACACTATGCATGATGTCATTTATTTAAAAGTAATATCCTGTGTATGTGTGTACTTACTTCTATTTATGAACATGCATACATATACATATGTGTAAATTTGAGTGTATGTTTGTTCATGCATGTACTCATATATGCATGTATATATGTGTACCAATGTTCATACTTATTGCTTATATGTGAAATATATATAAATTGGGTATATACATATACATATTTTTATAGATTTTTAAATATAATCATGGATAAAAAGGTATAGAAAGATTTGGAAAAATTTTTAAATAATTACCGCTTGGTGTGGGCTTAAAGGAGGGAAGAGTGAAATTTTACTTCACTCACTTAGAAATACAAAAAAAAGCTTAGGACTTCAACACTATGGTATTTATTTGGGGGCCTGTCTCAATTTATGAACCAAACTTGCAATGTACCTGAAACCTTTCCCTAAGAATGGCCATTCTTACTCCATCGTGGGATCTGCTGTTTACAAATCGCTCGCAATTAGGCTGCGTGCACGATCGTTTGAAGCAGGAGTCCTCGTGATCTGGGTGGGCAGCAGCTGGAGCACCCCAGCCCACTCACCCTTCCTTCACACCTGCCTGGCCCCGGAGGCCCACGGTGATGAGCTCTGGAGGCAGACTATGTCCTGGGGCCTCGTCCATGCTCATCTCCTTGAACCTGTCATGGGAAATGCCACGAGCATGTGACACTGATAAAATGTTCTAATACTTAGATGCCTTCATGGAACCAGATCTTGAATTCATTTGTTAAACAGGCCACTGTTTTTGACTTACAAGAAAGAAAGAGAGTTCATATTTTTCTTTTGTGTGTGTGAACCAGAGAGTTATAGCACGGTTATTCAGTTTTAAAAGGGTATTTTTCACATCAGAAGATGATTTAATATAGAACTACTTTTTAAATGAGCTGCCTTAGTACATTTAAAATGTACTTTGATTTACAAATACTTGACTTAGCCTCACATCCTAAATAATACTTAAATGTACCACACACACTTTCCCCTTGGAGTTCGAAACCAAATCTGAGGCACATTTTCTGCCAGCCTCTTAAAGCATATTTTGGTCTAAGAATATCTGTTTTCTGTTTTCTTACTGTGTATCTCAAGATGTGATTTCTAGAACAGCTCTGTAAGTATTTTAGATCTTCATGTTGGATTCTCTTAGTCACTCACTCAGCAGATATTTATTAAATGCCTACTCCCTGCCATTCACTCTGGTTATGTGCTGGGAATACAAGTGTAAACCGGACACAGTCCAAGCCAGTGAAGGCAGCAGACTCCCGTCTGGCAAGGTCATAAATAAAAGGAGAACATCACACTGCACGATCTACATGAAGAGGTGAGGCATGTCTGGCAGGCTGCAGGTGGTAGGACTGAGCGCTCTTCTCTGTGGAAGGGACATGAAGCAGAGGCCTGAGGAGCTGGATATGAGATGTGCAATGAGATATGCAAAGGCCCTTAGTGCAGGAAGGTTTGGAGCATGCCTGGGAACAGGGATAGTCTGTGTGTCTGGAGCACAGAGATTAAGAACCATGACAGAGGAGTGGAGGTAAGGTGGACACAGATGCGTGTCAATAATAGGTGTGTATAAGGCTGGCATTTCAACTTGAATCCTTCTCCAGTTAGTTTGTATTTATCTAATGGGCTTGTAGTTCTCTGGATATATTCTAAGGCATATAGTATAAAAAGTCACATAAAGCTCTATGTGAACTTGCCCCAGAATTCCAACCACAGTGCAGCTCTCTGGTTCCTACTGGGAGGACGTGTTTTACCAAGAGGCAGGGGGAAGGAGGCCAGAGAAGAGCTGTCTACATGGCAGGAGGCGATCTGATGGAACAATCTGGTTTCCAGGCAGCTTGATGAACACCACTTGGGATGAACTTCAGCTGATATATTTGTGGAGGGCATAATCTGGACAATGCTACGGAGCAGTCCTGCTCCCCCATCCACAGCCACCAGAATTCTCTTCTTAAAAACAAAGCTGGCCATTATGTTCTCCTGGCTGAAAAATTCCAACGACTCCCCAGTGACTGAGTGATAAGGAAACAACTCGGAAGGACTTACAAGGCCCTTTGCAAGTGGGTCCCCAAATTCTTTTCTTACATCGTCCACTTTTACTTTGCTGGGGTCAAACTCCAGCTTACTTCACTTCCTGTCTGGGCCAACACAGACCAGTCTCTATGATGTGACATATGGGACCCTTCTCCTAGGAATGACCAACCAACTCCTTTGTTTGCATGGTAACCTACTGCTGATGCTACAAGCCAGCTCGCCAACTCTGTCCTCTCAGAGCCATAGCTTTTGGAGGGCCACTCACAGCATCGAGGAAAACAGAGGACTCCCACTTGGTTAGCCAGGTCAGCCCCATCGGCCTGGCACTCAGCAGGTGACGAAATGTGGGTGCCAGGTTTTCCTGATGGCCAAGATCTTTTTAAAACCCCCCCTCATTAGGCAAAGTTGTGTTGGGGGGTGGGGGTGGAAATTAGGAGAAATTTAGAGGTGAAGGAAGCAGCATATGCCAAGTTCCTGTGGCAAGAGGGAGCACGGTTTGCTCAAAGAACTAGAGGAAGGCCCAAGCTCTGGAATGCAGACAGTGAGTCAGGTAAGGGGAAGCCGGCGGAAGTGGGCTTGATGATGTTTCTGAGGAGCATAACTACTTTTTTTCTTTTATTAAATGTCATTGGGCTGGTGGTTGATCAATATTCACATGGAGATGCAGTACACACCACAGAAAACACCAATGAACTCAATTGTATATTAAGTATTAAAGTGCTTCTATCTCTACAATAGTTAAGAGGAAAAAAAAATGTCGACAAACCAAAATGTAGCCAGGCACACTGATAAAACTCAGTTCAACAAATTGTTCCTGGACCGTGAGGTCACTAAGCGTGTGGAGGAGACACGTGGACTCGGGCATCAGTGATTGGAGGAGGATTTCCATATTGACACAACATGGAGTGGGACTTCAGTACAAAATAAAGAAGGTGCAGAAACTTCATATAACATGTGACAATTGTATTGGGTCTTCAGACACTAAAAGAAGCAGGTGAGGGGTGAGGGGCAGGTGTTTTGGAAGGAAGAGCAGTGGGCTTCAGGTGCTAAAACAGGAATATGAATGGCTGGTGTATCCTGGGAGCATCAGAGAGAACTGCCTATTTGGAACAAAGGGGAAAAGGGAAATTGTTAAGAAATTAGAATATTAAGAAAAAAATGCCAAAGAGGAAAGGTACAGGGGTTGGAAATAATTAGCCTAAAAATGTTAAGGGGTGATTTAAAAATTTGTTCATAAGAATCCATGAATAGGGTTTCAACTTAGTATTACTTGAAGTTATTGCAGGCAGGACTTGGCTTGGAGGAAATTAAGAATTTCTTGATAATTAAAATATGAAATAGTATGATAAGAGAGGATGGAGATCTCTGAGTCTGTCTTAATTAGGTGCTAAAAATAGATGTTTCTACAAGTCCTGTTTCATTTCTAGGCCATCCAACATTCTTGAGAAGCGCTTTTAATCTCAGCAATGTGCTAATTGTTTCTAATGGCCTGTAAACAAACTCCCTAAACTATTAACCTTCTCTCTTTAGCCAGAGATTCAGGAAATTAGTCTTTGAAAGAAAAGTCCCCAGCAGGTGCCCAAGGGGGTGTCCCAAAGTAGAAACACTGTCACTTGGTTTACAGGGGACTCAAGGTCAAACCAGAGCTGCAAATCTGTGATATGGAAGAGATAAGCCAAAACCTTTAAAAAGGAAGGAAGGAAGGAAGGAAGGAAGAAAGGAAGGAAGGAAGGAAGGAAGGAAGGAAGAGGGAAGGAAGAGAGGGAGGGAGGGAAAGACTTCTCTCTCCTAGTTCAGTTTAGCTGTGCTCCTATCTACAGGGAGAAATATAAATGATAGCACCTCTCAAACAGCTTTCAGACACAGAAATCTGTAATTCCAGGATTTTTCAAAACATTAAAACAATATCCCCCAATCGACAAGAATGTTTGACCTTTGACCCTCGTAAGTTAAAATTGATGCCATGTTGAAAAATGAGTTTCATTTATGCTTAGGAAGTTCATGGCCACCTGAGCTATCAGAATGGTGTGTGTGTGTGTGTGTGGAAATTCAAGTTGCTCCCCTCTGTTCTGTTTATCTGCTTTAGAAGATGAAAAAATTCATTTAATTAGTTCTGAATGAAGAATCATAGAATAGCCAAAAAATTTGATGAACAAGATGGCCAGTGCAAAGACTTTTCCAACCATACTTTAAATTTTATGTAAAATTACAGTAATTAAACTATGCCCTTGGCACAGAGTAAGTGAGGAATGGAACAGAAGTGGATCCTCTCCCTGACAGAGGTCCAAAAGAGATGCAGATGTATCTGTGTGATTTCAGGTTATGACTCTGTAACATTTCAAATCAATTGATAAGTGGGGTTGGAATAATTAATATAATAATGATAAAAATCGTGGAAGTTGGATCTTTCAGCATTCTTCAACACAGATGCTTAGGAAGGTCAAAGAATAAAATGTTTTAAAACAATGGAATTGTAAAGCAATGAGAATACAACCCAGGTAAATCAGATTAACAACCCAGCACTGGCAAAGAAGTTCCCTTATAAGAGGGCTGAAAAATCAAAATCACTGTAGTTGAATACATTAAAATCTAACACTTGGCATAGAAAGACACTCAAAACAGAGTGAAAGAGAAACTAACATAAATGGGGAAATAAATACATTTACCATATATATAGAGAGAAAAGTGCTAGCATTCTTGATATAAAGAAACCTTCCCAACTTATTTTTTTTTTAAGAAAAGGACAATCACCTGATAGAAAACTTGGGACAGGGGAGGTCAAAGCAAGTAATTCACAGAAGAATCAATACAAACAGCCAGTTACCCAGAAAACATGCTCGCCGCCCTGGGAGGGCAGCAGCTTCGCAGCAGACGGTCACATCTCAGACGTACGGCTACACACTGCTCAACATCAGCCCAGTCGGTTCGGACACGGAGAGTGCCAAGACAGACTGGGTAGGACAAGCAACATACTTGTCACATGAGAGCTGGCGGGGTGGCATCTTCTTGCTATAAAATCCCACAGACGTACGGTATTTGTATAGCACACGTCCGTGCATCCTGAGAACAACATAGGAAGCACCAGGCATCAAAGTAACGGGACAGGTGGTGACTTGGCATCATGCATCCCGACCTTTGGTCCCTGGGTAAGGTCTTCCTTAGACGTATTCAGCCGTAACAAGGCAGCGTGGACCACACATAGGAATATACGCTTTAGTATATGGCCTGGGATTGAGACCCTATTGTCACTTCAGCAGGGTGACACTGGATATGTTTCCTAACCTCCTTCCTCCAAGCCTTAGGTGACTTATGTGGGGCCTGGGAACAATAATGGTACCTGCCTCACGGGGCGATTCTGAGCCAGAAAGGAGGCGACGTCTGTAAACACATGTAGCGCACACGAGCTGTGAGAAGTTCGATCAGGAAAAGATTTTTCACAGCCTGGTGCGGCTCCAGCAGACTATGGGACTTAATCGATAGGAATCTCGGATGGTCACATGCAGCTCACATGTGGCTTCTATAATTCATGAAGACATACGGCTTCTGCAAATGGGGGCTGCGGCCCCGAGAAGTGTCTCGCCAGTTCCACAAAAGACCAGAACCCCGTGATAAGCCTGGCAAGGATCAGGTTGATACCAGGATGAAATGATGCCACAGGGACTCTGCCTTCGACATCACCAGGGTCATGGAGACGCGCAGAAGACTGAAGTTGAAGGATGGAGAGATGCTCTTTGCCTGACCTCCTCCATTCCCCTTGCTTTCTAATCACCCACAGCATGAAAAAATTCCACAGTGATTCTGAAATCACACTGATGCATAATGGAGGATTTTTCTTCCGGAATGAAATTAATTGACTTTTGTGACTGTTTTACTAGAGAACTGTGTCTTTGTTTCCATTCTTCATGAACTTAGGAATTCACTTTCACTGAGGGGCAGAAAACAAACAAACAAAAAACCCCACAAAACCCCAGTTAACATAAACTCAAAGGGTGACACCTTTTAAACCTGAAAGAGGTTTTTTGAATATATTTAAAATAAAGAACTAAATTACAGTTTGGTGGTTCAGGAAAATGACTTTTAGAATGATTTTCTCTCCACACAACCAGCCTCACCCTCTTCTTCACAGTCTACACTTCCTAACCACTACTCTAATGGAAACCCACAAAGCATGTTTTCAGATACAAGCTAAGCCCAGTTGTCCTCCTCATTTTTCAAGATCCAATGGAAGAGAGCCAGCCCCACGGCTGAAAGTGAAGGGCGAGGAATTCACGTGCAGAAGCTGCAATTTGGAACTAAGGTTTTAAATCTTCAGACCGTGGGACGACTTAGAGGAACAGTATAGTTTGGACTCCACAAGGTTGAAGAGTTAGATGGAGTCCCCATCTAACAGGATGAGAGTTGCCTGCCCTACAAAATCAGAGCGGGGCCAGCTCCACCTCCTTGTCCTCCTACAACACACGTTCCCAATCTCAGCACTATTGAGATTTAGGGCCAGAAAACTTTTTGTTGTGGGGGGCTGTCCTGAATATTGTAGGACATTTAGCAGCATCCCTGACCTCAATATTAGGCCAGGAGCACCTCCCCCCAAGTTGTGACAATCAAAAATACCCCTAAACATCATCAAACGTTCTCTGGGGGAGCAAAACCACCCCCGTTTGAGAATGACTAACCCACAGCTGTGTCAGGATATTATAGCTACATTTTCTTGCCTCATTCCTTAGCATTAAAAGGGAAAACTGGGGTTGCATAGAGTGTTGACTAAATTTAACACTGTCGTGCCTATACTCATAAAAGTATAGAACTGGCCTTAAAACATTTCTTTTCTCAGAGAAGAAGAATAATCTCATTCAGCTACAAAAAAACAAACAAACAAAAAAAAATCACACACACACACAAGACAAAAAAAAAAACAAAAAAAGGCTCATTTATGAGAAGTTTCTTCGGACAGGTGATGTCTGGGATTTCGAAGCAGGCACAGCGGTCACTAAATAGTCTTTAGTTATGCTTCGTAACACCATGGTTGGTGTAAGCTGGAGAGCAAAATATGGCGACAAGCCTTGTAAAGACTCACCTACAATGCACTCTCTCAGGGAGTAACTCAGAGCCCACATCTTAGCTAAGATTTACTGTGTTTGCTGTTGTGCCAGGCACTCTTCCAGCTTCATCTCATTTAATTTTCAGAACCTTTCAAACAAGTTCAGAGAGGCTGGAGAATTTGCCCCGAGAAAAAGGCAGTGAGAAGTGAAACGGGCTTGTGAACGCGGCATTCTTTCTCCAGAGCCCAGGCTTTCTATCTATCTTTGTTCACCATAGGCTGATTAGGTTGGTGTCACTCAGTGGTTCCAGGGCAAATGAATCTGTGCTCACAAACAAATGTCAATGGAACCCGGGGAAATAGGAAAATCAGACATGGTGAGAGACTGGGGGAGGAAAGAAGATTCTATGCCTTCTGCTAGTCTCACTGTAGAAAAAGCATGGCGTAAAATAGATGTCACAACGGACACGAAGCAAGCCACAGTGCTCTTCCTACCTGCTTATGGGAAAGTAACCTTATCTCAACAAAGCCAAGTTTTCAAGATAAATAAAAGGATAATTCTACCTACCTATAGTTTAGCGTGGGATACAAAAAAAAAAAAAAGTTAAGAAAGACAGGAATTAATTTTTTCAATTTCCTGAATCAAAATCTCTCTCCATATGGACTTGGAGTTGCAAGAGCCAAAAATATCATTCCAGAAAGCCAGATTAGAGCTGAACATTGACAGCTTTGTGAAAACCAATGTATGTAATGGGATCACCACATCCCATGCATTTTATCATTTTCCTAGAATACTGTTCTGCATAAATTCTGTAATAAGAGTTACCTGTGTTTTTTTTAAATGTGTGTGTGTGTGTGTTTTATTATTTTTTTTTTTATTTTTTTTTTGTGTGTGTGTGTGTTTTAAGAGTTAGCTGTGATAGAGCCACTCTAGCTATTATCTTAATGGTTTGAAAAGATACCGACAGAAATTTCTATGGACAATTGTGACTTAATAGTTTGGAAAGGGCTTTCAGCCCAGGAGAGACTCGTTCAGCCCCTGAGTGCACAGCTAGCCAGCCGTCTACGTGCTGAACTCCATGACAATGGGGACGTTAGCGCCCTGCTGGGAGGGTGTACCTGCCCGCTGGTCACCATCATACAATTTTCCCAGTGAGGAATCGGAGATGGCACCTTCTCTCATTCCATATGTGAAAAATTCTGGAGTAGCAGAGGGGCTAAGAGGGACTGGCTAATCTGGGGAAAATGTTCACTGATAATAACATTTTATAGCTTAAGAGGCACGTTCGCATGGATTTCATTATTGAATATCACCACAACTTTGACGATCCTGTTAAATGGGTATTAGCCTTGTTGGATAAAAATGTAGCCTAGGGGTAAATGACTAGCTGGAGTTTACACAGCTAGCAATTACCCTGGATGCAAATCTCGGTCTGATCTCGATCTCCTTTGCTTTCTGCTCCCACATGCCACCTCTGACAGTATCCGTCCACGCAGACCGGACAAACAAACAGAGAGACTAAGGAATCATGTCAGCAGGAAGTCTTCTCAACTGCTCCTGTTCAAGTCCAGGCATCAAGTAAACTGCCTGGATCAATTAACCTACAGTCCTTTTTTGTAGAGAATTACTTTAACCTAGTCAGCACAGGTTTATTATGGACATCATTTAAGGTTAACCTTTGAAATGATCACTGAAATGATCATTTTTAACCTTTGAAATGAGCAAATATAATGTCCTTTTAAAATGGATATAAAAACAGCATCTAAGTTAAGGAAGTGTAGTTGACCACGAAATGCAATTCCACATGCCAGAAGCTCATCAAATTCCGTAAAGCTGAGGATGTTAATATTGATGTCAAGCCCTTGAAAAGTTAAAAGCCACAATTAAAGAGATACAGAATGTTTGCATTGATTTTAAGAACTAACAGTAGTTCTTAACAGTTAGTTTTAAGAACTAACGATGTCCATCGGCGACATTCTTGATTATTTGCACTGTGGGTAAATTTTTAGAGCAATAATAGTTATTGTGACAGACATGCTAATTGTTCATCTCTTCTCAAGCCTCTTGAACATATAAATATGAAACTCAGTTTTGAAGTGTGTTCCATAAACTTTGTTTCAAGATACATTTTAAGTAAGTATGTTTCATGTCATTTTTTAAAGTGATCATTTATATCAGCTACAACAAAAATTTACAATAGTTTCCCATCAAATCAACATCATGATATTTATTTATAAAAAAATGACTGATTACAACTTGGTTTTTCTTTTGCAGTTATGAACTCTGTGGTCTGTAGCTTGATCTTTATGTCAGAATGCCAGCGTGCTTAACTAATAAGGTTTTTGCTTTCAAAAATGTGTATTATTCCACCGAATGGAGTAAGTTCCCTGGTAACTGTATTCCAGTAGGCACCATTGGCCATCAGCTCCCACGCTAGGAGCCTGGGCCAGGTGGGAATGTGAAGGCTCAGTGTGGCCCAGCCTGGGACACTCTGCAGGCCATCTACTCCATCCACAGTCCCCATACAGCTGGCCAAGGCTGAATTAGCCTGTGATCCAGTTCACCTTTCTCCGCCCATCTTGCTTCTTCCCAGTCCTGTGCACAGGGCTTGGTCTCTAATGGCTAAGTTAAAAAAATAAATAACCAAATCTTACACACCAACTTCTGTCTCCATATCTGCTTCTGGAGAACTGAAACTGCTCCGTGTCCTCAGCTTACACAGCAGCCACACTTAAGAAGCTAAAATCTCAGGGCGCCTGGGTGGTTCAGTCGTCAAGCCTCTGACTCTCGATTTGGCTCAGGTCTCAATCTCAGGGTCATGAGTTCAAGCCCTGTGTTGGGCTCCACACTGGTTGTGGAGCCTACTTAAAAGAACTTAAAATCTCTATTAAAATTTCTAAAGCTATCCTTTTAAAGAAGTCTTATATTTCCCAACTATTTTTGTGCCACCAAGACCTGATTTCTTTCATAAGTACTTTTTATATTACAATCAATGCCCATGTAATTCCTCCCATTAAAACTAAAACATATTTGCCTACAGGAACATGGTCCCTCCTAACTCAAATTATTTCCTCTGAGCTAATACTTAGGGCCAGATATTCCCATTTGGATCAATGTCTCATTTCCAAAAGAACCATTTTTGTACAAAGGTTTCCCAAGAAGAAAAGGATTATTAATAATAATCACTGTAATCCATGTGGAGATTTGTGTCGGGATCTACAATTCTCAAAGTACGTTCGTATAAATTAACTTATTCGATCCACATCAGGAATTAACCAAATTTAGGAAATTAAGGTCAAAATAAGTTACTTGTCCCAAGTCAGATAATCAATTGGTGGTGGATTCTGGGGCAAAAGCTTGTTCTTAGGACTTCCATCCAGAGCTGTCTGCACTCTGTGCTGCCCCCTACCCACGGGCACATCTTTGCAGGTAGAATGCATTCCTTATTCCCTGCGGAAATGGAACATAGGGTCCTAAAACCTAGGGCTTGAGA
This sequence comes from Halichoerus grypus, assembly GCF_964656455.1. Lineage (NCBI taxonomy): Eukaryota > Metazoa > Chordata > Mammalia > Carnivora > Phocidae > Halichoerus > Halichoerus grypus. The sequence continues at coordinate 6,886,661 of NC_135720.1, read as the reverse complement.
AATTATAACTTTTGAAATTACCATTTGAAGCTGAAAATGCAAGGCAGGGCTATGCTAGCTGGGCTCGGGGTTCTGGTGCACCCACAGCTGAGTCGATCCTCAAGGAACTCTGCATAATGAGAAGATGACACGCTTCCCATCTGGAGAGACAGGGGTAAGGAGAGGCAGAGCTAGGTTTTGAACCCCCCCAGTTCTTGTAACCTACACTACCCACCCAACTCGGGATTTGGAAAGGCCACTCCAGATAGACTAAAGATGTTCCCACCTTAACAGTGAAAAACAGAGGGAAGATGGAAGGAAGAAGGAAAAAGCAGAGACTCTCTCTCCTTTAGCTGTTGGGGATGAATCATGTGGTAAGGATTTAGGGGATGCTTTCAGACCAGTATATGCCTGTAAATCACTCTTGGATTAACTGTCTGTACACATTTCTATATCCGTGAGAGAGAAACAACCAGGAAAAGGCTTCACCAAAAGAGGCATTCTGAAAGAGGAGTGTTAAGAGAAATGGGAAAGTGATGTGGAATGAGGGTTAGTTACCATTAGCAAAGGGGTCAGTGCTGGAACAATCTAGGATTGCAGCTTGCTGGGGACAGAAAGCCAATTTGTCTTGCTTGGAATAAAGTGTCTGTGTCAGAACAAGGAATCGAAGTCACTCTGCGGACATAAGAAAACCAAATACCAATTCCTCACCTACCTGGTAGGCAGCCTGCTTTTCTTTCTTTCTTTTTTATTTTTTATATTTATTTATTTATTTGAGAGAGAGAGAGAGAGGGGAAAAGAGAGAGCGCTCTCCAGCAGGAGGGGCAGAGGGAGAGAGAGAGAATTTCCAAGCCAACTCCATGCTGAGCGAGGAGCTCCATGTGGGGCTCAATGTCATAACCTCTCAGAAACCAAGAGTTGGATGCTTAATCAACTGCACCACCCAGGAACCTCATTTTCTTTTTTCTCACTGTAGTTTATGAACAAAGAGAGGCATAATTCCCTTTATCACAGGGAATTCTCACTAATAAATACGGAGAACAAGACAGGGACACATGGTCCTCTGCTCCTATTTGTGTGTAAAACGAGTTATTATTACCTCTCCCGGGACAACCCCCAGCCTCAGTGGTGGCAACATCACAACCTGGGGTTAACCTAGTGAAGAGAGAGACGAATTTGACTGACTGAAGTTTAGGAAACACTACTGATTTCGTCTTGCATTCTAGCATTGTAGAATGAGCCTAGCAGAATCTCAAGCCAAAGCAAAGAAAAGAATTTCAGGAAGGCTGAGCTCTCTCTGGGTTGTAGCGCTGCTCACCACACCCTCTCATTTTTCTCTCTTCCCATCAGAAGAGCCCATGTCACTGATAGAAACTGACATGTGGCCTGGGCAGGAGGAGGAGAGAGGCTGCAAGTAGGATGTGGGGACTCCCGTTCAGAGGCATTTACCTGTACGAAGTGATCTTGTCTAGCGTGCAAGGTACATGGTGTCCATCTGTGCCAGGACTGGGCTGAGGTCTATGAGATACATGAAGCCACCAGGCCAACAGTTGGTGGGGTCAATGGAAATCATAAGTAATTACAGGTCTATATTACAGGAAATGTATAAAAAATAGAAGCTGGACAGTATAGAGAGCACGTGAAAGTCATCAGAAGGCTTTTGCCGCAAGGCTTTTTATCCTGTTCTGATTACAAATCTATAACTATTAATGTGATTGTTGGTACCAGTTATTTATTTTGGAATAAACCCTGCCAACAGTAATAAGATAAAACAGGAAGTATATATTAAGTACGTAAAACTCCAGTACCGATGCCAATGCGTGCGTGTTTTTCCCCCTCACACCAGGCAATTCTCAGACACCAATACATCTCCATTCTGACGTTATCTACCAGGAGATGGCAAACTGCACAGTTTAAGGACTCAGTCCTATAAAAATATGCCTCCAAAATCCCATGTCCAGGCTGTCACCTGGACTTTCTTTTTTTTTTTTAAAGATTTTATTTATTTATGTGAGAGCGAGAGAAACAGCATGAGAGGGGAGAGGGTCAGACGGAGAAGCAGGCTCCCCGCCGAGCCGGAAGCCCGATGCGGGGCTCGATCCCAGGACTCCGGGATCATGACCCGAGCCGAAGGCAGTCGCCTAACCAACTGAGCCACCCAGGCGCCCCTGTCACTTGGACTTCTGACCCACCTGCTATAGATCAGAGATTCTGACCCACCTTCTATAGATTGGAGGTTCCAATGACCCCCTCCTTGGGTTTGGTTAATTTGCTATAGTGGCTCACAGAGCTCAGAGAAACATTTTACTTATTAAATTACCAGTTTAGTTATGAAAGGATGTAACTCAGGAACAGTCAAATGGAAAAGATGCTTAGGGCAAAGTATGGGGAGAGGGGTGCAAAGCTTTCATGCTCTCTGAGTGTGCTACTCTCCCCCAAATCTCCGTATGTTCACCAACCCAGAAGCTCTTTGAATATAATCCTTTTGGGTATTTATGGAGGCTTCATTACAAGGCATGATTGATCAAATCATTGGCCACTGGGGATTGAACTCCATCTCCAGACCCTCTTCTCTCCCTGGAGGTCAGATGTGGGACTGAAATTTCCAAGGGTTACAGCTCATGGTTGGCTCCCCAAACAACCAGCCCCCATATCTCATTAACATAACAAAAGGAACTTATTTTTATTTTTTATTTTGTTCCTCTCATCACTTGGAAAATTCCAAGGGTCTTAGAAGCTCTGAATGGACAAAGACCAAATATATATTTCTTATTATAAACCACAATATTACAGTACAGAATTCTATTTCTCAAGAAAGTTCATGATGAATATACAAGTTGCATAGGGGTTAGCCCACATTTTTCATCCACCAGAGGGACTTTTAAAATATCATCCACCAGAGGAAGACCAGAGACACAAGCCTGCTGCAGTAGAATCAGAGTCTACTACAAAGTCCATGGTTATTTTAAGAATGCTGTGCTTGATTTTACAGAGGCAGCTCAAAAGGTACATTTGCATATTACTCAGTGAAGTGTGGCTTTTCATTTAGATCAAATGACTGCTCTAAATTAATTTGCTCAGTTTTGATTCCAGGTTTTCTTGTGCATGTACAAAAAGGTAAGTGATAGCTGTTAGTGTTAGTTTGCTTAGCAGAACTTCATGAAGAGTTAAATTGAATAGTCTCCTATTAGTGCCCCACCATACGATGAAAATGGAAAATCTGTTAATTCCAAAAATTGTCCAATTATTCTTTTCATGTAATTCATTGACTCAAAGTAAAGCTTCTGGAAGTTTATGCTCTTGATGGCAAAATATTTGACATTATTGTGAATTCTACTGTAATTCAGTTGAAAGTTCAACATTGAATATATTCCTCGTTTTTAAAGTGACAGTATGAGTATATATTTTGATGGAATATAACATCATGGTTGAAAACAATGTCCTTACTAAATTTAGGAACTTGTGGAACATGCTTGAATTAATTGTGGTGTGCATGTTACTCATAATTGTGTCGAACAAACTGTGATATTCCACCAATCAAAGCAGAAACTATAGCTGCCAAAATTTACAAATATTTTTACATGGAGTAACTGAACAACAGAGTTATGACAAAACTGATGTTGGATTAAAAAAAAAAAATCTCTCTTCAGGGTGGCAGTATGCACTGTCTCTCTTTTCTTCCCATCATCAATCACACTTTTAGGAAAACTTCAGCCTTAAAAAAGACTGCGAATTTCCTACTGAAAGGTGCTAAAACAGGCCAAAATATGCCACACTGTCATAAGGATTATTTTGAGCTGAAGGCAACTGAGAAGGAGGAGATATAAGAAAAGCTCTTCCCCTTCCCCTACTTGCCTAAAAGCAGGACATAAATTTGTGAAGGTACTCCTCCTCCCCAGTAACCCCCCATCAGGAAGGACAGAAGTTAATCACTGGACCCTTATCAGCCCACAGACAGCACCAGAAGAATCTACATGACAAGCTTCAGGAATGAGCCCTTATCTTCCATTAGTCCCCCATATATTTACCTTCCCACAATTTGCTGCTGTAGTCCTTTTCCTTTGTCTTGGCATGTCTCTACAAATTTATTGTTCTTTTGTTAAGAAGCCAGATGAGCCCAAGTTCTACCCACCCCTTTGAGGTACTCATCTCTGGATACCCCCATGTGTATGTGTGATGCACATGTTAATGAGCTTCTGTTTTTCTCTTGTTAGTCTGTCTTTCATCAGTACCCCAGCTGGAGAAACTAGGAGGATAGAGGGAAAATATTTTTTTCCTTCCCTATACTACAACAGAATTAACTACTTTACAAGAACCTTCTAAATTTGTTTGTATTTTATTTAAAATCAGTTTGCAATCTTTAATTAAAGTATTTAATTAATGGAGTACCCTAAATCTTCCATCTTTTGAAGGTTAAAGTAGATATAAATCACTAAAAAAATTTTGTGAGAAGACATTCAAACTAAGCCTTACAAAAGTAAAGGAGAAATGATACAAAAGGTTTCCATTCTGGAATCTGTAATTGAACTCTTGGGATACTTCAACTTGTGGGAAGAGTCTTTTCATACAACTCTTACTTTTAATCAGATAAATTTATATTTCTATCATAAAGAAGTGAATTTGTGAAAAGCTTCTGATTTTGCTGCATCTAAATGTGGTGGAGCTTTCAAAATACATATAAATAAAAATAACTTATTTGGCAAGTTCTGTTTTATAAAAAAAAATGTTTGTCAAAGAAAGGTTCTTTGAGTAAAGGAAAAGATAAGACTTGGGCTAATAGTAATATTTATTCTGCCAGTAATATTTATTCATTTTTTTAAAAAAAGATAGAATTGAGAATAGTCTCAATCAAAATCTCTGAGCTTACTCCTAGTAGAGGGAGATTTTTCTCAAAAACATTATGGTCTACAGAGAAATATTAATTGGAGGTGGTAACAATTTCAAATGCTTTAGTCACACTACAACTTTGAAGAAGACTACAGAAAACTGTATTTCTAAATTTTTTAAAAAGAAAGTAACACAAAAATACATTTTGAATAAAATACTGAATACATAGTGTAGGAGACAGATAGATAGTATTCTAAGAATAATAAGGAATGCAGGAGTTAGGGAAGGTCATCATCATAAAGGCACAACTAATGGAGGAAAAGGGGGAGGGAGAAAAATCATAGAGACAAAGAAAGGGAAGAGTGTAGTGGTGTTTAGTGCCCAGCTTTTTCTCTCAACACGATGTTCATAGTTACATGTAGTTCAATTCATTTATGGTCTTTTATGTTCATACCACAAGATGTCATTGATTGACATTTGGTTTATGTCAAGTTTTTAACTATCATTAATGATGCTGCTATGAATATTCCTTATATGTGTTTCTGATGAACATAAGTATGCATTTCTGATTGGTCTATAGCTACAAGTGGAATTACTGGGTCATATGATAAGTGAACACTCATCTTCAAGGATGTACTGCCAATCAATTTTCTAGAATGGTTGCATCAGTTTACGAGCCCATAGCAGCATATGGGAGTTGCAGCTGCTTCATATCCTTACCAGAACCTGGGCTTGCCAGTCTCTTAGATTTTAGGTATTCTGTTGGGTACATCATAGTAACACATAGCAGTTTTAATTTGCATTTCCCACTTTCAAATGTTTATAAATCATTTGGATAATCTCTTTTTTCTATCAAAGTATTTTGCCCATTTTTCTATCATGTTGTCTTTCTTATCAATGTGTAGAAGTTCTTTACACATTCTGAGCCCTTGATCACTTACATGTGTTGCAAAATTGCCCACTCTGTGGCTTGTCTATTCACTCCTTTAAAGTGCCTTTTGATAAGTTCTACATTTTAATGTAGATAAATTTATCAAACTTTTCCCTTATAATTGATTTTTTTCACCCTGTATAAGAAATCTTCCTCTACCTTAGAGTCACAAAGACTTTACACTATTTTATATTCTAGAGGCTTTCTTGTTTCAATGTTTATATTTACATCCATAATTCCACTTGATATTGACTTTAATGAATGGTATGAGATAAGAACTCAAGGTTCACTTTTAAACATCAACATTAAACCACTTTATCCAGAACTATTAACAGTCTTTTCCCCCCATCTCTGTGATTCCACTTAATTACAACCAAGTGACCATATATATATATATACATATATATATATATATATATATGGATCTGAATATGGGGACATGACTTAAAAATATCATTTTATATCTGTAAAAATACTTATAATTTTCCCAAGACAAACTAAAGGGACAGCTAAGCAAAATACTTCTGCAGGGAGGAATACACAAAAGAGCAATCAGATGATTAAACGGAGCAGAGATATTCAGAGGGAACAAAGATGAAGACCGGCTGAGAGGTACCACCACTTGACATCCAGTACATGCTCTTCCCTGTGCCCTCAATCCTGGACATCTCTCCTTGAGGACCTCAGGTGACATCTTAGTGAGCAGGGCTCCGCCCCCAGCGAGGAATCTCCCTCCTGCTGGGGGACCACAGAGCGTGTGGGCTGCTCAGTTGCTCTGGGCCTTCTCGTGCTCCAGAGCAGGTGGCACGTCCTCCTCGGCTCCCCATCACAGCTGCTGCCCCTGAAGCCTCCCCCACTATTTGTCCCAGGGAGCTCCTCTACGCTCCACAGCCCTAGGACCCTGATCATAGCCTCTCCTGTTAAGCAGTAGGGGCCCACACAATGCCTTCTCTGGAGGGAAGGAACCACCCTCACAGAAACCCCAGACTAGAGTTATCCCTCATGCCCCTCATTTGCTGCCTGTGCATTAGTTGGAGTGCCATTAATCCCAAATAAACCAATAGCCACAACTCCACAAATACTCCTTCAACATTTAACTTCTATTTGCAATCACCCCTCCTCAGCCCATTCCTATCTTCTAGCTACAATCTCTTTCTTTTCCCACAATTAATGATTTTTTTTTTTTTTTTTTTTTTTTGAGGCAACGAACATATTCCTGAGGCCACACAGTATGGTTGCTAACTAGGGGCAGGGATTTTGCTGTCAGTATCATTGTGGAACAAATACAAATACGGATCCATGCTTTCTATTTTAAGAGCAATGTGACCCTCTCTGGGCAAGTAAGATACCCTCTTTGTACTTTATTTTTCTTATTTGTACAATGGGCATAACATTTATCTCAGAGAGGCAAAGTGATCAATATACATGCAAAATATCTAACAAATGTCAACAGAGCAGCAGAAATTGTTACCCGTTATTGAACCTCCGCTGTCCTGGGCAGTCCTAGCCTCGTGGAATATATAATTCGGTCAGATTATCTTGGTGTGCATGTGGGTCTGGCCTGAGCATATATGAAAACAATCCTACACAGTCAGAAAATACCACAAAGAACACTTTCATTCAGCCCGGGAGAAGGAACCAGATCTGGAGACTGGCAAGGGCAGCACCAGGCGTCAGAGTTTGGCTTTGGGAGTTAAGGTCTGGTCATTTCCAGGGTAACAGGTAGGAAGGAGGTGTGGCAGCGGACAAGGTCAGCAGCGAGCTGACCGAGTGTCAAAGAAGAGGGAGTAGGCCAATTAGTGCATGCTCGGCTTAAACTCACACAAATTATTCCATGTATTTTTTCTTTTTAATGCTGTCTCGACCAAGTTTAAAGAATCATTGGAAAGACTTGGCCTTAAAAAAAAGAAGCTGGGGTCCCTGTTTGGGGGAATGACACACTGAGAAAGCCCTCGGGTGTTATCAAACGCTGCCCTGCCTGAGCCAGCCCTTTTCCACCACGCCATATACAGCTGTCATCTGTCCGCCCCGCGTCCCATCAGCTGGAAGCACCTAGAACAGTTAACTTGAGTCGTAGATGAGCTCTGCAAATACCTAGTGAGTGAACAGGCTGACTCTTCAGCCCTCCCCAATGTTAGAGGAGGTGCTGAGGATGGTAGACGCCCGCATGAATCGGCTTTGCCCGTGATCCCGGTGCTGGAGGGCACATTTCCACACACTAACGTGTGCATGTGACGGTGTGAGGACTGTCACACACGTACACGGAGGAGCCCTCAGTGCTGCGGAAATGTATATCTGGATCTAGAAACCCTGGAGACTTTTTTCCAGCATGCTGCAGGTAGAGGAGTGGAGGCCATGCTTTCTTTGACGTGAAATTTGCCAAATGAACAAAAAACAGGAACAACACGTCGTGACCCTTACTTCAATAAATAACTCTGCTTGCACTCCAGGTTATTGAGACTATTGCTTGTTTGGTTGTAACTAACTCTACAAACTGTGGAAGCAACAAGGGGCAAATCTGCAAATACTTATTTCTACAGGTCATGGGAATAAGCAGCTACATCAATGGCGTTTGCAGAGGGAAAGGTAGGTCATGTCATTGCTTACCACTAAGCATGTCCTAGCAGGTAGAAATTTCCCAAGGGTATGAAATCAGCACAAATAATTTGCAGTGGAAATAATTTCTTGCCCTCACCAAATTTATAACCAATTGCTAATTACAAAGATAAAATTGCAACTAAAAACAAATGAACAAGGGGTGCCTTGTTGACCCAGTCAGTTGGGTGTCTGCCTTCGGCTTAGGTCATGATCTCCGGGTCCTGGGATTGAGCCCCACGTCTGGGCTTCCTGCTTATCGGGGAGTCTGCTTCTCAATCTCTCTCTCTCCCTCTGCCCCTCCCCCCTGCTCATGTTCTCTCTCTCAAATAAATTAAAATCTAAAAAAAGAAAAAAAAAACTAAAAACAAATGAACAAGCCACTTACATTTTTCTAAGTAAAATATTGCTAATTAAAAACTATGTGATTATTTATTTCCAATGAAAATGGACCTTAAAAATAATGTGTGGCCATCAACAAAGTTCTAGCAAAGCCACTTGGATGCTTTATGGAGACGGTTGCTTCCTAACCTCCACCATCAGAAAATGAACTGCTTAAAATCCAGACATTTACAACATGCGCGGTTGACCTTAACGGATACAAAATTGGTCCAAGAGGATTTGCAATATTGTCCTACTAGTGTCAGTGGGGGCTGGCGTGCACCCGCAGGGACAGTTAAATGGAAAGGTGAGGCAGATGCATTGCATGCACAAGTATCTGTAACATCTCCAGGACACCCCGCTGATGCAGCCCCTTGCAGTTGAAATCTACAGGGTTCACTGCAGGATATGAAGGTCACTGACTGACATTAAAACTGACACGGCTCATATTTCAAAGTATCAGTGTTGATAAACTATTTCTTCTGTTTTATAAGTAACTGACCCCTAACGATATAGCTGAGAAATCTATATCTTAAGGTTAGACTTCAAAATTTGACTTTTCCCCTTACTCCTACTAACACCATAAAACTCTCCATTGATTTCTGATTAAGTTGTTTCATTCAGTTTTGGAAAATTCTATTAAATTCAGAAGAAGGGTTTTTTTTTTTCCCCATTTGTTTATTTGATTTCTAAATTCCAGAATAATTACTAGGGTGTTATATTAGTTACAGGTGTACAATACAGTGATTCAACACTTGTATACTTCACTCCGTGCTCATCATGATACGTGCACTCTTACAGAAGGGGTTTTCTAAAAGGAAAGTGTTCCATAGAAAGAACTTGCTTTCTGTTTGTTGCTCTGCATAAAAGCAAATTTACTTTAATTCAAATCAGTAAATATTTATTGAAATCTCTTTGACGCAAAGGCTCGTGGGGGACATGCAGCATTAGCATGTCTGTGCATCGGCCAAGCTTGGACCGTGTCCTTGTGGCGCCTGCACCGCAGAAGGCAGATGGGCTTGTATAGAGCTCAGATGTTTCAGCTCTTACTGGTTTTCCAACTGTCTTTGTATCTCACATTACTGCTAATATTTTCCTTTTCATATGCAAAGCTACCTTCCAGCCCTAGCAGACAGCCCTGCCTTTTACTCCACAGAGGAAACCCAGACCTGCAGGGGGTCAGGTGTGATGAGACACGGCACCAACTCCAGGGACCTCACGTACAGGCTGATTCAACTCCCTCCTTGTGGTGTGACCAGATGTAATTTTTACAATGTCCTAGCCTCAATTTCTTCATCTATAAGACAGATATTCGAATAATTTGAAATAAATTTAGTGAAAGAATTATAGGTAATTAAGCACTACCTTCCTTTTCATTTCAAAGAGCCAATGTAATTTCTTGTATGAGAGACTTCACCTATAGGAAGAACTCTCCATCCTGGAAGGGTTTATAGCAGTTCTCTCTCAAGAGTGTGCCACACACCCTCTTTCAGGAAAGAAATCACTCCCAGCATACGCACAGAGAGCTAACTCCCGTGAGGTCTGGGGCACAGTGTGAAGTAGCCTGCTTCAAACTAGAAGATGTATCTTTGAAGTTCCCTGTTTCATCTTAAAAAGGTAAAAGATATTCCATGCTACTCTATAACAGACTCCTGTTTATTATGAAATAAATGTGCTATTCTGACTTACCTTTCTCTGTAATGCTATGTAAAACAGACGTTCTGAGATTCTCCCCTACTTATACGAAACTATCTTTTGTTCCTGGCATGTTACATTACCTAGAGTATACAAGCTATTTCTCTAATAAGAGAAATAAATAGATCTGTCGGCACAAAGAAGGTCTCTAGAGCTATGACGCACACACACACAAAATCCAACACTTTTTCCATTACAGAACTAAAGCCATTTACTGAAAGAGGCCATGTTAAAGATTTCAGTTAAATTATATGTGGCTATATCTGGAGTCTCTGAAGATGCTCTTCAGACCCCGATGAATGTATAAAACCATCAGTTCCCATCTAATGCCAAAATGTCAAGAAACGGTTAAGTTGATAAAATATAACTGTTAAGCAATGTCTTGAAATTGGACAGAAAAAGAACTTGTATATTAATTCTAAATCACAGCATAAATGCCAAATATAACTAAAATTAAAGTGTGAATTGAGAGGAGAAGCCTAAGACATAACAAATGTATTCAAAGGAAAGTAACTAAGATCCCCATTTTTTAAAATCTCTGTTAAATGAATGAATGAATGCATACTAAAATACTGCCAAATGATAGTTAAATCACTCTCCCCCAGGATACCAAGAGCAAGTACAAATGGACTTTGAGATAAATCTTTACTAATCTCCAAACCCAAGTAAATCTTTTAAGTCTGCAATCCCAAGGCAGCATTACTTCAATAGGCTGAATGAATTTTAAGACAAATTTGAAAGCAAGAAAATTATAAAAATACATTTATATCAAACAACGACATCAAAAACATAAGTCTTTACTGGAAAAGTTGAGGAAAATTATAAGGTAGTACCAGTTCTTAGATTTAATGTCCTACTAGGAGCTGAGATTTAAAACCTGTTTCTTGAAAGTTAAATCTTGGCTGTGCAAACATGGTTATTTTTTTTAGTTTGTCTTCAGCTTTGTAAACTGAAGAACGGCGGATAAAGGTGGAAAAACGTGCAGGAATTCACTAGGCAGCCTCAGAAGGAGCAAAGCAGAAGGGTGGGGATGATTTCTTTCTTTTTGCCAAATGGTATCACACTAATAATTTCTGTTTTGTAATTTTCAAATTTTACATTTTAAATTTTAAGGATAATATTGCAAAGTAAGATTCAAGAAGCAGAAATACCATTTTCCCCCAGGCGGGGTGTGTTGCAAGATACACATACTGGTCAGGGAAAGCACACAAATCTCACCGTGCCATTGGCCCTGTCATTTTTACAGGGCAGAGACTGCCACTCCTAAGTCGAACTGAGCTATCCAGGAGTGTTCTGAGCCTTTCTGATGGAATTTCTATTGGAAATACATAACAAAATTATGATGTAAGTGATGAATCACTAAATTCTACACCTGAAACTAATATTACACTGTATGTTCACTAATTGGAATTTATATAAAAACTTGGGGGAAAAAAGGAAATACATAACAATATCGCCGTTCTGCCTTCAAGTGCTGTACTTTCTGTTCTTGGCTCAAGTTTTTGGTTGTTTTTTGTTTTTTGGGTTTGTCTTTTTTTTTCTTTTTGTTCAGTTCACTGCTTTTAGTTCATAAACGTAAGACTATCAACTGATAACCTTGAGTGGCTGCAGATAACTCCCTACTGTGGGTAGAGGGGACCGCGTGGCTGGATGGCAGATGGGAATCTGCTGGTTCATGTAAAACCTCAGGCTACTGTGGTTCTCAAATAGCTCACTTCTCTAAGAGAGGGGAAAATATTTTATTATTTTTATTTTTATTTTATTTATTTGACAGAGAGAGAGAGAGAGAGAGCGTGAGCGCAGGAGCGGGGGGGGGCGGGCAGAGGGAGAGGGAGAGGCAGACTGCCTGCTGAGCAGGGAGTCTGATCCCAGGACCTCGGGATCATGACCTGAGCCGGAGGCTGATGCTTAGCTGACTGAGCCCCCCAGGTGCCCCAAGAGAGGGGAAAAATATTTTATATACAAGGTAAACTCGAAAGACACAAACCACGTACCTGAATAAAATTTTAAGCCTAATGTCTGGAAATGAATAACACCTCTACGTTAGACATAGACTTTACATATTATAACCACAAATGTGGGCTGTGGAAATGAGTGTCACTGAAGACCTCATCTTTTATTTCTGCATTTGTCAGCAGGCAGGACCACAAACAAGTGTTTTCTCAAATGATACGATCGATTTATAAGCTGTGAGCAAGCACTGTTCCTACCTCTTGCAAGCTTTTAAAACCAGCCGGAGCCTTATAGATGACCTACTGCAATTCTCAGACTTTATAAGGAACCTGAAGGCCTAAGAGATTGTGTTATTTTTCTAAAGTCAAAAAGTTAGCTTAGTGGTGTTGGAGACCCTTGAATATGTTATTAGACACTTATTAAGAATGTAGATGAAAGAGATATTAATCTCTTTGTATACAAAATCGTATGTTTGTAAAGCACAACAATAAATAAAATTTCTACTTTGCAACCAATTTTCTACAATCTCTTTTAGAGGACAGAAACAGAATGAATACTTCCTAACTCATTCTATGAGGCCAAAATTACCTTAATGCTAAAACCAGACAAAGACAATACAAGAAAACTACAGACACATACCTCTCATGAGCATAGACGCAAATATCCTCAACAAAATATTTGCGAATCAAATACAGAAAAGCTTAAAAAGAATTATATACAATAGTCAAGAGGGACTGAACCCATGTATAAAGAGCTGATTCAACACTCAAATAAATTAATATAATCCATCATAGACTAAAACAGGCTAAACACCAGACTACGAGAGAAAAATCACATGATAATATCAGTAGACACAGAAAAAGGTATTCAACAAAATCCAACACCCCCATTCATGATAAAAACTGTCAGAAAACTAGGAAAGAAACCTGAAGCTTTCCCACTAAGATAAGGTACAAGGCAAGTGGGTCCTTTCTGGACCACTCCTTTTCAACATCACACCGGATGGCTTTGCTAATGCAAACAAGCAAGAAAAAGAAATAAAGGGATACGGATAGGGAAGAAAGACATGAAACTGCGTGTGTTCACAGATGACGTAATAATCTATGCAGATAACCTGAAAGAATCCACAGATTAATTCCTGAAATAATAAGCGGTCACAGCAAGGTTGCAGGATACCAGATTAATATGCAAAAGTCAATCACTTTCCCATATGCCAATGACCAACAAGTGCAATTGAAATTAATCCTCTGGTTTTAATCTATTATGTAGTTAATGATGCCTAATTTGACTAATGATGGATGATTAGGGTACATACAAAAATAAATAAAACAAACATAAAATATAAATAGATACCCCAATTTGTTTTTCAATTCTGTAATTAAATAACTTGATTTATCTCCAGAAAGATGTGATATTTCAAAACCCAAACCAAAGAAATACATTGAAACATACATTCACAGGTCAGAAAACCTTATATTAATAAAGGACACACTGATATTTAAGTGAATGAGAAAGTAACTGCAGAGTCAATCTTTTTTTTTTTTTCAGATTCTTCCTAAAGCTTTCATACTGAGAAAGTCCTACATTTTACTCTCACAATAGAAAATGCAAATAAAAAAAAAAAAGAAAAAAGAAAATGCAAATAAGTTAGAAATGCTCGAACTTGCCAATAAAAATTAAAAAAAAACAACAAATATTAATGACAAAATTAATGTCCTTTAGCAAATAAGCAAAAACTAAAACTATGAACATAATACTGGAAAAGATGAAGCCGGGAACCCTCTGATAGGCAATCATGGTCTAAAATGGAAATAAACTTGGCGATATGCATCAAGAACCTTAAACATGTCCATTAACACTGACCTTCTGTTACCATTTCTAAGACACTATTCTTAGATTCAAAACAAGCAGTCGATGATTTTTGGAAAGGGATATAGATTTAAGGGTTACTTAATTTAATATTTTTAATTAGAAATAATTCATATCACCAGCAATAGGGAAATGATTAGAGTATTCCCAAATGATGAAATCCTAGGTAACTATTTAAAACAAAACAAAACAAAACAAAATTTGTTTTCATAGGATATATCATAGCAGGGAAAATTTCTCATGATGCAATGTGAAGTGGAAAAAGCCAGATAGAAAACTATATATACAATATGATTACATTTCACACATGCCCCCCTCCCCCATGTATACATACAAATATTTAGGCAAACTCAAGATGCTGGAAAGAATTAAACCAAAATCTTACTAACCATGAGGGTAAAAACATTCTAACATTTTTTTTTTTTTAAGTTTTTGTGAGTGAATCACTTCTAAATTAGAAAAGAAAGCATTTGCAGGAAAAAAAAAAAAAGAAACCACAACAATCAGCAAAGTACAACATAAAGTATTGGTGTGTCTTATGCAGGTTTTTATGAAATCCCTGTGTATGAATCCTTCACTGTAAGAGGAAAGGGCCTCTTCCTTTATTTTATACACAGACTATTCCTCTGCTGCCTTATATACGAAGGGACCTCATTCAGTCAAGTGGTTGGTTCTACACACACACTTAAATCTAATTGAATTCAATAGCTTCTATTTATAAAATTTCCTCAAAATAGAGGAAAAATTTTTATTGCAACAGACAATATTACTTGTCCAGCAATCATCCCCCTGTGCATCTGGGAAGTGGCTTGTTCCTCTGGGTGGGTGTTGTGAGTTACTCATAGGAAGGCGATAGCTTAGCAGCGGGAAGCATGGAGAGCAATGCGCGGGTAAGACAGTACGATCAATACTACGTATCTTAACGCCATCTTTACCAACTCTAATGGAAGGTTTTTAAACATTGGCTGGCAGGCTGCATTCTGACTCAGAGAAAAACTCCTTTCTCCTATGAAAAACTGAGACGGGATTTTAATTCCTCAGTGCTTGCAGACCTGTCGAGCTCTCGGTTTCAGGACTCCCCAGCTCCTTTCCTGAAATACCAGACAAATCAGCTGTTCTTGCGAGTTGAAAACATTAGCTCGTTGCAATCATTCACCTTACGGGGGGATGTTGGAAAGCTGCATTTTAGGCAATATTGTGGTGTTCCCTATCACAGCAGGAACTGAAAATCCAGCAGCAAAAAAAAAAAAAAAAAGTCTCATTTTTATCCCTTCTTGAATACAAGTTTGTCTAACAGATGCTGTTGAGGATTTTAGGCTCCTATTTGTCATTATTTTTATTTAAATTTATTAAAGGATAGAAGTGTTATGTTAGGAGTGTTAATAGTACCCACTAACCACGAAATCACAAAGCTTAAGGTAACTTTAAAAGGCCACCTAACACTCTCCCAAGACCAGAGAGAGACAACACTGAAATGCTGAGGGTATTTATCTGTCTTTGTTTAAAAGTCTGGAACAAGGAGGATTCTTTGACTTTATTCATCAATTCACTTTGGCATTTCACTAAAAGTTCTTCTTGGTATCAGGGCTAGGATCCCTCTATTGCAATTTGAGCTTCTAGCCAACCTCAGAGAATGTGGAATAAAGCTATTTTCTGTTCATCTGAATAAAGTAAGGAGTTCTACTCTCAGCCATCAACTCTGAAGATTCAATAGGCTCAGGTTTTTCTACTTGGTCTTTGCCTCCCAGCCTGAAATTCAAATCTAGTCCTTATCCCTGGTTTTCCTAACACAGTGTCTCCACATTTTCTTTCTTCTACTGAGATTAGACATAACCAGGTCCCAAACTAGCTACATGCTTTTATTTTGGGCGTGTGAATATGTGTGAAGCCCCAATATAAACACTGGGCAAGTTATATGGAAGAACTGAAGTGTGTGGAAAAGACATTTTATTAGAATGTTGGGGTGCCCAGCTGGCTCAGTCAGTAGAGCATGCGACTCTCGATCTTGGGATTGTGAGCTCGAGCCCCACGTTGGGTGTAGAGATGGCTTAAAATAAAATGTTATGGATCATCTATTCCAAGAATGAATGGTGCTCATAAATTGTTATGGTGTTCCTAACACTTATTTTTTTAAGATTACACTACTTGTAGACATAAGTCATCTCACTTATATCTTTAGCATACTATTTGGCCACTGACCACATTAAGGATTTGGCACTTTAAAAAGTTTGATTATAGTGAAATATACCCACATTGGGTGAACGGCATCGAAGCTTTGACCATGGACCACACTAAGGATTTGGCACTTTAAATAATTTGATCATATTGAAACACACCCACATTGCATGGATGGCGTCGAAGCAAAGCAGACACTCCTCGAGAAAGAGAAACCGCTGAGGAGGTTCCCAGGAGAGGCCACCACCGGAAAGCAACCTGTGGAGGGTGACGGTGCTTCCGAGCCTTACCTGACGTCGGTACACGTTACGCAGGTGACGTCTCGACTGTTCGTCGTAATCAGGTTCAAAGCTACTGACGTTTCCTTGTCGGAGGTTGGGTGTGCTCCACATTTAAAGAAGAATTCCTAAAAGAATGAGAACTCTGTGAGAAATCTCAGGCATGGAGCTCAGCTGGCCATTTCCCATCTCCAAACATTTTCACAGTGAACAATCTCTTCGGGCAAGAGAGGAAATCTATTAGTAGGTATGAGTTAGAAATGAGTCCACATCAAATCTTTGGAGGGAAACTAATACCCTCATGCCAAACTAGTCCGCAATCCCCTTGTTAGGAGGGTCCAAGTGTCTCTGCTCATCTTCCTTTGCTCTTTCAGCTCTGGAGCTGGGGACATGCTCTGTGACTCCGGTTTAGCGATGCCCTTCCATGATAAGTGAGTCTAGTAGAATAGCAGAGTGTCAGTGCAGGAGGAAGCCTGAAACAGTATCTCACAAATGAGGAAAGGGAGACACTGAGCCATAAAATGATTTGCCCAAAGTCAAACAATCAGAGGTGAAGGCAGGAAGTAACCAGACTTTCTAAGGGGAAACCCAGAGCTTTTTCCATGGCCTGCCACACAATCGGTCAGTTAGCAGCAAGGATGTGATACAGAGTAAAGAATCGAGGGAACACTCCTATGAATAAGCAAGTTCGAACACGGAGACTTACACAGTAGCAGAGTGTGACTCCCCAGACGCTTCCCGCACCACTTTCTGCCTCTGTAGAGGGTCCCAGAATTCCCTGGGAGACTCGGACCCTGCCCCCCACACTAAGCAGCGGGGAATGTTCTACACCTGTGCTTATCTCCTTAATTGGCTTCGCCAGCCTTGTCCTGCACACTTAGCTTTTCACGTAGGTCACATTCTTTTGATTGCTTATATTCTCCCTTCTCAACCCAAATCTTCTTTTTATTTTTCTTCATTTCTTCCCCTTGTTATTTCTCCATTTGTTCACACACCCCTTTACCCTTGGTACATTAAGGAGCTCGGCACAGTAATTGCTCTGCCTCTTGCCTGACAGTCTTTACACCTTCCACGATCACCACATCCATGAAGTGAAGTTCTCTGCTGCGGCAAAAATCCAGCACAAGTTTATCACTGGACAGCAGAAGAGCACTTGCACACCACACCTCCATTCGGGTATAACTACCTGGAATGTGGACAGTAGTTCCCCTGGAAACACTAGACTCAACCTTTTATTACAGCTCCAGATATTAGTTTCTGGCTTTGTGGGACTTTGTGGGTCCTTGTTGAACTTTTCAATCTGCATGGTAGCCTGAGAGCACCCACAGACGATATGCAGATGGACACCTATGACTGTGTCCTAACACAACTTTATTTATAAAAACATTTGGAAAATGGGATTTTGTCCAAAGGCCATCATTAATGGTCCACCCCTGATATAGACTCTGAAGTATTATGGAATCCCTTTTTCATATCTGTATCTTAACAGTGCCCCGCAGAGAAGAGGCATTAGATATATTTTCTTAAATGAAAACATCAGTAGGTTTGTTCAACAAATTCTACCATCATCCCTTTATACATCTGACAGCACTACCCTTCATTTATTCTTTCCCTACTTATAACCCAACTCACCTCATTCTCCTCTGACCTGAGATACAATGAGTAACACCTGTGGCTCTCAAACACCCGATGCACCAGAATCACCTGGTGGAGGGGGGAGGGTGTTACGCTAGACGTTGCTGGGCCCCACACCAGGGTTTTCTAATTCAGTAGTACCGAAGTAGGGCCCATGATTTGCATTTCTACCATGCTGGCAGGTGATGCTTTTACTGCTGCTCTGGGAACCACACATTTGAGACCCGTCGAGTTACAATGACACTGGTGGTAAAGAGAGTAACTCTGTTTATTCTCTCCGAAGACGACAGCTGTAACATGCCTCTATTGTCGCATCTGAAAATGACGCCATGTCTCAGGTGACAGGTGTTACTCTCCAAACATCTGAAGTGTGCCACTGTACAGAGAAGTGTCCCCAAGCCAGCTGTTTGGAGCCCAGGCTGTCCTTATTTGCAAGTGTCCTACCGACCCCGGGTGGTGTACCTGTTAGCCAGAGCCTCTCCTGCCTGCAGCAAGTGGCATACAAGCCGTCCTCCTGCAGTCCCCAGCCCCACAGATGAGGGTGTGACAGCAGGCTCGCTGTAATAGACAGGGTGGCCGGCGCTTCTGATGAACGCCTGTTTAGGTGTGTCCATGCGTCATGCCTATGAGCCCTGGTCTTTCCCTGGAGTGGCATGGAAATCCTACTGATGGCTTTCTTCTCTTTTTCTTTTTTACCAGAGAAGTAAACCCTCTTCATACAACCTTTTGAAATTTTACAAATCCTTCAAAGGCCAGTTCAAGGATGTTAAGAAAAAGATTTAGAGCAATTCCTGACTGCCAAAACAAAAAGCGTGGAAGACAGGATGGACCCTTATGAAATACACTGAGCTAGCGGCTGTGACTGTTTTCTGCAGACGTGGAAGAAATCCCACTCGTAACATGAAGTAAGTCTTCCAAAACAGCTGAGCTGGCGGGGCTATTGAGAAGGTATTTCACAAGCAGATAAATAGATGGTATTTCTATTTTTTCTTAGCTTGCAAAAAACTGCTGGTAGATGTTCAGCTAACAAATCACAAACTGTTCTAATACCAGATAAAATCCAGCCAGATAAAAGCCCAAATCCTTTTTACTGGGGGGGAATGGATGTTTATTGATAATAGTATAAAAAGTTACAGATATTCGGAAAATTCCAGTATTTCACGTGGGCTGATAAAAACTAAAATACAAATTATCAACTCTATATATTAAACATAAATGTCCCATCAGTGAATTTCAACACTTTCTCCACCAATTTTTACGAAAGGAGGTTCTTGTGTAGTGCTAGAGTAATTGGCAAGACCGGGGGAGGGTCTGAGACTTCACCCTGCTTGCAAGCTCACACGTTAGCATGCCACAGTCTTGCAGTTGCTGGCAGAAGACACAAGACTCCTGGGTCAGAGACAAAGGACTGCGTGACTCGGAGCTCAGGCAGAAAGAAGTATGGACATGATGACCATGTCAGTTCCCCTGCTCCCCAACAACTATGGGATGAAGTGGATGAAAAGCAAGGTGCTACAAGTAAGTGGTTCTGAACTACATACAGGTGAGGACCCTGAGCTTAGGGAACCCAGATCTTTAATAAGGAGCTGCAAGCAAACCTTCCTTTTGTCCTGAAGGGCGATACTGTCTTCACTATAATGGATAATAAGCAGATCTCTCTGTGACCTCCTTGAAAAGATCATCCAGAACAAGAGGGTAGTAGGCGCCTCCCTCACAACGTGCAGAAACACAAGAGAACCCTGGAGAACTGTCTCCCTATAGCAGTGACACCTTTTCTGACTAATCACTAGTGTGATCCGGTCATTTCCTGTCCTATGCCATCAGGGGGCTAAGATGTTGGTAGTCTTTTGATACTTCCATTCTGCATGCAAAATACACAAACAATAAAGCAAAGCAAAACAGAAGAACCTTTAAAAGAATTCTACCTTGGGTAGGACGTCTGTCAATCCTAGTGAAAGGAATCCTAGCTCCCTTAAATGTGGGTGAAGAAAGATTCTCTTAGGGGCCCACCCCATCTTTTACAAATGCTAGCTCAAGATAAATCAGCTACAAAAATAGAGACACAAACCAAACCAAAACAAAACAAAAACAAGTCCTGTAAAATTAAATGAATTCTTCTACCTAACCAGGAACTATAGTTCCCATGGGCTGGCTCTTTTCATTTGGATCCAGACACTCAATTCTGGGAAGCCATAATTAATTAGCTATAGAGTTAAAAGGTATGACAGTAATTGGCCAGTTTTTATTTTTTTCAATGATAGTATAAACTATTTAATAAATGGACCCAGAATAAGACTTTGAAAATGAGCTTGGCTTTATATTGCAACCATGTTAAATGCGATATAAGTGTTTTCCACTATCCAGCAGAGTTATATTCTTTAAGTTCATAGAAACATACTCACGTTTTTACCATTTCTATAGACAAGGCTATGATTCTTTCCTTCTGCTCTTACTGAATTATATTTTATCACAACTCACCTGTCTTTCATTTTAGACTATAGAGGCCTGACCCTCTAACCAAATCAGACCCATAAAAACCAAAAGTATACACCAAGGGAAGACCTGTGAACATTTCAGTTCAGCTGTTGGTGGCATTCCCAGAAGCCACCCTCCTCTTCACTCCACTCTGCCACCTGACTTCTGACTCAGACCAGTGTCTCTCACAAAGAAGGAAATAACAGTAGGTATGGAAATGAATAAATAAGGCAGCAAAATCTGAAAATAAATTCATACCAAGAACCCAGTTGTATAAGAACTTATAGGATCGGAAGCTGATTAGTCAACTCCAAACACAAATTAATGTGTTCCAAATTTCTGACAACTATTGTCCGGAAAGCCTCACATATCCCAACCACAAGCTAGTTCCACAAATCTGAAGAAACAGCAATGAGACCGGTCTTCTTTGTTCATGAAACTTCTAGCAGCTTTCATTGAACTTCCCAAAGTTAATGGTGTTTATAGATACTGCTTCACCATCATATGTTTCCCAATTAAAATATTGTGTTTGTCTTTACAAAGCATTAAATTTGAGTTAGTCTCCAAATCTTTCTCAGTTAATATGCCCCAAAGGAAGCACATCTTTCTCTTGATAAAATAAAAGGATCACACAGTTTCCACTAGAAGGTTGCAATAAATCTGTGGTTTGTACTGAACAAGTAACTGGCCATGTGCATGGGTCAGAGTCAAGTCAGGGAAACGGGGCTCATGCCCAGTAGCTCGGCTGCGGGAATTTGATGCTGAGATCAAGTTACAAAGGTGGGGGAAGCACCACAGGGTAGGAAGCTGCCCTGAGCTCAGCAGCGCTGGGGCTCTGTGGGAGGACAGAGGGAGGAGGTGGCTAGCTGCTGGGAGCTGGGAGCAGGAGACAGAGGCTGCCACTGCCAGAAATGCTTCTTTAAAAAAAAATTTTTTTTTAATGATTTTATTTATTTATTTGACACACACAGAGAGCGCATGTGAGAGAACATAAGCAGGGGGAACGGCAGAGGGAGACAGAGAAGGAGACTCCCTGCAGGGCTCGATCCCAGGACCCTGGGATTGTGACCTGAGCCAAAGGCAGATGCTTAACTGACTGAGCCCCCCGGTGCCCCCAGAAATGGTTCTTGAAGAGAAAGCAAAAAACATTCTGGCTTCTGCCTTCTCTCTGAACTCCCAGCTCCCACCAGGCCTCCCCTGGGCAAAGCCAGCCTAAAGCAAGAAGAGGGAATCTGGGAGCTGGTGTTTGCCGTGGCCAGCCCAACAGCCCAATACACTACACAGAGAGGGGAAGGGCAGGGGATTCTGGAAGCAAGCAGCAGGTGACTGGTCTGTCCAGTCCAAATTCTTCCGTTTTCACTTTGTCAGTGGTGGCACATTCTAATCAGCCTCAATAAGAGAAACAAAGATACATTCATATATGGTTATGTAAAGTGTATTAAATAAATGTACCCAAATATTTATTACCTTTGTATATTGAGTTTAAACTCAAATAGACCTGTTAAAAGATTAAATTTTCAAAGAAGAAAATTTGAGGTCTTCACGTTTACCAAGTTACAACAGACAACCTGTCACTTAGAATCAGTCTAAAGGTGTCTCACAGCCCTAAAACTTCTGTCAATAGCCAGCAACAAACAGATATGCCCATTGCAGGCTCTAACAGTTCCTGCATCTAACCACATGGTTAGATGCAGATTCTTTTGTAAGGAACAATTGATAGTTTTAAGTCTTATTATCCATTTAGAAACTTCATTATTCCTGTTAAAATTATAGCTTTAATTTTTCTCTAAGCTAAAACCTGACAAACAGAGCATAATTGCCACACTCTTCACTTGGTACCTAAGGAAAGTCGGTAACTGTTCCCCTTGTGACTTGATAGCATTTAGCCTTCATGCTGAAGTATTACACTCACTTTGTGTTACATAAATCCAGAACGTGGTTACATTATTTTGGATACAAAATAACTATGCAACTTGTTAGATCATATACTCCTTATAGACTTTGCTAATTTAACAATGCCAGTCATAACATTAGGTTACACCTAGTTAAATAAAATCTCAAAAGCTAATGAGTCTGTTTTCATGTTCACTAACAAGTTTGTTTTCTCTTAATAAGGTGTTAACAAAGCCTCTAGATGATGTGCAAAGTTTACCAGGAGAAAGAAAATCAGTATACTACCATACAAAGGAAAACTGTGTCAGATCTTTGCCATGAAGGACAATTGCTGCCTGTCCACACCACGACCACTGCCAAAGCCGTAAGGAAGGCTGTATGCTTCCCCCACGGCCCTGCGTGGGTTAACAACGAATGCATGCATTATATGCACAGAAACTCACATGCCCTGCAGGTGTGCATGCACATGCCAAGCCCATTCTAAGCAGCAGAGAGAAAGTCTTCAATGTCAAGCCAGCAAGCACATGGCTCTCTAATTTCACCACTGGTCAGGTCCGCAGTATTTCCACTTCCATATCACTACAGCTATTGTTAAATTTCAAAAGTATTTTAGAATTTTTATCTTATTACCAAAGTTTAAAGTGGGTCCATTTCCTGGGCCAATGTATAATAAGTAATATAAATAAAAATGAAATTCTAAAATCCAAAAGGCTCTGAAAACACAGTTTTCTTTTCTTTTCCCCTCTAAATATGCCATTAACTTTTATTTATGGCAAAACCTGACATGCACGGGCATGACATTATTTCTAGTCTGTATTTGCCCAACTTAGTGTGACTGTTCATACTTTTTACTGCAAGATCATTGTTTATTTGTTTGTTTAATGATAAGGTGTAGGTATATGGTCCTCGCGATATTTCAAGAGTTAAAATGTATGAATTATAAGTTTCTCAACTCGAAACACTTCTGACTCCCATGGTAGTAGATAAGCAACTGATTCTACACCTAAAATCGTCTTCAATTCTTACTGATCCTGCAGGACAAACCTTCAAGTACCAGATACCATCCTTTCCTTTAATCAGGGCAATGGTAGTTTGGGCTCAGTCCACATGAACAGTTTAAGCCTGCTTCAGATACCTATATAAATAAACCCATGTGGACTTGCCGTTTCCCAGTGCTACTAGATAGAAACAATGACACAGATTTTAATGCCACATGCCTTCAAGAAGTCTAACTTCAAAATCAAAGCTACCGACAGCACCATGCTTATCTTCCTCTTCCACGCCTGGACTGGGAGTTCTTCCTCGTGCCTGACTGGAAGTTTATTCTATTGTAACATGCTTGGTCATCATGTGCCTTTTATCATTTTAGGAATAAAAGGGCGGTGGGGTTGTTGAACAAGGCATTTCAAACGATTCCTGGTGAGCAAACCAGAAGATCTGAAGTCACTACGGATGCTTATGAAATACATGGGTTTATATAGATGGCTTTGTTCAGACAAGAAAAAAACAAAAACAAAAACAGAACAACAAAAAATGGAACTCACAGATACAGAGAACAGACTGGCAGCTACTAGAGGTGGGGGAGGGATGTGATGGCGTGGGGGTGGGGGGTAAAACAGGTGAAGGCAGTCAAATGGTATAAAGTTCCATTTATAAATAAACAAAGCCACTGAAAATGATCCTCCTTCCCACTCCAGGTGATTGGTCAGACATGCTCAGATCCTTGTACCTCCCTTTCTCGTCCCGAGTCTGGGGTGCATAGATGGCCAACTCAGTCAGAACACAACACTCCCCCAGTGCAATCACAGAGAGAGAACCTGTCTGATAATCAAGCCAGTTTTCAGAAGAGAACAGAAACAAGAGACAGAAAGGCAGAGCTCCAGCGATGGCATCCGTGCCCTGGATCCAGCTATACCTGTTTTCCTGGTTATTTAAGTTACTATATCTTCCGTAAGTAATAGCCATGCTTCCAGGGATTTTTTTTTCCCCCATGTTTACTCATTAAAAAAGTTTAAAAAAAGAAAAGAAAAGAAGAGAAAAAGAAAGGAAAGGAAAGGAGAGAGAAAAAAGAAAAAAAAGAAAAGAAAAGTGCATTATTTCTTCCTGGCCCAGCCTTGACCAGGGTCTGGAGATTCAAAGGTAAACAAAATCCCTAAAAGAATCCATAAGCCCAGAGGAGAAAGACACTTCAACAAACATTTGCACAAAATAAATTAAAAAAAAAAAAGTGGTAAATGCCTACAGATGCCTGAGCCATGGGGACGAGAGAAGGATGACCAGCTTATGGGAGAATGCGGTTTTGCTTTTGCTGGGTTTTACAAGGTAAGAGTTTGCCAGGTGGAGAAGGTAGGGGAGTGAGCATGGGAACAACGGTGAGCAAGAACTCATGCTGGGGGTTCATACTTGCTAAGTGCCCGGAGCTTGGGCAGGAGAGCAACGGGAAATCTGCGATTCTTTGTGCATATAAGCATTGATCCCAGCCCATCATACTCAGGCTGGTGCTTTGAAAGCCTGGAAATGTGCTCCTTAGGCAACTCTTCTCTGTCAGTTTCCCTACCAAAAAGGACTGCAGTGTGATACAAAGGATATGCATTATGACTAGTTCTTTGTCACCAACTTTGAAAGATCACCCTTTCAAAACAGGTTTTTGATTGATTAACTTAGCAGGGCATATAAACTTCCAAGACAAATTTCCACATTCTCTTTCAGACTGGAAAACAGAATTTTCTTTTTTCTTTATTATTCTGAGAAGGCTTTCACTCCAAGGGCTGTGCTCTAGATAAGATATCACTGGAGAATTTTGACAGCAAATGCTTTGACTATGGTTGTCAATGTTTCTCAGCTTGTGCAATATTATCTTGCTCTTAGCATCCCTTAAAGGTCCTTGACTCCAACCTTTCTGGAATATAGGGACAGCTGCCCAAGTTGTATTCAATCCATAGGGGATGGGCTCCCTGAATGTGAGTTGTGAGCCCCTGATGGCCAGAGGACACATCTTTTCATAACATCTAACATTCCCGGAATGACTGGCTGGTTCAGGAGTATCTGGTTAACAGTTTACACAGTACTGCAGACATTCTTTCTCCAGGTCTGACATACACTTGACTAACTAGCTAGTAGTTGCTCACTTTCCATCACCTTTCGAATAATGTCTGGGAATGTAACTTCCCTCCAACCACAATAGTAGTTACTTATGTGATATCATTGGCTCAGTATACAAGTTGAGTATATCTTCTCCTTAAATTTTGTAGCCTAGCCAGAATATAAAAGACAATATTCATTATTCTGGCTGTTCTTTATTTCCTTTAGAAGTTAAAGGTTTCATAGGCTCTCATAGTGTCAGCTTGCATGGACATTAAGGCATCGCAGCATTTGCTAGTTTCATTATTTAGGCGAAGCTTTCCAGCTTCTGTTCTCATATAAATAAAATAAGATGTTACAATATTTTGTGATTAACAGAGCATTTCCTTTTGTAACCCCCCACCACTGGTTACCCAAGCCGACCTCTAGGAGAGGGCACATAAACGAGTATCTGTTAGCTGGAAATAATTTGCAAGAAACTATGGGGACAGGTCATAATTTCGAAAATTTACAGTGACTCACCATCCCTGGATGAGTTGTGTTCCCACTAATTTCTAGGCATTCTCTAGAAACTGGCAGTTATTTTACATTTATTTCTAAATGTGAAAAAACAAAAAAAACAAAAACATATTCTAATCCATAATGGCAAATAATGTGAAAGCACTGTTTAAACCTGTCATTTTCCTGGTTACACATCCTTCAGCTCAAGCACACTGCCCTGAGCAAGGCCTTTGGAGCCTTTCCAATGTCATTGGCCTCACCATCTTTCCCTCTCTCAGCCCTTCCCATTTCAGCCATAAACACCCTTTTCCTGCCCTAAAGGCTGTGCTCTCTCTGTTGCCTTTGATCCCTTACACACAGTTTCTCCCAACATGGACCGTCGTTCTCCTACCTTTCCCACTCACTTTGCCCTGGAAACCCCCAAGGGTCCTTCATGACTCAGCTTACAAGTCATCGGCCCTGAGAGCCTTCCTGATTCCCTAGGACCGGTGAGAGGTATTTCCATGTTACCCCTTGCTCCTATCCTGCTCTGTGCTGACTGCCTGCGAAGCCCTTGTTCTATGACACTGACATCACCTGCTTTTCTAGCAGACTCCTCGGAGGGTAAACAACCTGAAGGCATTTCATCCCACAGGTGGCCCAGGGTTAAGTACACAGCAGGTGTCAGACCTGTCAAAAGACTTGAAGAGTAAGAAAGGAAAGTGGGGGGACTTCTGGGAAGGCAACAGAGTAGGAGAATCCTAAGCTCAACTTGTCCCACAGATACAGCTAGGTAACACCCACATCAATCAATTTAAACAAACAAGAAGAAAAACAAAGAACCTGAAGACTGGCAAAAAGACTCCCCACAGATGAATGTAGAGAAGAGGCCACATTGAAGAGGGTAGGAAGGGTGAAGATGTGGTAGGGACCTGGGGGACTGTCTGCAGGACAGAAGGACACAGCAGGCATGAAGCGGGGAGAGGAACAGACCCCCACTCCAGGCAGCCCACGCACAGGGGACCTGCATGGGGAAGACAGATCACTATAACATTTGGCTTTGAAAACCAGAGGTTTTTCCAGTCAGTGGGACGTAACCCCTAGAACTTTCAAAACCAGTGGGCGTGGCTCCGGGAGAGCTAGGAGACAGCACAAAAAGCAGCCCGGCTGAGATACAGCACAGGAGCAGCAGTCTGAAAAACACCTGGGGTGTATGGGAAGGAGATTTATTTACTAATCTCAGCATGTGCTGGAGGTGCAGGGATCTTTGGGAGACTTCTCTGAGAGCAAAGGAGCACCATTTCCTTCCCCTGCTGACCAGCCTAGACACATGGACACCTGTGGGAATGAGCACAGTGCTAATCCTCTCCAGCTAGCCTGCTAACGGTACGCTCCATCCCACGTGCTTCTGCAGATCTACCCCCTCCAACCCAGCCTGCCTTGGAAGAGTTTTCGCAGGCAGCTACAGGTCCCCTCCTGCAGCAGACCACATGGACCCTGCTGGAATCACATGCCCCACCCCCATGGCCTTCTGGGGACCCGCCCCCTCCACTGTGCCTTCTTTTGTGAGAGCCCATCCAAAGCAGAGGTACAAGCCTGGCAGAGTCATAAGCAGCCCTGACAGGGGCCAGCACGACTCCAAAGTGACTTCTACCTCAGGGAGAGGAGAAGATAATCATACAGGCCAGTCCAATTATGTCCCCAGCAGTGGGCTGGCAGCAGACACCAGGTCTGACTACAGGCCCCCTGCCCACCAATGGAAGCTTCTTAGAGGACAACACAAGGAGAGCACCGTGTAGTCTGGTGCTACTGCATCTCTGAAAAATGCCCGGTCTGACTCAACTCAAGCCCAAATCAACCCCAGGCTGGCCAACTAACAACACAGGGACTAAGCCTTTCCCACAAAAGGCAGACAGCTGGACTGAAGGAAAGCATGGGTCAGCCACAACAGCAGGGCACACATGGCAGAGGCGACGCCCCTGAAATGCTAGGTCCCGGTAAACAGGGGATGTTATGCTGCAGGGCACGACAGGACCTCTGCTGCATAAGGGCCACCACATTCCAGAGCAAGAAATGTGGCTATCTTTCCTAAGACACAGAAACAGACTCAGAAAATCAGACAAAATGAGGAGACAGAGGCATATGTTCCAAATGAAAGAACAGAACAAAATCACAACAAGAGAGCTTAAGCAAAATGGAGATAAGTAATGTGCCTGATAAAAAATTTAAGGTAATGGTCATAAAGATACTCATTGGAATTGAGAAAACAGTGGAGGACCCGTGAGACCTTCAACAAAGAGATAGAAAACATATAAAAGAGACAATCAGAGATGAAGAACTCAATAACTGAAATTTAAAATAAACTAGATGGAATAAAGAGTAGACTAGAGGAAGCAGAGGAACACATCAGTGACCTGGAGGGCAGAGAAATGGGAAGTAATCAAGCTGAACAAAAGAGAGAAAAAATAATAAATGAAAATGAATAAGGAAGCTCAGCAACACCAGCAAGTATGATAACATTAGCATTACAGAGATCCCAAAAGGAGAAGAGAGAGAAAGGGGGAGCAGAAAATTTATTTGAAGAAATAATAGTTGAAAACTTCCCTAATCTGGGCAAGGAAACAGAA
The DNA here is from genome assembly GCF_964656455.1 of Halichoerus grypus. Classification (NCBI taxonomy): domain Eukaryota; kingdom Metazoa; phylum Chordata; class Mammalia; order Carnivora; family Phocidae; genus Halichoerus; species Halichoerus grypus. The sequence goes on along the minus strand of NC_135720.1, from coordinate 6,857,787 downwards.
ATCCAGATCCAGGAGGCACAGATAACTCCTAACAGAATCAAGACAAGGAGGTCCACATGAAGACACATGGTAATTAAAATGGCAAAAAGTACTGATAAAGAGAGATTTTAAAAGTATCAAGAGAAAAGAAAACAGTTACATCAAGGGAAAACCCATAAGGCTATCAGCTGATTTTTCAGCAGAAATACTGTAGGCCAGAGGGTAGTGGCAAGATATATTCAAAATGCTGAAAGGAAAACAAACAAACAAAAAACCCTGCAACCAAGAATATATTATCCAGCAAGGGTTTCATTTAGAATATAAGGAGAAAGAGTTTTCCAGTCAAACAAAGGTAAAGAAATTAATCACCATTAAGCCAGCCCTACAAGAAATGTTAAAGGGGACTCTCTGAGTGGAAAAGAAAAACTGTAAGTAGAAGTGGGAAAAGTAGAAAGCATAAAAGCAGTAAAATTAAGTATATCTATAAAAATCAGTCAAGGGACTCACAAAATAAAAGTATGTAAAGTATGATACCATATGTATAAAATATGGTGGGTGGGGGGAGTCATGAGTGGGTTCAAACTTAAGCGACCATGAACTTAATACTGACTGCTATGTGCATAAGATGTTGTAATATAAACCTAAGGGAAACCACAAATCAAAAACTGGTAATAGATATGCAAAAAATAAAGAAAAAGGAAACCAGTATATTAGCAAAGAAAGCCAGCAAACTGTGAGAAGAAAGAGAAGAAATGAACAGAGAAGAACTACAAAAACAACCATAACACAAATAACAAAATGACAATATATACATACCTATCAATAATTACTTTTTTAAACAGTCAAGAGAGGTAGGGTGATGGAATAAAAAAGCAAGACCCATCAATATGCTGCCTACAAGAGACTCATTTTATTTTCATTTTATTATTATCATTATTTTTTCTACAAGACACTCATTTTAGACCTAAAGGCACCTGCAGATTGAAAGTGAAGGGATGGGAAAACATTTATCATAGAAATGGAAGTAAAAAGAAAGCCAGGATAGTAATACCTTTATGGAACAAAACATACTGTAAAGACAGTAACAAGAGATAAAGAAGGACACTATGTAATCGTAAAGGAAAAATCCAACAAGAAAATAAACAATTTTAAGTATTTACATACCTACCATGGGGGCACCTGAATATATAAAGCAGCTAATAACAAACATAAAGGATGTAATCAATAGTAATAGAACAATAGTAGGGGGACTTCACTCCACTTATACTAATGGATAGATCATCCAAACAGAATATCAACAAGGAAACAGTCATTTTGAATGACACACTGGACCAGATGGATCTAACAGATATATTCAGAACATTCCATTCTAAAACAGTAGAATACGCATTCTTTTCAAGTATACATGAAACATCTCCAGAATAGATCACGTTAGGCCATAAAACAAGTCTCAACAAATTCAAAAGAATCGAAGTTATATCATATATTCTTTTTCTGACCACAATGCTGTGAAACTAGAAATCAACTACAAGAAAAAAAATCTGGAAAGAATACAAATACATGAAGGTTAAATAACATGCTACTAAATAATGAATGGCTTAACCAAGAAATCAAAGAGGAAATCAAAAAACACATGGAGACAAATGAAAATGAAAACACAACAGTCCAAAACCTTTGGGATATAGCAAAAGCTGTTCTAAAAGGGAAGTTTATAGCAATATAGGCCTACCTCAAGAAGCAAGAAAAATCTAAAAAAAAACCAACCTAATCTTACACCTAAAGGGGATACAAAAAGAACAAAAAACCCAAAACCCATAAAAGGAGGGAAATAATAAAGATTAGAGCACAAATAAGCAAAATAGAAAATATAAAACAATACAGCAGATCAATGAAACCAGGAGCTGGTTCTTTGAAAAAAAATCAACTAAATTGATAAATCTTTAGCCATATTCATCAGAAAAGAGAGAGAGAAGACTCAAAATACAAAGTCAAAAATGGAAGATTAGAAATAACACCAATACCACAGAAATAGGAAGGATTATAAGAGAGTATTATGAAAAATTATATACCAACAAACTGGACAACAAACCTAGAAGAAATGAGTAAGTTCCTAGAAACATAATCTCCCAAAACCGAATCAAGACAAAATAGAAAATTTGAACAGACTGATTACCAGAAATGAAATCAAATCAGTAATCAAAAAACTCATAACAATGTCTAGAACCAGACAGCTTCACAGGTAAATTCTGACAAACTTTTATTTTATTTTATTTTATTTTATTTTATTTTATTTTATCTTATTTTATTTTATTTTATTTTTATTTTATTTTATATTTTAAAAATTTCATTTATTTAATTGACAGAGAAAGAGAGAGCACAAGCAGGGGGAGGTGCAGGGGGAGAAGCAGACTCCCTGCTGAGCAGCGAGCCCATCAGAACCCTGGAATCATGACCTGAGCCGAAGGCAGACGCTTAACCGACTGAGCTACCCAGGCGCCCCTCCACCAAACACTTAAAGAAGACTTACTACCTATTCTCATAGAATGAAGCTTCCAAATTCATTCTATGAGGCCAGCATGACCCTGATACCAAAACCAGATAAAGACACCACAGGAAAGAGAACTATAGGCCAGTATCTCTGATGAACACAGATGCAAGAATCCTCAACAAAATATTAGCATACCAAACCCAACAATATATTTAAAAAAATCATTCACCATTATCAAACAGATTTTATTCTTGGGTTGCCAGGGTGGTACAATATTTGCATATCAATCAACATGATACATCACATCAACAAGAGAAAGGATAAAAACCATATAATCATTTCAACAGATGCAGTACAAAGCATTTGACAAAGTATTACATCCATCATGAAAAAAAACCCTTAACAAAGTAAGTTTAGAGGGAACATACCTAAACATAATAAAGGCCATATGTGAAACACCCACAGCTAACATCATACTCAATGATGAAAAACTGAGAACTTTTCTCCTAAGGTAAGGAACAAGACAAGGACATCCATTCTCACCATTTTTTTTTTTTCAATGTAGTATTGTAAGTTCTAGCCACAGCAATCAGACAACAAAAAGAAAAGGCATCCAAATGGGTAAGGATACTTAGATAATATGATATAGAGAAAACCCTAAAGACTCCACCAAAATACTACTAGTACTGATAATTGAATTCAGTAAGGTCACAGGATACAAAATCAATAAACAGAAATCCATTGCATTTCTATACACTAATAATGAAGTAGCAGAAACAAAAATTAAGAAAATAATTCCATTTATAATTGTAGCAAAATTAATAAAATATCCAGGAATAAACTTAACCAAGGAGGGGAAAGACTCTTACTGTGAAAACTATTAAACATGATGAAAGAAACTGAAGATGACACAAATGGAAAGATATTCCATGCCCATGAATTAGAAGAACAAATATTGTTAAAATGTCCATACTACCCAAAGCAATCCATAGATTTAATACAATCCTATCAAAATACTGACAGCATTTTTCACAGAACTAGAATAATCTTAAAATTTATATGGAACCACAAAAGACCCCGAATAGCCAAAGCAATCTTGAAAAAGAACAAAATTGGAGGTATCACAACCCCAGATATCAAGATATACTACAAAGCCGTGGTAATCAAAACAGTATGGTACTTGCACAAAAATAGACACGTAGATTAATGGAACAGAATATAAAGCCCAGAAATAAACCCACAACTGTATGGTCAATTATCTTCAACAAAGGAGGCAAGAATATGCAACGGGAAAAAGACAGTCTCTTCAACAAATGGTGTTGGGAAAATTGGATGGCTACATGCAAAAGAGTGAAACTGGACCACTTTTTACACTATACACAAAAATAAACTCAAAATGGAATAAAGATCTAAATGTGATACCTGAAATCATAAAAATCCTAGAAGAAAGCACAGGCAGTAATTTCTCCAACACCAGCTGTATCAACATTTTTCTAGATACGTCTCCTGAGGCAAGGGAACCAAAAGCAAAAATAAACTATTGGGACTACATCAAAATAAAAAGCCTCTGCTCAGCAAAGGAAACAGTCAACAAAACCAAAAGGCAACCTACTGAATGGAGCAGATATCTGCAAATGACATAGCTGATAAAGGGTTAGTATCTAAAATATATAAAGAACTTAAACAACTCAACACCAAAAAATGCTTAATAATCCAATTTAAAAATAGCAAAAGACATGAACAGACATTTCTCCAAAGAAGACATGCAGACAGCCAACAGACACATGAACATCACTTACCATCAGGGAAACGCAAATCAAAAGTACAACAAGATAATCACCTCACACCTGTCAGAATGGCTAAAATCAACACAAGAATCAACAAGTGTTGGCGAGGATGTGGAGAAAAAGGAACCCTTGTGCACTGTTGGTGGGAATGCAAACTGGTGCAGCCACTGTGGAAAACAGTATGGAGGTTCCTCAAAAAATTAAAAATAGAATTACCATTAGATCCAGTAATGGGTATTTACCCAAAGATTATGAAAACACTAATTCAAAAAATTATATGCACCCCTATTTCCAGTAGCCTAGACATGGAAGCAGCCTAAATGTCCATCAATAGATGAATGGATAAAGAAGATGTCATATATATATATATATATATATATATATATTATATTTAGGTATATATGTGGTGTGTGTGTATATATATATATGTGTATATATATATATATATATATATGAATATTATTCAGTCATAAAAAGAAGAAATCTTGCCATTTTCAACAGCATGGATGGAACTAAACAGTGTAATAATGCTAAACGAAGTAAGTCAGTCAGAGAAAGACAAAGGCCATAGGATTTTACTCATATGTGGAATTTAAGAAACAAAATAAAGAAACAAAGAAAAAAAATAGACTCTTAACTCTAGAGAACACACTGATGGTCACCAGAGGGGAGGTGGGTGGGAGGTTGGGTGAAATAGGTGAAGGGGTTAAGAGGACACTTACCAGGATGAGTACTGAGTAATGTATAGAATTGTTGAATCACTGTATTGTACACCTGAAACTAATATAACACTGCATGTTAAGTGCATTGGAATTAAAATTAAAAAGAAAAAAAAAATGAAAGTGGAAAGGACTCTCCCTGGTATGGGGACATGCTGAGGGGAAATAGGCTGACAGGAAACGCTGCATCTCAGCCTTTTTTGTTCCTGGGAATGGAGTGTTCTTTCCTCTACCTTTGGCTCCTCTGCACCTTCCTCTTTAACTTTTATTGCTGTTGTTGTTCAAACTACTCTGTTGCTTATTTGGAAAACAGCCCCCACTCCCTGGATCAAGTGGTGGCAGAATGATGCTGTCACTTTTCTCTAGCAGCCAGAGGCTGAGAAATGCAACTCAGCTTTAAAGTGTCCGGGCTGGGCATGGGATGTGCAAGAGAAACATACCTTTCGGTAGCAGTAATTCACAAAATGATAATATAACTTGGTTTTGGCTATAAGCAAAGAGAAATATTGAACAATAAAAAAAATCCTAGCTTTAAAACATTTGAAATGACTTTAGACTTGAAATCTAAACTTTTTCCCCTCAAAAGTCCTTGTTTCTTTGGCAAGTAGAATTTAAAGCTTCTTTTTATCCCCGTTTTCTTTATTGCAGGCAGCACACACAACTATAAACACTCCACTCGAGCCCAATCCGGGCAAAGGCAAGCGCTTTATGTGCTTTAATAGTTTCTCACATTCTCTATTTTATTTCCTCATTAGAAAAGGAGGGAAATAAAGTAAAATTTGTAAATTTACCTATGAACTGTGTATATCCAGGAAAACTAAGATGAATAAAATTAGGAAATAAATGGTAACAAGGAGTGGGTTGCTTTTTTGTTTTGTTTTTTGTTTTTTAGATTTTATTTATTTATGTGAGAGTGAAAGAGAGACAGAATGGGAGAGACAGTGAGAGACAGAAGATGCAGGAGTTGGGGCAGAGGGAGAGGGAGAAGCAGACTTTCTGCTGAGCGGGAAACCTGATGCCGGACTCAATCCCAGGACCCCAGGACTACGACCTGAGCCGAAGGCAGATGCTTCACCGCCTTAGCCACCCAAGTGCCCCAGGAGTGTTTTTTGTTTTTTATTAAGACAATTTTTTAGAAGAATTTTAGGTTCACAGCAAAATTGAGGAGAAGGTATGGAGAGTACTCATACACTCCCATACCCACACATGCACAGGTTCCCCTATTCTCAACATCCCCCACCAGAGTGGGACAATTGTTAGAGCTGATGAACCGACATTCACACATCATCACCACCCAGCCCATACTTCACATTAGCCTGCATTCTTGGTATTTTACACTCTATATCCATAATATAGGTTTGGTTTGGACAAATGTACAATGACATATATCTATTATTATGGTATCATAGAGATTTTCACTGTCCTAAAAATCCTCTGTGTTCTGACAGTTCATTCCCTCCCCAAATCCTCTGGAAATCATTGATCTTTTTAAGGTGTCCATAGTTTGCCTTTTCCTGAATGCCATATCGTTGGAATCGTATAGTACGTAGGCTTCTCAGATTGGTGTTAGAAACATGCATTTAAATTTCCTCCATGTCTTTTCATGGCTTGATAGCTCACTTATTTTTAGCCCTGAATAATATTCCAGTATCTGGATGTAACCACAGTTTGTCTATCCATTTACCTACTAGGATATATTAGTTGCTTCCAAGTTTGGGAATTATGAATAATTATTCTGTTATGAATAAAGCTGTTATAAACAATTATGAATAAGGTTGTTATAAAACTTGAAAAAGGAGGGGTTTTTTGCTGATTATTTCAGATTTTCTGCATAGATTATCATGCTATCTCTGAGCAAAGATGGTTTTATTTCTTCTTTTTCAATCTGTATACGTTTATTTCCTTTTCTTGCCTGACTGCATGAACAAGCTCTTCCAGTGTGATGTTGAAGAGGAGTAGTAAGAGGGGGGACATCCTTGGCTTGTATCTGAGTTTACTGGGAAAGCTTCTAGTTTCTCAACATTAAGTATAACACTAAGTATTTTTTTTCCATGCCAGTGTAACCAATTACAAATAGAAGAAATAAAAACCCAACTAGCCATTCTATTTATGGACTATATATAGATGGGTATGTGCATGTATATTTTATAAATAAATATATATGTATATTTCCCACTGCCTGGTCAATTTGAGAGTCAAATAGATTAATATCCTGTCTTTCATAGTCAGTGAAATAATAAGGGAGGAACATCAAATCTTTTGAGTCATGAGTGCCACTAAGATAACAGTTAGCCATCTATCCCAATTTTTTTTTTTTTTTTTTTGAGAAATGTATGTGATGTTGGAGGGACAAAGATAGAAGACAATAGACTACATAATCTGGTAGAAAAGAGACATGTAAAAAAAAAGAAAAAGACATAAGCAAGCTAATGAAATAGAGATTATGAAGAAATGATAGTGAAAAGAGCTCTTCTTCTTAATCAGGATTGTCATTACAAAACTTAAAACATTCTCAGAGATGGCATCTGTGAATGGTTTGTGTGTAAGGGGAAAGTCCCCCAGGGGGTTATATGCCATTGCTAGGTGGGACCAGGCAGAGGCCCCCCTCCCCATAAATGCTGCAATTGGTTGCTGGGAGCTGTGGGAGTGGTCAGTTATGCCTGTAGGAAGAATTTATTTTCTTTCATCTGAAGAAAATTCTTGAGGAAATATAACTAGGACACAATAAAGTGTTTCAATCAGATTTAGATGAAATTTGAGAATATAATTTAAGAATTCTAAAAGGAAATATAACTAGGACACAATGAAGTGTTTCAATCAGATTTAGACGAAATTTGAGAATATAATTTAAGAATTTTAAAACTTAATTAAGAACTGAAAGACAAACAAACAAAAAAACACATACTGCTCTGAGACCAAAGGCCGAGAAGACCTATTAATAAAATGGGCAGTATGAGGGAAAAGATCACAGCCATGAATGTGAGTGAAGACATCAATATGTAAATCATAAACAGAGAAAAAAGAGAGAAAAATCAAAAACATAACATAAAAGATCTTCTGTGAGCCACAGCAATTTGTAAACTACCCAAATAAATGCAAATCAGAATAATATAAAACAACATCCAAATTCACACGAAGATACTAGCATATGTTTAATTTAAAAGGCCAATAAAGCTACCAGAAAGTAAAACTATATACCAATTTACTCATGAATAATGACACAAAGCTTTAGAATAAATTTTTGACAAATTAAGTCCAGCAATATATTAAAATATGAATGTATCTAGAACATTTGTTTACTTATTTATCAAAAATGTATTATCATCTCTGTGCCAGATACTATTCTAGGTGGTGAGGATACAGTAGCAAACAAAATTGTCATAGTACATACATTCTAGAATGGGGAAAAGAGAATAAACAAATGAATGTGATATATTTCCAGGCAGTGGTAACTATAATAAGTAAGGTGAGAATAGGGTATTTCAAACTGCAGGGATCACTCAACCTTAATAAATTCATCAACTTAATTCCTGCTATTCATGGGGTGCCTGGGTGGCTCAGTCGTTAAGCGTCTGCCTTTGGCTCAGGTCATGATCCCAGGGTCCTGGGATCAAGCCCCGCATCGGGCTCCCTGCTCTGCGGGAAGCCTGCTTCTCCCTCTGACTCTCCCCCTGCTTGTGATCCTGCTCTCACTGTGTCTCTCTCTGTCAAATAAATAAATAAAATCTTTAAAAAAAAAAAAAAAAAATTCCTGCTATTCAAAACTTAAAGGAGGTATATGTGATTTTGTCAGTGGTAAACCCAAACCACTTAATCAAACTTAGAAGCCATTTTTAATAAAATCCTATGAAAATAAAAAGAAAACTCAGCTACATTAAATATGATAAAAGTCAGCTACCATAAATATAATAAAGTCATTTGTCAAAATAGCAGTAATAATCAGGCACTAAATGAAAATGCTCACTAGTACTCATATTATCCATGGCTGAATAAGAAAAGAAAATAGAACACCTATCATCAACGTTAAAAAAGGTGACAAATTTATCCTTGTTTCCAGATGACATGATGGCATACCTAATAAACCCAAGAGATTCAATTAAAAGTTATGAAAATTAATGAGAAATGTTTGCTAATTAGCTGGCTACAAAGTATACAGTAAAAAAATTAATTGTTTTTCTTCATATTAGCAAAATTCAGTTTGAAATGGAAATAGAAAAATAATCTCTTTCCTAATATTGACAAAAAATATAAAATACTGGTATATTTATTCAGCAAGAAAGGCAAAGGACCTATTATAAGTATTTACAAGTAGAGACTTCAGTAAATGAAGAAGCCAAGTATCTTGAATGTAAGGGGTCATTATCAATTATATACAAGTCCTAGGATTTACATATAATTTTGGCGCCAGTCATATTGGAATCCTAGGTGGAATTGTTTTGGTGGGAGAGAGGGAGATTGAACACAAAGATTGTTAAAAAAAAAAAAAAAAATCACATGAAAACCAAATATGTGAGAATTTGCATTTTTGAATAATGAGAGTAAGAGGAACACCCTAGCAGGTGTTACAATTATTACACCATTATAAGTATTATATTATATTATATTATATTATATTATATTATATTATAGCCAAGGAAATACGGTATTTGCATAGAAATACATAAATAGGCCAGTGAATCAGAACCTAGAAATATCTGTAAGTATATATGGCATTTTCATTCAGTGAAACAAGGATAGGCTATTTAATAAATGATGTGGGCACAACTGAATAGCCAATAGTAGAAGTGAATAAATGACTGGCCATAACTGCAGAAAAGATTCCCGATAAGTTAAATATCTAAATATGAAAACAAACAACAAAAAGTTTAATATAATAGTGAAAGGGAAAAAAAAAAACAAACAACTGGACGGGCACCTGGGTGGCTCAATTGGTCAAGCGATTGCCTTCGGCTAGGTCATGATCCCAGGGTCCTAGGATCAAGTCCTGCATCGGGCTCCCTGCTCGGCGGGAAGCCTGCTTCTTCCTCTCCCTCTGCCTCTCTCCCCTGTTTATGCTCTCCTGCTCTCTCTCTGTCAAATAAATAAACAAAATCTTAAAAAAAAAACCCTGAAAATTCATATCAATTGTAATGGGAGTGGTGGGGAGAGCTTCTTTGGAAAGATACCAACTGAGTCAGTCTTTCTTTATATAAAGGAAAATGCTCTGTATTTCAAAAATTCCTGTAATATAAAAAGACAAAAATGTTTATACAATATCTTGTAGACAAACCGTTAATATACCTACTCTTTAAAAATATTTCTGCCATTTACTTCACAAAACAGCAAACCATCCAATTCAATACAAAAGAACATGAGATGGTCAATCTAGGAAAGGAAAATGCAAAAGGTTAATAACGTGAAAAGATGCCTGACTTTACAGGTGGTCAGAGAAATGCAAATTAAGAGCAATGATGACCTGCCATTTCCAAAAGGGAAGGATCCACTGCTCTTGAGTGTGTGTTACATGAGATCGTGTGAGCAAGTGGGGAATGTCTCAACCCCTTTGGGAAATCATAGCAGTTTGGATAAAAATGTTAAACATACACGTTATTTTATTCGGTTATTCTGTCTCACAAAAATAACAGTACTAGTTTATAATAATTTATTTATGAGGATTTTACTTTAGCACAGTTCAAAGGAAAAAAAAAAAGGAAACCACCAGAAGTGGATTTACTCAATATTTATGTTATGGAATAGTATGCAGATATTAAAATGAATGGTCTCTGCATGTATTGATCTTAAATATGTTAGAAGAACTGTTATTATGTGAGAAAAGTTTGATAAAATATAGTACTACTAGCATTTTAAGAGAAATAATTAAAAGACAGTAAAAATAGTTCAGCATCCAACTCTTGGTTTTGACTCAGGTCATGAGATCCTTGGTCTCAGCGCTCAGCATAGAGTCTGCTTGAGATTCTTTCCCTCTCGGCCCCTCCCCCTGTGCTCACTCTCACTCTCTCTCTCAAATAAAAAAAATAAATCTTTCAAAAAATAATAAATTTAAAAAAATTAAATGAGTTTATAAAAATTTATAGAGAAATACACAGAAAAAAGTTCACATTAACCATTCTGGGAGATTGAAACTGGGAGAAAGGAGAAAACTATTCATTTATTTTCTTTATTTCTTGTTTGAATTGTTACACAGGGCATGCACTCCTTTTAAATAAAGTATTCAAAATAAAGACAACTGACCCAAAAGGGCAGTATCATCTCATGGACACCAGCCTAGAGGAGTGCATTTCGGAAGTTGTGTTTGAGAGGCAGAGACTCCTGGGGGACTACGGCAGAAGACCAGGCTGCAGCAGTGGCCAGAGGCTAGATCAGAAAGATCCTGCACCTCTCCAGGGATGGTCGGCTGCAGCTAGAAGGAAAAGAGTGGCCCGTGAATGATTTTAAGTAGGTGAGTGATGTTATTAGGTTAGAAATAACACATAAAATGCCTAGTTCTAGAGACAAGAACACAACACACAAACACCTTGCGACCCTCCTTTTGGAACCAGAGGTCCCCTGGTGCTGTATTGGAGCACAGGCAATTGGAGCTCCAGCTGTGTTGTTCAGTAAAAGACCTCCCCACATCAACGGTGAACATAACCCCAATCCCAGTCTGGTTACCTGACCTTCAATGGAGGACTCAAAGAGTGCTTTCTCAAGCTAGCAGTGGGTACTTCATTTTAGACCATGTTTATTTTCTTTTCGGCTGATTTGCCAAAATGTGGTCAACTGAATGAAAATAATATTATAAATACTAGTGGTGCCCTAAACTTGTGGAATCTTATTTGTGTCTTTAATTTCTTTTTTCTGATCTATAGCTCCTCTTAATAAATGTATATGTACTTGGTGTAAGTAATATTCGTTTAATTATATGAAGGATAGCAGATTCTTAGCTAATCTTTCAATTTGTTATACATTTAAGAAAGTTATTTTAATATACTAATATATTTCAATACTTGTATGTTTACATAGTTAACAATACTATTCGGCATTAGAGAGTATGTTTGAAGGGAAAATTATCAGTATGAAAAACAACCTCCCCTAGAATGTCTTCTGCCCAGGATCTCATATATCAAGCATCAGCCTAGATGAGATGTTTATGGTTAGGTTATAAAATTTGTTGGGGAGAAAAAAAGTTGTTTATAATGAACATGGAGAAAGCATCTAAATCATCATGCTTCAACAGGAAGTCACACTGAAAACAACCCAACCACAAAATGTGCCCCTGACATTGTACTCCTATCAGCAGGTAGCTCACAACTGAAATGACCCATAAATCTCGACAACCTCGTCTAACTCTGTACATATAAAACAGTAGGCTTCAATTTAAGTTCATGAACTACAGCAAACACATACAATGAAATATCTAATAAACTGAGACCTAGGCGACTATCACATATAACTCAATGTGTTCTATTTCATAGACATATCCCATTCTGTCGGTGCATTAAATTGCATGAAGTTATTCTCCTTATATATATAGATCTTTGTCCTCATTAACTATAGTGACTTCTGCAAAAAATTTATTTCTTCACTGCAGTAGAAGGCTAGGAAAACATTAATTTTATGTTACTCAGGGGTATATACTACAACTTTCCACTTAGAATAGTAAGTATAAAAACCAGGTGTCTGGGGTTCTGTTGCTAACTATTCTGGACTGCTAGAGGCTTTATCCAAGCCATTCAACCTAACCAGCTATAATTTATAACTTGTGGATTTTGTGCAACGTCCCTGTGACTTTCTGCATTGGGGCCCAATGTCATGAACATAGTTTTCTTTCCCTGGTCACCTGACTCAATCCCGGCCAGCTAGCTGGTATACCTCGAGGCCCTGCAGGAGAGGACTGACGAGTGTTATTTTCATTATACTTCTCAGCTCAGTTGGGTCAATCTACTCAGACCATGCTGAGGTATATCAGGCAACTTCTGTTTGTTCTATTACTGCCATGGAATCTTCTTCCTACCTCCCACCCCCTATAAATCAGAAAACCAGCAATTACGTAGGCTCACATTACTGAGTGAGAAACCATTCCCAAACCAAAATATATGTAAGTAACCTCAAGTTGGACAGTGCTGTCACTAATTTCTGGTTGCACCCATTTTCATCGCCAACACCTGGTACTCAGTGAATATATCATTACTTGGCCGGTTATATATAAGCCAATCTGTGCAAAAATGGCCAAGTGCTGGCTCAGCTTTGGCCAGATCTGTGTCCCAAAACATGGGTGCCAAGCAATGATGAGCTTTGATGACCTCGTAACCCTAGGAAAACATGACAGCTGAAAAAAAAGTTTTACATGAGGCAATAATGTGGAGATACAAGAAACACATTATTAAATATATTCAAAAATAATATTTTTATGATAATTTAAGGCTTTTTTAATATATTATTTCCTCTTGCCCTTTACTTTGCGAGGATTTGGGGGATGTATGAGTTCTGTCATCTAAGAGTTAGTGAGGAAGTAATACCAATCACACTTTGGGATAATCTCTGGATATAAAAATCACGAATTGATTGTTTTTTAGCCTATTACCAGCCTCAACTCCTTGTGCATGCATATTAGATATACTGTCACAAGTCTTTATTCAGAGGCTATAATGGCTGCTAGGAGATGCTTCATTTATGTGTACATCGTAATTGACATGAAGTCATGTTTTACTAAATATTTTATAACCTTTTTATAAAATTGGGAACAATATATTAGCCGCACATATGAACTTCCACATATGTTTAAATGTAAATACAGGTTTATATGTTTCATTGTTGCTACGTTTGTCTGGCAGTCTAAACCACATTAAGCTGTCAGCACAACCTCAGCAAATAATGTATGAGCTGCCAGGGCTTGATGCCAGTTATCCTGGTCACAGCTTTCTATGCTGGTACCAGGGTTCATTAGCTACTGTTTGCCCATCATGCTGAAGATTGCAGTACTTAGAAAACAATATTTATTTAGACAATAAATGAAAGTTTAAGTGAATTTTCTAGACTCCAGTAAAGTCTCAAGAGAATAAAAGGTAGTATATGAGAAGCCCAATAGCTTCATAAATATTTGCAGTGTGAATTTGTCAAAAGATCAATTTCCAGTATATTTTCTCCCCCCTCCCAAAATGCCTTAATACAGGGGGGGATCTTTAGGGAAATGATACTGTGGAAATAAGTGATTTATGGTGTTGGTTTATGTTTCCAAAGAAGAGTAGTGTGAATTCAGTATGTGTGTTTGGTGATTTTCTTTACAACACCATAATCATTTTGGGGTCCTTTGAGAATGAAAACCATTCTATTTTACTTTGTGCTCTTACTCCACAAAAGTGTTTGATGAAGAGATATGTAGATTCTCCATAGACTAAGGAAAGGATGAAGAGAGATTCCCAGCACTGCCAACACAAACTATTCATTGCTCGCACCAATCACAGAAGATTTTCCTATATGCCCCTCTTCAGCCCCTGCAGAATCATTGCCATATTGAGTGATCATAACTCAAAAATAACAGTAAAAACAAAATCAGCATCAACTGCTTACAGAAGAAATCACCTGCATGGATGTAAAATTGACAAATAGCCCGGAGGGGATGCGTCCACCAGTGCTATCAGGATGCTAACGCCACTCATCCCCACCTGGACCCTGGACTTTATTGGCCAGTGATATTAAGAAAAGCGATATTCTGTGATATTAAGAAAAGTGACTGTCCCTGCCTCGTACCAGCTCCACAATTCTTGAAAACTATAAGGTGACTTGTAGTGAAGCATCTCATAGTAAGAGCATACAGCAGCAGATCCTTATCCACGTGTGGGTGAGTAGAATATTTCCTCACATGTTTGTTGGTACAATGACATCAGTTTTGTATTCTCCACATGTCAGGCAACATGCTAGATCCTATAGATCATGCGAAGGAAGGTAAAAATAAAGTAAAAGACTCACCTTTAGGCACCCCAGTCAGGAGGGTAGAAAGAGGTGCATAATGATTGTAATACGGTGTGTTATACTCAGGGCTGTGGTAGCAACAGATGGAAAAAGGAATGAAGGGGGTGATGTGACCTCAGCTGAGAGCAAGGCCTGCATTGGACTGCACCAACAATGCAGAGTAAATGCCTCTAGTTCTGAAGAGCAGCGGGGTATTAAGTGGGAAAACAGGATCCCTTGTCAGCCAGCTTCCTCAAATAAGCTCTACAACTTGACTTTACAACTGTTTATCCCAGACTTTTAGATTTTATAAACCAAATTAATAATAATAAAAAAGAATTAGGTTAGTGATAACTTTCAAAATACTAATAATAGCACTTCACATAAGTATACTAATAGTAACATAAGGCTTATATTAATAGTAAAATCAAGTATACTTGAAATTTTAATCCAGAGTAAAATTTTGTTTCACAAAATTCTGTAAATCATTTTCGTGATATAAGTTTGTAACTTGGCAGTTCTAAATTGACAATGCAAAATATTAATTTTACCTTGGGGCCTTATTTTCATTAAGATATTATTGACATGCAATAAAGTGCACGCAATTATAGAAGTTTTGATATATTACTTGTCCATTGCCACAATCCAGATAGTGGGTATACATACACACACACACACATATATATATATATATATCACCCCCAAAGCATTTTTGTGTCATTTTGTAATCTCTCCATCCCACCCCTTTCCACCTCCCTTCCAATCCCCAAGTAACCTCTGACCTGCTTTCTGTCATTATGAATTAGTTTGAATTTTCTATAATTTTTTATAGAAACCATACAGTATAAACTCTTTTTTATCTGGATTTTTTTTTTCACTCAGCATAATTTTTTGAAATTTATCTATGTCATGGAATGGGTGAAAATAAATAAAAGAAACTCATTTGAAATGGCACTGGGAAGCCCTGAAGGGGTAACTCTCACATACTACTACTTATTGCAAGAAGTATATCTCACACTCTCCAACAGAAAGAAGCTCACTTTTCAAGCCCCAGGAGGAGGAAGGAGGAATTTCTCTTTGCTTAGCAATAGCCCAGCCAATGAGCACTCAGTGAGATAGCCCTCACAGTCCCCCCTGCTTCCCTCTCCTCTATTCTCTGGACTTGCCCAGTTTGCTTGTCCAAAATTGCAGTTCCTCTGCTCTTCTCAAATAAACTCATTCTGCTGGTAAGATAATGGGCTCTTTTGTTTCTTAAGGCCAACACTGCATGGCAACCATGAAGGGACTTGGAGGAGATGAACCCCTGAGGAACTAAGGAGTCCCAGAACCATGTGAGGTACCCCTGTGAGCCCCTTGCACTCTGATTCTGTGAGTTATCTTTTCCCTTTTGGTTTGGCACATCTCCTCTCAGATCTCCCTCCTCTTAGTTGAGCTTTTCAACTTTATTCAGGATCTGTGTTTTGTTTTGTTTTTAAATGAAGTCATCGCTCTTCCCAGTGAGTAGTTTTCTGTTATCTGAAACTCTGGTTTTGAGTAATGGGACCCCAGTCAGCTACATTCTCTCTCAGGAGGGTCTTCCTTCTGGGACCCCAGAAGGTTTTATGTTTAAAACCTCTGGCCCCTCCTCACATGCGTTTTTAGCTAATTAGACCAACTTAACCAAAAATGATTTAGAATTCCAATGGCCATTATGGGGAACTTTCAATCTCCCCAACTTGTTTTTCTTAGAAGACCATGGCTCTAAAATAAAACAAACTGAATGGGATGCCTATTCCATTTGATATCTTGAGGCTTCCAAGCATATCCAGAACTCTAAAATCACCTCTTTACAAAAATACCATTTCCAAATTAACCAAGATGTACAAACAATTGGAAGAAGACAAAAAAATTCTGAGGCCTATTTCACCCCTCCTCCACCCTCTGTCTCCTAACACACCACCTTTATCCCCTCTGCCTCCTCAATCTATTTCTCTCCCAGAACTTCCTTTCTCCTCTGGACCTGTTAGAACCTGTCTCTTTATAATTAGACACTCTGAGGATCCTATTGCTAAGCCCAATTTCCTGTGTCCCCTGGACTAAGGCCAAACTATGAGCCATAGTAAAAGATTTTCCATAGTTACTAGAGATCCTCCTAGATATGCCAAGTCATCCAGACTCACCAACCAGGTTCCTCGGATTTACCCAAGCTAGTTCACATGCTTGTTGGAGTAGGCCAAACTCAACACTGGATGAAAACAGCTAATTGGGATGATCCTGAAAAATCTCTAGACCTGCAAATGAGATTTTTGTTCTCAATTATATGTTCAGGCTCAGGCAATCACTAAACAAATTCACTTGGCAATCACTAGGGCTTCCCAAAACCTGTTGATTGGCACAAGATTTAGGCTTACACTCAGAAGCCCAATGAATGTGCACATGGCTATTACAGTCTACTCCAAATTATTTTTCAGGAAATTCTGGCCTTCCTATGGATGTTGAATTAACCCGAGTAGCCTTCAACTCTAGGTTTATTAATGAACAGAACCAGGATCTTTCTCTTCTAGTTAAAAGGACCAGGGTGGAATGAAAAACTCTCTACTCCATACTTAGTGAATTTAGTAAATCAGCTCATCCACACTCTAGAGGATTCAACTATAAGGAAGACCACTAATGTCCTTAATTTTTATCTCCAACAAATGAAGGCCCCTAAACAAAACAAAACCCCTCCTAGTCTGCCATTATTTCAAAAAGCTGGGACATTGGAAGAGAGTTTGATACAACTTAAGGACTCTAGGTACATTCAGCTTTCTGACCAGTCTTTTCAATGGCCTCCTAACTCTCAGTATTAGGACACAAGGATCTATAGGGGTATTTCCCAATATTTCCTCTTAAGTGGTTTGGAGAAGCAACTCTCCAGATTGGGGATGAACTTCTCTGTGTCCTTACTGACACCAGAGCTACAGTCTTCGGTGCTCAACTCCACTGTTATTGAACAGACCCTGCCTCTGCTTCGGAGTACTAAAGCAATTCAAATAGTGGGGGGTTACTAATAAACCTCAACAGGTTCCTATATTTAAACCTATTCCCTATTGTTTAGGCCCTCTAAGAGATAACCACCCTTTTCTCCTTAGTTCCTCCACCCCATTCATTTATTGGGCTGAGATTTCTTAGGGGAAAATAATTCTAGAATTTGATAGCAACCAAAATAGCCAACCAGGTGAATCATCTGACCCTTCAACATCTTTTATTTTCTCCATCTCTGATGGCACTAAAGCTAATTCTAAGGATACTAACCATTTGTCCTAATTGGATCAGCTGTAACCCTTCACATGGGCAAAATCCTCAACTGACATTGGTAGAATCCACAGTGTACCTCCTATTAAGATGCAAGTATATCCCTCAAAACACGTCTCCAGAATTAACACCCTATACATAGAAAGGCCCTTCAAGGCATCAAGCCTGTAATAGAAGATTAGAAGATTTAGGGCCTCATCTCTTGGCACTGGTCCTTGTAATACTCCTGTTTTGCAAGGAAATCTATGGCCACAGATGGAGATTTGTCCAGGATCTCTGAGTCATAAAAAATATTGTTATTCATCAATACCTTGTTGTTTCAAATCCCCATACTTTCTTAGCCTCCATCTCCACAGAGAGTAATTTTTTATGATGGATTTATGC
Organism: Halichoerus grypus; assembly: GCF_964656455.1. NCBI lineage: Eukaryota > Metazoa > Chordata > Mammalia > Carnivora > Phocidae > Halichoerus > Halichoerus grypus. The sequence continues at coordinate 6,839,227 of NC_135720.1, read as the reverse complement.
AGTGCCTTCTTTAGAATCCCTATGGATAAGGACAGCCAATAGTTATTTGCCTTTACTTGGGAAGGAAAGCAACACACCTGGAATGGTGATGCCCCAGGTTTTTTGTTTGTTTTTAAGACTTTATTTATTTGAGAGTGAGAGAGAGTGAGAGAGAGCATGAGCAGGGGGAGGGGCACTGGGAGAGGGACAAGCAGACTCCCTGCTGAGCAGAGCCTGATGCCGGGCTCCATCCCAGGACCCTGGGATCCTGACTTGAGCCAAAGGCAGACACTTAACCGACTGAGCCAGCCAGGTGCCCCTATCCCAGAGTTTTACTGAAAGTCCTTCCGACTTCTCCCAAACCTTAAAAGTGGATTTAGATGATACAAAATTACCTGGAGACTCTAATTATACTGTATCAGTGACTTGCTTCTCTGTTGCCCTTCTCAGGCCTCTTCTTACAGGAACAGCATCCACATTTTAAAACTTTTAGCCTTGAAGGGACACAAAGTCTCCAAGGATAAACTGCAATTTGCTCAAACTCATGTTTGATGTTTGGGGCTCCTGACCTCAGGTTAAGAGCTACATTTAGATCCAAACAGGCTTCATGATATTCTGAACTCCCCCAAACTAAGTGCCAATTATGAGGTTTTCACAGGCTAACTGGCTACTGTTTAAACTGAATTCCAGACTTCTCTCTTATAGCCCAACCCCTATGTTATTATTAAAAAAAACAAACCTGACCTTATTCTTAGGGAAGATCATTATGACTTAGCCTTTAAAACCTTAGAAGAAAGCTTGATAAATCCCCCTGCCTTTGGGCACCCAATTATCAACTTCCCTTTTCCATTTGTGTATTTGAAAAGGAAGGGAATGCCCTTGAGCCATCTCACTGAAAAACATGGGGACCACCACTGACCCTTAGGGTATTGTAGCCAACAGTTGGGCCCATGGCAGGATACCCTTCTTGCCTCAGAGCCATTCCACTACCACCCTTTTAGTCAAGGCCACCAAAGAGATAGTCCTGGGACCTCCTTGAACCATCCCTGCACCTCATACAGTAGGAGCTCTCCTGAATTCTTATCACACTCAACATCTTTCTGCCAACTGCCTCACCCTCCATGAAATCTACTTGCGCACTGTTCCTCATATAACTCTTTCTCACTTAATAATCTCAACTGTGACTCTTCTTCCCTCCTCTGTGGATAATACTCTTCATGACTATTTGACTCTCACAGATCACCTCCTGAACCCCTGTGATGACCTTCAGGAAACTCCTTTGGATAATGCTGACTTCATGGTTTACTGATGGTTCTTTATTTAAAAGGTGAAAATGAGAAATATCATGCTGGGTATGCTATCGCAACTCCTTTTGAAGGCAGCAACTGCCCTCAGCTACCTCAGCACAATAGGCTGAATTGTATGCTCTTGGTTGGGCCTGCATTTTAGCCAAGGGCAAAACTGCAAATATTTATACTGACAGTTGGTATGCCTTTGGAGTAGCTGTGAAATGCTATGGAGAGAGGAAGGCTTCCTCACTCCCAGTGGTGAGAAAATTAAAAATGGCCTTTATGTCCAGGAATCATTAGATGCCATACACTCGGCCAGCTGCTTTGGCCACTATCAAGGTCCCTGGGCATTCCAAACTTGATTTCCTAGAGGATAAAGAAAACCACTGGTTGATATTTCCACAAAGAATACTGCTCCCAAAGAAACCACCAACCAAATCTCTGTCTTGGTCCAAAGGGATGCTTCCCCAAATGACAATCTGGCAAAATTGACTATAGATGCCTAACAGTTGGCCCCAGAAAAGGAAAAACAATATTGGAAATCTAAAAACTATTGGTTTGATGAAAAAAAAGAAAACTCTGGGTAGGGCCAAATAATAATCCAGTCCTGCTAGAGACTAAAATTCCCATTGCTGACTACGTTACATGCATTGAATCACTGGTCTGATAAAATGATAGCCTTTATGAACCAATACCGGTTGGGAAATACTAACAAGGCCGCAGAGAGTGCCTACTTTGCTTGCCCTGCCTGCACAAAATACAATTCAGGAAATCCTGTCCACACTGCTCCTGAAGACTTTGAACTGCCCAATGGACCATGTGAGGTTTGGCAAATGGATTTTATTCAGCTTCCCCCAATTCATGGATATGAGTATGTCTTAGTAATGGTTTGTATATTTTCTCACTGGACTAGCCTTTTCTTAGAGATATGCTATTGCTGCTTCTGTAGCTAAAATCCTACCAGAAAAGATCATCCCCACCTGGGGGGAACCCCCCGCTCCTTGAACTGCATAGTGACCAGAGAACTTACTTCACCAGTGAAGTGCTTTAACCGATATGTGCTATTTGGCCAATTTTTACAACACGTTCACTGTAACATCCTCAATCCTCATGGCTAGTCAAACTCACTAATAGTATCATTAAAACTCAATTGGCAAATTTTGTAGAGACCCTTCAAATATCCTTGCCAAAAGCACTGCCAGTAATCCTTCTAAACCTCAGATGTACCCCTTTTGGAACCCATAAACTCTCATCCTTTGAGATAATCACAGGACGTCTAACGCACTTGGCACCTGCTTCTTTTAATCCACAGCTGGTAGAGGGAATTATACTTCAATATTACAAAGCCTATTTGCTTCTGTGGAGAATAACCATGCTTTAGTAGGACAATCTTTCCACAGTGCGTTCCTGGGAGACAAAGACCTTAAACATCTAATTGCATCCTGGAGATTTTTGTCTATCAGACAGGCTCTTCAACCCACTGGAAAGTCCCCGATCAGGTATTATTAACCAACCTTTGTGCCACCAAACTCTAAGGAATAGACTCTTGGATTCATGTGTCACCTCTAAAGAAAGCAGCAAACCCTGATTAGACCTGCATACTAACTGATGACCTGAAAAGAAAGATTTCCAGGAATTAAAGCATACAAGAGCTGAAAGAGACAGCTTTCTCAAGATGACTGGACCAAAAATGACATGCCCAACATGGTGACACTAGTTCAGCACTTTACAGTGATCTCCAATGCTTACCTTAGATGGGAAATTCCTGAGAGTTCTCCCTCTTACCCAACCTTTTTACTCAAATGGGACTCAACAGTTTCCAATCTACGTACTTTCCTTCCAACATGGGACATGACAACCAGGAAAGGGCCTTCCTGGCACCAAGCAATGAAACCACTAATTTACAATGGAGTTGGGAAGCCCAGAAGGGGAACTTTCACACACTACCACTCACCATAAGAAGTATACCTCACACTCCCCAACAGAAAGCAGCTTACTTTACACACCCCAGCAAGAGGAAGGAAGAACTTATCTTTGCCCAGCAACAGCCTGGCCAATGAGAATTCAGCCCTTCCCAGCTCCCCCCTTCCCCTATAAAAGCAAACCCCTCTTCTCTGTTCTCTGGATTTGCCTATAGTTTACCACAGTTTGTGTGTCCACAGCTGCAATTCCTCTGCTATTCCCAAATGAACTCATTTGGTGGGTAAAATAACTGGGTCTTTTGTTTTTTACAAAAAAACAAATGTATCAGCCATTTACCTATTTTTATCACAGGTACTCTCATCGCATTACTATACCACAATTTGTTTATCCATTCACCTACTGATGAAGACCTGGGTTGTTTCACAATATAGCCTATCTTGATAAATATTCCATGTGCACTTGAAAAGAATACATATTTGGCTGTTGAGTAAAATATTCTACAGCTGCCAATTAGGTCAAGTTGTTTGATAGTGTTAGCCAAATGCTCTATATCCTTACTGATTTTCTGTGTGTTCTATTATTGAGATGTATTAAAATCTTCAACTTTAATTGTGGATTTGTATTTTTTTTCTTTACAGCTCTACCTGTTTTTACTCCATGTTTATTGAAACTCTGTTATTAAGTGTGTAAACATTTAGGATTATTATATTCTTTTTATGAATTAACACTATCATTATGACATTGCCCTCTTTATTAAATTCTTTGTTCTGAAATCTACCAGTTTGTTGTTAACATACAAGCTAACATTAAAAAAAAAAAAAACCCTAATGTTAGCATGATATGTCTTTTTCTATCCTTTTATTTTTAATAAATTGTGTCTTCATAGTTAAAGTAAGTTTCTTATAGGCAACATATATTTACGTCTTGCCGTTTTATCCAATCTAAAAGTCTCTGCCTTTAATTGAGGTGTCAAGAACACTTACATTTAATGTGATTATTTATATGGTTTGATTTAGGTGTATTATCTTACTATTTTCTAATCTATTCTTTTGTTATTTTTTCATGCCTTTTTTGTCTTATTTTTGTGCCTCTATTTTATCTTCTTTATTGGCTTATCAGCTATAGCTTTTTGTTATTTTAGTCATTGCTTAGGGATTATGTACGCATTATAGTATCCATTTTTAACTTATCAGAGTCTGTTTTAGAGTAATGTTATGCCAGTTTTCACATAGTGTAAGAACTTTCATGAGTATTCTTTGATTTTTTTTTCTATATCCAGCTTTGTCCTATTGTCATACTTTACATATACATATGCAATAAACCCTATAATATATTCTTTTACTTCATTCAAAGAGTTGAATATTTAAATAACATTTAAGTAATAAAAAATACTATATTTAATCATTTAAACATTCCTGGTACACTTTATTCTCATGTTACCATCTGATATAATTTTCCTTTTGCCTCAAGGACTTTGTAAAATATTTACTGTAGTGGGGTTCTGCTAGTGATAAGCTCTTTAGCTTTTGTATGTCTAAAAAAATCTATTTCACCTTTGTTTTTTTAAATTCATTTTTGCTAGGTATAGAAATCTAGGTTGAAAGATTTTCTTTCGGCACTTAAAGCTGTTGCTCAACTGTCTTCTCTCTTGTTTTTTTTCCAACAAGAAATCTTCTGTCATCCTTCCTTTTGTTTTTCTGTATATAAAGCTTTTTTTTTTTTTTTTTGTCTACTTTTTAAGTTATTTCATTTATCACTGGTCTTAAGCCCATTGATTATCGTGTGCTTGATGTACTTTTCTTCATGTTCTTTGAAAACTTTTCAGGCAATATTTCCTCAAATAGATTTTTTGTGTGTTGTGTGTGTGTGGGGTGTGTGTGTGTGTGTGTGTGTGTGTGTGTGTTAGTGGGTTTTTTTTTATCCTCCCTTCTCCCACCTTTTTTCAGAGACTCTAATTACACATATATTAGGCTGCTTGAAATTGTCCCAAACAGTTCAGTGATAATCTCCTTTTAAAAAAGTAAATTTGCTAAGTTTCAGTTGGGATAGTTTCTTTGTTCTCATTAAATTCACTAATATTTTCTTCTACAAAGTCTAATCCACCATTAATCTCATCCAGTGTATTTTTCATCTCAGACACTGTAGTTTTCCTCACTGAGAGTTCAATTTAGGTCTGTTTTTATAGGCTTCATGTCTCCATTTAATTCTTTGAACACATGAAATATAAGTACAGTGACTATTTTAATGTCCTTGTGTGCCACTTCTAACATCTGAGTCAGTTCTGGTTCAATTCTGATTGAATAATGTGTCTATTCATTATTGGTCATATATTCTTGCTTCTGTGCATGACTTACAATCTTTAATTGAATGCTAGACATTTGTTAATTTGCCATGTTGCACTTCTGTATTCCAAGAAATATTCTTGGACTTTGTGTTGGAATATAGTTAGTTACCTGGTAATACTTTTATCCATTAAGGTATTGTTTTAAAAATTTAGTAGTTGAGTCCAGAGGAGCATTTCATTTAGAGAAAATTATTTCTCACTACTGAGGAAAACTCCTTCTGAGTATTCTATTTAGTGCCCCATTAAGTGTAAAGTTTTCCAGTCTGGCTGCTGGAGGGAAGCAATGTTCCCAGCCCTGTGTAGGAACTAATCCTTTCAGGTAGTTCTTAATGTAATCTGTGGATTATTTCTCTATACAGCTTTTTTTCTCTCCAGACTTTGTCCTACAAACTCTATCTTCCAGACTCTCAGATCTGTCTTTTCAACTGCAGGAACCTAGTGGGTTCTGCCTGGGCTATTTCTCCCTATGCCAGAGCCTGAAGAATCTCTTTAGGCAGTCAGATAGGGCAATCATAGAGATCATTTTTCTCTGCCTCTCAGGAATCACTGCCTTGTTGCTGGTGTCTTGAAAATTTCACTAGTCTAGTTTTTTTTTTTTTTTTTTTTTTTAATTTGTTTCAGACCAGGAAGGGATAAATCTAGTCCCTAATTCACTGTCTTGATGGAAATGGAAGACAGATACTTTATTATTACAACAATTGTTAAAAATCTAGCTTGACCTGAATGTGCTAATCAAAACAGAAGCAACACTCTTGTTATAGTTTCATTCAGTTCAGACTATTTTAGGTTAATAGATAGATGACAAGAATCATCTTTCCCCAGCTTCAACCTTTTTTTCCCATTATCTCCACACAAACCTTGGAAGTCAACTCATGTAAGCCTAGAAAAAGATAATGAAAGAAGATTGCAAGGTATCCTCACCCTGAAGCAACTCCTTTCCAGACCTGAAAATCTTGGGATCTAGGACTCTCAGCAAAGAGAAATTAGGACTTTATCTGAGAGGGTGTCATAAACCACCACTGACTTAGCAGATAATAGCTGAGAATTACTATTTCTTACAAATTTCTTAAACTCAATGAAGCAAACATAATGATAGTACCAACAGTTTTCTAGAATGCTTTTGCAAAATTATAGCCCAAGAAAGGAACCACTGAACTGGACCACTTGCAGTCCACATTTAAGTCATCTACCATACTGCGAACACTCTTCCCCTGGAATAAGCAGTGATGGTTGCAAACTAGCTATTAACCAGCTCTCAGACTTGAGTTTGATTGTTAATGGAAAGTAACTTTCGTGGAAATATTTTTGATGCTGGGGTCAATAGGATGGTCAAATTTCAGGAAAAGACTAAAGAAAATGTTTTATTTGAATTGGTATTGGTATTTTGCAAAATACTTAAAATATGCTGCTTGCTCTTAGGAATATATTATTTGTCTTTAGGAATGAAGAGGATTTGCCTAAAAAATAACTTACTGAAAATTAAATAAATGTTACAGTAATAGCTTTTGAAATCAAGGTATTAATCTGGAAAAAAAAATTAAAGAAAGGTAGTACAAAACATCAAACTAATATTTGATATTAAATATATTAATACAATTAAATAAAGAGAAAAATGACAACATTTCAAATATGTGTTTCTTCTAAGATAAGGTTTCAACCTTCAAGGGCTTTTAGTTTATTCTACATTCTACTCTTAAATGATAAAAATGGGAATAAAGTAGAGGACAATATAAAATGCCATTGAAAGTTGAACAAATTAATAATTTTGTAAGAAATAGTTCTATAGAATGAAGACAAAACCTGTAGGCTCATGAAGCATGTTATAACATATGGTAGGACATTTTACCGTGTCATTAAAAATTGACCTGTTACTTTGCTTAAGCAAGAGAAAGGTTCTTGGGAGATTAGGTTCAATGAAACACAAATTAGCTCTCTCTGCCTGCCTGTCTCTCTCGCTTTCAGCAGGAGTATTCCATTTCTAGGAGAAAAGTGAAAAAAGATAGAGGAAACTCTTGAGCTCTTACTTGCTTTTGTGCTTGAGTGTTGACAGCCAGCACCTATTGCCCTGCCAAGAACGCCTCTGGCTAGAGAGAAGAAAGACTGCATTCATGATAAAAGCTCTTTGGGCTCAGTTTACTTTTCCAAGTTAGCTTTAAAGCAGTTGAGATACAGAACTTCAGGGTCCCTGCTAATATGTCAAACTGACCTTTCTGGGGAAAAAAATTAACTTTAAAAACTGGTGCTAAGCATAAACGTCAGAAGATGGTAAAGAGAAAGGCTGTATATTATTCCATTATCTAAAATGAATCCTAAAATATGAATTAATAACTAGGATCTCAAAGCCATGGATGACTTCAAAATAATATAAAAATATATATCTATTGATATTTGCTGCTGACAGCGACATTGCTAAATTTAATTTAAAAAGGCATATCAAAACAAAGCTATTCTACTTGAACTAAATTAGGTATATGCATTTCTCTTAGAGTTGCTATCAAATGCATCAACATTTTCTTTACAAACAATTAAAATAATTGTTTGTGTGATTTTGTTTTATCTAAAATCTGTTTCTCCCATTTTGTTTCTCACCATTTAGCACTATTCTATAACACCCAGTAGTCAATTGATAAATATTTGTTGATTATACTGAATGAGCCACTGACAATTATTGGGATTTTAGAAAGTAGTGAATGGAAAATAATCTTACACAATAAATTGATGCTTTGTCACATTCTTTCCACAGCAAGCTGAGTCTTTAGACAACAGAAGTCAGATGATATGTTCCCCCTCCTTACCCTCCTCTAGGTTTTCATACCACTTAGGATACAAAATCCAAGCTTCTCACCATTGTCTATGAGCCTACATGATCTGGGCCAGCCCGACCACACTCCCCATCCTCACTGCGCTGGCCTTCTTCCAGTTCCTCAGATGTAGTTCACTAGTTGTCCCTTTGCCTGGAACACTCTACCTTCTGGAGCTTCACATGCCTGGCTCTTTCTCGCCATTACGTCTCAGCTCACGAACCTTGAGACGAAATCTAAAGTAGGCTCTCATCCTTCTTTTCTCTCTGGATGATGTGACTCCATATTGACTTCTTAACCAACTGAGCCACCCAGGCGCCCCTCCATATTGACTTCTACCACAGCTCTTACCATTAGTTGATATTAATCTTAATTAACAAACATTTATTTGTTTCTCTTGAATTGTTTTCCCTCCACCCACCCACTCTGAGAATATACGAGGTCCCTGATAAGGCGAGTGACTCTCTTTTTCATGACTGTATTTTTAGAACTTTAACAGTGCCAGGCACATTGTAGGGCTCCCTTATATATACAGTTAAATAAATGGACCGGTGAATGAATGGATGAATGAATGCAAAGTACACTATCAGCCAAGACCCAAACATCATATGTATTTAGAAGGATGGTGGAAAGTGAGCATTAAAATTTTTTTTAATTTAACTATGCCTGAAAAGCAATGTTAATATTAGTCATTTCTCTCTATTTCATGAAGGACTGTGCCTTTAGACAGTTGTCATTGGTTTCAGGATATAGTAGTGTAGTCATGTTGAAATGATATGAAGGAAAAAGTGTCTAAGTGTCTCATGGAAATTTAATTATATCACATTAAAGAAAGGCAATGGGGTTCATTCTTTCATGCTAAGAATGTAGAGAAAATATTCTTCAATAATAATAATATCACTCATAAGCATAATAGCATACACATTTTAGGCAATAAATCAAAGCTATTAAAAAACACTGTCCCAGAGAATAATTTTATAGCACAACACGTGTTTCTTCAGCTAGGGATGGGGGTGTTTTGAGAACTATTTCTAAAAATGAAAATGTATAATAATAAAAAAAAAACACAACAAGCTAAATGGGCAAGTGTTTTTCAGTCTCCAAAACTAAACTTAATAGGGACCACTTACATTGTTGATGGCAGAATCATCAATTAAATTTTACAGCAGAGCTGAGTAAGAAATCAATCAACAAAATATTAGTAATACATCTGCTCATCACAACAAATTCTGGCAGACAACGTTATTACCTTAATGATACGATATTGGAAGGAAAAAAGTAAGGAAAATGGCTTAGCATTTCCCAAAGGCATGCAATATAGTTCCAAATCAATTTGAATTTATAGCTATCCCAAGTCATCTATAATAACCTCATTCCATAAACACTAAATTTTGAATACCTTTTTAAAAACCAGAATCAATATACATTCAAAACAACCAGGTGCTCTATTTACATGTCATTCTGATATAGCTGAATGAAAGACTTTCATATACAACCTCAGTTTGAAAATTATAGCTGTGGATATATTTTCAGATGTCACTAAGGGAGTATTTATAAGATACCTCGCACTTAAGCAAGATACTAAAATAAAAAAATGAAGCTCAGCTGAAAAAAATTACCAAGGGAAATGAGGTATAACCGAATTGCCTAAGACCAAAAAATTGAGTTTCTTTTGTCAATTTTAAGGGAAGTAAGAAAGCATGACTACAAGCTTATCGTGGAAATCCTTATAAATTCTCAAGAGATGGTAGAAATTCAGAAACAGGAGGGAGAAAGCATATATATGTGCCCGGTCATTTTGCACAATATAGTGACAAACAGAAACATGTACTTGGAAACTATCTGGCACTTCACATCCACTTTCCAACCCTGTCCACTCAGCTTTCTGTCCCAGGAAGCTGAGCCATAGGGGCTACATTGGGCATCTTGTTAGTTTTGGTCAATTGTGAAGCTCCTGAAGAAAATGGACAAAGGGTGAGAGGTGTTTATTTCTTAGGGGTCACCGGGTATAATAGACTCGGCTGAGAAGTGAACCATGGAGCAACGTGCATAATATTTAGGGTTGGTTTTATAAAGCGCTTTACCATCAAACAGGGGTTGCAGCAGAAACTGGAACAGTCCGGAGATTAATGACGCCTGGTTAGAAGCTAAAAAACTAAGATTATCGTGAGCACACTCAGTTACTTTCATCAGTCTTCTTTGGATTTAAAATAAAATTCTGTATGGAATGCTTCCCAATTTAAAGGAAAAGGAAATAGACAAGAGGAATAGAAAAAATAAATCTGAAGAATATGCTGCAGGAGGAAAAGATACCACGGCGCTCCATGGGAATAAAGGTGTTGACTTTATCATAGGGATGCTATTTACTTAGCCTGATGATGCTTGAAGGGAATTGTATCAGCAAAGACAAAGGAACATGACTCTAGTAAAGACTTAACAATCTTTGAGAACAAACAAAAAAAATCGGACATCCTTAAAACAGTCCCGCAGGCTCAGGAACAAGATAAATTTTGTAAGAAGGATCATAAAGAGATGAGATTGCTGCCCTGCCCAGCCTCAGTCCTGAAAGGCAAATAGAAATCTGGAAATAAAAACTGGAAAAATGGAAATCAGAGCAACTCACTGCCAGAAAGGAACCATCATATTTCATAAGCTAGAGAAACATAGTTCTTTCTAGAAGTTTTGGCAAAATGAAAATAAACCCACTACCATCAGCACCACTGTTCTCCAATAACTTAAGGCAACAAAAGGAGGGAAAAGGATGTCAGTTTGCACAAAGGTGAAAAGCTGAACCTGGAACACAAGCTCAAAGGTGTTTTGTTTTTCAATCCGCCAATACACACTGAAGATAAAAATTGCTCCTCATGGGCTCAGCAAGGGGCGTGTGGCAAACTAAAAGTCACCTGGGGAAACATGAAGGGCACATTTTTTTCTATGGAAGCTCAGGGAGGAAGTCACTTGCCCTGCCTCACAGCACGGGCCGGCATCTTCAAGAATCCCACCCTTCGCTACTGGGGCAAAACTCTGGTTCATAAAGGCCCTGAAACTTTTGGACTAAAACTAAGTTGAAAGATTGACTTGGCATTTTAATCCATTTCACTTTTGTTCTTCAGTGCTGTGAATAATTGACAGGTGGCTAAAATAACCATCCATAATATTACAGCTAAAATCTTGAGAGACGTGATGTATATTTAAAAAGCTGTATTTCAGAGGGCTGCTTTGGGCAAATGACTTCTTTTTAGATTAAATCTACATTCTAAAAACTTCAAAATTCTGTGTACTATAGTCTTAAGATGTAACTAAAAGTGTACAAAACTTTTTTTTCAATAGCAACTGTCGAATTATATTTTATTTCTACACATCAATTAGTTTTGTTGATAAGCCAAATTGTAGTTTAATGGTAAATGCCTTAAAATTTTCCTTTTGGAGAAAATAGATGATAGAGACAGATGGATACATACATAAGTGGATGGATAAACGATACTACATAATGTTATAACAGGTTACACTATAATGATGTGCTGGATGCTTTATTTTTTAAGATTTATTTATTTATTTGAGAGAGAGAGGGTGAGGGGAGAGGCAGAGGGGGAGGAAGAGAGAGTCCCTGCTGAACACAGAGCCCGAAGTGGGGCTCAAACTCAGGACCCTGAGCTAAATCTGAGAGTCCAATGCTTAACCAACTGAGCCACCCCCAGCTGCCCCAAAGTGCATTGTTTTATGTAGATTTTTCAACACCTCTATCATGTGGGTACTTTCCTTCTACTGTTTAACCATCCAGAGATAATAAACAGTATAACCATGACTACAGCTTTAATCTGATGCCAAAGTCTATATTTGTTTTTTTTTCCTTTCGGAATTTTTAGATTTTGAAATAATTTCAGATTAGAGAAAAGAACTGCACAAAGAACTCTCATATATTCTTCATCCAGAGTCCCCAAATGTTGGTGTTTTATCACATTTAGTTTATCATCTCTCTCTCTCTCTATCAATACACAATGCATATCACATGTATATACATACAGATTTTTTATAAATCATCTGAGAGTAAATTGCCAACATGAGTTTCTTTATCCCTAAATATTTCAGTTTGTATTTCTTGAGAACAGTAAAACTGTCTTACAAAAACACAAGACAGTTATCAAAACCAGAAAAAACTAATATAAGACTGTTATATAATTTAACCCTATTCTTACTTATAAATTGTATAATTATATCCATAATGTCCATTCTCCACTAAGTAATGTTCTGGCCCAGAGTTTAATGAGGGATCGCATATTACAGTTGGTTGTTATGTCGTTTTAATCTCTGATCTGGTTCAGTTCTTCATCTGTCTTTTTTCTTTCATAACCTTGACACTTGCTGTTGAGTACAAGCCAGTTATCCTGTAAACTATCCCTCAATTCGGGTTTACCTAAGGTTTCTTCACATTGATTTGGCCCAACATGTCACCTTAGATCACTTGGCTGAAATGGTGTCATTTTTCCTTTTAGTATAAGTAAGCATTTTTCTGGGGAGATAATTAAGGCCATGCAGATATCTGGTTGGTAATGAAACTCACTAGTTTAGCATCCATTAATGGTCCTTGCCTGAATCAATGATTATTATGACAATTGCCAAACTGTGATTTTCTAAATGTGCCAATCCATCCACATTTGGCATTTCACTGAGGGAAAAGCCCTTCTAACCACGTGTTCATTTATATGTTTATTTGATTAAATCTATATAGATGCACCAATTCTTATTTTACTGGATTATAATCTTTTGATTATTTATTTATTTTTAAAGACTTTATTCATTTATTTGAGAGAGAGAGAGAGAGAGCATGAGGGAAGAGGCAGAGGGTGAGGGAGAGAGAGTCCCTGCTGAGCATGGAGCCCGACATGGGGCTCCATCTCAGCACCCTGAGATCAGGACCTGAGCCGAAACCAAGAGTCCGATGCTTAACCGACTGAGCCACCCAGGCGCTCCTCTTGATTATTTAATGCTCTAATTCTCCTAGGTTTTGCCAGTGGGAACCTCTTTAAGCTGGACCCTGTGTCTTTTTGGCATGTCTCCATTGTCATATGTGTCCCCTCTTATTTTCTGGAGCAAGAAGATGTTCCAGACTCATATTATAATTCCCCCGGAAATCAAACCTATTCCAGAATCAACTCTTTATCCAAGGAGTCTTGTTCTTGTTTTTGGTGGAAAAAGTGTTTAGAAACCAAGACCTGAGTGGTAGGTGTACTCACGGCTACTGAGATGACATTGCTTCTAGATTCCCTCGGAAGACAAAGCTAGGAATACGTGTGTTATACACAAAAATGTCTATGGCAGCCCTGACTTCACAGTGATAACTGTAATTCCAATCACACATCAGAGTTCATTCTAGACTTCTTCCTTTCAATATCTGTTTCTTCTCATTTTGTTGATTTCTTTTTTTTTTAACATCATAAAACATTAACATGATTTCAAAGGTCAAAATATACAAAAAGATAAAGTCAGAAAAGAGTCACTCTCTTTGTCTCACCCACTGCCACCCCTCGTGCCTTCCACTCAGTTCCAGCTCACCTCCTGGAGGTAATCGATCTCATTTGTTTTTGGTTTAGTCATCCTTTCTTTTATAAAAATAAGCAGACATATACATATTTTCTTATCCCTGAGGAGTTGGGCTCCTGGTTAAAAACCTAAGTGTGATTTTTTCACGCCAGACTATAGTGATTGCAGGGGCTTTATCTGCAGGCTCCGGGACACTGCCTTCCCCACACCAGACCTGGGCTCAGCCAGTGCACTGCAGGCTCTGAGTGGGGTTGCAGCCAAGGTTCCAGAGCCCGGCTGGGTCATGCTCTTCTTCTGTCTGCCTTCTTAGACCCAGTGCCTCCTCCCCAGGTCTCTTTATCTGAGGCCTTCAGCCAACCTTTTCAGGCTCCTCTGATGAGGACTCCCATTGGGGTTGGGCGGGGGGGCCACCTGGAAGGCACTTTCTTCCCACTTTGACTCAGTACGCACTTTGAGTCTTCCTGTTACCTCCCCTCACTCCCACCTAGGGTCCCTAAAACTGCAGTGGGCTCTCTCAAACAGGGAGACGCCCCCATGTCTGTGCTGACCCACCTGACTCTCCCCCCTGCACCTTTCCATGGAGGAAAGTGAAACAGGGGGATGGCATTTCCTTTGGCTTTAGACTCTTGCTTATACCATCACGGTAGGTGATTCAAGGCTTCATTTATCTATGGTTCCTCTGACACCCAAGTCAGCTGAGCTCTTGATGGATTTCCATTTACTGTTACACAAAGGGTAACACAATATAGGTTATCTTTTGCATTTTGCTTTTTTTGTCTAGTAATACCTTCTGTAAATCACTCCACACCACTGTGTAGAGGTCTTCCTCACTGTCTTCCCAGCTGCATAGTACTCCACACTTTTCCAAGTGTGGGCACTTTTCCAGGTTTAGGCATTTAGGTTTTTCCAAGATTTTTCAACTATAAACAATGACCTTGTATATATGTATTTCATGTTGTTGGCCATTAGCGAATTCATGTCGTTGTAGAGAAAATATATTTTTAAAACACACTATCTAGAGTAAACTTGCAGTGTGATTTCTAGAAGACCTAACTTTTGCAATCAGTTCTTAAAAAAAAAAAAAAATAGAAGCCAACTGTTCACATTTATCATCAAGTGTTTCCTTTAATGTAGTAGTAGGTGAGGTTTCTCTATGAGTTCTGAAATTTTATGCCAACCAAAAAATCAGCAAATTGCCTCAGCATAGAAAAGGAATTCACCAAGTGTATCACTGGACTTCACTCTTTTTTTGGGGGGGGGGGACTTCTTGAGATTATAGGATTGTTTTTTCCTGAATTGCAGTAACAAGTATTTGGGCTAAGGATAATGATCAAACACTAAAGAAAAAGAGAGATACATATCGGAAGTAATTGCAAAGGGAAAAGCAGGACAGCCATCCTCGATTTCCATCAGAAGTACAAAACCAGCTCTATTCAGGGCTGTAATATTCTCTCCCGAGGTCGAGTTTCAGCTTTAGCCTAATTTTCCACAGAAATGGTATTTGTAAACTGGATACTATCAGCTGTGTTCTTATTTCTGAAGCCTGCTTTCAATGCATTCCTCTTCCTTCCTTGCTCCTCTGTCACCTTTAACTGCTCACCCTTCTGCTCTGTGAAATTGAAGCAAATTGCAATGTATTCTATAAGATTCAAGCTAGAAGAATCAGAGAGTTATTCAGATATAAAGAACATAATATAGCAAAGTCCTTGGGTGAGAAAATAGTAAGCAGAGAACTTTCCAATCTCAGGACTGAGTATGAAGGCTTCTATGTTAACATGAATATATAAGGCTGAGGTCAGAAATCAAATGTAAATGATACATTCATGGAAAGTATCTACTTGCCGGGTAGGATGTTTCATTCTTAGAGATGGAAATCAATTTGTTTTAAATTGACTGAAGTTCATTTACACAAAACAGAACCTTTGTACAATAGAGCATAAACTGACAAGATAAGTATTCATTCTGAGCCTCTAAAATGGAAAAGAACAGTTCACAACTGCCAAGATGAAGGTCTCCATCTGGCATTTCAGATTTACTGGTATTTTATGAAAGTCAGTTTTATGTTATAGAGCAATTCCCTGCCAGAGGAACAAAAGGCAGGACTAATTCTTGCTTTAAAAAAAAAAAAATGTGAATCCATAACAAAGGTAACATATCTGTTGCCTTTCCATTTCTTATCTGTAAACTGCATTAGTCGTTTATAGGTCACAGACATTAATCAGATTCAAATTAATAACAGACCCATCAAAATACAGATAGGTCAGATAGTGATGAACAGTTTTTCCAACGCCCACTTTCAATATACAAGGTATGACTTCACTTGGAGCCATCCAGACTGCCCCTGGGGGAGAGCCCACTCTAAGTGGGGTAAAATGCTCCCCATCTCTTCCTTCTGGTCCTGATCAGTACTAAGGGCAGAGGAATACCGAGCACACTGCCTGCTCCTTAGCAACCTCCTTCACCTCCATCACTGTAACAGAGAGGGCTAATCTCACGGCAGTGTTAGTTCATCAACTGGGCTGTGCTTATGATGAGAGGGGTCAATCAGAAGTAGGGTATTGGAAGTTCATGCAATTTAGCCAGGAGCCCTGAGTGACCAAAACCTTGAGATCACAATTTATACTAGGTGGGAACTAGAAGGTCCTCTTTGGCCTCAAGACTATCTAGGCCACGTGGTCCAGAGTAGGCTTTACTCAGGAGACACCCATGGCGCTTCGGGGACAGGCCCGGCTGGTAGGAAGGGGAGCCTTCAATTCTCACTTCATGGGAGTTGCTTCTGTGAGTGATCTTCCCCAGGGTCACTCACTAGCAGGATGGGATGGGCAGGACCGGTGTGTACCAAATACTCCAAAACCTACCCACCAAAGCCTTGTACACATCCGTCCACTCAAAGTAGGCCTGACTCACATCCGTACCTCCCCAATGAGCCTATCAGATTGTCCCATTACTAATAAGCAATTTGTCTTAGATCAATCTTTTGTGTTTTATCATTTTTAAATTCATTTCATTATTCAAGCTTTGTGGGAAAGCAAAATATCTTTTGTAAATAGTTGCTTATGGAATTTTTATATGGAGATTAATTTTATGGCATCAACTCAGTTCAGTAGTTTAGAGTCTAGTCTTCGGATTCATCAAAACTGGCTTGAAATCCAGCTCTAGGAATTATTAGTTATGTAACATAACCAGTTGATAACGGTTGCTAATCTGGGCCTAGTTTCCCTATCCATAAAATGAGGAAAATGACATTTACCACATGGGGTTTCTGTTAGGATTAAATGTGATAAGGTATAGTGAGCACGTGACATGGTGCCTGGCAATATTAAGTGCCCAATCAATCCTACCCATCACTGTCAGGTCATGAATGTTGTGGAAAAAAAAAAAAAATCTAATTCAGACCAGATAATAGAAACTCATTGCTTTTAACATAAAACTGAAAAAAATTAAAATTAAAACTATAATTATTTCAAGAATGTTTGAAAAACCAAGGTTTGTTTTAGCAATGGATATAAAAATTCTCCACCAGAAATTTAGTTTTTGTTTAGGCAGAGGCTGCAGGGCATTCGCTTTTGTGTGTAATTAATTCACATATTTTCTCTATCACACTGAAAGATCCTTTTGAAACAAGCAAATCCTTCATTTTCTGAAACTTTGCCTGTCACAGCCAGAGACAACAGGCTTTTAAATTTCATAGTTAACCTTTTCGGTTACTTAGATTTTCTTTTTCATTCTTGGTTCCCAGAGGACAAGTATTAATCTTGAAATAAGCCAATCACAGTGTGGAGAAAAAACTCTAGAGCAGAGCTGAGGTTGTCTGCGTGTGCCCCCTGGAGGGGGTGGTTACCTTGTAACAAGGGCACAGACCTTGTGGGGAAAGTCTGGAAGAGCCTGAGGAGCAGAGGTTCCGGTCACTTCCAGAGGAAGGCAAATTACTGAGACTTTTATTCTTTGGAAATGTGGTTAAAAGAAGACTAATTTACACTAATGATGAGGAAAGCCATTTCTAGATTAGTTGAATAATCTGAATTATAAAACATTCTTTTATGCAAAAGAATTTTTTTATTTTCAATCCTTCATGGTAATAAAAATTAAGCTCCTATAATATTGACAGATGCCTCTTAGGGCCTGTTTTTAAAAAGCAACAAGAATGACTTACAATTAGTAGGAAGAATTATAATATGTAAACTGAATATTTCAAAGTGATTTATAAGTTTGCTCAGCTTTCCTTAGCTGTCTCTAATATTCCTTACATACTTCGAACACTTTTTTTTTTCTGCCCAGTATCAAAGAAGTGTCTTGAGTATAGCTCTGTACCATTAAATAAATCATAAATGAATGGATTCTACAATAACAAGATTACTATATAAAGACTTTATGAGTATTATCCAAAACTCTAAGTTAAACATAAAATTTAAAGCATTTAGCAAGGTACCTGTCTTATATTATTATTTCCCCATAACTTAGCCTTGACGTACTATCTGAAAATCAGATCATTCTTTGACATTTATTTTAGTACATTTAAATGTCATAAATTCGTCTGTGAAGCATTACATACTTCCTTCTGGCCACTTTGGTGATCAAACACACTTGGATTGTTTGCTGGCTCAGGACACATTTCAGGATGAGCTATCAAGATATTTTCTTTCTGCTATCTGAATCATAATCATGAGGGCTAAAACTCTATTGCTAGCTTTCTATTTTATAGAGAAAAAAATGAGCTACGTGGAGACCAAGAGATTTTTCATCACTTGAGCTTAAAGTGTGAAGTCTTCCAGCTCTCCTCCTCATTCACCCTTCCTTTGGGCCCTGGATGACTATGAGTTCAATAAGTAAATAAAAAGTGCTCTAGCTGTGAGCGTGTCATTAGAGTCACCACGTAAGGCATGGGCTAGGTGCTTACAGCGTACTCTGATGGGTACCGAAGTGTTTCCAGCTCTCTCATGCCTCAATGCATCCTCGAAGCACTAGGAGATGGATTGAAAGGTGCAATTCAAAGCAAGTCTCTCAGTCGCGTGCTATCCACAGATCACTGAAATGATCTACTACAATAACTCCCCCCAGAACGCTTATGGCTTATTGCACTGATGTGTGATTAATCTCCTCCTGAGCGGTGACAGGACCCAGCTGCAGAGCGCTTCCAAAGCTTTTACGATCCGGCATGCCAATGAATGTTCGGGGACTCCTCGGTCCACGCTTTGTTAGCACAACAGACTGCAGCAAGCCTTTAACCTGTGGTTCCACACATGCTAAGTAACTTTACTTATTAAAAATCGCAGAGGTGTAGCGCAGCTTTAGTCCGATATCAGCAGCCCCTGTGAGCGCATCTGCATCTGCCACGTGGGCTGCCCCTCCAGAGGCTGGTTGAGGCGGCAGATTCACCCTGGGGAGAGCGGAGGTGTTCTTGCAGCACGTTTCAGGAGAACTTGTTAGGTTTTGCTGTGAATGAGCCCCCTGAAAATCTGTGACCACTGTGTACCTTCAACTTGCATCAGAAAAGGACGGAATGCAGGGATGGCAGGGACAGCAGGGAGAGAAAGGAATACACAGTGACACAATGCTAAGTGACTACTGAATTCAAAAGAATAGGAACAGATAAAAGAAAAGAAAACAGCAACAAATGAAGTCTTAAAAGAGCCAAATGTGATTAAAAAAAAAAATCAGTGTTTTCTCCATACTTTTTTCTAGATGATATTAGACATTTCTTTTTGAAGATTTTTTTATTTAAATTTTTTTATTGTTATGTTAATCCCCATACATTACATCATTAGTTTTAGATATAGTGTTCCATGATTCATTGTTTGTGCATAACACCCAGTGCTCCATGCAGAACGTGCCCTCCTCAATACCCATCACCAGGCTAACCCATCCTCCCACCCCCTCCCCTCTAGAACCCTCAGTTTGTTTTTCAGAGTCCATTGTCTCTCATGGTTCTTCTCCCCCTCCGATTTCCCCCCCTTCATTCTTCCCCTCCTGCTACATTCTTCTTCTTCTTTTTTTCTTTCTTAACATATATTGCATTATTTGTTTCAGAGGTACAGATCTTTTTGAAGATTTTATTCATTTATTTATTTGTCAGAGAGAGAGAGCAAGAGCACAAGAGAGCACAAGTAGGAGGAGGGGCAGATAGAGAGGGAGAAGCAGACTCCCCACTGAGCAGGAAGTCGGATGCGGGACTTGATCCCAGGACCCTGAGATCATGACCTGAGCCAAAGGCAGATGCTTAACTGACTGAGCCACCCAGGTATCCCGAGACATTTTGATTTGGACATCACCAAGTAGTTGGTGAAGTTAGATGGAGCTGACAGTCTAAACAGACATTTCTCTGGTTATGTTACAAGTTGAAAGTAGCTGGTGAGCGAAGGATATAGTTAGGGGATTAAAGAACATCAAGCTTACCCAAATCTAATTACTTGAGAAAAGCTTTTTTAAAAAATATCATAAATTTTGAAATTGCGGACTAAAGCAGTGTGGTATGTGGTATAGCTAGGGAAATGGAAGGATTTTTCTCACAAAAAGGATTAATAAAGACTCTCTCCATGTTCTGCATTTCCAAAATTTGGATATGTCATGACAAATTGAAATCATTTTCTTTGAATTCTCTGTTAAGAGGTATTCTGTCAATATTTTAATTGATAAGAATGCACATAGTTATTGCATCATATTAAAATCACAAATAAATGATTTCAAATTGGATGCCTTTTAACACAGGTTTTAGAAAAAGAGCTTCAGTACATTTTAGAGTTGGTCTGGTCCCCACTGACAGCAGACACCTTCTGAGGGCTAGGATCTGGTTCCTTCCACACCCGGGGACGCCCTGGTGTATTCCCATGAACATGTTTAGTTCAGAATCATGCAGATTAATCAGTTCTAAACACTAGTGACCTTGGTGCAGTCCCTAACAAAGATCTAACTTTTTATGCCTAAGGATGGACTTTGAATTCTTCAGTAGTGAAGTAACTGCGACAACCAAGAATAAAGTAAGCACATTATAGATCAGTGACTAACCCCAAGCAACTCAGAGAGAAGCCCAGTATCTCATTCATTTTTTATCCTCAGCACAAATACTCAATGGAAGTCTTTTTTTTTTTCCAAGATGTTAAATATATTTATAACATTTTATTTTATTATATGTTTATATTATTTCTAGAGTATGTACATTTATAGATTAATTATTGCATAGTATTTATAAATAATTTCAGAAGGCAAGAAGAGTCTCATCTCACCATCCAATCTGCAAAATTATTTTATTCTCTTCCTTCTTGTGTAGGATAGGAAGTGGCCCTCATCTTAGCAGTGTCCCATCTCTCTTGGATAGAAAGCATATTCAACCCATTCATCTTTTTAATGACCTCCTCCTAATGCATATCCTTTCTGTCATTGTCAAATTTTGAAGAAGACCTCATCAGTGAGTTTCCTGATCTGCCGGTAGCCCACGTGGGTAGAGTGTTTAATGTACTTTATAAATGCAGGAGCTCGGTTAGCAGACAACTGAGGAAACCCCAAAGTTGCAGACTAATCTCTTGTGTTCAGAAAAATGCTAAGACTTCAGACTTAGTGGGACAGACTGCGGCGGGGGGGTGGGGGGGTATGAGACCCACAGGTCCTGCCCAACAAAATTAGTTATCAACATAGCCAGATGTAGATCAGTTCAGTAGGCTGGGAAGCCAGAAGTCTGACTCCTTTATCTCTTAGCTCTCCCAGGGGGTTGCTGTGAAATATAACGAGGCCACTGGACCCTTGTGAGCTGTCACTTCCTCAGCTCTGCGTAAACAGACCACTGTCTCCGTGAGCTCTCGTGTCTGTAGGCCCATGTGACCACTGAGAAGCAACCTGGCTTTCCTTAAAATGTGAAGGCCACTCATGCGGTGTCTTCCTGGGACACTGCTATTATGCCCTCACCACATCTTGTTTAATAAGTCGAGGGAAGTGAAGACATTTCAGCGCTTAGTAAACTCCCCAAGAAAGGACCTGAATGTGGATACTTGAATTCCCATGGGCTGTGTCCAGGCACCTTATAAGACGATTTATGCTTTAAGACACATTTACTCTCATCTATCTTAACTTTCCTAAGAGGAACATTTTTGGTGTAAATATCCTAAAACTGTTTTAATCAAGTAGCTCTGAAATTCTATGGCTTAGAAAAACACAGTAAGCAAAGTGAAGCTTCACACTGGACATATCAATGTGCTTCATCTTCTTTCTTTCTTCTTCATTCCCTTGCTTTTTGTCAATGAATATTCACCAAGTTAAATAATAGGGACTTAAAAAATAATTGCCCTGCTGTATGTTCTCCAACTCTGTACGCTCAAGAAACCTTAGAAATGATCAGATCACACGAAGAGCAAATGATTTATGTATTGCTGGCAATCAGGGTTAAATTGCCAGGATTGCATTGCTTATAGTTTCCTTTTCATAGAATAATGATGGTGTTAATAGTTAATATTGGTGTTTTCCTATCTCATCATTTTAACAAACATATATACTAAATGCTATTGGGAATTCCTATTTTATAGATGAGGGAAATAAAACAGAGAGAGAAACTATTTTGCCCATGGTCATGGCTAAGTTATAGAGTTGAAATTCAAACCTTCACTTTCAACTTCTAGTCCGTCATTGTTAACCCGCTATGAATGATGAATGTCCCACTCTCCCCACCCCCATTTCAATCACTTGTGTCTCAAGACTCTTAGTATTATTCTTTTTATGTCAGTAAGTTGACTCCACATTTCAGGTGACTTCATTTGAAGATTCCTGTGTTTTGGGGTAATGTCATCTGTCTATAATTTACCTATTGTATTCATTTTTATATGTTTCAATGATATCATCACAAAACATCTTAAATTGATGCTTTGCAACATCCCCAGAAAGCAACCTTTCTTAAGGCCCCCCTGGTTATTTATCCTGCCAGAAAATTGTCCTTATTTCCATTTATTTTCAGTTACTTCCTGCTGGCATGACAAATCTCTATATATCTTTATGTATAAAATGGTCCGCAGGCATAAGTAGAAGAAACAAGAACACCTTCCACTGTGTTGGTGACTAAATAAAAAGAAATATGGGCAGGTTCTTTGAGAGTAAGTTCATAATATTTCCTCTCTTAAGCGCTCCTGACCTCCGGTAAAGTTAACCATTCCCAATTTGGGGCTTCTGGCGAATCCTGTACAACACTGTACATTATCATATTCTTTAATATATTTTTTACAAGTCTGTCTTTCTCCCAAGACAGCAACTACTTGACAGAGGGAAATGTGCCAGACCTCAGCATGGTTTCTGATGTAGACTAGATACTTAATACCTGATTATAGAAAAAAAAAAGGGGGCCGTGGGAAGGAAGCAGGAGGGAGGGAGGTGGAAAATAAAGAAGGAAGGGAAGGAAGGAGAGATAAATATTAACTTGCAGTGTGATGTATACACACACACACACACACACACACACACACACACTAAATACTCTCATTTTTCCATAATTTCCCATATTGCTAGAGTAAAAGAATAAATCACCATCACATACGAAATATACTCTGAATAAACCCTCTGACCCAGATTCTGAAGAACAGAAGGAAAATAGTCAGAAACACTAGAAGCTATCATGGTTATTAGTGTTCCCAGGAGGATTTTTTAAGGCTACAACTGTACTCTTTAAGAAGAGCCAGGTGTTATAAAAATTTGGTTCTTCATTGATGTGTTTTATCTAAAGCATGGCTCCACAAGGTGTGGTTTTAACCTGACAGGTAGAAGCTAGATCAACTGCCACTTAAAACCACAATCTGAGTTCTGTCTCCCACCAAGTGGGTCTAAACTTCCCCTCAGGAGAGTATTCCACTGTTCTGAGTAAGCCATGTAAGTGGACATTTCAGTTAAAACAAAATGAGAGCAGGGCCCCTGCTCTGCAGTGGGGGTCTGGGGCAATGCAGAGGAAGGTGAGCAGTCTCTCCTGAGGAAGGAAGCCCTGGGCCCCAGATGGCTTGTGTTCTTGTGGAGAGATCATGTGGAAATCTTTCTTTACCGAGCAAGCAGGACACAGAAACCAAAGAAGCTGCTTCCTTGGAGAAACTGAGTGCACAGCACCACCGCTCCGGGCTGGGGTGTAAGATGGAGCCGTGAACTGAAAGAGGGGCCCCTCATCTCCTGCCCCCAAGCAGTGGCCTTGGGAGAGTCTGGAGCTGGTGCCCTTCATCTGGGCATTGTTCCTCACACATGAGAGACACCAGCAGAGCCAAGAGGACGGCTCCTTTACTGGCCTCAAGTAGGGAAGTCAGTCAGGAAAAAAACATGGCAGAGGCAATGTGGAGATGGAAGGAAAGAGGGTAGGTTGACAGCATATTTGATTAACTCCTTGGAGAGTCCCAAAAATGATAACTACGGCAATGCTTAATGTGGTTTTTAGAATGACTGGATAGAAAGTACAGAAATTCAGCTGGAACAGACTTCTGCTGCTGTAATTTGGGCACCAACCATCAGAATGATGGTCTTTGTACCCAAACACAACCAGGACCGGTGGGCACACCAGTCACGTGCCCTGCCTGCTGGCCTTCCAATCACCAAGGGAGGTTTCCCAAAACCAGTCTCCCATTCCACAATCCAGGATTGGCATGAAGAAATTGAGTCATTGAGTCTGACATTTCTTTTCTTTTCTTTTTTTTTTTTTTTTTAACTTTCCAGGTAATTCTGTCTTACAGACACCTTTGTGGAAAACTGTGTTCAAGTTTGCAGGAATAGATGGGGACAAGTAGCACCAGACTTTTCCCACAAGGACCTTTCCTCAGGGCTGTGTCCTCTCTCTCTAGCTCACTGGTAAGCTAAGTCCCCGAAGGGGACTCTTTGACCTCATGGCATCTCCCCCAGGAGATACTGGGGCACTTAGGAGTAGAGAAATGAAAGAACACTCGGTCCAGGCATGCATATGCTGCCTCTCTCGATGAGGGCTGCTCTGTGTTCTTGTGCACTGAGCCCTTGTTAATCTACACCAGCAGCCCTCACTCTGCTAACAAAGTTGTTCGTGACCATCAGCTCCTTTTCTGTTGTGTTTGCCTCATCTTTTAGTCCCCATCTTAACTTCGGCCAATTTGGGTTTTTTCCCCCCATTAAATGGCATATTATCTTTGTACATCTTTAATTATCCAGGGTTATCACTGTTGCTTTCTGGCTGTCCCGTGACAGTAAATTTTGAACGGTAAGAAAAACATGAGAAATTCAACAGAGATTAAATTTGTAATGACAAAAGCAATGCAACCAATCGTCCCATTTTGGCAAGATGGACTTCCTTACCAACAGCTGGGTTTCCTCCCCTTTCTATTCTTTGCTTAATCCTCATCCCAGACCACCAAGTGTCACCAGCAAATGTTATAAATTAAATAGAGTGCCAGTCCATGCTCATTGACCCGGAACTGTGGCACAGCCGCTCAAAATATCCCACCCCATTTCTGTGGCGTATTTTTCCCTGAATCCCTGGGACTTTCCCAGAACAGCTGTCTGAAAACCTTTTATATTCCCCTAAAACTGATAATGCCTTTTTCTTGCCACCCCTTGACAAATGATCTTGCTTCTTACATTATGAAATGCTCCCAGTTATCTGTATGTCTCCATTTAAGAAATCACTGCTGGGAATTTGCTGTGCTCTGCACATAAAACAGTCATGATTACTGGGAACAGCTCAGAAACTGCCATTAGTCATGTCGGCCTCCTGCTCTCGTCAGCCAGTCTTCCTACTGGGCTGTCACACATCACACCGACCCTCATCTTTGCACGTTTGCTGAAGCTGCTTCCTTCCTGGAATCAAGCCTTCCTTCTGCCCCCGTACATGTACAAGCCCTTCTTCATCCTTTTGAGTCCATTTGCCACAACCCTGCCTGCCCTGTTCACACCAAAACCCTTCTAAGAAACACTGTGGTCATGACCACACCGCAGCAATGCACCCTATGCTGGAAATTGCCCTCTGTCCAGTTGCAGGCACTGAATGGAGGCTTTCTGAGCCTTCTGGCAAGGGTGGGGGGAGTCTGCATACCTCTGTGTCATCCTCACATCAAGCTGCCCTACTACCTATTATCTGGCTTCTGAACATTCCAGAGCAAGAGAATTCCATCACTCTTCCTTTGAAATGAGCTCCATCTTTATATATGGACTCGGTCAAGAGGTAAATGCCACATAACAAAGAAAGCCATATGTTTGAAGACCTCTCCATGATGATAAGAAACATTCCTGATTTTGACTAACGTAAAAGAAGCTTGACCCAATTTCTCTAAGCTCTTGGCTTTTCCCTAATCTGACCCTCTGGTTTATTCTTGGTTTAGAGAAATTCTTGCTCAGTCTCTCTGCCTCTTTCTTGCCAGACTCTAGTTCCTGGATCATCTATTCCACATGTTATGACTGCCTCCCTTCCAACACTTTTCTCAATCCTTGACAAGACAAAGGCTGAGACAAGTTCTGACCATAGATCATACTGGAGTATGTCAGGTTCTAGGGCAGTGAGTTTACATTTCAGAAATCTGAGCTCCTTTGATCCTTCTAAAACATCTTAGTTCACATAAGACATTTATGAATATCTTCGGTTAAAAGCCTGTTGGGAAAGGAAAGCAGGAAATTTGGAAGAGGAATTTTTTTACTTCATATATTTGCTAAATATGCTAGATGTGCAACGAAGCAATATATAACATTGGTAGAATATCAGATTCTAATTTATGATCTATAATTCACAATATTTATTTTATTTTATATTCGTATGCCTTAGTTATCTTATAAATAATATGTTTCTTTTTTTTACCTAGAAAACGTACAGATCACTGATATTTGAAGTTTACAGGAATTTTGAAGCTCATCTAGCCCTAACTTCATCTTTAGGGGAAGAGTTTAGGTTACTTGGTCAAGATCTCTTTAAAAATGCAAAATGGAAGGCAGTATCCTGAGTTCTGATTATTCTCATAGGTTCTCTTATAGTTCAAAGATGATTTTTTAATTGATTGACTTTTGTCTTAGAAATCCTCCCCTCTTAGTAATTTATCAGAAAAATAGTTTGCAGACTTTTGAAAACTATGGCAGTTATCACCAATTGGAATTATGCTATTCATTCACTTAACTATATATAATATTATATGTTTGCCTTGTCTTTTATCTTATTTACCTCTTGATCTCTAGAATCTAGAATCATATCTAAATACTTGGTAAATATTTGCTGAATACATGAATCAAAATTCTCAATATAAATAGCATCTTTCTTTTAACTCTGACCCAGCCCTACAAAATGTTATGTCAGATGGAAGCTGCCATTTGGTGTAACTGGTCCTAACTAAATCAATTGATACAATATAGCATAACCGATTTTGGGGACTACAGCATTATAATGTTTGAGAATTATAAAAAATAAAGGAAAGGAAAGCAACAAATATATTTTTAAAGCTTTACAAAATATTAGCCTCTCTCACAATGTCATTAGATTGCATAATAATAAAAATAGCCAAAAATTAGGACGTGCCTGTTACTTGTGTCAGGTACTGTGTTAGTTACTTTATACATATATCATCTAATACGATGCTCAAAACAACCCTCATGGCAGATACTGTTATCGTTCCCTACGTTAAAAATGAAGAGCCAAGACTGTGTTCAAGGTCACACAACTGGTAGTGCTTGGAAAGTAACTTGACCCCATCTATGTCTTTCTTGCTCGATGCTTTTAAGGTTATACCCTGTTGCCTTACTAAATTGATCCAAAAGAGGTTGGGAAAAATAAAAACAAACAAACAAACATAGTTCTTATAAATTATTCATTTCCTTCCTGCTTATATGCATTTTTGGAATATGTGTTTACTTAAGAAAATTACACGGTAAGATATATTGAAAGATGGACAGAAGAAGACATTAGACTTAGAAGAAGAAGTAATGATACTGAACAACACAGTACTAATTTTATTGACACCTAATTTCACTAAAAGTAATATTATAAATAAAAATAATAATAATCCTTAAAAATCCTATTATAAGGCAACTGATTTAACACACCTCCTTCAAACTTAAATCTACTGCATATCTGTAATTCAGAGAATAGTGGTCTTCCAGTTACCCTTACCTAGTACTCAGTTTGTCAGGTAATGAAAAATATGGCCCAGGATGAGATGTTTACCTTTTATAAAATTAGAATATAATGGCTTGGAACTGCTGGTCAACCAGGAAAACTAGCTTGTGCTATGTATATAATAAAATACTAAAGAATCAATTTTGGAGGGAGTTAGTTTTTCTAGACATAGCTCAGAAATGAGATAATACCTTGCCATTATGTAATTAACGTTTAAATTACAGTCTGTCTTGACTACACTTCTCTAGGATGACACACTTAACTCATATATTAAAAATAAATTCATAAAATTTACTTTCAGACTTTATAAAACATTCTAGGTCATGTGGAAAAATTAATCTGTGTGAGCAGCAAGGAAAAATGAGACAGTAGTTTGGAGAACTTACAGTGCTAGATATTAAATAAGTTATAATGTTTAATACATTAGAGTAATCAAAACAACGTGGTGTTGGAGGCAGGATAAGCAGATGAATAAAACAGGGCAGACTCTAGAGATAAGATCTCAAAGTTAATATAATATAAAGGTGGGATTTATTTCAAATCAGTGGGAAATGTGTTTTATTTGATAAAGGATGAGGAAAATGCAATTTGTAGGTTTTGGGGGGAGAAATAAGTAAAATTAGACTTATATAAAAACCCTTCACACTAAAATAAAATCTATATAGATCACATATTATTTTCTTAAGGATTTTATTTATTTATTTGAGAAGAGGCAGAAGCAGACATCCCCCTGAGCAGAGAGCCTGACGTGGGGCTTGATTCCAGAACCCTGAGATCATGACCTGAGCCGAAGGCTGACGCTTAATCAACTGAGCCACCCAGGTGCCCCTAGATCACATATTTTTAGAAAGTGAAACCATAAAAAAAACTAGAAAATATTTTCAGTAAATTCCTACAATGATCTTGATTGTCAAGAAGATCCTGTTAAGTAAGAATGATTGCAAAGGCACAATTCTATGAAGAAAATTATACATTTAATGCCATCAAAATGCACAGCTTAAATGTTCTAAAACATCATAAAAATACTTCCAATTATTTTACTTATTGGTAAAAATGTCTGCAACATATATGATACACAAAGGATTACTATAAGAAATGTTCATAAAGTATGATTATAAGAAAATAGTTGTAATGATTATCAATAAAAACTAAAAACATATTCAAGCTTTCTAATAATGAGAGAAAGGCAATTTAACATGAGATGCCATATTTCACCTAAATAATTGGCAAAGATAAAAAAAGAATGAAAGCAACTACTGGTAAAGAATGTGAAGAAACTGTGTTCTCATGGTTTTAGAGAGAATGGAAATTGGTGCAAACTTTCTGAAGGATCTTTGCAAATTCAGCATCATAAGACTTTAAATGTAGAATACTTTTGCTACAGCAACTCTTCTTATAAAATTATATTGAAAAAATGTGACCACACAAGTTCATGGAGATGTACATAAGGAAGAACGAAAGTGCTGCTTTTGTCGTGAAACACAGAACAATTTAGATACTTATCAACAGAGGATCACTAAAGCAGAATACAATACCATCGATCACGAAATTATCATGTAGACCTTTGTCTACTGATATGGAAAGTGAGTATGATGTATGAAGTAAAAGATACAAGTTGTAAAATAATATATATGATTCCATTAAGAATGCATGTGTGTTGTATTCATGTGAGCGTGTGTATACACCTTGAAAACAGTCTAGAAGAATATACAGCCAATGTCAACCATAATGTTCTCCAAGTGGTTTGATTAAACATGGGTTTAAACTTTTCTTTATGTGAAAGTATATTGGCAATTTTTCAGCCAATCTATGTTCTTAAAATCAGAAAAGGCAACATTTACTATTGAACATAATAAATTTCAATGAAAATGAGGTACCATAACTTTAAATTGAACTTCTAGTATGAGTATTGGGAAGAGTCTGGGAAGATGGCAGAACAGGAGGACCCTAAGCTCATGTTGTCCCACTGATACAACTAGATACTGTTCACATGCCTGTAAATAACCCAGAAAATGACCCGAAGTTTGGCAGAACAAATTCCATAACTAGAGAAGAAGCCAATTGAGGAGGGTAGGAAGAAAGAAGAATGGAGAAGAAGCCAGTTGAGGAGGGTAGGAAGAAAGAAGAATGGAGATACAGTGGGGAGCTAAAAGGGCCCTGGCCATCTATGCTCAGGAGGGAGCCTGGGGTGTGGAGAAGGGCAAGAAACAGACTATCACACTGGGGAGCCCACATAGGGAGGATGAATCCCCATTACATTTGGTTTTGAAAGCAAGGAGGGTGAATTTTGTGAGTTCTTACAACCAGCAGGACTTAAAGCCTGGAATTTAAAAATCAGCAGGCTGGACTCTGGCAGAGCCCAGAGGCTGTTAGGAAGCTAAGTCCCTACCCTTAAAGAGACTGCTGGACAAACAGCCAGAGATTCAGCCTAGAAGCAGCCTAGAAGCAGCAGTTTGAAAAACACTGGGGCATACAAGAGGGAGAGTTATTTATTCATCCCAGAGCATGTCTTGGAGAGGCAGGGATCTTAGGGAGACCTCTCCAGGAAAGTATTTGCTGGCAAGCACCATCTCCCTCTCCTGCCCCTCAGCAAAAACACATGGCCACCTGCAGGAACTAGCACAACTCCAGCACTCCCTCCCTAACTTCCTCACACCAAACTCACTCCCTTGCTTTGGCAATCTGCACTTTGCAGTCATGCTTGCCTCACTCCCGGCTTGTGGGTCCCTTCCTTCAAAAGACTGCCATAAACCTCAGCAATAGTGTGTCTTCTATCCAGTGCATTTTGCAGACCCTGGTGGCGGTGGCAGGCCCTGTGAAGCCTGAGAATACCTTGTTAAAACTGTGTCTCCCCACCCCCACCACCATGCAGCCCCAGTCCCAGCAGCAGTGGCAGGTCTCATTTTGCAACCAGACCAGTGTACACATTATTAAAACTGCAAGACATTCCCCCCCCCACCCCACTCCCCGCCCACGGCCTGGACCAAACGTTGCCCACAACAGGCAAAGAGGGCCTCTGCAGATGACTAGACTGAAGGAAAAAGCAGACCATGACACAGCAACAAGGCACACCCACCACACATAGGAGACACCGCCTGAAGCACCAGGTCCTGGGGAACAGGGGACACTGCACTGCAGGGCACAATGACTCTTCTTCCTAAGGCCATTACCTTCAAGAGCAAGAGACATCATGGATTTCCTCGCACACAGAAACAGACACAGAGAGTTGGATAAAATGAAGATACAGAGGAATATGTCCCATATCAAAGAACAGGACAAAACCACAGCAAAGGATCGAAGCAAAATAGATATAAGTAATATGCCAGATAGAGAATTCAAAGTAATGATCATAAAGATACTCACTGGACTTGAGAAAAGAGTCAAAGACATCAGTGAGCTCCTTAACAAAGAGATAGAAAAGAATGAATCAGAGATGAAGAACACAATAAATGAAATTAAAAAGATACTAGATGGAATACATAGCAGGCTAGAGGAAGCAGAGGAATGAATTAAAGACCTAGAAGATAGAGTAATAGAAAATAATGAAACTGAGCAGTTAAGAGACAAAAAAAAAAAATATATATATATATATATATAAGTATATATACATGCAAAATGATGATAGATTTAGATAATCCAATGACTCTGTCAAACTTACAAACATTGGCATTATAGGGATCCAAGAAGGAAAAGAGAGAAAAGGGGGTAGAAAATTTATTTGAAGAAATAATAGCTGAAAAGTTACTGAACGTGGGGAAGAAAACAGATATCCAGACATCCAGACCCAGGAGGCAAACAGAGCCCTTAACAAAATCAACCCAAGGAGGCCCACACCAAGACATAGTAATTAAAATGGCAAAAATTAGTGATAAAGAAAATAAATAAATAAAAGCAGCAAGACAAAAGAAGATAGCTATATACAAGGGAAACCCCATAAGGCTATCAGTGGATTTTTCAGCAGAAACTTTGCAGGCCAGAAGAGTGGTATGATATATTCAAAGTGCTGAAGGGGAAAAAATCTGCAGCCAAGAATTTCTATGTAGGAAAGCTACCATTCAGAATAGAAGGAGAGATGAAAATTTCTCAGACAAACATAAACTAAAGGAGTTCATGACCATTAAAACAGCCCTACAAGGGTGTTATGCTGAGTGAAGTAAGTCAGTCAGAGAAAGACATGTATCATATGACCTCACTGATATGAGGAATTCTTAATCTCAGGAAACAAACTGAGGGTTGCTGGAGTGGTGGGGGGGTGGGAGGGATGGGGTGGCTGGGTGATACACACTGGGGAGGGTATGTGCTATGGGGAGTGCTGTGAATTGTACAAGACCCCTGAATCACAGATCTGTACCTCTGAAACAAATAATACATTATATGTTTAAAAAGAAGAAGAAGAAGAAGAAGAAGAAGAAGAAGAAGAAGAAGAAGAGAGCAGGAGGGGAAGAATGAAGGTGGGGAAATTGGAGGGGGAGACGAACCATGAGAGACAATGGACTCTGAAAAACAGAGGGTTCTAGAGGGGAGGGGGTGGGAGGATGGGTTAGCCTGGTGATGGGTATTAAAGAGGGCACGTTCTGCATGGAGGACTGGGTGTTATATGCAAACAATGAATCATGGAACACTAAAAATAAATAAATAAATAAATAAATAAAACAGCCCTACAAGAAATGTTAAAGGGCACTCTTCGAATGGAAAGGAAAGACCATAAGTAAGAGTATAAAAAACAGGAAACACAAAAGCAGTAAAAATACGTATATCTGTAAAAATTAGTCAAGGGATTCACAAAATAAAAGGATGTAAAATATAACGCTATATACTAAAAACACAGGGAGGAGCAGAGTAAATAATGGTTCAAACTTAAGTGACAATCAACTTAATATAGACTTCTATACATAGAAGATGTGATAAACAAACTGAATGGTAACCATAAATCAAAAACCAGTAATAGATATGCAAGAAGAAAGAGAAAGGAATCCAAGTATATTACTAAAGAAAGCCTGGAAACCATGAGAGAAAGAGAAGAAAGGATCAGAGAAAAAGTATAAAAATAACCATAAAACAAGTAACAAAATGGCAATAAATATATATCAATTAATAATTACTTTGAATGTAAATGGATTAACTGCTCTGATCAAAAGACATAGGGTGCCAGAGTGCATAAAAAACAAGACCCATCTAAATGCTGCCTACAGGAGACTCATTTCAGACCTAAAGAAACCTGTATATTGAAAGTGAGTGAATGGAGAAACATTTAACATGCAAACAAATGTGAAAAGAAAGCCAGGTAACAATATGTATACTGAAAAAAATGGACTTTAAAAAAAAGACTGTAGACTTTAAAACAAAGACTGTAACATGAGACAAAGAAGGACACTATAAATAAAGAAGACAAACCAACAAGAAGATGTAACAACATGGGTGCACCCAAATACATTACTAACATAAAGGAACTAATCAATAGTAGTACAATAATAGCAGGGGGACTTTAACACTCCACTCACATAAACGGAAATATCATCTAAGCAGAGAATCAACAAGGAAACAGTGGCTTTGAATGACACATTGGAACAGATGGACTTAACAGATATATTCAGAGCATTCCATCCTAAAACAGCAGAAGACACAAGTGCACATGGGACATTCTCCAGCATAGATCATATGTTAGGCCACAAACAAGTCTCAACAAATTCAAAAATATCAAAGGCATACCACGAACCTTTTCTGACCACAATACTATGAAACTAGAAATCATCCGCAGGAAAAAATCTCGAAAGAACACAAATACATGGAGGTTAAGTAACATGCTACTAAACAATGAATGGCTTAACCAAGAAATCAAAGAAGAAATAAAAAATTACATGGAGACAATTGAAAATGAAAATATGATCGTCCAAACCCTTGGGATGCAGCAACAGTGATTCTAAGAAGGAAGTTTATAGAAATACAGGCCTACTTCAAGAAGAAAGAAAAAAATCTCAAATAAATGACCTAATCTCTCACCTAAAGGAGCTATAAAAAGAAGAGCAAACAAAATCCAAAACAAGCAGAAGGAAGGAAATAATAAAGATGAGAGCAGAAACAAATGATACAGAAGCTAAACAAACAAACAAAAACAAACAAACAAATAAAACACAATAGAACAGATCAATGAAACTAGGAGCTGGTTCCTTGGAAAGATTAACAAAATTGAAAAACTAATAAAAACTAGACTAATAAAAAAGAGAGAGAGAGAGAGAAAACTCAAGTAAACAAAATCAGAAATGAAAGAAAGGAATAAACAACTGACACCACAGAAATACAAACAATCGTGAGAGAATATATATAAAAAACTTATGTGGCAACAAACTGGACAACCTAGAAAAAAGGGATAAATTCTTAGAAATAAATAACCTAACAAAACTGGAACCGGAAGAAATACAAACCTTGAACAGACTGATAACCAGCAAAGAAACTGATCAGTAATCAAAAAACTCCCCAAAAACAAAAGTCCAGGACCATATGGCTTCACAGATAAATTCTACCAAACATTTAAAGAAGAGTTAATACCTAGTCTCAAACTGTCCCAGAAAATACAAGAGGAAGGAAAACTTTCAAATTCATTCTATGAGGCCAGCATTACCCTGATAACAAAACCAGATAAAGCCACCACAAAAAAAGAGAACTACAGGATAATATCTCTGATAAACATAGAGGCAAATATCTTCAACAAAACAGTAGCAAACTGAATGCAACAGTATAATAATAAGAAAAAAAAATCACCACTATCAGGTGGGATTTATTACCAGGATGCAAGGGTGGTTCAATATTCACAAATCAATCAAGATGATACATCACATCAATAAGAGAAAGGATAAAAAACATATGATCACTTCAATAGATGCAGAAAAATCATTTGGCAAAGTACAACATTCATTTATGATAAAAAAACAAACAAAAACCTCAACAAAATAGGTAAGGGGGTAATATACCTCAGTATAATAAAGGCTTTATATGAAAAACCCACTACAAACATCATACTCAATGGGAAAAATGGAGAACTTTTCCCCTAAGGTCAGGGACAAGATAAGGATGTCCACTCTCACCACTTTTTATTGGAAGTCCTAGCCACAGCAATCGGACAACAAAAAGAAATAAAAGGCATCCAAGGAAGAAGTAAAACTTTCACTATTTGTAGATGATATGATACTATATTTAGAACCTGAGACTCTACCAAAAAACTACAACTGATAAATGAATTCAGTAAAGTCACAGGTTACAAAGTCAGTGTACAGAAATCTGTTGCATTTCTATACACTAATAATGAAGCCAAGAAAGAGAAACTAAGAACACAATCCCATTTACAATGACACCAAAAATAATAAAATACCTAGGAATAAAGTTAACCAAAGAGGTGAAAGAGCTGTACTCTGAACATTATAAAACACTGACAAAAAAAAATTGAAGATGACACAAACAAATGGAAAGATATTGTATGATTATGAATTGAAAGTAAAAGTATGGCTAAAATGGCTATACTACTCAAAGCAATCTACTCATTTAATGCAATCCTTATCAATAGCATTTTTCACAGAACTAGAACAAACAATCCTAAAATTTGTATGGAACCACAGAAGATCCCAAATAGCCAAAGTGATTTTGAAAAAGAACAAAATTAGAGGTATCACAATCCCAGATATGAAAATATGCTACAAAGCTATAGTAATCAAAACAGTATGGTACTGACACAAAAATACACATAGATTAATGGAACAGAATAGAAAGCCCAGAAATAACTGCACAATTATATGGTCAATTCATCTTTGACCAAGGAAGTAAGAGAATGCCATAGTGAAAAAACAGTCTCTCCAACAAATGGTGTTAGGAAAACTGGACAGCCACATGTAAAAGAAAGAAACCTGACCACTTTCTTACATCTTACACAAAAATAAACTCAAAATGGATTAAGGACCTAAATGTGAGACCTGAAACCATAAAAATCCTAGAAGAGAGCACAGTCAGTAATTTCTTTAACATTGGCTATAGCAACATTTTTCTAGCTATATCTCCTGAGGAAAGAGAAACAAAAGCAAAAATATACTATTGGGACTACATCAAAATAAAAACCCTCTGCTCAGCAAAGGAAACAATCACCAAACTAAAAGGCAACTTACTGAATGGGAGAAGATATTTGCAAGCAACATATCTGATAAAGGGTTAGTATCCTAAATACATAAAGAACTTATACAACTCGGGGCTCCTGGGTGGCTCAGTTGTTAAGCCTCTGCCTTTGGCTCACGTCATGATCCCAGGATTCTGTGATCGAGCCCCGCATCGGGCTCCCTGCTCAGCGGGAAGCCTGCTTCTCCCTCTCCCACTCTGCCTGCTTGTGTTCCCTCTCTCGCTGTCTCTTTCTCTGTCAAGTAAATAAATAAAATCTTAAAAAAAAAAAAAAAAAAGAACTTATACAACTCAACACCAAAAGAACAAAGAATCCAATTACAAAATAGGCAGAAGACATGAGCAGATACTTATCCAAAGAAGACATGCAGATGATCAACAGACACATGAAAAGATGCCTGACATCATTCATCATCATGGAAATGGAAATCAAAGCTACAATGCAGTATCACCTCACACCTGTCAGAATGGCTAAAATCATCAACACAAGAAACAACAGGTGTTGGGGAGGAGGTGGAGAAAAAGGCACCTTCATGCACTGTTGGTGGGAATGCCAACTGGTACAGCCACTGTGGAAGACAGTAGGGAGGTTCCTCACAAAGTTAAAAATAGAACTACCCTTCCATCCAGTAATCATACTACTGGGTATTTACCCAAAGAATACAAAAACACTAATTCAAAGAGATACATGCACCCCTATGTTTATAACAGCATTATTTACAATAGCCAAAGAGATGGAAGCAGTCCAAGTGGCCATCAATACACAAATGGATAAATAAGAAGTGGTATACATATACAATGGAATACTATTCAGCTGTAAAAAGAATGAAATCTTGCCATTTGCAAGGACATGGATGGAACTAGAGAGTATAATGCTAAGTGAAATAAGTCAGAGAAAGACAAATACCATATGATTTCCCTCATATGTGGAATTTAAGAAACAAAACAAATAAGAAAAGGAAAAACAAAAGAGAGACAAACTAAGAAACAGACTCTTAAGTATAAAGAACAAACTGATGGTTCCCAGAGGGGAGGTGAGTGGGGGGGTGGGATTAAGTGATGGGATTAATGAGTGTATTTACATGGTGAGCACTGAGTAATGTAGAGAACTGTTGATTCACATTGTACACCTGAAACTAATATAATACTGTATGTAACTATACTGGAATTAAAATAAAAATAATTAAAAATATGTGGTATTATCATAATAATCATGCTGGCACATGGTTCTCAAAAAAAATAAAGATCAACAATAATGCTCTTCTAAATCATTATGATGATGTAATATTTTTCCTCCAGATTAGCTGGTAGAAAATTTTATCTATGTTACAATCATGTATTATATAAAATGCAAATTGAGTATATTTTTATTTAAGGAACTACAGATGTTACAGTTAGCTACAAAGTTACTGTCAGAGAAACTTTATTAATTTGAATACTTTATGTTACTTGTATAAATGGCAATCAACTGCATAGGCATTCTGATAAATTGTCTCCAATTCTGGTGGAAAAGGCTGGAACAAAACTATCTTCTGAGATCAAATCTAGTAAGTCAACACATTCTAATAGCAACAACTATGGTCATAATAACTACAATTTATTGATCCCTTGCCATGAGAGGCTCTAGGGTATGCACTTTATACCCTTTATTAGACTTAATCCTTCCAATGACCTGGTCTAAAATGCATTGGCATCTCTGTTTCACAGACAAGGAAACTGACAGCGGTGGAAAGATTTTGTCCAAGGTCACCAGCCTGTAAATATCAGAACAAGAATTCACATCAAGCTTCTCTGACCCCACTGCCCATGAGCTTGACTGCGAGGCTACGTACTAAGTTTAACCTTTTGTAAAAGTGTGACTACTGTCAAAGTAAGCCATGAGATAAAATCATTCGTTACTATGTTGTTAATGGTGACCCGGGAAATACATGCAAAAATCTAAAAGACCAGGGTGTAACCTCAGGTAGACATGATAGGACTAAATTGGGAAGATATATAATTGCATTTTAATTTCTCTGGCATGACTAAGTGGTGTACTTGGTACCTAATAAGTGGGGGAGTTGACTGGAAAGTTCTTGTTACTGTTTATCCAATACTATCCAAGGTAAAGATATACTTCAAATATACAAATCATTCTAGCCCAGGACAAAAGAAGTCTCACAAATCAATATGATTCTACTCTGATGCCTTCACCATCAAACCATTGTCTGATATCTGATTTGAACCCCCTTTCATAAGCATATGGCATACACACACACACACACACATTTATATATCAGAGTGTGCATAGTCTTTTGTATAATTACGTGATCATGCAGAACGCTATGAAAGGTGTTCCAGTTATTTTTATGGCTGTACTACAAACCACCCCAAATATTAGTGGCTTACACATTTAAAAAAAATTTATTTTACATATAAAGCTGCAATTTAATCACTGTTTGGTGGAGCCTGCTTATCTCTGCTCCCTTGTCAACAACTGGGGAGGCTCAAAAGCTGGAATGGTCTGAAGTCCCTCTTGTTCACAAAAATGGCAGTTGAAGATGAGAGGGCTAACCTGCTGGGTGCTGGAACACTTGGTTTCCTTAGTCACCTCTCCTTGTTCCTGTGTGGCCTCCTCTCCTTCTGCTCTCTCATCATTATGGCCTTATGGAATCCAGCCAATTTTCTCTGTTGGCTGAGTGCTCTTAGCATCCATGTCCCAGAAGAGAGAAAGCCAGACAGATGCAGTTTTGCCTTTTGTGACCCAGCCTCAGAACACAGCATCACTTCTACTGGATTCTATCCTTCAGGAACAGATCACCATGGCTGGCCCAGGTCTCAGGGGAGGAGAAGTAGAACCCAATGTGTGATAAGGGGACTGTCAAAGAATCCTCAGACAACCACTCAAGGATGCATAGCTTGTTGATTCTGGGCAAGGCCCAGATAGTTGGGAGCTGCTATGGAGGAGAGGAAGTAAGAAAGATAAGAAAGAGAGAGGGAGAGAGAGAAGGGAGAGGGAGAAGGGAAAAGGAAAAGAAACAGATCTGTGGGGGGTAGATGTGAATATTGTGCAGTTGGACATGTTGTCCCTGGAGTATACATTAATGAATTGATGTGGTTCATAAATTTTGTGTGTTGTTTTAGCTCATGATTTGGTCTCTTCAAGATCTGAGTTGCTGAGATTTAGTTCCTAAACCTGCAAATGTTTTTGGCCAGACCCTTGGTGATTCTTAGCAGCTGGAGGTCTTTCTCCTTGACATGTCTTTAGCAGGAGAGCAACATTTGACCGAGAGAGTAATTAATTTTCATTTATTCAGCTAGCCCTAATTATTTCCTCTCCCCTTCTGCCTCTTCTCCTAATAGAGATTGGCCTTCACCATTACAGAGGGCTTTGGTTGTTATTATTGTGCAGTTTTGTTTTCTCTTTTGGAGAGCTACCTGTGATAGCTGACAGAATCCTTGAGAGGTACTCAGTTGTGGTGGTTAGAGAAAACGTGGAAGGACTCAGACTAAATCAGAGTTCTCCATACGAGGTCAGTCCATGATTTCTAAAGAGCCATGTTTTCAACAGTGTGGAATGATGAGTATTAGTGGATTATTAATCCTAACTTATAATAGTCATGACTTTGTAGTGTCCTAACTATTCCTCTGGTCTGGATAACCTTTCTATTATTTGCTCTCTTGGGTTCTGATCATCACAGAGCTCATCTAGTCTCATAACCATGGCTGATAGATCCTGTTGTATACCAGCTTCTTTATAACACTTCTATTGACTCTGCATATTCCTTAAGAGTAAATAGAAGCCATCCCTAAGAAGCTCCTCTAGGCTCAACTCCAATAAAATGTACTTTTGTATTTCTACTGTTATCGAACCATATACCGTAACTGCTGGCCGGCAATGGCCCCCACTATGCATTCTTCTCCATTTATATTTGCTTTTATCTATATGACATAAACATTTCATCATTCAGGTGTGTGACTGAACCACAGTCCTTAGCGGTGAGTGCATTTAAAACATTTCAGCATCCTATCAAGAAAATGTCCAAATTTAAATGCATGCCTTATAATAACTAATACCACTCACTATTAAATACTAAATTAGAATGCATTCTCTAAAGGGTCTTCATATATTGGGCACTGGGCTAAGTGATATGATTTTTAATTGCTTAACATAAAGTCACTTAATGAGATTTATACTTCTTGTGAACATCAGTGTAAGTTTTAATGAAATGTTAGAAGCACATGGAGGATTGGTTCTTTGCTTGATTGGAATAGTTCATTTTTAATAAGACTGGTAAAGGATGACTAAATTAGATAACTCTAAGAAAAAATGACAGCTCTGTGAACTAGAAGAATATAGGCATTTCTGAATAAGATATGAAAATCTACAGATATTGACAGTTATGTGAACTGAACAGAATATCTTTTATTTCTGAAAAACAGGATGCTTTACTGAGTCCTGAATTCCCACATACTCAGTGAAATTTCAAGAGTGATGTCCAATCTTTGCTTCACAAATGGAGCCTGGAAATGAACAGAAGTTAATTAACATGCACATAAGAACAGAAGGAGTTACAGATATGCTTCTTAACTCAGTCCACTCCTCAAACTGTTCAGCATAAAGTTCCAGTCAGCTTGATAATCCTTAGGAAGAAATGGCTTCTCAGATAGACTCCAAATTTACTTCATGTAGTAACCTATTGTCTGCCCCCTCTAATATTTTCAAAAGTTAATGGCAAAAAAATAAAATAATAAAGTCCCTGGTTTTCCAGTAAGTTTGAGAAAATGGGAGTGGCAGGAAGAGAAGGGAAGGGAAACCCTTTATATTGGATCATCCACTTCTGGCAATTACAGATAACAGAGAGTTGCCAATAAAGATAGAATTTCAATCAACCACTAAACAGACTCCCACTGAGGAACATACTGGAGAAACGTGAACAGATAAGACAGAAGACAACCATATGGCTGCTCTTAATGACCCAATAAATACAAGAAAAGCGTGGTGCTTCTAATCGGTTCCAAACTAAAATCTCATTTGTATGTTGTGTTTCTAGTTTTAAGGAAGGCAAAATGCCAATTCTCATTTACCTTTATTCACACGTTCCCAGGGATTCAAGTACAATAAAAAAATTGTATAAAAACTATCTTTTGTTTTCGTTACCATATATATATATTTGCTTTGTTCCTTACCCCACCATCATGCCAACCAGCTCAACTGCTATTTCAGCCTTCAAAATATCGAAACTTCAACATGGTTAGGTTACTTCTATTATAGTCCTCTACGTGGAGAGCACAGACAAAATAACACACACACAAAGGAAACTGCATTGCCTCCTGTTTCTCAGGCAGCACTAAATTCCAGATGCTTCTCCAAGTCTCCTCCGTCAGCATGACTCTTACAAGAGGGTCCTTCTTGTGGGATGCTATCCTCTGCCCCTCTAGCAGCTCACGCTGGCTCCCCCTGCAGATCTCAGCTCCAGCTTGCCTTCCCCAAGCTGGGCTGCCCTAACTCACAGATTCCGCTCTGTTCCTTGTCCTCGTGGCGTCCTGTGCTTTTCTTTCTCATCTTCCCTGACGACAAGTGCCAGGTCATTGGGGCTGGGAGGAGATCCATGGAAGCAATGTCGGTTTTGCACACACAGAAGAGCCGAGCATACTGTCTAGTAGCTAAGAGTCATTCATGGAACAAATGGTCCTCCATTTTCTATCCCTTTATTCCCATCATTTTCTCTACCTCAGGAAACTCTCAACCTTGCCAACATCACCGCCTGTGAAAATTGCACCACCCCTCCCTCAGGGGCCACCTCCCCCAGAAAGCCTTTTCTTTGGTCATCTCTGTGGAGGAAATTTCTCTTCTCTGTACTTTAACAAGCATTTTTGGTGCTTGCTTCATGGCATTCATATACCAATTTGTCCTATTTCCTCTGTTTACTCACAAAGGGAAGACTTTCATTTTTTAGGTAAAGTCTTTTTACAGTCTTTCATACCCATCTTTAACAATATTTAGTTCACGGTAAAAAGCTCCATTTCTCTGCACTTCTGATTCCACCCTGAAATTTTTCCCAAACTGCAAGAGCAGCCAACGGGATATTCGCTTTTCTATTCCTCGTGCCCGGCATAGAAGACACGCTCAGTAAGGTTTTTATTTTTTTCTGTTGAATCCGAATTGCAGTCATTTCTATAAGGTCTTATTTCTGCAACTAGATTCCCAGCTCCTAAAGGCCAGTCTTTATTTTCTGCATAGTGACTAACACAACAAATAAGTATGTATTATAAAAATGACTATATTTCTTTCAATGGAAAGACACACATTTTAAAAATTATATTTTGCTTCCCAATCTTTAAACATAAAAGTGTTCTCTTTATCTCATAAAAACACTCATGTTTATTTTTGCGAATTCTGAGGATTGAGGGGGGTGATAATTATTACCCACTTTAGGAAATTCAGACCTGAGGATCCCAAACTATGTTTGTTTCCAAGAAATATTAGTGAAAATAAATGCTTCACTACATGTGGTTAATAGCACATGGGATTCTTCTCAGTTTTGATTTCATCCTCCATGTTTATATTTTCCATCCTAAATCTCAAGTTTGGGAAATGGGCTTTAAGTATTTTTTTTTGCAGCATATATCTTAAAAACTAAATTTTGTCATGGCCCTTGATAACTTTTTGAGCGCTAGCTTGACCTGAGTAAGAGAGATGATGGTTTCTTAATGACCTCCATCACGGCATGATGAAGTGTGGGTCTCTGACAGCCATCAATCACCTGCCTGAAGGATCAAGAGAGCTATTTGCCAGCCGAGAAGCAGTCCTCATTCCCCTGCCCTATCACTCACACATCTTCCTTCTATTCTTCTCACTCCATTAGCTGCCTGCGTATCTGCACAGAGGTGATCACAGAGTGACCTTCAGTCCCTAACCCCTGCTATTTCTAGTTAGGTCTCATCTACCATCCTAGTTGAAAAGTTCGATGATGTTTACAGTGGTATCTATTTAATCTTTCTTCGCTCCAGTTCTCAGAATTTCATTTATAAATCTATCTGAAATTATCTTATTACACCTCTTGCTATCTTTCCTGGCAGATCAATATACCATCTCCCCAATCTAAAACCTAGTGGTCTAGAAATGCACCTTTTTCTGATTAATCATAATAAATTTCTTTGTTGTTTCTTTGTTGACTTGGGCCCTCGTCTAAAGCCATAACACAATCTTCAGTGCAGCCTCTTACTAACATATGTGGCTTTGGAATCGTTCTGTGGAAAGATGAAAAATTAAGTAACTTTTGAAGCCTCTGGAGATAATAAGCAGATTTTAAATTGCTCATCTTATGCAGTGCAGTGATAAGACGCATGATTTTCTTCTATTGTATACAAAATGAGATACAAATTATAACACAGAGAATCACGGGTCCTCAAGTGAAAAAAACTACTGACAATTCACAGAGAACAGGAGTTTCCTGGAATTGAGGAGGCAAGGAATTATTTCTAATATTTAAAAATATATGTTATAGAAACTGGACATTTGCTTGAACAAAGACATCATCAACTAAACCAAGGTCATATGTGTGGAAACTTGGTGTGGATACTGGTTATCTTGTGTATATAGGAATTCTGATGCACATGCACTAATTTCTGGTCCCTGGTTCTATTTCCTTGGAGATTTGTTTCATGGAACAGCATACAAGAGTCTTTTACAATTACATGGAGATGGCTGTTGATACAATTTTCCACTAAGTTATCAAAGAGTCGAGACAAAAAGGAGGGTTATATCACAGAAAAAACAGTTCAGTTGAATTGAGTGTTGGCTTCTAAGCCACCCAAGTACCCCTAGGTTCTTAAAAACAACCTCAATTTCTTTAGTGCTTTTAAAAACTGACACTTTTTTCATAATAGACTAATTTATTTTTACATATAAACATTTTAAATTTTCATTTAAATTTGCAAAACCTTCGCTGGCTCTAATAAAAATATCTATCTTCTAATTCCTACCTTACTTTTTAAAAACGACACTTTTTGTTCTCAAGTGGTAAAAACTTAGTTTAGAAGTGAACTGTCCTTGAGTCTGAATAGTCGATCGGTTTTTGAAAAATGCTCTAAGAAGTTTCTAGTTTGTCACCCAAATTGCATGTCAGACAACAAAGATCACTTTGTCACGCTTAGATACCATTCAATCATAATCTGAGTTTGACTTCAAAGCTTTCACAATTCAATTTTACTTAGAATTAAGAAAACATGACTGCTGAGAATAGTG
Source organism: Halichoerus grypus (assembly GCF_964656455.1). Taxonomy (NCBI): domain Eukaryota; kingdom Metazoa; phylum Chordata; class Mammalia; order Carnivora; family Phocidae; genus Halichoerus; species Halichoerus grypus. Next base: position 6,794,901 of record NC_135720.1, on the reverse strand, counting down.
AAAGGACAGGGAGACCATTTCTCTTCGACCAAACATCAGGGCAGAATGAGCAGGGACCATACGCCTTCTCCTCTTTTTCCTCTGCTTTTATTCTTTTCCCTCCACACTTAAGTGCCCAGCTGCCCTTTGGGATGGAAGCCACGAGGGCTGGGGTTGTTTACGTATTTGGAAATGTCTGTGCCCCTGTTGGCTAGTGCGTTGTGTAGACGGGCTTAGCCACACAAGGTTGCAGAGCCTGAAGCAACTTTTATGTCTTGCATATAAACAGACTTTTGTGACTATCTCAGGGATACCTGGTCAACCTGAGATCTTTTCTTAAAAACAAAACAGAGCCATCTTTTCATTATTATTAGATACTGGAAAAAATAAGAACATATAGTCTACACCAGGAAACCATCCTGAGAAATCTTGAGTCTCATTTTGTGAGCTTCTAATCAAGTCTAAAACAACAATAGAAACAACCAAAAGAAACACAGATCCCTTTGAGGAGAGTGATTTGATTAAACTAAAACATTAATTAGAAACTTTTTGGACATAAGCTACTACGCAAATGCTCTCTCTACAAAAATTGTTCAGTATTAGGTGACTTTTATTTATTATTCATTTCATTTTAGTCAACATCTCCCCAGAAGATGAAATCAGAGATACAGACTCTGAATATTAACTTTTATTCAAACTAATGTTTCAGTTGACATACACTGAGCTCAACTGGGGGAAAATATAAGAAATAAATTGCATGTTGAATAAGATGGAAGCTCTCCATTTATTACACTGAGTTTAATAATTATGCTATTTATTATAGTTTAGGGGATAGTTTTTAGTATCTAATTTCATTCAAGCTATTTTAAGAGGTCTTTCTAAACTGTTTCTGATAAAAAGAGTTCCATGTAAAAGAGTTTAACGCCTATCAAAGTCAAATAATTTTAAACATAAAATACATTACTTTACATGGGATTTCAGGTAAGTATTAGTACTCAAAAACATAGAATATAATGTATTTATAGGCTGTTAAGTAGTAAAATAACACTCCTTAACAAGAACAAAAATATTGACCGTGGTCCATTTATCACTTTGAAGTTGCTATGAACTGAATGTTTGTGTCCCCCCCAAACTGATATATGGAAGCCTAATCCCCATTGTGATGGTATTTGGAGGTGGGTTCTTCAGAAGGTGATTAGAGCATAAGAGCAGAGAGCTCATGAATGGAATTAGTACTTTTATAAAAGATATCTCAGAAATACCCCTTGTCCCTTCTACCATGTCATAGCATCTGTCAATCAGGAAGTAGGCCCTTGATCTTGAACTTCCTAGCCTCCAGAACTGTGAGAAATAAATGTTTGTTTTTTTATAAGCCACCGTGTTTATGGTATTTTTGTTATAGTAGCCTGAACGAACTAGGACAAAGCCATGATTTAATTCTTTTCCTTGTCATCTAAGGCACCATCCCCTTCACCTAAACCCTGCTGTCCAATTATAAGGTGTGAGGGAAAAGGCAACACTCTCACAGCTGGCTTAGAAACCCTTCATTACCACAAAAGCACTACTAAGTCAGAGGTTTCCACAGGGGAGTGTTTGATGAACAGGGGATACTCGCTTTAAAGTTATAATTTGGAACTCAGAAATAACACCCGGAGAGCAGGACTTCTGGGCATGCCTTAGCCTATGTGTGCAACTAAGTAAATCACATAACCCCAGCGCATGGACAAACACAAATATCTTGGTTGCTTAAGGAATCATACATAAAACATAAAAAAGATTTATAAAGAAAATTTAAGGTCTTATGTCATATCCAAAGTTGATTTAATTTCACTAATGGAGAAAATCCTAAGTGATTTTTGTCCCTCTTTAAATCAGAAGCATATATACCCTCTGAGCTGACTAGAATTCTTTTTATAAAAAGGTAAGACGCCGTTCAGAACTAATGCTATGCTCCTTCTTTAGGTAACAGCGATTAGTGTAAAACTGAATTAGGTACAGATTTCTCTGTCTAAAGTGTAGCTAGGGTCAAGTTTATATTTGTACTCTTAAAAACCAAGGTTAGATTTCACTGTATTTAAAACGATCTAAATAGATTATCTTTAAGTGTATAAATATTAATTATGAATATATTAGTGACCCTGCTCTTTTGAATTTTAAGTATATGGATATTTTTCTCAAGTGATAGAAATTTAACTTTTTAATGAGAATATAGTATATAGTGCATGAAATACTGTCAAAAACCTAAAATACCCTGCAAATTTAAATATGATAAACTACTTAAAAATGCCTATCTTCTCACCTCCTTAAGAAATAAACACCACACACAATGTTTTAGAAAACACAGGAGTCAATGTTTATATTTAGCTGCACTATAAAAATGTAATTCACAAAAAAAAAATCTTTTAAGATAAGAAAGAGAAAGAATGAATTAAATTTCTCACACTGAGAGCGCCGCCAGCCACTGGTTACAAAAAAGTGTGCCTGCCTTCAATTCCTTTATTTAGTGTTCACTAAAAATGAGAGAAAAATAGTTGGATATGACAGTTTCTTTTTCTACCTTTTAAACATTATATTTAAATAATTTTATTCTCTCTTCTTTTATAAAATAAGCACTGATGGTCCTAAATACTCCCTTTAAATTCTAATTTAACAACATCCCCAAAGATTTGATATGTGGTGTATTCTCATTGTTGTTTGGTTTCATATTTCCATTTGGATTTTTACTGGCTACGTTAATTGAATTTCCATGTTTCAGAGACTTTTATGGTTATGCTTTTGTAAGTGTTATTTAAATGCCTTAATGCCCCAAAACATGATCAATTGTTGAAATGTTCCATATATGCTTAAAAAAGGAGGCACCTCCAGGTGTTGGGTGCAGCGTTCACGATGCAACCCTGGTCACTGGTTGTACTGATTTGCCAAATACTTCCTGATTACGCTGCTGGAGCTCCCAGCCCCTCAGAGGTCAATGTTACTATCTCCTGCCCTCGTGCCAGATTTATCCATATACTTAATTAATCCTGAGAATTTGTCCTTAATATATTTTGGGTTTGATCATGTTACTAAGATCATACAATTTTTAAAATGCTGTATCTTTCTGAGTTATTGAACCTTTTAACAAAATCTATTTTTAATAACGCTTTTCAAAAAAATCTTTAATAATGTACTTTGGCTTTTGGGGTAATCTTAACCTACAATCTCATATGTTGTTTGTTAATTTGTTCAGAATGTATTTGTCCCCCCTTGATCTGCATCTGTATTACCTCCACCGGGCCAGGGGGCCCATGTCCTAACTGCTGTGATTTTTGGCAATGAAGAGCTCACACGGGGCGCCTGGGTGGCTCAGTCCTTAAGCGTCTGCCGTCGGCTCAGGTCAGGATCCCAGGATCCTGGGATCGAGCCCCGCATCGGGCTCCCTGCTCCGCGGGAAGCCTGCTTCTCCCTCTCCCACTCCCCCTGCTTGTGTTCCCTCTCTCGCTGTGTCTCTCTCTGTCAAATAAATAAATAACATGTTCTATAAAAAAGGATATAAAGTATAATAACATATACCTAAAACATGGGAAGGAGAGGAGAAAAGAATAGGTTCAAAGGTAAACCACCATCAGCTTAACACAGGCTACTATATGCAGAAGAGTTTAGACACAAACCTGATGGTAACCATGTATCAAAAAAACCACTAATAAATATGCAAAGAATAAAGAGAAAGAAATCCAAATATATCACAAAAGAAAATCAGCAAAACATGAAAGACAAGAAAGAATCAGAGAAAATCTTCAAAACCACCACAAAACAAGGATTAAAATGGCAATAAATACATATCTATCAATGATTACTTTGAATGTAAATGGACTAAACTCTCCAATCAAAGACATAAGGAGACAGAATGGATTAAAAGAAAAATAAAAAACAAACAAACAAAAAAAACAAGAGCCATCTATATGTGTTTTGTTTTGTTTTTTTTTAAGTCTGTAGTTGACGGCTGTGATGATTTCAGTTGGCTTGTGAATCACCTTATCCTGGACCCACTTCCTCAGTATGCCCCGCACCATGCAATCACAAGTCACATTGCCACACTGGTGTCCTGTTGGGGTGGGCTGCAAATAGAAATGGATGGCTGCCAGCTGCAGGGGGTGGTCCTCAGGGCCAGCAGCACACAGCTCAAGGCACCATGGAGTGGGCTCATTTGCCTGGCTCCTCAGGGGGCCCCCGAAACACACTGAAGGGCTCTGTGGACAGAACTTCTTGTCTGGAATTCAGAGTTAATTCTAAGTCCAGACCTCAGTCTGGGCTGGGGACGATGTCTGCAACCCTAGAGTGGTCTGGGAGGGTGGGTAGGGACTTTCTCCCTCTCGGGGAGTGTGAATTTGCCTGGGATGTGGTCCATCGTGAGACCTTAGGCGGCGGCCAGCAGAGCAGTGCACATGGGTGAGGAACACCGACCAGGGGATCAGAGTGAGCCAGGGACCAGCACAGACCGCCTCTCCGGGAAGCTAGCGCCTTCCTCTCCAGCGGATCCCACGAGGGTATCATGTTTTATGGGTACTAGCTCTATGTAGGATTCTGTGGTTTCATCTGCCACCTTGAGGAAGCCATGAACTCAGCTGCAGCCTCCCATGGACACCTGCCCACCTGAGGCTCCAGCCCCCAGTGACCAGTCGTTGCTGCCAAAGCGGCGGCTCGCTTCAGCTGACACAGTCTCCCCTCTGGGGTCCAGCTTTCTCCTGGTTTTGACGAATATACTCTTCCTTATTATGTTGTCAGCACAGCCATTCTTTTAAAAGTACATGTTTGTAATTTGATCCAGTATTTTTATATGGTGGGTACTGAAAGGATTTTGAAGGATATCAGATCACCCTGCTGTCGATACAGAGCTGCGATATAACTTAATTTACGCTGAATTCCATGTACTGATACCTCAGGTAAGTAGAATATGCAACAAGCAAAGGAAAGGATTCTCAGTCCCACTCAACAGTTTCCCCCTTTGACTGATTTGCAGCTAAATCTTTAAAGATGCAAAAGTGTCTATTCTACTGTGACTGAATCCTGCCAATTAATATCAAGTCTGGGAGAGGCAGTCAGACTATCAGGAATTGAAGTAGGTTTTCAAAGGACCTCACATGATTGTAAAAATGATACAGAGACCACAGTGTTACACATAACGGATGACGCATGTGTGTGTAGATGGGTGAATGAATCGATGGATGGAGATATAATTATTATTACATATAATTGTAATTAAGAGATATTATACACTATAATATATACATACTGCACTTGTATGCATACATGGGTGGGTATGTAATTATACTGAAGAATTGTACCCCATAAATATATTCACTTTCCTTTCATCTCAGTAGCAAAGTTACAAGGCTATATTATGCCTGGATATATGTGACTGACAAACAAGTCATTATTTTTCTTCAGGATTTGCATTAATAAAAATCTGCTCATGGTCCTCGCCCCCGTTTGATGGAAAATGATTGCTAGTGCTGCTCACTTCTCCCTCCGTACCTTGCAAGCGCCCTGCAGACTGGAGAGACAAGGCACGCCTAATGGTTCCAGCTCAAAGACTCTACCTGTTGCATTGACAGACTTTGTTCCTGGGAGAAGATACGAACTGGCAGCTGTGAACTAACATTGACGTTTGGGTTGGCACCGTAACAGTATTTACGGCTCAGGAGATACATACAGTCAGATTATGAGAGATCCAGGAATTTTTGAGGTAAAAAGTAAAACAGTATACAAATTACAAACATGACCAGAATATAAAATGATTTAAAAAATAATTTCAGTACTTAGGATCGCTTTTACTAAATATCTGCTCTATATGAAACATCAACATATGGCATACGTTTGCAAAGAGTAAGGGGAGTGCAGAGAGCAGAAGACGGTCATCCAATTGTAGAGCTGCTCACGCAACGAGGTTTACTAATAGCCCACTAAGACACAAAAAGAAAGGCAGAAAGAGATAAAGAAAGAAAGCAATCTTGAACAATGAGGAATATAAATACCAAATATCACAGCACCAGCACAAAGGTTAACCTCATATCTTTGTTACTTTCTTTTGCTAGGCTCCCAAGTGGCTCTTCTTTATATTCCATAAATACCACTCTGTAAGGAGTTTAAATGGACATGTTTCAAAACAGTCACCCCACGTGGTTAAGCCTCTAGGAAAATGACACTGGATGGCAATGAACAAGGTAGAATTTGGGGTGACTACACAAATAATACTTTGAATCTGATGACACTTTGGCTGAATACTATCAGATGGAAGAAAAATCAGTTAGCCTTCTTGTCTCCATTCTATTTTCCTACTAACCACTGAAGAGGCCATAACGAAAAAAATGGATTTGACCAGGTACTTACGGCTGTAGTCCCAGGGCAGTTTGCAGATTGGCATTCACCGGTCATCCGGTTTGGGATTAATACATCGTCCCAGCAAGAGGGGCCCTTTGAGAAAAAACAACACGTACTTGGTGCATGAAATGTAACACAAATGTACGTTTTCTAAAATCTACCGATATTATAAAATGATAATGAAAGTAATGTGTCGTCCAGTGATTTTCAAAATATAATCTACAGAACCTGGGAGTTCTCAAGATCCTTTTGGAGGATCCGGTAGATCAAAATTATTTTCACAGGCACACTAAGATGATCTTTAGCATATTGATCCAAACACGTAATACATTCACATGTAGTAGTCTCCCTACTGCGGCTAATTCAATTGTTTAAAAACTGAAATACTTTTCTTAAGTTCACTGCAATTTCAATTGATGCCTTCTATTTATTTACTTTAAAGATTAATTAATTAATTAATTTAAGAGAGAGAGAGATAGAGCACGAGCAGGGGTAGGGGCAGAGGGAGAAGCAGGCTTCCCGTGGAGCAGGGAGCCTGATGCGGGGCTCGATCCCAGAACCCTGGGATCACGACCTGAGCCGGAGGCAGACGCTTAATGACTGAGCCACCAGGCGCCCAACTGATGACTTCTAAATGAAAACAGCCGTGCCATCCCACTCAGAAGGACCCTTCGAGGGCAGCCGTGGAGTCTGTGGAGGCACACGGGGAGGGCCACCTGTCACCGCTGGCAGGCTGAGCAGGCATGGGTGCCGCCTCCCTCTCCTGAGGCACCGGGAAGACGACATTTGAACGAGCACCAATGTAAACCCGTAACAGTAAGGAGAATGGAAGACAGAGGGTTGGCTGAGGAGAAATTTCCATGCATTTCTGGAAATCTGCAACAGGCTGCAGCGAAGGAGGAGGACGGGAGGTAGGTGTCCCCAGGTGCGGGGCCGACAGAGCTTCCAGCAGCTGCGTTCCAGGGCCTGTGCCCAGCCGGGCAGAGGAAGGTTAGAGCCGAGAGCTGGTGGCTGTGGGGATTTTACGACCAAAGACACCGGGACCACGCCGGCGGTGTTCATGAGCAGTGGCCCACCCTGCTGCACGAGCCAGACCAAGTGGCCTCCTGGCCGCGCTCCTGCACGGATCAGTGCAAACGTCGAAGGCACGGAAGGATCTCAGCCATTCCTGGGTCTCCATGAGCGCTCGCTTTCGCTCCCCTGCACCAGGACACCCACACCCACACGTGCACCAGACACACAGAGGCACACACTCACACACGCGCACACCACGCACTGACACACATCTCGCCACAAACACTTTCACTGCACACACACTCAGTCATGGAACAGACATACCTCACACCACACACTTACCACACGCGGGTGCACCAGATACACACACACACACACATGCACGCACATAACTTTAGAGAAAAACAAGGGAAAGCAGAGGGAATCTGGGAATTGAGCATCCATCTCAAAGGGCGCTACCTTCTGAGTTCACAGATCATTAAACCAAAAGCCACTGCTTCAGCCAGAAGATGGGGCTCCTTTAGCAGCCTGAGACTGCTGTCCTTAGGGGGGCCGCTTCCAGGGTGGCCCTGGGCGGGCACCTGGGAAGTTGGATCTGAGGACTGCTCACATTCACTTATTGACACAGAGGGTTGGCAGCCTCATAAATGTCTGTGGGGACAACCTGGTTTGCATTGCGAGGACAGAAGAACACAGAGGACATGGCTCGAGAAACCTAAAATATTTACTACCTGTGCCTTTATGGAGAAAGTGTGCCAACCCTGGACCTATGGTAAATAAAAATCTTCCAAGTTCATATTGCAAAGTCCTTTAAAAAACTATCATGGTAGTGTTATGGTAGCATTTTGGCCACCACATCATGTCACCAGTTTGTAGGAGCAGCTGTACCTGGGTCTCAAGTGAGAAATTACTTCAATTAAAACCTTAGAGCCATTGGCTTATGGAATCCGAGGTGTTGCTAGAATGCAGGGATTCAAGTTGTTGGAATCAGTAAGAGTGGAAATCTGCAACTAGAGATGACATTTGGGGATTTCTCCCAATAATGTCATCACCAAAAGAAAAACACAAAGTAGAATATTATTTAAGCACATCTATATGGCACACGTAAATCAGAAATTCAGAAAAATGACTTGATGGCATGAAAAGCAGTGACTAAATTTGTAAAGTAGGAGTCTTAAAATTTACTTTTAAAAAATTGTAGGACTAATCTACACGTCATTTTTGCTGTCTTGTATGTCCAATCAAGTGGAAAATTGAGGTACTTAATTGGCTAATTCTTATCCAAAGATCACTCTGACAAGATCCAGACAGACAGTTATAGCAAAAGAGGTTTATTTTTCCCCGATTTATCTAAATAAATTCTATAACCTGCTTTTCATAGGTGGGCATATACACTGCCGTCTAAAAAAATTGCAAATCCTGTTTTCCAAAACGTTACTACAAAATCTTGGAATTTGCAATTTTTAAAAAGGGTTATTTTAGGGACACTCGGGTGGCTCAGTCAGTTAAGTGTCTGCCTTCAGCTCAGGTCAAGATCTCAGGGTCTTAGGATCGAGCCCCAAAGAGAGCTTCTCTCTCTCCCTCTGCCCCTCCCCTCACTTGTGTGCTCTCTCTCTCTCTCAAATAAATAAAATATTTAAAAAAATGAAAGGGCTATTTTACTTAAACTATGCTTTTACCAATTACTTCAAGTTATCAAATGTGTTGAATTTAGTAGATCCTCGTGAATGATTGTACAAACATTTAAGTCACATAATTAAACTTAAGGGGTTAAAATAATTTTGAAAATTATACTTGTCGTATATCATAACAGCAAAACTGTCCTTAAAACTGCTACACTCAGAGCTTCCTTCCTTTTTTTCCCTTTGTGTCTGCAACAAAGTGTTACAGAGAAGGAGCTTCAAAGTTCACAGACCTGTTGAATCCCAATTCTACCAATTATTAGCTCTAGGCCCCTGAGCAAGTTTCATTCCATCTTTCTCCAGCTCTTCTGAAAAGTGAGGGGTTAAATACCTCCGTTATTGGGCGGACACTCGAACACTAACTGAAACAACTCGAACACTAACTGAACACTTTCTCGAACACTAACTGAAACAACAACTTTAATGTCTGCCCGGTGCCTGGCATAGGAAAGATGGCAACTGTTGCAGGTAGTATTTCTTATTTCTCAAAAGAGAAGTCCCTGAGCAGGGTTATTTTTAATTTAGTAGACAGATAAGCAATAACTGGCCAGTTCCAAGGCACCTGACTCAGCCCACAGCGTTTTTCATTTCTTACTTTTTCTCCATTTCCCCGTTACCCAGCTATTCCCCAGGGATTATGTCACTTTTCAGAGCATGCAGCTTGTAACTCTTTTAAATCATGTATTTCCATCCATACAGTAGACATTGTTCTGGCATCTTCCCTCATTGGATTTAAAGATCCTGTGCTTCTCATAAAGCTAAGGACAGTGCTGTGATTATAGCCAAGGCTCTACAATGCAGTCATTACATAGTGAGTAGGGAAAATAACAAAGAAAAAATCTTCTCAACCAAAATATTCATCCACTCAACAAATACTTATTGAACATTTCTTAAAACCTAACAATACAGTTAGGGGAAATAGAGAAGGATCCTTAATCCTGTAGACTTTATGGAGTAGCTACAAAAGCCAGTGTTACAAAGGAACTAAGCAACCGATTCAAATAGATAATACTAAAAAAAAAAAAAAAAGCCCATACCAAATATTTGTGATATGCAAACAACTGGAACACACATACACTCCTGATGCAAATATAAAATGGCACAGCCCCTCTGGAAACCTTTAGGCTTTTTTTAGAAAGTTATACATATAACCATCAAGATTTGAACATTTCATTTTTAGATATTTACCCAAGATAAAAATGAAAACATGAGTCTACACAAAGAATCGTATACAAATACTCATAATAGCCTTATTCACAATAGCCACCAACTGGAGAGCACCCAAATATCTATCAAAATATGAATGGATAAACAAAATGTGGTATCGTCATCCAATGGAATACTATTCTGCAATAAATAGTATCATATTACTTATAAATGTAACATGGATGATTCTCAAAATTATGTGAGTGAAGGAAGCAAAACCTGCAATAGAATATACTACATGTTCCCACTTATATAAAATGCAAACAAATCAGTGGTAGCTTTGGGGTGGGAGCAGAGCATGGAATGGGCTATATAAAGGCATGAGGAATCTTTGGGAGGGGTTTATGGGCTGAATTGTGTCCCCTCAAAATTCATATGTCAAAGTCCTTACCCCCCTACAGAATGTAACTGTATTTGGAAATAGGATTTTTCAAGAGGAAATAAGTCAAGATGAGGTCCTTGTGGTGGGCCCTAGTCCCATATGACTGGTGTCCTTATAAGAAGAGGAGATTAGGACATGGACAGTCACAGAAAAAAAGGCCATGTGAAGACACAGGGAGAAGACAACCCATTCAGAAACCAATGAGAGATGCCTCAGAAGAAACCAACCTCACCAACACCTTAATCTTGGATACAATATTAATAATAATTAACTCTTTCTTGAAACTATTTTATATGGGGTAGAAGGAAGCAGAAGAGGGGGAAAAAGTCATTTAGTGAATATATATTCATTCCTGAGGACTTTTTGCATATACTCTGTCTCTCTGGCAACTATTTAAGAACGGTTTCTTTTTTCCTTTTAGTCTCTATTGTTAACAGGCTTTTCCACTTACATTGTTTCATTTGTTATCTCAGTAACCATGCAAGAGATTGTAGCTTCTATTAGTTTTCTATCACTGCGTAACAAATTCCCACATACGTAATGGCTTAAAACAATCCTCATCTGTGGTCTCACAATCTCTGTGAGCTAGGAGCTCACGCCTGGCTCAGCCAGGTCCTCTGCTCAGGGTCCCACAAGGCTGTAATCAAGGTGTTGGCAGGGTTGTGCTCTCATCTGGAAGCTTGACTGGAGAAGCATCAATTTCCAAGCTCTCTTGGGGTGTTTTCAGAATTAATTTCCTTGTGGCTGTAACTGTAAGGGTGTCAGCTTTGTGCTCCCTGCTGACTGGAAGCCTCCCATGGTTCTTCCCCATGTGCGCCTCCTCAACCTGGCTGCATACTTCATCAGGCCAGCTGGGCGACATCGGGTCCAGTCTCTGCTGGGATGTAGGCTTCTACTACGTGGTTAAGAGGACTCTCGTATACCACAATCAAGGGAGTGGCAGACATATTGTCACCTTTGCCATTTTCTCTGGGTTGGAAGGAAATCACCAGAACCACCCACGTTCAAGACTTAGGGATTTCACAAGAGCATGGACACCAGGAGGGAGAAGATGACTGGGGGTCACCTTTGTGTCTGTCCACCCCACATTTATTTTGCAGAGAAGTAAGACCTTTCATGACATTAAAGTTTGAAAAATGATAATTCAATATGTGACTCAGGCTATTTTTTTTTAATATAAACTTTCCAGTTGAAATATGTGAATATTCGAACACTTCCCTGGAGTCATTCTTTTAAACTTTTAAGTAGAGAATGTAATATTACAGCCTAGAAGGTATCACAAAATAAATACTGAATGTGACCAGAAAGTGAGTTTCTATTTATTCTGGCAAGTTAAATTTGAAGAGATTAGTACATAAAAAACAAGCAAATATACTTGTGCTATACTTAATGTATACATTCTTTTCCAACTTGAATTTATTACCTAGGATTTCTTAGAGCATAAACATCTTACACACTTTTGCCTCTGAACACCTAACTGTAAGTCCCAATTGCAAGCTGCTTCTATAGAAAAACAGACCACTACAGACTACATGGAGGGACTCGCTATTCACATTTTAGCCCAATTGTTTCTACAAATGTTTTTAAAGCAAAAAGAGACTTAGTAGGAGGTGAATTAGAATTTAAAGAAAATAAAAGACCTCAAGAAGACCCCTTGTCCAGTCCTTATAAATATTTCTATTCCTAATTTGGTTACTATATTAATAATAATTAACTCTTTTTGAAACTATTTTATATGGGGTAGAAGGAAGCAAAAGAGGGGGGGAAAAGTGGTTTAGTGAATTCCAGCCAATCAGCAGGTGAATACTGGATTATAAAAGTAGTGGCAAAGCCATCTTCTTGAATTAGTACAAAACTGGGTTGTTTACAAAGCACTTTCCCGTATATAAAGCAACCCTAATTCCCAACGAAAGTCTGTTAATTCTATGACCTATGGAGCTCTGAGATCCAAGCTGATTATTTGCTCATGTGTTGGGGTAATCCCACAACTGTTCCTAAAAAAACCCTGCTCCTATATGTAAGTACTCACTTGGCTCTTATATTTAGCTACAGGGGTATATCTTAAAGAGTATTCCATTTTCATGAAAGGGTATCCTTTTTTTATATGGATTTGTTAACCATAAAAGCATGGCTCTCCCATTATTTTATAAAATGGAATATCTGAAGTCCTTGCTTTTGTTGGAAAACATAGCCAATTTTTTAAATATATTAAGCGGTATATTAATTAAAGGCAGCAAAACATAGCCAAATTTTAATAAAAGCTTGGTCATAAGGCTGGTAGGGCTTGGTGGGTCAGCTTCATTCTATTCCATGTAGACTCAGCCTGAACAGCTCAACCAGGGCATGAAGGGCTCACTCTCAAGTTGGCTCCTTGGCATGGCTGCCCAGTTGGTGCTGAATATCAGCCCAGTGCCATGGGCTCCCATCTGTGGTTCCTCTCAACCAGGGCCATTCCAGGGGCTGCCTGTGCCTCCTTACAGAAGGGTAGGTGCTTCCCAAGAGTGACAATCCTAAGAGAGAAGAGAGAGAAGCTTCCAGTTTCTTCAGACCTAGCCTGAACAAGGCACAATGTCATTTCCACCATATTCTTTAGGTCAAGCAGTCACAGAGCTCAAATTCACTGGAAGAGGTTGGTATTTGAAGGAGAGAGCTAGCTTGGCACCCTTTGTCAAATTTAGGTTTGGCAATTCACTGAATGAGATTCTACAGCTGTGTTCCTCATTAGCACCCTGAGGAAGCTGTCGGATGCTGGCTCCACTCCACCCCCAGCTTTTTGCTCTGCTTTCGGACAATATAGCCCATTTAGATTTCCTTTCATTTTTATTCAAAATGCCTGGCTGATACATTCTCTACTAAATGTCTTTAAATATTTTAACTATGAAACACTAACGTACCATACTGGATATGCTTTATGGAGACAAAAATAACAAAACAGCACTAATTCCAAGTGTTCTCTGATAGTCCATTTGGATCTCTCTTGTTTTCTATCTGGGCACAGGCATAAGCAGACAGGATCTGCACCCACATGTAAACTTATCAGTGGCTTCCAATTATTTAATGTCATTTCTCTGATCACTAAAGAGATTATTCAGGATTTTTTAGAATTTGTATCTATCACCACATGCACTCGTCTATTTCTTAAATTATGTTCATTTGATGCTAATTTTAAGTCATTGTGGTCATCAATTCATTTGATAAATTATGCACCTAATATGTGGCAGGTATTTTGCTAGACTGGAGATAAAACATTGAACAAGACTTTTCCAGGTAAGAGGATAAAAGTGATTGAACAAGTAATTAACACATGGATTCTTTGAGGGACCCCTGACCTAGACCTTTGGAAGGACTATCATTTAAGATGAGACCTGAGAGACAAGTAGGAATCAGACAGCAAGAGGAAAATTCGCTGAAAGAAGGAAGGATTCTGAGCCTGGAAAACAGAACCAGAGACCACCAACCCCTACACTGGCTTCTGGAATATATATTTTCAAGAAGATGATATTGATAATTAATTTATAAATAGTTCATTACTTCTGTGCAATATCCTAAATATCTTAAACTAACACTACCACCACTACTTGATAATATGATTCAATTAAAATATATGATAAAATGTAACAGTATTCAAGGTACTGATTCAAAGGGATGGGGATGTCCAGATAATAAATGATGTCTTAGTACTTTTGAATCAGACTGACTGGATTTCAAATCCCATTGCCATTACCAGCCATGTAACGATGGAGAAGTTACTCAATCAGAACATCAGTTTCTTGTGTGTAATGTGGGGAAAACAATTGTTAATGCTACATCAGAAGGTTTATGGTTAATTGAGATAAAGTACTTCACATAATACTATATACACAGTTAATATTCAATAAATATTAGAAGGTGCTCCTGAACAGCCATAGTCTGAGAAAAATATGATCATGGAAAGAGCACCCCAAAAGACAAAGATTCAGAAGACTTAAGTTCTAGACATAATTTCACTAGAGTTTAGGCTGATCAATTTAACATCACTTTCTCATCTGTAAATTGGGGGTAATAAAGTCTCAGGGTCAAATAAGATAATGAATGAGCTAATTGGTGTGAAAACCCTTTATAAAATATAACAGGCCACACAAAACAGAGCTTTGTGTATTCTTAGACTGTCTAATTGTAGAAAGTGGTGGACTCATGCGTCTACCCCACTTTATACAGCCCCAAACACAATGCCACTTCCAAGTAGAAGAGATTCTTGATCCATACAATGCAGCTGCTGCTCGCATCAGCAATTAACCAGAGCAAGTGTCTACGCTCGTATTGATTACCTGATGCTGCCAAGTTAGCTCAACAGCTGTCTCAACAGAATGTCTCAGCTGGCCTTGGAAATTTTCCCCAAGACCTGGGGTATCTCTATAGCTCATACAACATACTGTAGCATGAGGTGGCATACAACAAATTTCCTTCCACTACTAAAATGTATTTCATATCATAAAAAGCAAGTATTTCATAATCGAATACTCAATAACACCCTTTTCCCCTCCGAGAAAATTGTTACAAGAAAAAACATCACATCTCTTTAAAGAAACTGCATTGTTACAAGGGAAACGACTCTTGGTCCACTGCATTACAGCTCTGTTGAGTTTTGACACAATCAATCACTGTCATTATTTACTGAGAGTCCCTTCATGTAGGGTGCCATCATGCCAAATGCATTCAATGTCAAACAATGTGCTTATTTCTTCACAATTTCCAGTTACCAAACTCTTCCTAAACCGCAAGATGCCTTCAATTATATTACTAAGTGTTGACAGCTTTGCTGTAGGCACATCACAGTGATAGCAGGATTCAAACAGCAGTGATTTTTTTTGTCCTATCTCATAGAATTTAAACAATGGAGACAAATCAAGACTTACAGATACAGTGATTCACTTTTATGCACTCTTAACAGATTTAATTTAGGAGAACCATATGATTATCTTCATCTGTTCAAGCTCTCTTTACTAAGAATAATCTTGCTACTGCACGGAGGGAAATTTGCTGCAGCTCAGATTAGACGCAGTTTCAGACAGCATAATATGTGTCTAACTGTTGAGATGGTCGCTCTCATTTCAATTCAAGGCATGTAAATCTATTTGAATAACAACATTTATTATCATGTAAAGCTTCATAGTTATCTCAGCTGGCTTTATATCTTGATAATTATGACTGGAACTGGACTATGCTTATTACATGAGATAAGAAGTTTATTAGATTTCTAGTGAATGCCCAGATACCGTCATCATCATATCAACATTATTTAGTTCTCAAAATAAAACTCTATGAATAACGCAGCATATTTTGGTGTATACTACTGTAAATCCGCCACTGAGGCTGAACTCAAGTCAGTCACCTCTTTTCTAGAAAGGGAAAGGAAGAAATAGGCAGGACACAGTTAAAACCATATAGGGATCACAACTTAATTAAGTTTTCTGTTGCTTCAGTGTAATTAACTGTCCATGAAGCGGTATCAATAGGGGGGATGTCTTGGCCAGTCCACAAGGCTACACACTGCTCAGTGGTACAGGTAATCTGTGCCTGGAGGACTTAGACATTATGAGGAAAATCACTTGTCAAGCGTCCTGAAGAGCAGTGAATTTGGATAGGCCTCCCTCTGTCAGGCATTAGACACATATGTAATGAGCAGGCTTCTAGTTGTATCTTACCCACATTGGCACCACTGTGTATTTATGAGGCACTTTGATCCCATGACCAGGCACCTCCCCCGGGAGCATCAGCATGTGGGCAGGGGTTTCTGTTCTTTCCCTACAATGACCTGGGGTTTATAGAGCTACGGAGAGCAAGGCCAACGATTCTCGGCGGAAAAAAAAGTCACATTTGTCCTTGGATATGTATGTTGGCAAAGACATTTTTTAAGCAGGGTCCAATTTAATATGCATTGACCATTTGTTCTAGTCTATACATTTTCCTCCGAGCCTTCTCACTTCAAGATACTTCTAGCACCCCCTTTTCCTTTTGTCTCCCTTTCATCCCTGACTCTGTTATCAAGGTCCAGTCACCACAAAAAAATCACTCCAACCAATTTATTTGTGGCCCAATGAGAGAGGAGAGAAAAAGTCTTAATTCTAAATTAAAATAACCAAATTTGTAGTTTTCTGAACTTTTTCATGATTAATTCAAACTGGCAGAAGTTCACACCAAAAGTGTTTCATGTTCTCTGACACTTCTCTGTAAGAATCACCCTACCCAGGGGTGCCTGGGTGGCTCAGTCAGTTAAGTGTCTGCCTTCGGCTCAGGTCATGATCCTGGAGTCCCGGGATCGAGCCCCACATCGCGCTCCCTGCTCAATAGGGTGTCTGCTTCTCCCTCTCCCTCTGCTCCTCCCCCGCTTGTGCTCTCTCTCTCTCGTTCACTCTCTCTCTCAAATAAATAAATAATAAAAAATAAATAAGAATCACCCTCCCCATTATTATTTCAACACCCCCCCCTTTATAAAGCTCAATGTTTTGACTTAATAAAATGAACATGACTAAATATCTTTCCTTTTTGTGTGTATCTTTCTTCAAGTGAAATGTGAAAGACTGCTGTTCGAGAACAAATCAGATCTTGGTTCTAAATCATTGTAAATCTTATTTTTTGAAATAGTACTTTCAGGGGAACACTGTTATCTCCCCACATTCCTGCCTTTGCTCAGAAAACTGTACTCCCACCTTCCTCTCGATGCCCCACTCATCCATGCAATCGTCCACATGCTGTTTCTGTGACGAGGTGTGTAATCTTGCCCAGTGGGAAAAGAGTGGGTAGCATTCCCACTGCATTCCCCACGCTAGCTTCGTCAATAACATGCCACATAGGGATGTCTGTTGATTCAACACCCATTTCCCTATTGCTTCAAAAGTTAAAGGAGGAAAGGATCCAGTTAATTGGCATTCTAAAACCCCAACAACAACCACAGTAATTGTTTCCTCTGAACAGAGCGATGCTGAAAACATCAATGTCCCTTCGCGTGCTAGACCCACATGAGGTCTGGTTCTTCGGTGTGAGATGTCACCATAGCTTGGCTCTTCCTCTGGCTTGGACATGAACCTACTACACTTCTCTGAAAGCAAACCTAGTCCCACTAGCTGCAAAATCACTCCTCTGCCTGTGTTCATTCCCAGGACACAAAAATTCCATCTCAGGACACCCCAGAGGATTTTGACTGTCCAGGTGGGTTTGCCATATCATAGCTGCCAAGATGTTCTTCTCATTGTATTAATGAGACAAAATTAGTGCAAGTAAAACAGAGAGACCTGGTCAGGGCATCTTGTCAGTTAGCTGTGGTTATTAGCTCAACATTCCTTCAAAACAGCCCCCTACTTCCCTATTTACCAATAATTCTTCCATGAATTACCAACTTTTAACAAAAATGAAAAGCCAGGATGGTTTATGATAAAGAAAACAAGAGTTTGCTTTAAAATATTTGTTCTTTATTCACAAGATTGTCTCTGTTTATAGTAATTCGAATCTATACCAGACTCCTCGGCTTTTTATGTTAACACCTCCAATCGGCTCCATTAAAAAAAAAAAAAAAAAAAAAAGATGGCATCAGCCAACAGATCAAGGGTTCTCGGCTTCTGATATTCAATATTCTCTTGTTTCTCGCAGTTGTAAATCTCATGATTTCAGCACAGGTGCAAAATCTGTTCAAATGTATTCCATAGCTTAGAACTACTGATTATGCTTCCTGAAACCAGCGCGCCATGTAAGGCATGTTCATACTTGGTTTTGATATATGCCACATTAAGAAACTCACTCACAGAAGTAACTGTGACATTACTCAGGAATCTAAAGGGAAAGGAAAATGCACAGGATGTTTCTCACCCAAAATTACACTCTGGTTTAAGGAAATATTTTCTCAAAACCATGTTACTTAATTTTAGCTAATTCAGATCACATCTGCCATCACTTTATCCAAGGCCAAGAAAAAGAGTAATATTGTAATTGGAACTTAGTGTCAAAATTTTCCAAGTTTTATAACAAAGCCACTCCTCTGGACCACTCGGCACGGTCTCTGCCTTCTACCTCGAAATGACTAAGCTTAGCGAGCTATCCTGGGCATTCATCTTGGCAATGAATGTATCAGAAATAAATATCTGTGTCTAAAAGCCCATAAACTTACAAAAAGACTTCTGTTTTCCCTATGTGAATAAGATAGGGTATTATAACCAGGAAACATTATATGTAAAGAATAGTGTTATTATGCAAGTTTCCAAATTAAGACTTGGGAAAAGAATAGAGAAAGATCTGACTTGATAGACTCATAACCAGACCCTCCTTTATACCCAATCTTTACACAAAATCACAATGCCTGATGTGACTTACCCTTCCCTTGAAATCAGAGGCTGGCAGATTGGGAATCGTGAGCTCTGACAGCTCATGTCCTGGTGACCATGAAGAAGGCAGAAAAGCTAATGTGAAACTCCCAAAACTCAGTACTCAGCTCACTTGGCAAGGCAGAAGGAGCCGGGCATGCACAGTAACCCCTGACAGCATCACTTCTTAGAACAAGGTCAAATAGAAGGTTCAAGGGAATGTGAATGCAAGTCTAAGATCACGAGGACTGACAGTCTGTTGGAAGAGCAGGAATGGCATTCAGGAATGATTAGGAATACTATAAGGCAGATTTTCCAGCTCAAAAGTGACTTCTCATTCACCAAGTCTTGTTGTCTCAATATTTGTTGAATTTGTGTCCTCCTCTCTAGACCCAAAGCCACAGACTTATTTTGAGACCCGTATTCACTTTTGGATGATCGCACTGACTTATTAATGAGTGTCTTGCTATCCATCTCAGCTCCCTCAAATGTTTTTTCCACACAACTGCCGGCGGGATATTTTAAACAAAAATGAGAAGGTGACCATCTCCTCTTAAAACCCCCCAGCGGCCCCACCCCATGCTCAGGACAGTCAGTGCTCCCCGTTTCCTAACATGGCTCATGAAGCCCTTTCTGATCGGTTCACTTCCCTCCGCCCCCTCACTCCTCAGCCAATTTTCTAGCCATCCCCTGCACGAGAACCCATACAGAGAAATACAGTTACACATTATTTTCAATCCTCCTGGAAACTTTCTCTGTTTAGGAAATCCTTTGATTTTCTAGTCTTTTTCAGCTGGGAGGTCTCAGGATATGCTTGGTAATAACGATCTTCTATACAGCCAGGATAGCATTGCATTTAAGTTCTGTTTATTAGAAAACAAATTTTTTTTTTTTTAAAGATTTTATTTATTTATTTGAGAGAGAGAGAATGAGAGAGAGCACATGAGAGGGGGGAGGGTCAGAGGGAGAAGCAGACTCCCCGCCGAGCAGGGAGCCCGATGCGGGACTCGATCCAGGGACTCCAGGATCATGACCTGAGCCGAAGGCAGTCGCTTAACCAACTGAGCCACCCAGGCGCCCCTAGAAAACAAATTTTTATATTTCTTTACCAAATACTCCTCCTCACCCACTGTCTGCTGCTGCCTATTGCAAGTACATATATCTTAATGTCCAGAGTGCTGCCTTTTGCTTCTCTGCTGGGAACTTCCTGGCATCTGTGTTGCCCTAGGATTCTTCCCCAGGTACCAAGGCTGATGGAAACAGAAGTCTGTCTGCACCAAATGAAGATGCAGAATAATGGCCACCACCCAAAATGTTTATTAGAATCTAGTGATTCAAGTGATTTCTAAGACAGCATGTGATAGAAAAATACAGACTATAGAAAAGTATCTGAGTTCAAGACTCGTTATTTTATATACTAAGTTGTGCCCTTTGGCAAGTCATTCAAATTCTACAATGCTTAGATTCTCCAGGTGTAATAGGAGAATTGATGTCAGCTTTCTCTACTTGGCAAGTTTGTTGTGAGGCTAAAACAACAACAGAAACATATGAAAAATGCTTTTCTACCTTTCAAACACTGCGCAGTGGTAGTTATTATTTTTCTTTGCATTAAAACATACCATTAGAATCTTGAACAAAAACTGCATTATTAGAGGGGCATACACGATGCTTTATATTGTAATTTAAAATTTTAACTTCCAAAAAGATAAATATTTTTCTCAGATTATGAACTAAATGTGTCTTCCTGCCTAGTAACTGAATATCACATCTCCTTCACAGAAACCCAACATGTCTTTCTGGAAATTAGGAATAGTCACAATCCACTTATTGTGACTTGATGCCAGAAAGCTTTTGAAAAAGAAAACAACACACACACACAGTGCCATTACTGTCTTTTACCTTAAGAACTATTTATATTTCAGGTTAAAGAAAGTCTGACATATTCCACTAAAAGCACCTGTAACAGAAATCTGTAATCTATCTATGAAGTGATAGCATTTAGAAAATACAGAAGTTGGTATTTCTTCACTTCTCTGAGACTTAATCTTAGCAACTAATGGTTACTAAATTGTTATTTGTACAGGAATGCTGAGAATCTTATTATAACTGAAAATTTTAAAGGAATTAAAATAATGAGGGAAGTACATGTAAAATTTCCATAATAACAGAAATGATAATTATGATATTCATTTAATTCTTCAAAGGGATTAGATCTACTAACCACATTAGATTCATATCATCCAAAATATTTGAATGGTTAGGTCAAATTTCTCTTACCAATTTAGAATTTATTATTAAAAGTACTTTAAATCATAGAATCTCTTTAAATTCGGGCGCCTGGGTGGCTCAGTTGGTTAAGCGACTGCCTTCGGCTCAGGTCATGATCCTGGAGTCCCAGGATCGAGTCCCACATCAGGCTCCCTGCTCAGCAGGGAGTCTGCTTCTCCCTCTGATCCTCCCCCCTCTCATGTGCTCTCTCTCTCTCATTCTCTCTCTCTCAAATAAATAAATAGAATCTTTAAAAAAAAAAAAATCTCTTTAAATTCTGCTTAAAGTTTGTTCATTGCCCAGGCATGTACTGGAAAGACAGGCAGATGGTGTCCATGTCTGTCAAGCGTTAGAAGAAGCTGTATTGGGAGTCCAGGGCAACGCCAAAGACTTGGGTTGCTGGTTTTTAAAAACTAGGCCATGGGAAATAGTTCCTTCATGTGTAGGGAAGTTCAACACACTGTGGTTGTTGTAGGCAGATATCCAGCTGAAGTGACCTGAGAGGTATCTAGAGGCCTGCCACTGTATGCTAGCTAGCCCTGCTCAGTGCTATTTGGATATTAAGACTAGGGTTTGCGTGAAGATCCACAGATCATGCTAATGAATAAATTCATGAGTGTAGGCTACTGCTGCAGGAGCTACATAGATGACCTGAGATCTCCCAGGGTTCTTTATGATCTTAGAAATGTAACTTACACTAATGCTATATTCCAGGGAAGTACACATTAATCAGTGGTCCTGTGCTGTGTTACTAAAGTGGAGCATTTCACACCATGGGTGGAGGCAGCGCAGCATCTCTGTAGTGCATACTGAAAAGTTCAAGCAAGGCTTAATTTTAAGTGAGAGATACTTAATCGTAATATGTAAAGGCACACCTGGAATGAAATATTTGTATCTGTGGACTGTCAGATAGCCTGGGATTACTGCCACTAAGTCAAACTCCACTTAATATGAAAATAGAGTCTCCAGAGTCCATTTTTTTTAAAGGTCTAAAGCTACACATTATTCTACCATCACTCATTGCTATGTTAGGACAGACTAGTTGCTCAGTGGTCTTTGCGAGTGTGCGTGAGCACACTCGTATGGGGGGCCCGTGGGACCAGGGACACAGATGTCTCAGAGGACAAATCCAGATGGGACATGGGAGAGTGGCCTTAAAAACCCATGAGGACCAAAAAGTTACCAGATGTATGGGATGTGGGAGAGGGAGAGGAAGAAGGAGATAAAGATACCCTCATTAAAGAACCAAGGCAAGCCTGCAAAAAGAAACTAAAATAATTCTAGATTAAATCCTATTATGTTGTTTAAATGGAGACTGACAATGAGGCAGTGGCCCCAAATACAAAAACAAGTGAGCTGAAATTAAGGGATCAATTATATTACAGATCTTCTGATCCCAAGGTATCATTATTAATTATATTGATTTATATTAACTTATAGCCTTCAATCTACATATGATTTCAAATAAACAATATATATTTGCTTAGTCATTCAAACTTCTATCCTGTATCTGCTAAACTCTGTGTTAAGCTGGAGATCAAAGATGACTAAGGTTCAGTACCACATTTAAATATCCCATAATTTGGTGGAGGATGTAAAGATACCGAATATTTGACAAAGGAATGTATTATATACTAAGGGAGCTCAAATAATGGAGAGACCAATTATAATTTTGTTTCAAACTTGAATAACTGAAAAATACCCTTACCAATGGGGAGGGGGGTCCAATTTTTTTTTTCCAATTACTTTCAACTTAAACTGGTCAAATTCCAATAAAATAAGCATTCAGTGTAGGTTACTTTTTTTTTTAATCATTGGATAGTTGGGATAAATGGCTGATCAGTCAATACCAGGATACATCTTCATTTCATTGCTTTCATTACTGCCCACCCCAATCTAAGGATATTTTGTAAGAGAATTGTATTATGCTTAAAAAGTATTTTCAGTCTCAGAACTGGGAGATTTTCTTGTAAGTAAAAGTGACTGAAGGAAAAAAGCAAAAGAATATAAAGTGATGAAGTGATTTTTATTTTAATTTTTAATTTTTTTAATTTTTTTATGAAGTGATTTTTAAAATAAAGTTACATAACAGTGCCTATGCAATAGCATCTCCCCTATACCTTATCCATCTAGTAAGTTACATTAATCACGTTTTCTATTCAAGGCTTTGAAATTTCTTGACTGAAGCCCTACGCTATTTTGAGGATTTTAGTAGTCACACAACAAGTAAGCAGAGAGTGAATTCACAATTAATCTATGCCCTTCTCTTTAATAAAAATTAGACTCTTTCATTATCCTACTTACAGATTCCTCTTTAGGGAAGGTTTCTTCCTATTGTTTATAATGAACTCACCCTAGTTGGCATCCCACTTACATTTTTAATGAGTTCATAACTAGTCTGGGCACCTCTCAAAATGCGAAAGCTCTGAGTGCATGAAAGGACTCTTTATGTTACCAAATCTAGCTGCTTTGAAATCAGGGTAACCCAGGGATAAGAGTTTCTTTAAAAAAGAAAATAAACAGATCATCTTTCTCAGAGTATAGAAAGCACACAAACATGTTCTGAGCTAGCACCTTTCTCACCAGTGGAAAGGAGAAAGGAGGAAGAGATGGATGAGCAAAATAAGAAGCTGTTACCATAGCAGCAATGTCTGCCCTACAACACACAATCTTTAAAAATGTGTTAAGTTTTCATAATGTATTTATCAACTGATAAACTCAGTGCCAATCAGAATCAGATATTGAGGATTAAGACAGAATCCCTGGACAGAAGCTGGCCTACCTTACGGAAGTGTGGCTAAGTGGGTGGAAAGGGGCACATCTCGGTGGATATGAGCAGCTTTTACAATACTTCTCCTCTGCAGCATTTATCTCAACTTTAACTACATCGTTATTTATGCATTACCTCTGGAAAATTTGTCTCTCCAGGTAGAATGTAAGCTCCTTCAGAGAAGAGACCTATTCTGAATCTCAGCGACTGCTATGCATAAAATTTGGGCCTAATGCATATTTGTTGAAGGAAATACATGAATATTTGAAGGATTCTTGAGTGAAATTCAAGCCTAAATTGAGATGAAAATATGAAAATGCCTGGAAAGTAACATGGGATGTAAATAGCAAGTAATATGCCACAGGATTCCCAGTTACATGCTTCACCTAACCGGTCTTATTTCACTGAGGAAGCTCCTTTTCTAAGATTCGAGAGATGTGCCAAGTGCTCAAGTCACCATTGAAGTGTGCCTGAGAAATACAAATATATCCACAAGAAAGACAATTTTTTGTTCATTTGTTTTGTTTTGGTTTTGTTTTCATATAAGTACCACTTATCTTTTCCTTTATGGCTAGACTCTCTCATGTCATGATATTAGAAAATGCCTCCAATGGAAATGCCCCTGTCTGAACACAATGACTAAAATTCTATTACAATGTTAAAATAAATGTATGTGAAACTTTCTTAAAAAGTCAATTTTAATACAAGAGATCAGAACAAGAGAATGTGTGCCATGTTGATAAGGAAAAGAAAGTAGAAAGAGAAATCAAACATACATTTGAACTTTGTTGAAATAGGTTTGGAGCTGCAGACAGGATTTTTATTTTGTTTAAACTTTGGCCAGAAATGAGCACTTACTCTGTGCTAGGCACTGTGTTTCAGAATTGAATGAAGCATGGTATCTACCTCAAGGTGCTTATAGACCAAATTCGAGACTATCATAGCTTAAAAGGAGTAAGCACACCACCATAGACTTCCAGTTTCTTACACTCAGGAGCTCTAATATTCCTCTGGGTTGTGGGTGTGGGATTAGAATACAGAGGTGGAAGGAAATAGCAAAATTGGGGAACATGGGAGTGCATTCTTGTACTGGCCCAAATTCCTTAACCTGTCCTACATGAATGGGGATCTTTAGAGAGGCCACAATATTATCCATATTCTCATAATTCAGAAAGGAATTGGGCAGAGAAAAAAAAAAATAGGCACTGTGTATCTGAATCCCAATTGTAATTCCAAGAAGGTAAAAATCCCAAAAGTATTCAAGGATTCCAGAAGCATCCTGACAACAAAGGTGTGGGATCTGGGACCATTCCATGATTTCACCATCTCTTAGCAGTTACTAAATTAAGGAGGAGGTAGAAGAAACTTGTTTCTCTCAATCATTAGAAAGCTACAAACTAATCATATATGGCTAGTTTCAAAATTAACTGGACATTAAAAAAAAAATTAACTGGATATTTTGTCAGTTTGCCAAACTATTTGTCACACCTCTCTAATCTTTAAGAGAATAGCATTTATTAGGAAAAAAATAAATTGGCTTAGTAAAAATACCTCGTGTATTTGCTTAGGAAATGCTTTGAACAAAGAGGTTGAATTTTAGATGCGGATAATTCATTTGTAAAAGCAGGTAAGTTTATGCCAACGAATTGGAGAACGAAGATGAAAAGGACAAATCCAAGAAAGACACAAACTACTGGAGCTCATTCAGGAAGATATATAAAATTTGAAGAGACCTATAATGAGTAAAGAGACTGAATTAGTAATTTTAAAACTTCTAGGAAAGAAAGGCCCAGGCCCTGATGGATGCACTGGTAAATTCAATCAAATATTCAATTGATTTTCAACAGAGTTACCAAGACAATTTAATGGCAAAATAATAACATCCTCAACAAATGACACTAAGGCAGCTTGATATCTGTATGCAAAGGAATAAAGTTGAACCCCTACTTTACTGAATATAAAAATTAAGTCAGATGGATCAGAGGCCTACACGTCAGGGATAAAACTGTAATACTCTTAGAAGAAAACTTAGGAGTAAATCTTTATGACTTTGGGTTTGGGAATAGTTTCTTTGATATGAAAGCAGAATCAAACAAAGAAAATATAGATACACTCAAATTCAACTTTTGTGTTTCAAGGACACATCAATAAAGTGAAAAGGTGACCTACCAAATGGGAGAAAATATTTGCAAATCATATGTCTCATAAGGAATCTATATCCAGGATATATAAAGAACTCTTAGAACTCAACAGCAAGAAGACAAATAACCCAATTAAAAAAAAAAAAAAAATGGACAGAGGAATTGAATAGACATTAGTACAAAGACATACAAATGGCCAATCAGTATATGGAGAGATATTCAGCATCGTCACTCATTAGGGAAATGAAATCAAAACCACAAGATATTACTTCTGACCCATGAGGATGGCTAAAATTAAAAATACACAAAAAATAATGAGTGTTGGAAGGAATGTGGATAAATTGTAACCTTCATTCATTGCTGGCAGAAATGTAAATTGGTGTAGCCACTTTGGAACACATATGCCTACAAGAAATCTTCTACAAGGTTGCATGATAGCCAAAGAGTAGAAATAACCCATACATGCATCGACTGATGAATAAACAAAACCCAGTATATGTAGACAGCGTAATATTATTTGGCAATAAAAAGGAATGAAGTGCTATACATGCAAAAACATGGGTTTGTTGCTAAAACATTGTGCTAAACGAAAGCAGGCAGTTACAAAAGACCATAAATTACATGTTTCCATTGTATGAAATACCCCAAATAGGAATCCAGAGAGAGAGAAAGTGGATTAATGGCTACCAGGGATGGGGAGAAGGATGAAGTCGGGCAGGGAATACGAAGTGACTGCTAATGGGTACAGATTTTCTTCTCAAAGTGATGAAAGTGCTCTAAAATTAGATGGTGTCCATGGCTCCACAACTCTGTGAATGGACATAAAACTACTGAATTGTATGCTTCAAGTTTTATTTTGAAAAATTTCAAACATACTCAAAATTAGAATGTATATCAAGCTCCCCCAGTATTTATTACCCAGCTTGAGCATTCATATCAATATTTTGACAATCTTACTGTGTATTAGGTAATATTAAAAGATTATCATTAATTTCATTAGGTATCTTAGGTATAATAAGTTATGATAGTTATATGTATATATATATTTTTCTTAATAAATATTTGTAATAAGAATGAAGAACTTATACCTAGAGGTAAGGGCACATTACACTTTGCGTACTTTCTATACATTGTTACTATGTCCTAATAAAAAAGTAATGGTGAATTAGTAAAAGTAATAATTGGCCAGTTGAAATTCATTTCTAGGAAAAATTTATATACATTTTATTTTAAAATATTTCTGTCTTAATTGGTATGAGACTTTGTATGATGTATTCTGGAACTTCTGTAGACTCTATCTCACAGTCTAGGGTCCAAACATAACCTACATTTTCCTAGTGGTAGAAACAATAGCCAGATTAAAATGAAATAGATCAGACAACAACATTACTGAGGAGGTAACTGGTTTTGTCTACATTCCACTTGTTTGTGCCTATATATTATCCATTAACTCAATATAGAAAAGCCAGATTTTCTATTTTCTCATTTTACAAGCCTGCCATTTTCTTTCTAGTCAATTCTAAATATAGTACATCACAAAAGTATTTATACAATTATATTATTAAGTATCAATGACACATACCGGGATGTATTATCTCTCCTTAAGACCTATTTAAAATATCTCTTGAATACCTCTTGAATATATATCTTATTAGAAATATCCCATTTTATGAAAGATTTCATTTCTCTTGTTATATTTTCTTTTTACACTGAACATTACTGTTATGCGATTATAAACATTTTTTTTAATTATGGGAGGAATTATAATCCAACTATATTTTGTACAGTTATATAACATTAAACAAATGTGTTATCATAATTTAAAAAGAAATTCTAATAAAAAACATATAATTTAATACTATTTACATCATATAACTGTTTAGAAGAAGACAGAAATGAGGAAAAATGGAAGCAGTTATATGCAATTAGCACAGTTTACTAATAAAGCTCATGCTTCCCCATTCAGCTTACGAAGGCTTTTAAACACTCAAGCGAACAGTTATTATCAAAACCATTAGACATACACATAACAGCATCAGCCAGAATTGTTAAAATGTAGAAAGTGTGAATAAGTCTAGGATCAGGGGTCCTGCTAAGTAATTGACCTGCTAGAAATCCTCCGTGATGCTTATGGAACTTTTTTTTTTCCCACTAAAATGAACATCACAAGGAAATCTTAATGCACTGTGAACACGCTGCAGGCATCTATAGTCCTCTGCTTTTTTAAAAAGTACCCAAGTCAGACAGTCAAGGGGTTCACTCTGATCAAAAAGAAAGAACCCAGGTATACTTGAATCATCTGCTTCCATCATACTGCATGCTAGGCTTTGTTTAATTTTATGGGTGGAAAAAAGAAGCTCACCTATTTTGCTTATTATCACTTTAAATAATAAATTTTGTTTTGATGAAGGAACATGCATCGTATGTAATTATTATAAAAATATAAGGAATAAAATGTTCAGTGTAAGTAATTCTTCATAATTAAGTTCCCATCCTTATTGTAAGTCTGTCATTCTATTAACATATGCATTATTATTTTGGTCTTATAATACTACAGAGTAAATAAATACACAAATGATGGTCATGCGCCATATTTTTGAAAGATATAATTTTAGCAGCTAAATGAGCATATACAAATAAAAATACGGTATTATCACCCCTGTCTGCTGTTTTATGGTTTAATAACCTCACTTTTGATATTTTAAAGTGATGTACATACACGTTATACACAAAAGCTACCCACAGCTTCTAAAATCGCTGGCCTTTCAAACATTTTTCCTGGTCTTTTTTTAAGATAAACATACGAATGCTAATGAAGTGGAAAATTAGTCTTGTGGAGACACTTTATAAAAACAAACAAACAAACACAAGATCGATGACAAATGTAATAAGCTGCATCACACAGGGCTGAGCTTATGGTGCACACTGCAGTAAGGTCCTTGGTAGTACTAATGTTTGTGTCATGCTCAGCCCCAGAGCCAAAACTCTATCGCAGGGATTTGAACTGCTATCCAGAGGCATTTTTCGATTTGAACCAAAAGGTTTACGGTCCTGCATTCGAGCTAATTCTGTTGCTTCTAATTCCAGCTGGACTTAAACTCTTATCTCAGGATGCCAGGCCTACAGATAGGGCCTATCACAGTAGCTCCAATTCCCAGAGAATACTCAACTCCATGACCCAAGGGAGATAAAATCCTTCCAGATAGCCTAAGTAAATGGCTCATGACTTGTTCCTGTCACTCCCACTAATGCCTTTGTACTGTGAAAGAGACTAGCAAAGGTGTAAATATCTTCCAATTATTAGCTGCACGTCCTCTCCCTTGCTTCTGTCAGTACTTCCAGCACCGCGCTCCTTACGGAGACCACGAAACTGACAGGCCGCGGCTCCTGAACTTCCTTCTAAACTTCAGGAATCAGTTTGTGTATTACTGGTATTATACGGACACACATTTCTCTTCTCTTTAGCATCCTTCCAGTAAAAGTTCCTCCACACCCCCTGTGTACCTGTCTCTCCCTCTCTAAGAAAGACACCATAGTTAGCAGGGCATAAATTAAGTTATATAATTTAGCCTTTATGTTGGAGCAAACAGATTCTACCTCAAAAACAGGCGTATCTGGACGTAAAAGCTGTCAGTGTGTGGATCAGTTGTAGTCTCCTGTACTGGCCTAAATATTTATTGAAATGATCAAAACTGAAGCCCCCACAAATACATTCTGGCAAATATCTCTTGAAAAACACCTCAGGAATTAGTTTTAAATGTCCCATCATTTGTGATGATGTGATTAGGCCTCCATTTCTCGCTGGGCTGGATTTCCCTGCAAGCAGAGACCAAGCCATGACTCTGTGCTTTGTCCTGGGCGTCATCTACCGCTAGGCACTCAGTGGACTCTTCACACATGTTTAGTGAATCAATGACAGGAATGGAAAGAAATACATTAAGTGAATCAGTAATAGGATCTACTGGACTCTGCAGAGTCATTGGGAAGATAAGCCTCACTTGGGGATGCAGGATAGGACGGGGCCAGAACCTGGCAAGCACAGGGAACTGGGTTCCAAAGGTCAGAACCAGCAGTATGTCATGGAGCAAGTCAAACACAGGCATCAAAAGTGCAGGGAACCGAGCCGACACCAGGAACCCGGGGAAACCGCACCGATGGCAGGAAATCGGGGAAACCATGTGGACAGCAGGAACCAAGAGGCAGTCCGGGGCGCCTGGGTGGTTCAGTCCTTAAGCGTCTGCCTTCGGCTCAGGTCATGATCCCAGGGTCCTGGGATCGAGCCCCACATCGGGCTCCCTGCTCTGTGGGAAGCCTGCTTCTCCCTCTCCCTCTGCCTCTGCCCCTGCCTCTCCCCCTACGTGTGCTCTCTCTATCTCCGTGTCTCAAATGAATAAATAAAATCTTTAAAAAAAAAAAAAAGAGGCAGTCCAGTGGTGTCTGGGAACTGGGGTTGTAGGAAGAACCTCAGGCAAGTGATTAAGGAATGAAAAGGCAATGGAATAAGGCCCTCGGCTCTAAGTTACCTTACGATGTTTTAGATAATTGAGTTACTTTTACATGTATTTTATCTCCACTTGACCTGTAACTGTACCAGAGAAGTTCCCTTCACTTGAAGGACTTTACAAATAGGGCATTTCTCCTGTGACCCAGAAGATTTCTGCAGATTCTTACCACGACCGTATCTAAATTGCCCAACTCTCCAGGTCACGTGGTTTTAGTTTATATTTTAGTTCTAATTCACTCAAAAAAATGTGGTCACATGTAACTTAGTTTTTGTAACAGATTTCACCCATGATTTAAACCATCCTCAAAATGCAATATATCAGTTTAGGAGAAAAATATCAATCCTTTAAATGCATTTTGAAGTTTCCTATTGAAAAAAAAATATTATGAAGCTTTTTATCTTGTATAAGTCCAGATTTTTGTTTATGAAAGTGTGTGTATCAAATAATATTTAATAATATTATTATTTTGATACAATGTAATATAAACACCAAATAACATTTCCTGAGAACTTTATGAGTGAGGCATAGTTTTAGGCCCATGGGGAGTTTTCACTCTAGAGGAAGGTGAGTGAGATGGGGGGTGGTCGTGGTGGTATTTGATGGTCTGGTGATATCTGATAAAAAATAAGATAGAAGATGATGATACATAGATAGATAGACAGACGCTATGAAGAAAAACAAAGGGACCAAAGACCTCTGAGTGGGGCTGAGGGAAAATGCCATTTTATATAGGGTCACGAGGGAATTCCTCTTTAAGGTAGCCTTAGAATTGCTGCAAGTGAATTATACCGATACACGTATTTAATTTTTCTAGAGTTAGGTCAGGTCAAGAGTATACCTTAAAAGAAATAGGGTCCTGGCCACAAACATGTCATTGCAGAGATAAATCAGTCCTCATGAGACCCATTCACCTCTAGGACTTTGCTTAAGAATCAGCTAGGTGAGCAATTTGTGAAATTCAGGGTCTCCTTCTTTATGACCCTTTGCCGGGAGGGCTTTAGAGGTAAATGTAGGTTTGAAGCTGATTAGTTGATCCTTTCAACCTTGAACTGGTATATAGAACACCATATATCTTGAGAAGGTATTTTAAAATACTAGTCTATTTATTTAAAAAAAAAGAATCCACTTAATACTGACAGATTTTAAAAGTTTACACGGAGATGTGAATTATTTTATTGTAATTTAAAATACGATAAAAACTTCAGCAGTTACCATCTTATGAGCTATTTATCTGAAAAATAATGTAATAAATTTCTATATTTTTGCTTCTGCTAACTCATATTTCTGTGCAATGTTCCCGATGCCTGCCCTTAATATCTGTATTTACTCATTTTGCATTTCTTTTCAAATGCTCCCATAAATTCAAAGAATATATTGATGCCAGCTAAATGTCTAGGAAAAATTCTGATGCCAGACTGGTTTGATGTAAAGATGTGGGCTTCAGAATTGGACATATGTGGGTCTTATGCCACCTCAAACTGTGCAGAGCTTTGAGGCCTTGGACAATTTATTACCTTCAATTTATTTCCTTCAACAGTCTACCCATCTGTTAAATAAGGACAGTGATACCAAACTTAGAGAGTTGCCAAGAGGAGGAAGTTAAAGACAATCTTGTACATACACACACAGTGCTTGGCAAACACTTCACCTGAACAAGAGGGAACCATTACTTGATGGGTTCAAGTGCACAGAGGGACAGATTGGTCCCTAAGAAGTGTCATCCTTCAAGGCGACCATTCTGTACGCATAGCTGACAAATTTAAATATGTTAGGTAAATGAACAACCTTAACCCTAAAGATATCTATAAACTTAGAGATTATAATATTGGTGCTTCCCGACCACTGATAAAAGATTATAACCCAGGGGCGCCTGGGTGGCTCAGTTGGTTAAGCGACTGCCTTCGGCTCAGGTCATGATCCTGGAGTCCCGGGATCGAGTCCCGCATCGGGCTACCTGCTCAGCAGGGAGTCTGCTTCTCCCTCTGACCCTCCCCCCTCTCATGCTCTCTCTCTCTATCTCATTCTCTCTCTCAAATAAATAAATAAAATATTAAAAAAAAAAAAAAGATTATAACCCAAAGATTTTGTTTTGCTGCTTTAAATTCTTCTGGAATATCCAAGTTCCCTAACGCTCCACTCACCGGGCTCTAAATATTAGTTATAAACTATTGATATTTAATCCTCCAGTGACATCTGATTCTGCTGTGGTCACAGATGCACAGGCAAATAAAAATACACTAACCAATTTCTTCTCATTAATCCTTTAATAAACATTGTGGAGTCAATCAAAATTTGAGTCATTTAGGTGTATGCTTCACTTAGAAAGCACTCCTATGTTGAGGATTATCCCGACTATCACTAGAAAGATTTATTTTTCTCAGCAAAAAATTATAACCATCTCTCAAAATATAGCTAATGTTTCTGTATAAAAGATCCTCTTAAAAATATTACATAAAAATACCACTTATGTAAAGGCAACGGAAAGAATATCTAACATGTTGGAACACCTATTACGTGCAATATATACAAGCACATTCATACATTATCCACATGAGCCACACAAAAGCCTTACAAGAGCAGCATCATATCCTTATTGGACAAGTGGATCACTTAAGGCTTAGGAAGTTGAGATAATTTCCCCAAATTCATATACAGCAAGTGAGGTAGACAGGATTCAAATATGGGTCAATGCAACTTGGAGAATTTCCAAATGGTTATTAAGGATATACATTTTACCTACTAAATAGCTCTACTGTCTATTCAATCACCTCCAAGCTAATCATCTCACTTCTCTGCTTAAAAATCTTCAGTCGCTTCTACCACCTTGTACAGTCATCACCACATTTTTTTAAACTAAGCATACTAATTAGTCAAAAATTTGAGCACATCCCTCTATAGCATATCTTATTTGTTTATTGACAGATTCTGTATGTGTTACTCTACTGAGATTAAGTGCATTATGAAATATAAGCTTCTTGAATTTTAACAGTGGGAGGATTGCAAGAATGAGACGAAGTTACTGGTTTTTCACTATTGGGTAAGACACCAAACTAGAGACTTCTCGTAGTTCTCATTAGTGTTAGCGACATTTTGTAAATTTCTGAATGGCTTCACTGAAGTTTGTCCTCAAATTTGGATGATTGCTTGGTACGAGGTCCTGTGTGGCTACAGCCCACTACTGTTACCAGCTCAGATTGCACAGCACAACGCACCCTTCCAGCAAGGTCAAGGTGAACAGTGGGTGAGGATCCACATTTCAAATAGTGCCTCTTCACCTGAGGGACCAAAATCTTGTCAGATCTGATAAGACCACCGATAGTTTCTTTGTTAATGTGGCTAGTGAAGAGTCCACACCTGAGTCTGAGGTGTCATATCTTTCCAGTTGTCTATGTGTGCTGACCTTCAGATAGTCTTCAATACCAAAGTCAGATTAGGAGTGACTCCCTTCCCACAGCATGGAGGGGTTGGAAGACCTTTCTTCCTTGTACTTGGAAGAGTTAAGGTTAACTGGTCCAATATCTTGGTAGGATGGCCTGAAAAGAATTTTTCTCTGCAAGCCCAGAGGAGAGGGTTGGAACCCAGAGTCCCCACCAGGAACACTAGATAAGCAAGTGAAGGGAGTGGGGGGATGGATGTTGAATGAGACATGCACTATCTGCCATCATGACTGATGTACAAAATCTGGAGTCATTTTTCAACACACATAATCAAAGCAAAGATAAGTCAAAAAATTTCAAATGTACTATATCTTTAATAAAAGTGTATTGGTTGCCTGGGTATTAAAGAGGGCACGTACTGCACGGAGCACTGGGTGTTATATGCAAACAATGAATCATGGAACACTACATCAAAAACTAATGATGTAATGTATGGTGATTAACATAACATAATAATAAAAAAAAATTTTTTTAAAAGTGTATTGGTTTGGGGAGATGTTAGAACAATACTGCATTTACATCCCTCTAAACAAATCTAATTGATGGTAGCATACATTTTTCTATACTACTTTCAAATAGAGTATCATTTCAATTTGAATCTCCACTTTCTTTAAATTTAGCTCAAAGTTTCCACTAAATCACTTATGGCCATTTGCCGTCTTTCTTAACATCATGGTTCTGAGCTCTTTTTTGAAAACTATTTCTAGTGACCTTGACCTGTTTAGGGCATTTAAAGCTATTCTAAGGAATATCAAAAAATATGTGCTTTCGGGGCGCCTGGGTGGCTCAGTTGGTTAAGCAACTGCCTTCGGCTCAGGTCATGATCCTGGAGTCCCGGGATCGAGTCCCGCATCGGGCTCCCTGCTCGGCGGGGAGTCTGCTTCTCCCTCTGACCCTCCTCCCTCTCATGCTCTCTGTCTCTCATTCTCTCTCTCTCAAATAAATAAATAAAATCTTTAAAAAAAAAAAAAAATGTGCTTTGGTCTGAATGGCCAGTTTTGTTAAACTTGTAATTTCCTTGTAACTTAATTAAATTTCATACTACAACAAGTTAAAACTGCTTTTATTAAAAGTCAACTTTTGACAGAAACATGCTCCTCTCTGGAGAAATAGTCCTTCAGGAACTGGGAAAGTGTCACACCAAACACTCTGACATTTTCAATTTTATAAATTCTTCTACTGCCTTTAACTATGATTCCTGGCATAAAGCAGACAACAGGATAATGTTGTATTGAAATGTTTAATTGAAGTATAATACTTGTATATACTTTTGAAACACCTCAAACTTAAAGTTGCAAGTATAATATGCACTGGGTGTTATACACAAACAATGAATCATGGAACACTACATCAAAAACTAATGATATAATGTATGGTGATTAACACAACATAAAAAAAAAGAACAAGTCTTTGAAAGTAGTTTGCTGCTGTGCCCTATTGTACCTGAAAACTTTAGTGTATGTTTTCTACAAATAAGACCTTCTCTTACCTAATCACAGTCCATTCATCCAAGTCAGAAATTAATATTGACACATTCTTATCATTTAATCTTCAGGCCCCATTTAGGCTATGCCAATTATGTCCTTCATATAAAAAAAATACTAGCCATTAATCATGCAATGCATTTCGTTGTCATGCCTTATTACATATTTTAGCCTAGAACAGTTCCTCAGTTTTTCCATGACTATCACAAGCTTGGCTTTGTCAAATTTCTATACTGCAAATTTATCCTCTGTAATTAGTATTTATTTTATAGGTAGATATTTTGAAATGATGTAAATGTTTTGTTTCTCATCAAACTCTCAATTTATTCGGTATAGAACCATGGATTCCTATTTTATTTTATAGGTTAATTCATTCCATTACTATCATTATTTTGATGCTTCAAATTGTCCCAGGTTTAGCCACTTGGAGCCCTTACAAGCTGGTTCCTGTGTCCTTCTTCCCCTGTCCCCAACATTGAGTACTTCCTTGCCCTCTGACACAATAAGATGCTCCAGACTCATCTCCTTTGTCTGTCCCAGTCCTGGAAAATGGTATTTAGAAACCAAGATTTAGGTGCTGGGCACGCTTACTGCTACTGAGGTATCATTGTTCAAGGTCCTCTCAGCGGCGCAAGTTAATGAATAGGTAGGGGTGTGTGTGTGTGTGTGTGTGTGTGTGTGTGTGTGTGTGTGTGTGTGTGTGTGTGTGTGTTACACACATTAACAGCTATTTCATTCTATATTTATTTCTATATCTATCTATTTATATTATAAATCACAAATTCACACCAATAACTCAAATTTCTACCCAATCCTATAGGGTTTATTCTTGCTTTCTTTCCCTATTTGTAACTCTGTTCTCTGATGAAGAGAAACCCGGCTACCATTACCTTTAATGAATTCTCTTATTTCATCAGTCTTTCTGTTTGTTACAATAGCCCATCCCTACAGCCACTCCCTCCTTCACAAAGATGCCTTTTTTTTACTCACTTGGGCTCTGATATCTCCCAACAGGCCACTCTTCTATGTGGCTGCCCTCCTCACTGGGCTCAGGATGGGCCTTCCCATGCCAAGCTGCTCCCCCTTGTGACTGCACTTCTCAAACTGTTGGCTTTCAAATCCTGCACTAGGCCAGCCACCCTGCACAGGGATGCTCTGGTCATCTTGAGATTGGGGTACCACACTGTGTAGATGCACTTATCATCCTGTTCAGGCTTCAAGAACCACCTGGGTATCCCACACAGACTGATGTTCCTCCTCTCTCTGTTTTCACACCAAAATCTAGCTCTGTGGAACCATGGCTTCCCACTCCTTCTCCACTGCAAAAGAATACCTTGCATTCCCTTTGTCTTCTGAATTGTTCAGAAAGGAAAAGAAAGAGGAAGAGAAAAGGAAAGATGGAAGTATAACATTAAATATAACATTCAAATGACAACGAGGGGTCCAAATTTAAGTACTAATGAAAATAATTGAAGTGACAATTATATAAACAGAAATTTGGGGCCTGGCTAAATTTGCATATTGGTAAGCAATAGAAACTAACAGCAATAATCAATAATATCCAGCTAGGTTCCTTGAGACATTTTGCATAACAAGTATCCCACTACTGTAATCTTCATATATAAGAAAAATAAAGTGCTCTTTAAAACAGAGGAACTCAGATACATAAATATTCTCTTGGAATTCTCATGTTACATTCTGGAAATTAAATTCACATTTTTTGAACAAATATTTTAAAAATATATATGTATACATTTATTTTCTATAAAATAGTTATGCCTTATTCCAGATACCAAGTTGAAAAGGTGGTTGTAGGACTGTCAAGCCACAGAGCCCAATCTGTGGAAGAAATAGAGGGCATGGCCCATTGCTGATGAGGAACACAAGAGAGTGAGAGTGGTAGATCTAGCCATTTCTCACTGAACTCATCACCATTTGCCATAGGTATTATAGGGCTCACAAGTTCAAAGACTTGGGTAAATATAAACTAAAGGAGCCAAAGAGATGAGACAGGATTGCTTCCCTAATCCTCCCTGTTCCTGAAGTACCAAGGCCTATTTACACTACAATGTCCAAGACCTGGGAGGGACCTCACGTTCCACATATACTACAATCACTTCTGTAAGCTCTCTAATCTCCCAGCAGCACAAACAACTTGGACATCTGCACACAAGAAAACTGCAAAGGAAGGGATCCCAAGCCCCTGAGTAACAGCAGCTCCCAGGAATCACTGGAAAAGCAGCAGCAATGTGGAGCACCCCTGCAAACAGACCCAGGATTAAGCTAGAGACCATCCTTGCCCAGTTCCTCCTTAATTAAAAGCGATATGATTTCAAAGTAGTCTCAATTTCTATTGGCAAGGACACAGGAAAAATTCACTGAAAGATTTTTATTGGCAAAATTTGCCTTCCATTTGGCCCCAACATCATTTATATTTAGAACCTTACCTTATGCCAGGAACATCACAGGTAAATCACAGCAGGAAATTTATTTTTTCCAAAAAACTCGTTCTTGAGGAGAGGTGGTTCAAGATGGTCGTGTAGGAAGATCCTGAACTCACCTCCTCCCACAGACACAGCAAATCTATAGCTATATATGAAATAATTTCCTCTGAAAAAAGAACTGAAAAATAGCTGAACTGCACCTCCACAACAAAGGATAAAAGGGTCCCACTGCGAGGGGTAGAAGAGGCAGAGACACAGTCTTGCCAAAAACTCCGTAGCAGGTATGGCAGCCCACAACTGGGAGGGATCTCACAAGGCTATGGACTCTTCCCTGAGGGGTGAGCAGTTTGTACCCCCACCTCAGGCACCTCAACCCTCAGGAAGTGCACAGAGAGATGGGTCCCGAAAACTAGTCTGGTGTTGAAAATCAGTGGGGCTCGTGGACAGGAGAACCATAGAGCTGCAGGGAAATAAGAACCCACTCTTACCGGACTCACACACAGACTAACTCTCCCGGGGATGCAGCACAGAAGCCACAGTTTGGACAGCACCTACACCATATGTGAAGGAGACCAATGTGCCAATCTTAAAGCATCTGCTGGAGAGGCAGGACCCATTGGGACTCTCTCCAGGGATAGAAGCTTTGGTGGAAGCCACTTTTTAGTTCTCTTTCTACCCTCTTAGTGCTGGGGCTGGCTGGTGCCATTTTGATGCTGTCCCTCTAACCTGTTAGTACCAGTGGGCATATCCTGACCCCTGATCCACAGCTATAGCCCTGCCACTCCTGCCGGGTGAGCACCTGACCACGCTGTGCTGCAGCTGCGGCCCTGCCACAGCGAACGGTCACACTCAGCCCACACAGGGGATGCACCTTGAGCACCTGGCTATTCTTCTGGCCTGAAGGCACATCTTCTATGTAAGGACACTCCTTTAAGACTGGGAAAGATAGCTGCTTTGCCTAATATATAGAAACAAATACAGAGAGTCAAGCAAAATGAGGAGACAGAGGAATATGTTTCAAATGAGAGCACAAGATAAAACTTCAGAAAAAGACCTTCTTGATATGGACA
The DNA here is from genome assembly GCF_964656455.1 of Halichoerus grypus. Classification (NCBI taxonomy): domain Eukaryota; kingdom Metazoa; phylum Chordata; class Mammalia; order Carnivora; family Phocidae; genus Halichoerus; species Halichoerus grypus. Next base: position 6,755,829 of record NC_135720.1, on the reverse strand, counting down.
TAAGTAATCTACCTGATACAGAGTTCAAAGCAATGGTCTTAAAGAATACTCACTGGACCCAGAAAAATGGATGAACATGATGAAAATTTCAACAAAGATATGGAAAATATGGGAAAGAACCAGACAGAAGTCAGAGCTGAAGAATAAGACAGTTGAATTGAAAAATATGCTAGTGGGGATCAACAGCTAACTAGATGAAGCAGAAGATCAGATAAGCATCTATCACACTTTCCCTGGAAGACAGGGCAGTGGAAATCACCCAAATGGAGCAGCAAAAAGAATAAAAAAAAATTAAAAGAATAAAAAAGGCTTTTTTTTTTTTTTTTTTAAGAAAAGAAAAAAGCTTAATGGGCCTATAGGGCAACATAAAGCAGAATACCATTCCCATTATAGGAGTCCCACAAGGAGAAGAGAGAAAGGAACAGAAGACTTATTTAGAAAAATAGTGACTGAAAACTTCACTAACTTAAGGAAGGAAACACATTCAGGTCCAGAAAGCACATAGAGTTCCATATAAGATGAAGATATCCATATCAAGACACGTTATATGTTAAAAGTTAAAGAGAGAATCTTAAAAACAGCAAGAGAAAAACAACTTGTTACATACAAGGGAACCCCCCACAAGACTATCAGTTGACTTTTCAGCATAAACTTGCAGGCCAGAAGAGAATGACATGATATATATTCAGAGTCCTGAGAGGAAAAAGAAAAAAAAAAGCCAAAATGCAAAAAACTTCCAACCAAGAATACTCTAACTGGCAAGGTAATCATTCAGAATTAAAGAAATTCCAGAGACACAAAAGTTAAAGGAGTTCATCCCCACTAAAGATGCACTACAAAAAATGGTAAAGGGACTTTGTAAGTGGAAAAGAAAAAGCACTAACTAGTAATAAGGAAACACATAAAAGTAAAAAATCTCTCAGGTAAAGGCAAATATATGGTAAAGGTAATGGAATAACCACTTATAAAGCTGGTATGGAGGTTAAAAAGCAAGATTATTAATATTAATTGTTTACAATAATAAGTCAAGGGATACACAAAATACATATATGTAAAATAATGCATTAAAAAAACACAACAAACAGGTAAAGGGGGTAAAAATGTCTTGTTGTTAGAATGTGTTTAAACTTGTTGTTATCAGTTTAAAAATATAGATATGATGCTATATGTGAATCTCATGATAACCATAAAGCAAAAATCTATAGTACACCCACAAAACACAATGATAAAGGAATCTAAATGGAACAGTAAAAGACACCAAATCATTAAGAAAGAGTGTGAGAGAGGAAAGAGACAGAGAAGAAATACAGAAACAGCCAGAAAACAATGAACAATATGGCAGTGTTACATACCTATCAATAATTACTTTAAATTTCAACAGACTAAATTCTCCAATCAAAAGATAAGAGAGGGGCTGAATGGATGAAAAAAACAAGAGCAATCTATATGCTGCCTACAAGAGACTCACTTCAGAAGTAAAGATGTGTACAGGTTGAAAGTGAAGGTATAGAAAAAGAGATTCCGGGGCGCCTGGGTGGCTCAGTTGGTTAAGCGACTGCCTTAGGCTCAGGTCATGATCCTGGAGTCCCTGGATCGAGTCCCACGTCAGGCTCCCTGCTCGGCAGGGAGTCTGCTTCTCCCTCTGACACTCCCCCCTCTCATGTGCTCTCTCTCTCATTCTCTCTCTCTCAAATAAATAAATAAAATCTTAAAAAAAAAAAAAAAAAAAAAAAAGAAAAAGAGATTCCATGAAAGAGAAAATGAAAAGAAAGCTGGTATAGCTGTATTCATAGCAGACAAAATAGATTTTAAAACAAAGACTTAATGAAAGACAAAGAAGGGTACTACATAATAAGGAAGATGTCAGTCCAGGGCGCCTGGGTGGCTCAGTTGGTTAAGCGACTGCCTTTGGCTCAGGTCGTGATCCTGGAGTCCTGGGATCGAGTCCCACATCGGGCTCCCGGCTCAGCGGGGAGCCTGCTTCTCCCACTGACCCTCTCTCCTCTCATGCTGTTTCTCTCTCGCTTGCTCTCTAATAAATAAATAAATAAAATCTTTTAAAAAAAAAAAAAGAAAAAGAAAGATGTCAATCCAAAGAGGATAACATTCATAAAAACTTATGCACCCAAAATAGGAGCACCTAAATGTATAAAGCAAGTATTAACAGGCCTAAAGGGAGAAATTAATAGCAATCCAATAAGGGGACTTTAATAACCCCACTTACACCAATGGATAGATCATCCAGTCAGAAAATCAGGAAAGAAACATTGTCCTTAAATGATACATTTTTGACCAGATGGCCTTAATAGATACAAACAGAACATTCCATCCAAAAGCAGCAGAATGAACCTTCTTTTCAAATGCCCATGGAACATTCTCCAGAACAGATCATATATTAGGCCAAAACACAAGTCTCAATAAATTTAAGAAGACTGAAATCATATCAAGCATTTTTTTAACCACAAATGGTATGAAACTAGGAATCAATTACAAGAAAAAAAAAACATAAATGTGAAGATTAAACAACATGTTACTGGAAAGCCAATGAGTCAATGAAGAAATCAAAGGAGAAATAAAAAAAAAATACTTTAAGACAAATGAAAATGGAAATACAACAGTGCAAAATCTATGAGATGCAGCAAAAGCAGTTCAAAGAGGAAAGTTTATAGTAATATCTCAAGGAACAAGAAAAGTTTCACATAAAAAAAAACTAACATTACACCTAAAGGAACAAAAACAACAAAAGAACAAACAAAGCCTAAAGTTGGTAGAAAGAAGGGAAAGGCAAAAAGGCAATGGAAAAGATCAAGAAAACTAAGAGCTGGTTCTTTGAAGAGAAAACCAATCGATAAACCTTGAGCTAGACTCACCAAGAAAAAAATGAGGGTGCAATAAATAAAATCAGAAGTGAAAGAGAAGTTACAACCGATACTACAGAAATGTAAGGATCATAAGGAAACTGCCACACACAACTATATGCCAATAAACTGGACAACCTAGAAAAAAAATGGGTAAGTTTCTAGAAACATACCATCTTCCAAAACTGAATCATGAAGAAATAAAAAATCTGAATAGACTAATTATTGGTAAAAAGATTGAGTGCTTAATAAAAAATCTCCTAACAAGCAAAATTCAACATCCATTTATAACAACTCTCAACAAAATGGATACAGAGGGAACATACCTCAACATAATAAGGTCATATATGACAAACCAACATCTAACCTCATAATAATAATAAAATAATAATAAAAGCTGGAAGCTTTTCCTCTCAGAACAGGAACAAGACAAGGATTCCCACTCTTGGCACTTTATTCAACACACTATTAGAATTCCTAGCCATAGCAGTTAGGCAAGAAAAAGAAATAAAATACATCCATATTGGAAAGGAAGAAGTAAAATTGTGACTATTTGCAGATAACATGATATTATGTATAGAAAACCCTAATGAGTCCATCAGAAAAGCAACAGGACTAATCAATTCAGTAAAGTTGCAGCATACAAAATTAATGTACAAAATATGCTGCATTTCTATATACTAAATATGAACTACCAGAAAGAGAAGTTAAAAATCACAAAGAATAGAACTACATTTACAACTGCAACAAAAAATAAAATACCTAGGAACAAATTTAACTTAGGAAACAAAAGATCTGTACACTGAAAGCTACAAGACACTGATAAAAGAAACTGAAGGTGACACAAATCAATGGAAAGATATTCCATGCTCATGGACTGGAAGAATTAACATTGTTAAAAAATGTCCATACTACCTAAAACATTCTGTAGATTCAGTGCAATTACTATCAAAATTTCGATGACATTTTCCACAAAACTAGAGCAAATAATTCTAAAATTTGCATGGAACCACAAAAGACCCTGAACTGACAAAATAATTTTGAGAGAGAACAAAGCTGAAGGTATCACTGTTTCTGATTTCAAAGTATAATACAAAGCTGTAGTAATCAAAACTGTATGGTACGGGCATAAAAGCAAACAAATATATCAATGGAACAAAATATGGAGCCCAGAAATAAACCAACATATATATGGTCAGTTAATTCATGACAAAGGAGCCAAGAATAAACAATGGGGAAAAGACAATTTCTTCAATAAATAGTGCTGGGAAAACTGGACCACTGTATTTAAAGAATAAAACCAGACCACTATTTTATACAATACACAAAATTTACCTCAAATTGGATTAAAGACTTGAATGTAAGATCTGAAACCAAAAAACATCTAGAATGGTAAGCTTGACATTGGTCTTGGCATTGAATTTTTGGATCTGACTCCAAAAGCAAAGGCAACAGAAGCAAAAATAAACAGAAGGAACTATACCAAACTAAAAAGCTTCTGCACAACAAATGAAACCATTAACAAAAATGAAAAGTCAGCTGCTGAATAGGAGAAAATATTTGCAAATCATATATGCAATAAGGGGTTAATATCCAAACATATAAAGAACTAAGACAACTCAACAGCAAAAATATTTTAAAAAATTGATTAAAAAATGGGCAGAGGATCTAAAGAGACATTTTCCCATAGAACACATACAGATAGCCAACAGGCACAGGAGAAGATGTTTCAATATCACTAATTATCAGGGAAATGCAAATCAAAACCACAATGACACAACGTCTCACACCTGTTAGAATGGCTATAATCAAAAAGACAGGAACTAATAAGTGTGGAGAAAAGGAAACACTTGTGCAATGTTGGTGAAATGAAAACTGATGCAGCCACAATGGAAAACAGTATAGAAGTTCATCAAAAAAATTAAAGATAGAACTACCATATGATTCAGCTATACCACTTCTGGGCATTTATCTGAAGAAAAGGAAAGCACTAATTTAAAAAGATATATGCACCTCAATGTTCACTGCAGCATTATTTGCAAAAGCCAAGATATGGAAATATCGAAACAACCTAACATCCATTGATGGATGAATACATCAAGAAGGTGTGAATGGAATACAAGTCAGCCATAAAGAATAAGGAAATCTCGCTATTTGAGACAACATGGATGGACCTCATTGAAGGTATTATGCTAAGTAAAGTAAGTCAGATAGAGAAAAGCAAATACCGTAAGATTTCACTTACATGTGGAATAAACGAACAAACAATACAAAACAAAACTCACAGATACAGAGAACTGATTGGTGGTTATCAGGGAGGAAGGGGAATGGGGAGTGGGCAAAATGGGTAAAGGGAATTAATTGTATGGTGACAAATGGTAACTACAATAATTATGGTGATCACTCTGTAGTGTATACAAAAACTGAATTATTATGTTGTGTACCTGAAACTAATTTAATATTATATACCCTTTTTACCTCAATAATAAAAAAACCCTCCTCAAATATAGCTATATGCCATCCATTTCTACTTGCTTTAACTAGATTTCTAAATTAAAAAAAGCAATACAAACCAAGATTTGCACCACACCTTGAAGATATATAACACTTGATTTACAGCATCAACAATTTTTGACTCTGATAATAATGCAGCAGACACTTCCAGCACTGAAAGAACACAATTTCCGAGACTATAAAATAAGAAGGTTCCCAGACACTGACTTTCCTAATTATAGAGGAAACAGTAATCATATGAGTGCCAGATGAATACTTGAAACCACATATCCTTTCTCAGGATAAACAGCTTGTAAGTAATAGGCAGATGATCCATGCATGTATCTATAAGGGCTAAGAACAGATCAGCGGGACATAAATTTAAAGTCATACCAATGATCTGCTTAGCAAAAATAGCAGAGCATGCATTAGATCTGCCTGCCTGTGTTTATCACATTATATTCTTTAAAATCAAATCCATCTTTTATTATTTTACCACACTTCTGTTGGATGTCATTATGAAGATACATGTTTAAACAGCATTGTCTACATAGAGAACTACTTATTTACACGTCGCCAGCCTTCTCAATTATAACACTGGCAGCTTCTATGTAAGCCAGCAGCTCAAATCTTTGGTAAGCTTATTTTTATACTTTTTTGTGTTGTTTGCTTCTGACTAATGAAAAAAGAAGAGAAAAATCTCTTGTATCTTCAACAGATAAGAAATTTGCCACTAGTTCATTATAGATTTTATTTTCTGGCTTGCTAGCTTCTTAATTCATGGCACCAAAGAGCAGAAGGAAGATTAGTTTATGTAAGATCAGAGTGACATTTACACATTTTTCTCATGCAGATAGCAGTATAAAACATTTTAAATAGGAGTAACTGAGAGTTATTTTCTCCCTTCATTTGACATGCTGAAACATATCCAAGGCAATCTTCTATTCTCCAGTAGCTTCCAATTTCTAGATTGAGCAAGGCATCAGCTTTCCTACAAATACGGTTTTAGTTGATAACAGGTAAACAGGGAACTGTGTGTAGCCTTGAATATAGTCCATACCACACAGCTTCGAGGCAGTTTATTGTCTTGACTGAACTAAAGCTACATAGTTTTCCACTTTGTAGTGTGCTTCTTAGTCAATTCATCAATATGAGCCAGATCTCAGCATCTCAGCATCTCAGCATGGGAAGACAGACTACAACTATTTGATACCAAAGAATTTCTTTTCCAACATCCTTCAGTAGAGGCTAATCAGTCTCCATTCCTACACTTCTTGGAATATGGATTTAAGATTTTACTATCGTCCTATATCGTTTAATGGTTATCTATTTTAAACCATTAGAAATGAATTCTTCATAATCAGCCAAGAGTAGCCATTTGGTAATTTACATGTTCATCCTAGATCTGTCCACCAGAGTCAGAGATTGAATTTAGATCTTTTCTTCATGTAACAACATAATGCTCTGCCTTTTTCATCAATCAGTCCTCCCCACCCCCCACCACCAGACCCCCTTCTACATCAAGCCAAACCCTGCTGGTATAACATGTGGGTTGAAGATTCTCAGCTTCGGATTTACAAACAACATGATCCTGAAAAGTGTCATTTAGTCTCAGTTTTTTAATTTAGTCTTGAGGAAATTAGCCTTGCTATAACACCTTGCTAATCGGTTTTATTAAAATAAATAAATAGTATAGAAAATCAGTAAGTAAATAAAGAATTTTAAAAATGGGAAAGTTTAATACCAAAAATGGGAATTTTGCAAAAAAGAATAAAGTAGACGAAGCTTTCACACACTTGATTAAAGAGATAAAACAAAATCAGACTTTAAGCGAGAAACAACTACAAAGTACAGGTTTTATGGAGCAACTGTTGTCTAATGTGACTGAGATCCTAGAGAACATGGATAAAAACCTGGAAAAATGTGATGGGCCCAAACTGGTGCAAGAAAAAGGAGATACATCGAACGAAAATGTGTACGTATGAAATAAAAGGAAATGGTTTAAATAAGCAGACTCAGAAGGTTTTACAACTGAGCTCTTTCAAACTCTCAAGGGACATTATTTATATTTTAAAAAGACAAAAGAAAAAGAAAGGAAGCTGCCCAGTTCATTGTATTAATTTCAAAATAAAACAGGGATAATCATTCCATTTCACTTATGAATATGTGTTAAAATCCTTATTTGGAATTATATATTATCATCAAATAGGCTTTATCTCTAGGATGTAAGGAGAGTTTATTTTCTGAAAGCTCCCCATCAATGTAATTCAACATATGAATAAGTTAAAAAAGGGAATCGCTTATTATCGCTTTCAATATACAAAAAATAATTCAGTAAGATTTAATACCTTTTTATGATACAAGAAAAAAAAAGAGCAAATCAAGGAACAGAAGTCCTTAACCTGATAGAGGTAATATATCAAAAACTGCAAAACAGGTCTTAATTAATAGAGAAATTCAGGATAGCTACATTTTAACATTTGAAGTGATGAGCACTGGGTGTCATATGCAACTAATGAGTCGCTGAACATTACATCAAAAACTAATGATCTACTATATGTTAGATAACTGAACATAATAAAAATAAATAAATAAAATAAAATCTTAAAAAAAAAAGAAATGGGAAAAAAAAAGAAAAAAACATAGGTCATCATATTAACGAATAAACGAAGCCAGAGGAGGTTATAAAGCGACATAAGCACTTCAGAGGGATCCTGAGAGGTGCTGACTCTTTGGAACCATAAAAAGGCTCCAAATCACAATCCAGTGACTCAGGAGTCAGGAGTAGGTGGCAGGCAGCTTTCAGCACTGTCCGTTAGAAGACTTGCACAAAATAACTCTGCTAGCTAGCTGGCTTCTTTTCTCCTTCTCATGTATGTAACTGCTAAAACCCTAATAATTATCCTCAAAACAGATGATAAAGTGTGCCTAGAGAAGCCTATGCCATGGGACTGAAGCTAGGCAAACAGGTAAAGTAGAACCTCAGGTGATTCTAGACCTACAGCACAGAGCAGAGAGAAAAGGGAGAGAGGCATCTCCATCCAGGCCTAAAATACACTAAAATATCCTTGAAACAGCAAAGACCTTCTGCAGTGTCATCATCAAGACTATGGACTTCGGGGCCAAGCCAACTGGGTTTGAATTTCCACTCTACCACTCACCATGTGACTCAGTAACTCTGTCTCTTACCCCCAACTCCTCATCCCTGCAGTGGACTAGAAATTGTCCCTACTTTGCAGGATTATTGAAGGGATTGAATGAGCTAATAGAGGCAAAGCATTAGACCAAAAGGGAAGCCTGCCTGGCGACTGAACTCGCTAACACATCCCAGAGGTCCATTTGGGGCACAGGATTTTGGTACACATATGCCTACAAAATGGAATGGGGAATCCACACTAGCTCCCACCTCTAATTATTGTATCATTTAATCATAAATATTCACAGGCAAGCAGGGATCACCATATTTTTGAGATAAGCAAATAACATGATAAAGTAAGATCAAAGCTTAAAAAGAGAACTAATCCTGAAAGGAACAGAAGAGAACTTTTAAAAACATGATTTGTAAACTTGGCAATGGGAGAGAAATCTGTACAAAAATTGTTAGGGTGCCAAGAAAGCAATAAGGGAATAAGACATAGTTGCTAGAAATTATAACTATGACAAATAACCACATTAATAGAAGTATTGTTCAGGAGAGTGAACATAAAAGAAAAATGAAGAACGGGATCAGTGCTTCTCAAAGTCTCATGTGCACACGAATGATCAGGAGATGCTAAAATATAGTCTGGGTCACCAGGTCTGGAGTGAAAGCTGAGATTCTACACTTCTAACAAGCTTCCAAGTGACATTAATATTGTTGGTCCACATTTCACACTTCCGGTGGTAAGGATCTAAAAGATAAAGTAAGTCAAGAAATTTTCCAGAAATAGGGGGAGAAAGACAAAGAAGTAAAAGATAAAAACAGATTAAAAAAATAAAAGCTAAATTAAGAAGTAACGTAGGTCTGACAATGCTCTCTGCTTGAGTTGGGACACCCATCTTCTCCTGCCTCCAGTAGATTGAATAATGCCCACCTGCATTGGTGAAGGTGATCTGTGCTCAGTCTACCCAGAAATAATGTTTTACCAGTTATCTGGGCATTTCTTAGCTCAGTCAAATTAACACATAAAATTAAATATCATAGGAAAATAAAATTAGTCACAGATGTACCTCAGCAAAACAAAACAAAAAAGAAATCAAGGGTAAGAAACTGGACCTAACAGAAGAGTCTATAAGAAGTGACAGATAAAAATTTGAAGAGGAAATCAAATAGTCCATAAAAATGTCTTCAAAGAGGGGTGCCTACATGGCTCAGTCGGTTAAGCATCTGTCTTCCGCTCAGGTCTTGATCCCAGGGTGCTGGGATCAAGCCCCTTATCTGGCTCCCTGCTCAGTGGGGAGTCTGCTTCTCCTTCTCCCCCTGCCTTTCCCCCTCATTCATGCTCTTTCTCATGTGCTCCCTCTCTCTCTCCCCAATAAATAAATAAAATCTTTAAAAAAAATGTCTTCAAGGAGAAAGTATATTCTATGACAACAAATTCAGTGTTTAATGACAAACATTCTTAATCACAATATGATGGCATGTGTTTCTTGCATCAACAAGAGAAATGAAAATCAACTTCTCTGAGAAAAACAGAAAGCTGTAAAGGAAAGCCATGAATGCGAATCAGATGGGAAAAAAATATGACAGGATCTTTGGTAATTAATATTCTATATTAACTTTGATGCTTAGAACATTACTGACTGATACAGGTTGAGAAATATTGGAGTATTATTTCTTCCTTGTGGGTCCAATCATATGACATACTCGACATGTGGTAATTATAGTTTATTTATTTGACTACAACAAATCTGTATCACTAATCATCAGGGAGATACAAATAAAATCCACAATGAGCTATCATTAGAATGACAACCATTAAGAAGACAGTGGGCAATCACCAGCGAGGATTTGGTGAAAAGGGAATTTTATACACTGTTGGTGGGACTGTAAATTAGTCCAGCCACTATGAAAAACAATATGGAGTTTCCCCCCAAATTAAAAATAGAACTATAATATGATCCAGCGATTCCATTTCTGGGGATATACCCAAAGGAAATGAAAACAGGAATTTGACGAGATACACGCACACCTGTGTTTATGACAGTATTATTCACAACAGTTAAGATATGGAAACAACCCAAATGGCCATCAACAGATGTATGGATAAAAAAGACTTGGTACATATACAGAATGAAATATTATTCAGCCATGAGAAAGGAGGGTATCTTGCCATTGTGACATTGATGGACCTTGAACATATTATGCTAAGTGAGATAAGTCAGATAGAGAGAGGCAAGTACTATTATGATCTTACTCATATGTGGAATCTAAAATAGTCAAACCGGTAAAAACAAAAACAAAAACAAAAAACAGATAGTAAAATGGTGGTTACCAGGGAATAACAGCTGGGGGAAGAAGACTGATGATATTTAAAAGTCACAAATGTGTAACAAGTAGTAAATAAGCCATAGAGATCTAATGCACAGTATAGTTAATACAGATAATAATATCATGTAATTATGTACTTAAGTAATGGGATAAATATGGCTTCAACGGCAATCATATTAAAATACATAAATGTGTCCAAGTAACATGATCAAATTTAAAATGTAATATGCCATTTATCAAATTAAAAAAAAACAAAAAACAAACAAAAATAAGTCACAAAAAATGTGACTTATTTAGCAAAAGATGGAAAATTTCGCATAGCTAAAGAATGTAATATAAATCTTATAAGTCTTGTCAATGAAACTGTAATAATGTGGCTGACAGAATTTAAGAGGAAAGGAAAAAAAGAGCAGAAATGAAAAATGTAGAGAAACTAATTCCTTTCTCCTAGAAAATAATTAGCTGATTTTATAATTAAGTGCCAAATTTTGTTGGATAAATAAAAGTTAAAGTACATTATTCAAAGTAATAACGTACCATATTTTTACAGGGAAGAACTGAAGGTCAACTACCAGCTGGGTTACCACAATGGGAGGTCCAACAAGGCAGAGACCCTGTCTGCTTCATATCTCCAGCAGCTCCCAATAAGTTTGGGCTGAAGGCTGGATAAACAATGGGAATAGGCTGGGAGAAGATGTGAGAAGTAGAGTAAGTGTGCTAAATTAGTAATCGTTCCAGACGGGAAATGAACAGTCATATTTTAAAGTTGATAAGTCAGTGCATATGATGATGATTTCCAGAAGAAACAAGTAAAGCAATGTTTTAATAAAGTGGCTAACTCTGGAGAATAAAACTGAGGCATGGCAGGGTATTTTTTTTTCACTTTGCGAAGAAAATAAGCATTCTTACTCTTTATTTTACTTCTGTAATGAAAGGTATTTTAAATGACAATACAAAGTTTGAAACACTCTAAACATTTTCAACTCTTAAACTCTATTTTTAAATAGACTTTGGATCATAGATTTCCCTCATTTACTTATTCATTTTACTTAGGAAGACTTCAGCATTCTTCCCAATTTCCTCCAGGACTTTGCACCATCATAAAAAATTTGCACAAGACACCCTTCTGACAGCACATAACCCTTTTTAAAAGTTCACTGAAAGGAAGAACACTCACATTCTAGACACAGCCCATGCCTCTATTCACTACCTTTTCCTTTTCATATTCTGTCTGACTTTCTCCTGGGGGTTGAGACAGGCATTTCAAGTGTTAGTCTTGAGTGAGCAGTGAGATTCCTTACTTAAACATACATATTGCACCACATAGTGATTATTTTATAAAGCAAATAATAGTTATTTAAATGAGAGAGAACAAAGGAGCTTATTATTTTGGAGTGTGAAGTGTGATAAAGTCATCAACTTTATAATAATACTGACCAGGTGAAGCATATGCCTTTGTAAACAGCTGCTGTTGTTACATTTCTAAGATGTATTCAATCCACCACTTTTATATTTTAATTTTTCCTGTTGCTAGGAACCAAGCTTTAGGCACAGTTGCGTATAAAGTTATTGGCAAAATCGCAAAGATGTGGGTGTCTATTAAGGGCATCTGAACCCCTGATCCTAAGAGTCTCGTCCAACTTTTCCATAGATAAACATTTCCCATTCTCTCTTCCCAGTTTTTTTTCAAAGAAGACATTGGTCTGTAATCTTTACTCTTGATTAAAATCCCACAGCACTTAAATTCCAAGCCCAAGACTTGTCAACCCGTTCCTTAGCAAAACATACATTTCTTGAAATGTTAATATTTCCTACCAACCACAGTAACAAAAACAACAAAAGCCAGAATGTAGCAGGAACTCAAATCAGACTGATTAAAATATATAATTATAGTGGATTCTAAAGATCACCAACGACCATGTATGTAATATTAAAAAGGCAACTGAATTCGCGAGCATAGAAGCAGTAAGGTTTAAATGAAAGAAGCGGGCAGGATACTTAATGCACTGACAAAGGAAAGGACATAGAGCACACATTTCTGCACCAACGGGACCCGTTAGAACTCAGGCACATTTGAGAAGTAAGTCTTCATGTTGTGAACCAGTGTAAGACTAGATATATTCTCCACCAATATGGCAGGGTCAAAACTCAAAAACTATAATACTAGGGCAGAGAACGCAACAAAGCTATGAAAACACACAAACAGAAGGAAAAGATATCCTTAGGAAACATATTTTACAGAGTTCATTGTGAAACACAACCTGCCTTAGCAATAGCCGATGATGAAAGCCTGCATATGCAGAAATTCAGGTTTTCTACAAGATACAATGAGTAAGGACACAAGGCAGTCCTAGGCAGAGTGATGCAGGGCAGGAACAACACAGGGGACCAGCTATGGCCCCTCAGACTCTGGACAACGAAAGGACAACCACAGATTGGAGCAAATAGAGTTGATCCCATATGCTCATCACTGACAGGGCTGTGTGCTTATTTGTTTTCACCAATTCTTAGTGAGAAGTTAGAGGTTAGAGTTAGAATTCCCCTGCTTGTTATTTATAGTCTAATATGTATGCATGGGGGCTTGGCTTAGCCAAGCTTATTCCCTTCTACAGATGCTACCCATTAAACACTTTCCAATATCCGAAAAGCACTTATATAAAGATTGCTTTTCCCTTTATTTACTGCCTTCTCAGCTGTTCATGAGTCAGACTATGTTCCTGTGTTGTTGTAATTTTTGATTGGACATTACTCAAGATCTGAAGCTTACACAATATTCCCGCACCTAAATCAAGCATTGTTTCCCTTGTCAAATTCAATTAACATCATATACCAGTTATGTACTATGAATTACTTGACAAAGATTGTCAAGAAATCTTAATATGAATCCTTGTATTGTACTTAATATGATGAAATCTGTGAATAAGTCTGTGATTGATAGTGGTTTGTGTTTAGTAATGTTGAGACTCTTTTGAATGTACTGTGAGATAGAATAAATGAGCCAATATGCTGATGTCTCTGGTAATGTGGTTTTCCACTGTGGGAGAAGATAGATATGGATACTGAATGGGCAAGTGGTGGAGAACTCTATGGTGTTGGATTTGAACTACAGTTACCTAGGGAAACTCATGACTACAAACACACACACGCGTGCGTGCATGTGTGTGTTTGTGTACTATTGTGTTCTGAATAGTCTAGAAACAAAGACATCAATAGCCATGTGCACTCTTAATAGCCAGACTCTAGCGCATGCAAAATATAAGATGAGCCTGAAACATCTCGTGCCAAAAACAAGGAAGTGCTCAAAGACTGATGGGACGTATCAAAACGAAGTAGAGGCTGACTTCAAGGAGCTCCCATTGGCCACAGTATTCTTTACAGAAAAATGTTAAATAGTAAATATAAAAAGAATGATAAAATTATAAACATCTCCTTTTTTTCCAACAAATGCAACAATTGATTTGAGTAGGAATATAAATGGATTCTTAACAAGATTTGGGGAATAGGCTATTCACAAGGTCTGAAAGTAGCACCCCACATATTATTTATTAATTACACAAAGGAAAGGCTATCTTCACAAGAGAGAGATCTGGTGGATTTCACTTCCCCAAGTGATGAAGTTCAGCATTACAAGTATCATGGGATGCCTGACATGTTGTACCTGCTGATGTGATGCAATGTGAAGTCCATGCCATCTAGGAGATATTCTTGCCATATATATTTAACCTGAGTATAATCATGAGGAAAACCTTACGAGAAATCCAGATTGTGGGACATTCCAAAGACAACTGGCCCAAAGTCTTCAAAAATGTCAGAAGCTATGAAAAACAAAACAAAAAACAAAACAAAACAAAAAAAATGGCAGGAAGTTGTTTTAGACTGGAGAATCAATAAGTATGACATGGCTTGACATAACAAAATAACCAAGTGTGGTCCTTGCCTCAACCTGGAAAAGAAAACAGCCATAAAGGACATTTGAGGGACAAATGTGGTAATGTGCACATAGGCTGCATATTAAATAATATCACCGAATCAGTGTTAAAGTCCTTGGATGCCATAGTAATGGCATGATATTTGAGAATGACTTTACACTTAGGAGATACATATTGAAATATTAAATGAAAAGTGGTATGATATCTCCAACTTGATTCCGAATAAATCTGCTCAAAATACACACGTGTACATATCGATGTATACCGCACACGCGTACCATTTATCTCATGTTTTTGTGTGAGTTTGGGTGCGGGATCTATGCAGGTGAGAGTAAATGTGTGAGAAAGAAGGCAAATGTGTCAAAATATGAAGAAATGCTAAATCGAGAGAAATAGGATGTTTGTTGTAGTAGTATTTCAACTTCTCTATAGTTTCATATTTTTTCATAACTAACAAACAAAAAAGGTGGGGAAAATTTTTGCTGGTGAGGGGGAGGGAAGTAAAGCAACCAGAAAGTGCTGTTGATTGAATTAAAGAAATCACTTTTCCAATATGCCACATCTGGGCAGTTGGATTTTTCAAACCTCACACTGGTACCTCACACGTTCATAATCTCAGTAGAATTCCACCACCAACTGTCGAATCCAAAGTTTCTTTCCAATGTGTCTGAAAGCAGAAACTGTGTTCCAGATACAGGGAATCAAAATGAGTTATTAAAGTCATCCAGAATACTAGTAGCCAAGACATTATCAGACTGATGAATCTAAGCCAATTTTCTGACTTCTAAAATTGTTTATCTCAATTCAACATCCTCAATACTTCTATCTCCAAACATATTGTATTAACACTAAGCATGTTTCCATGTTGGAAAATTTGAAAAGGTGAGGTGAAAACTTGAAAGATATTTGCATCCATCAAATAGACTTCACACTCAAAATCCATTTATAAATCCAAATTTTTATGCTAAAAAATTGTGGTGACATTCTTATAGACTGAATTACTTCATTTGGAAAATGACACCCCATTCTTGTTATTATTTTTTTTTTTTTAGGTTATGTGCTATTGAACAGAGAAACTTTGTACAGGGTATTCCTGTCTATATGTTTACCAGGATGCCTTTCACATAGAATGCCTAATTTTTTCATAACATTTTTGAAGATTCTTATTCAAATGTTATCTATAAAAAATGTTAGAACAATTTTTAGTCACAAAGGAATTTAAGTTTACTTTTGCCTTATTTGGCTCAACACAGTGCCCTTCAAAAGTCCTTGTCATCACTGAAGTATAAAGCTTGCTTCAGATCTATGTCCTTCCCATCTGAATTGTAAGCACCTTGAGGATAGGAATGAGGTCTTCTGTCACACTTAAGATATATCTTGCATATGTTTGTCTCTCAAGAGTTGGTTAGCTGATTTCATGGTTGAAAATAAATGCAATATATTCCAACAGGCTTAAAGTTAGTGTCACATAAATCTGACATAATTTGTGCACAGTAATGTGACATCTTCCGACAAAAGGATGGGACGAAATTATGCCTTATGTACTGACCATTTCTATGCATTAAGCCATATGAAATACCATGTCTTTGCTGAGCAGAGACTATTTAGAAATACCCAATTTAAAAGAATGTTTAAAGGTCATCAAGCATGATTACATTCTGTTCAACACTGTAAAATGCACTCAACTGTAAATGATTATTGAGCAAATTATGAATGATTCATTCATGGCAGATTTTTCATTAGAAGGTAATGTCTCCTTTCCTGTAAAGTCAACATTATGATCCGGGATGCCGTTTATTAGAACCATCATGCTATTAAACATGATATGAAAAGAGAATCTTCTTAAGAGTCTCACATCAGTTACATCACTCTCCACCTAAAAATGAACACATGCACCATGATCAGTGAAGGGAGAGGTGTGTGTGGTATGTGCAGAATATGATCTGAGGGAACGTGTGTGTATGTATGAGTATGTGCACATTTTTCATCACTGATCTTTGATTTATGACTGGAAGTCAATTATATATAGTTATTTATTTTGCTTAAAATATTAGACTTTAAAATACCCCAGGATTCATAACTAACCTATTAGTCACAGAAAAAAACAATCAAATGAGATTTTTGGAT